>NC_056750.1:579260602-579940602 GCF_019279795.1 Protopterus annectens
TTGTGTGAGTGCAGGATGACAAGATGAGATAAGGAAGGATGAAACAGGGATAAAGGGGTGTGAGAGAGCAGCGGGGTTCATGTAACTTAACCTGAGGCAGTGCAGGATGACAAGATGAGATAAGGAAGGATGAAACAGGGACAAAGGGGTGTGACAGAGCAGCAGGGTTCGTGTAACTTGACCTGAGGCAGTGCAGGATGACAAGATGAGATAAGGAAGGATGAAACCGGGATAAATGGGTGTGAGAGAGCAGCAGAGTTCGTGTAACATGACTTGTGTGAGTGCAGGATGACAAGATGAGATAAGGAAGGATGAAACAGGGATAAAGGGTGTGAGAGAGCTGTAGAGGTCATGTAACTTGACTTGTGTGAGTGCAGGATGACAAGATGAGATAAGGAAGGATGAAACAGGGATAAAGGGGTGTGAGAGAGCAGCAGGGGTCATGTAACTTGACCTGAGGCAGTGCAGGATGACAAGATGAGATAAGGAAGGATGAAACAGGGACAAAGGGGTGTGACAGAGCAGCAGGGTTCGTGTAACTTGACTTGAGTGAGTGCAGGATGACAAGATGAGATAAGGAAGAATGAAACACGGATAAAGGGGTGTGAGAGAGATGCAGGGGTCATGTAACTTGACCTGAGTGAGTGCAGGATGACAAGATGAGATAAAGAATGATGAAACAGGGATAAAGGGGTGTGAGAGAGCTGTAGGGGTCGTGTAACTTGACCTGAGTGAGTGCAGCTGCACTTTGCTTGGGTGAAGAGGTAATAACATTTATCAGAAGAGGTTAGAAAATATTGGGAAGAGAAACTGGAAAGCAATTTATGAAGGAATAATGGGAGGACATCTGTATGACTCTCAAGTATGCAACAAAGTCCAGAAGGTTTAGGATATGTTGTTGGAAGAGTTTGCATAGGCATTTTTATACCCTTAACAGAGTTCAGAGAATGGAGGTCCATCTTTCATGCATTCTTTGGACCTGTCCCTTAGACTGAGGGACAGTACACCTACTACTGCTCAGGCTCAGTCCTGGCATACCCATATGCAAAGCACTGTAGCCCCTAGTGCCTTACACACACAGACAACTGTTGACAATGACCCACTAATGCATTCTTCAGTAATGCTCTCTAGACCCACTACACAGACAGTGCTCTCCAAATGTTGAATTCTGTATAGCATTCACAAACTTCCCTGTGGAAGACATTGAACACCTCTGCTTTCTTCCCCCACTTGTGAAAATGATATCTGTGCTCTGCTCTTTGTACTCTGTAAATTGGGTTGCCTGTAGTGTATGTGATTTACTACTGTCTGAAGCTATCAGCTAGAGGTAGCTATCAAATGCTGAAGGATACATGGGAAAAAGAGAGGTAACTGGGAATAGGTTTATTTTTTTTGGGAGGGGGGTGTAATGAGTTGACAGATTAAAAAAAAAATCCTCACAGAAAACTTTGTCAGAAATTTGGGAAAGCAAATTGTTGTAAATAAGGAATTTATTCTTTTGAGCTCAAACATAGGATCTGAATTGCCCACACATAGTAAGCCATTACTAAGTTTAATACCACTGGCTGCAAAAAGGCAATACTAGAAAATGGAAATCAAATTCTAAATCAGCTGTAATTAGAGCACTGGATGTGATAAAGAACATAAAAGATCCATAGGTGGGATCTTTAGAAAAGGGATGGAACAAATTACTTAGAAGTAATTGGAATTTGTGGAAAATAAAAAAACATTGAATAAATTTCAGGAGTTGAAAATACAGTAGGTTTAAATGAAGGCAAGATATAAGCAATTTATTTAAAGTTTGAGTGAATAAAAATTGTTAAAAAGAAAATATATGTGTATATGACATGAAAATAACCATGAAAAAAGTTTATATGGTTTATTTTTTTCTGTTTCTGTACGTGTTTATGACATTGTTTAAAACGGTGGAAGGTATATACAGCAGCTAAGCTCCAAATGCAGATGTTTTGTAAGATACATTTTTACTATAACCTTCCTTTGTAAAATGGGCTATGTACAAGGATCCAAGTAAGAAAAATGTTCAGTTTCACAGAGGGGTTCACAGTGGAAGTGGGTGTGCATTGGGGTTCAGCCCTGAGCCCATTGCTGTTCAGACTGGTAATAGACTACATCAGCAAATATGTTTCAAGGGATACATCATGCAGGTGGTGTGGCATTACAGGCAGAATCTGAGCAAGAACTTCAGCAAAGGATAGAGGAATGAAATAGAATGCAAATCTAAAGGCACACATTATGAAACCAAATATAAATAAGACAGTTGTATGGGGAAATCAGAAGAAGCTGAGAATATAGTTAAAAACAGTGTAACAGATTAACAGCTTCAATTATCTGGGAGGGGAGGTTGAGGTATAGGGAAGTCTGAAGGAGGAGGTCAAAGCTAGAATCAGAGGGGCTGGAGCCAACTGGCACAGAATTCCAAGGGTAGTGTATGACTGAAGGATGCCAAAGAAGCTGAAAACTAAGGTGTACAAGAGTGGTGCGACCAGTATTTATGTACGGTACAGAAACCTAGACAGTAAAGGCAAAGCAGTTGAGGAAGAAGAGGTGATGGAGATTAAATGGTACAGATGAAGAAATGCGAACATCAGAGCAGTAGCCAAAGTAGTTCCAATTGTAGAGCAGGTTAAGAGAACATATAATTGTGGTTTGGTCACATGTGCATAAAAGCAGAATACATGTTGAAGAAGATTTGAGACAGACATGAAGGCAAGAGGAAATGAGGGCATTGTGCAAAGAGATGGATAGATTATGTAAGGGAAGACCTATGACAATTAAGCATAACTGTCAAATGAATCAAAACAGATGGTGACAGATGACACCATACCCTGACCCTGTGTAGAAAATGTGAGAAAGGGAGCTGATGGTGGTAAAAAAAATGTTAAAAAAGAGTGGAGTAATGTGACCAGAGCTGGACTTGGCACAAGGCTCCTTAGGCACTTGCCTTGAGCTCTCTGCTTGCGTGGGGGGGGGGGGGGGGCTGACAGTGCTGCTATTCTCATCATTCACATCAATCTTAAAAGGTTATATTGATGCAGAATCATGTCTGAGAAGTTCTATGGTTGTGTTAAGTAAAATAAACTAAAATAAAAACATAAAATAAAAGCTGTTGGCTGTGACCTCCTCCTCATCTTCCACATAAATTAGCTAACCATATATTGCTACCAACAACTTGACAGCATATGTGGTTGAACTGTGTGGTGAAATCGTGACTGGTCTTCCATATATAAGAGGAAAGCAGTGATATGAACGTAGCACATTCACTTGATTATTTCAGTTTTTAAGTTTAGCTTGAGCCTACCAGCAAACAGCTGCTCCAGTTTATACCTTGCCTGCACAGAGTGCTACAGCTCTCATGTTTTAATTACCAAAAACATTCTTCTTTTTAAACTGTAGCAAAATGCTTGCTACAAATGTAGAAAACAGTTGTTACAGTTTATACACTGGCTGCATGGAATGCCACAGCACTCATGTTTTAGTTTAAAAAATAAATAAATAAATAAATAAAACTGCTTGCTGTAATATAGAAAGCAGTTGCTACAGTTTAGACTACACACATGATGCTACAGCACTCAAGTTTGACCATAAATGCAATACTGGCTTTTAAGAGCTGGTACTGCATTAAATAGAGATTGGGATCAGCTGATTGTGCCCCCAACATTTTACACCTAGGGCAGTTGCCTCTCTCACTCAACATAGCTATGCTATTGGTCTTCCTCTTTACAGCTAAAGCCATGTCTGAATTGCAATTTCCTACATTGTGTAAATTAACTGACCTGCAGTAGGCACTTTATGTGATTATGGATCTACCTCTCCGAATTCTAGCCTACATTTAACAGCTTGCCAGGTACATTTTAAAAATGTAACTCTCAAGGGAATAGCAGTTCAGTGTTGCTGATGATGAATATTTTTGAGTCTATTTCTTTGATAATTTTGTTTAACAAATGACCCTCACTGTTTCTACAAAACCTGAAATAAAAATGTTAAATTAAATACAAATCTTTGTGATTATAGTATATGTAAAGCACACAGCATTATGCACATTGAAGTATTTGAAGACTGTTTTACGGAAACTGTCCTCAGGTAACAAGAAATAAGATACTAATATAGTTGGAGGGGGGTGCTGATCCATTATCTTGCTTAGAGCCCCATATGATCATGATCCAGGCCTAAGTGTGAATAATCAGTGCTGTATACTGAAATGAAAGTGGCATGAACAGTAAATCATCCTTGGATGATGATGCTCCTACTTTGCATATGCTGTGTTATTGGCTGCTACTATTTGGCTGCTAAGGAAGGAATGGCAGATTATAACATGTGGTCAAACAACTTTTACTGGATATTGTTCTTTTAAGAGTTGATTTTGATTTTTAAAGCAACAGTAACATAAGCATATTCATTGTCCATTTTATATACCTTTAGTATGTTTCTTCATGTTAAAAGAGATCACGTGAAAAATAAATCTCCAGTGGAAGCATATCCATGGAATTTGTGCCTTCACCATGTTTTATTCATTTCACTTTTGGTCCCCATTATGTATGGTATGCAATCAGCCTGATATCTGTTTTATCAGTGAAAATCAATTTAACAGATATGCCAGTGGAAACTGCTAATGAGAATGAGTTATTCTGAGCTGAAAATTGCAGTTTAAGAGTGTGGTTCATTTAGTAAAATTGCATTTTATGTATTTTATCAGCATGTCAATTTATATGCTCCATCTTTTGTATGCAAAAAAGATTCACAGGAAAAAGACAGCATTAAAAGAAAATAAGCCATCTGTCAAAAAAGTCAAGAAAAATTGCACTAAATAGCAGATTACAAACCATCAGTCAAATCTAAGAGGAGCACATTTGAGGGGAGATGTACAGAAATGCAGTCTTGTGTCACCACAAAATCCAAAGTGGGTGCCATTTCTTGCTGTTATCTGCAATGCCTAGTTATTCCATAGAAAAGATGGCTAGCATGATTTGAAATGTATGGTATAGCCCTAAATGTTGCAGGTGATGTAATGTACTCCTACATCTGTCAAAAGGCAACACACACCCATTAGATGACATTTTAGCAGAGGTAAAACATAGAAAATATTTCATTTACAACTTTATCTATATAAATTACAAAAAAAAACAGTTTGTCAAGGTAGTGATAGGCTAGATATTACTGCATGTCTACCATTCAAGAAAGATAAAAAGTATTATCAGGACATGATACTGCCAAGGGAGTATTACTGGACTGTGTAAATCATCAAGGCAGTTTAAGAAAGCCAAGCAAGAGGAAACAAATTAAATAGGCACATAAACATCAACAAGGTCAGAACAAAAAGAACCAGAGCAAAATAACATTTCCAAAAGAGAACGTGAGTTTAATGAAAAAAGGCCAACTATGAGTGAGAAGACAGCATGTCAAAAAATCACTGTTTAGATAGTTTTCATGTATCTTCCCTATTAAAATACATCAGGCTAGAAGAAAGGGGTGCACTACTCAAGAAATTAAATACATTTGCATATTGTAACAATGTACCCAGTATAAGGCAAAAATAAACAGTTTTGAAATAATATGTAAAGCAAGAGAATATATTTAAAAAGCATGCATATAGAAAATGACATACAAATGGACAACGGAAGACATGCATATATATATATATATATATATATATATATATATATATATATATATATATATATATGTGTGTGTGTGTGTGTGTGTGTGTGTGTGTGTGTGTGTATGCAGTTCATGAAACAAATAGTAGATACAGACAAAAAGTAAAAAAAAAAACTATTATCTTGAAAATGCTTAGTTATTTAACTCATTCCCTGCAGTACATCCTTTTTGAGTGTATGCCTTTAACTACTAGTGGGTGTGGCTTGAGCCTTTAAAAATAAAGTTGTCACCTTACAGTTCAAATAAATATTCATATCTCTGGAACTGTAAGTGTTACTAGAAAACTGAAAATGGAAAACTATTCAGGATAAATTAATCTTTACATTGCTGGCCTTCATTTAGTTTGATGCTTTAAACTGGATTTTATAAGCCAATAAAGGCACTAAGTATTAATTTTGAAATGCTTATGATATTTCAGTAACTATTCAAGCAAGACACATACTGCCAGCAGGATTTTCTTCATACAGCTGTGGGCTTTCAAATTATGTTATTCAGTTCTTTCTGCCTTATCTGTGTACTATCTGAATGTTGAGATATTTAGAGAAATATGAAAATTATTACAATACAAATAAGCAATATACAAATAATATTGAATATTTCTTTAGCTGTATTAGACAGAGGTCAAATATCAATGCAATTGTGTTTGCCATTGTGGATGCTTTAGGATGAATCTTTCTGATACCTTGCATGTAGCATGCTTTTGCAATTATTAATGCAAATATGAACAAGAAATATTTGATTACTAGAGGCAGCAGTAGGAGTTAACTGCAGAAATGCCTGCAGGTGCACTCAGCTATAAAGAGTTAACAACATTTATTAATCCCCAAGATTTCCAAACAGGTCTATATTATATATTCAAAGTTTCAAAACTTTGAACCTCATATGTTCGACAACATATCAGCAAAGTTTGAAACATCAAAAATATAATACAAAATTAAAAAAAAAACTTATCTCAATGGTCTGAGGAGGGGGCAAGCCCACTGCAACCCCATGTGGGGGGCCGCACCACTACACACCCCCCTACTTTAATATACCAACACTGAGATTGCACTTCAGTGCAGAAAGGGGACATTTTCCCATTCTGTGCAGTATGGAGCCGTTGCTTTTCAGCTTCAAACTTTATCAAATGGTATCAACCATATGACATTTGAACTTTAAAATGTTTAAATAATTAATAGTGACCCTTTCCAAACAAGTTATTCTTATGGACATTGCTGAACAGTGGAAATTCCAAAAGTCTTACCTCTAGCCATTTATGCAAATGAAGTGTGCGCAATCATGTGGTTTTATCCTGCACACAGTGTGTAACTTTGAAAGACATGAAAGTGTTGTAGAATAAATATAAAATTGAAATAAAAATGAGTGGACAACTCTGAATTAGATCACCCCTGGCAGACTATTTTCCAAAAATGAAAAGTATGAGTTCTATTTATTTGTTTATTTTTGTATTTATCCTTTGTTGACTTAATTAGTCCATCTAGGCAAGAAGCCTCTTTTCAGGGGAGACATGAGGTAGAATTGATACTACAAAGGGGATGTGGCCAGGTATCGGGGGACTTCTCCTATTCTTAGAAGCTGCTAGATGATGCCAGAAAGCTCCTACAGCATCAAGGAAGAGAACTAAGTTAAGCAGCAACATGGAAGCTATAGGGAGTTTGGAGGTTGAAATGAGAATTTGGAGAACAATTTGGTTGTTATGGAGTGTCAGAATGCAGGTACACATTCTTGTGTGGTGGATGGTACAAAAGCGGCATTTTGTTGTTTCAGTGGAGAATGAAGTAAGTTAGTCTGTTGGAGTAGTGTAGAAAAAAATTGGCATCATGACTTGCAGATGGTTTAGTTGAAATTAACTGAGCCGGATAATCCAGGTGAGAGTTTTTCTCTATCATGAGTTGAAATGGCAGATCATTTTTCAGAAGTGTTAAGGAGGAAGAGGAACCAGGGGATTTTGCAGCAGAGACTGCTGCAGTTAAATGTATGTAGGAGTGAAAGAAAGTAAAACAGGAAAGCAGCAACAAACTAAGGAGGAGTTTGGTTTTGTAGCAGCAGTGAAAGCAGAAATTAAAACATATTCAGCAGGGACAGCAGGTATAAAAGGAGAGCATCAACAAACTCTAATTGCAACTGTTTTTGAAAAGAAGAAAGGGAGAATATGAACAAAAGAATGACAATACAACAGATAGATATTTATGGGACAATAAGATAACTGTCCTGAATTTTAAAGTTTAAGAAATGTAGTCTTTTATACATAAAGGGACAGAGACATTTTGTGACTTAACATTTAAAATTAAGGGATTAATGATGACATTTCTAGAAGTGTGTAACAAAAAGAATGACATTTATCCATGAAATAATTAGCAGTAGTAACTTAAATATTTAAAAAAAAAATTTGCACTTCAGAACTGATGACCTGAACGATGATGTTAAAATGCATCCAGAGTTAGTGTGAATCTATTGATAACATCGTGAAGGTGTGAATCTATTGATAACATTGTGAAGGTGTGAATCTATTGATAACATCGTGAAGGTGTGAATCCATTGATAACATCGTGAAGGTGTGAATCCATTGATAACATCGTGAAGGTGTGAATCCATTGATAACATCGCGAAGGTGTGAATCTATTGATAACATCGTGAAGGTGTAAATCCATTGATAACATCGTGAAGGTGTGAATCCATTGATAACATCATGAAGGTGTGAATCTATTGATAACATCGTGAAGGTGTGAATCTATTGATAACATCGTGAAGGTGTAAATTCATTGATAACATCGTGAAGGTGTGAATCCATTGATAACATTGTGAAGGTGTGAATCTATTGATAACATTGTGAAGGTGTGAATCTATTGATAACATTGTGAAAGTTAGAGAAGAGAGAAAGCTTATGGAATGGAGGGTGGAGTTTTGAAACTTTTTGAAATGTAAAGAAAACATGGTGAAACACTTGCAAATTGCCATTTTTGTGGTTGGTTGTAGAGGGACATTAAGTTATGCTGGTCAGCCTAAATCATATTTCTTTTATGGGGGCTTTTCTCATTTAATTAATGATTGTGACAAAATAAAATGTAACCAGTGTGGAGAGATATGACATACAGAAGAATGTGTATAGTGGAATGCATGTTTTGTTAAAAAAAATGACACTTTTTATGTAAATAAAAACAAATGGGAAAGGGAAGAAACATATGGGGAAGGACAAAAATAAGCTGGGTAAGAGGGTGAACTAGCTGAAGAAGGAACTGTAGAATAAGAAAAATATGGTGGGCAAAAAAGGAGGAAATAAATTGCATACAGGAATTAAGGTCAGAAGAAGGGACAAATGCTAATATATATATATATTTAAGTTCTAGCCAGTGCAGAATAAGATTCTGAGGATCAAGTATTAATTATACATAAACCAATATGAAAATATTCAATGCGGAAAGAGCAAAAAAATAAGAAAACAAAAAATTGAAAATACTTCCCCCAAACTTAAAAAGAAGAAAAAAAACAACAATTTTAGAGTACATTCAGTAAATGTAGACACTACTATTAACACTGTAAGAAGGATAGAAATATTGGAATGGTGTGATAAATGTAATGTGGATTCTTTTCTAAGATTCCAAAAAAGTGAAGAAAGGCTTCAAACAGAAAAATTGTGGGGTGGAAATATAATATGGAACTTAAAAAAACAATGAAAATACTAGTTGAAACATTGGAAAGGATTGGAAGGTTAACTTTTGTGAATGTGAAGTGGAGAGAACATGTTTCTAGAATTATAGCATTGTATGTATACATAACTATTAAGGAAAAAGTATCTGTTTCATCAGATATATTAGACTATTTGGTCACTAACATGGAAATTATAATTGCAGGGACTTAAATCGCAATTAAATGGAAAGAAGTTAAAATACAGGAAGTGATAAAATATGATAAATTAGCTGTGTGGAACAAAACTCAATGGACTTAGATCTGAAATTGATTCTTTTGTGTTATCAGAAGAATTGGATGTAGCAGATGGTGATGAAGTTGTGAAGTGTTTTTCAGATGTTTTAGCAATAAAGATGGAGGTGATGGAATAAATGGAGTATATTAAAATAGGAAAGACAATTAAGAATAAATGAAAAATGATGGGATGAAATTGTTCATATAACCATGAAGGACTTGTATCAAAACTGGTCTGAGTGGTGGATTGAACTGAAAAAGAAGAATAAAACGTGTTTTTCCCCAGTGGCAAATTATGTAGAAAAGGAAGAAAAAGTAAAGTACAGGAAAATCTATAGAAATGTATTAGAGAATTTGGAGAATAATACAAAAGATCAGTATGAAATTAAAAAAAAACATATAAAAATGAGAGAAAATTAAGGCATTGCTGTTTAAAGCAAAGACAATCTTTACTTTTTTACAAGGGGGAAGAGAAGTGTTTTTTACGTTTGGATACAATAGTAAAGGTGGCTAGTAATATAATGAGAGAAATGAAAAATGTAAAAGGAGAGGTAAAAAGAACACAAGAGCAAATTATGAGTATTATAACATAGAATAAGTGTATACATATACAAAATATGATAGAATGGATAGTAAAGAAATTTTCAGAATGAGTTGAGGAAGATTTTGAAAAAGAAATTACTATTAGTGAATTGGTTAAAGTACTTAGGAAAGTAAATGTTGATTCATTATCAAGCCCAGGTGGTATAGGGTTTTGATTGTACAAGAAATTAATGGACTGGCAAAGAAAGTAGTTTGAAAATGTACTGAATGAATGGTTGAAAGGAGGATTTGTTTATAAAGAGTTATGTAGTAGAATATTAAAATTTATAAGGAAGAAATATGAGAAAAACAAAATAAAAAATGGAGACCCAACACAGTAAATAACACAGATTATGGGAATAAAACAGAGGAGAATGAAAGGAAGAATGAGAGATATTACAGAAGAATGTATATAAAGTATAAAAGGGAATGGGGTGTGAAGAATTATTGGGTGAGACAGAAATCATGGATGATGTTACAAGTAAAAGTGTGGATGTAAAACTTATTGTGGGTGATATTAGTAAGCCATTGGATACTTTAGAACATGCTGCTTTATGAGATGTTATGGAAAAGTATGGAATGCATAACAGAATTAGAGCAGTGCATATGTCAACATATTAGAATAACAAATTGAGATTGTTAGTGAATAAGTGGCTGAGTAAAGAAATATGCCTGAAGTGTGGGATAGGACAAGGGTGTCCCATGAGTGGAATATTGTTTGCACAGGTGATTAACGTGTTAATGAGTTAAGTGGCTTATAAAATGAAAGATACTAGATATGTGATGCACAAGGTGGGGGTAATACCAGTAGTTATGACATAGGAAAATGGTACAGTTTTAGTTGCTAAGAAAAAAAATTGAATGAGGGAAGTGTTGCTTTGTCTGAATGGATGTTTAAAGGAAATGGATATGCATTTTTCAATGAATGAAATTTGAGAAAATTATATAATAATGGTGTAATGAGCAGGTTTAATAAAGTAAATGGAAGAAATATATCTTCTGTGGAAGTCATACAGATTAGCATTCAGGAAAAAGGGTATATCAGGTAAATTCATTATTAATGGGAAAATGGCATATATATGACATGTTTATATAATCTCAGTAAAATATGTAAAGGAAATTTTGCAACTGGTGTTTTTTCATATGACATTCAATATTAAACCTAGTGAAAGGAGGTGTGCTGTACATGACTGAAGATGAGGGGGGATTGGGATTACTAAATCTAGTCATTTATTTTGTTTCTTTAAACTTGTATAGAGTATTAAAGTGGGTAAAGGAAGACAATGAGAAATTAAGTACAATGAATTCTGGGAGATAATGGAAATAAGAAAAAGAAAAAAAAGAATATGTAAATGAATAAATTAAAAATGATCAAAAATGCAAACATGGAAAATAAAAAAAATACTGATACAGAGAGAGAAAGAAGGATATGGAATAATAATCTGACGAATCATACAGGATTATGAGTGAATTGCCAGTCATAACCTATGTATTATGCATTCGAGACATGGATGACAAAATGTACCTAGACTGATACTGAAGAGGGGAGTCTTGGCATTCATACTGAGAACACATAATAAAGGATTATAATTGGAAATCCAATCATAACTCTTTATAGTGCATGGGGCTTTATCTGCTCCATGTGTTACTAGTTACAGAGGGAAAAAAGTGCTAGGTGTTTTGATGGCTTTCAAAACAATAAAGCAATTAGAGAATGGTGTCAGAAAGATATTGTAAGAGATTATGTTATGTTAGAAAAACTCAGGGGCACATAACCAGCACAGGCAACAGGAAGAAACTAATCTTTCTTTTTTTTTTTTTTTTAATTCTGCTGATGTCATTTGCTGGTCACTACTGGCAGGTTTAACTGACTGCATGATAAATGATCTTAACAACTGAAGCTGGGGGTGCTGAAGATTTGTTAATATTGGGTATCATGCCATAAAAGCACTTAACTGGTTTATCTTTTTCTAGATATCAGAGCATAATCACAGCGTTTCATGTAATATATTATTATATAAATCTATAGGACAATTTACTAGAGGACATGATCAAAGCCATTAAAGTAAGGAAAAGTGGTGTACCGGAATAGTAGAGTATAAGGATTTCCTATGGAGACTGGTAATAAAAAAGTTGCCAATAAAGGGGAATACGCAATATAAAAAGAAAGTTGAAAGACTGTATTTATTTTGTGTGGATGAAGAGACAACAGACCATTTTTCTGTTAAATATTAAAGAGTGGTGAAACTGTGAAAAAAGTTGTATGAAAAAACTTTTTGAGAATATTAATAACCTAAATAATATAGATATGATGATTATGAATGGATATTATCAGAATAATAAGAAAAGTATGGGAGAAGGGTAGATAAAAATTAATCTTGTGTAATATGGGTTATTTGGAATGAAATACTGAATGAAATGTTGGAAAATGGATTTTGGCAGATATACTGCAAAAAAAAAAAAATAAAATAATAATAGATTCTTGCTGTGGAAGGAGCAGCTGGAAGTCAGTTATGGAAGAATAGCAATGAGGATATTGTAAGAAAAATGATAAACAGCAACAAAAAGAAATGCGTATATTTTTACTTGTAAATATTTGAATATGTAAATCACGTTTGTTATGTTGTGTTAAATAAAGCACAGTTATTCTTTTTGATAGGTGCAGTGAGACCTTTTTTATCCATCTGAGCTGTGAACAACTCAAGCAGATACAAACTCAGTTTAAAGTCTTGTCTGGAGGACAACATACTCAGAAATACACCCCCCCCCCCATGCTGCACTGCAATATCAGTGATTGATCTACCCGGTGTAAAAAATACAAGTTTGCCACTGACATAAACATGCTATCTTTATTATAGTGACTTAGCTAATGGCTGCACAGGTGTGATACAACCTGCTGCATGTCCTGCTGTGAGGAGATGACCAAGCAGGAATCAGTAGCAGCTTTGGCTAGACCATCTTTCTGATCAAAAGGTCACTGATGAGTACTGACTGGATAAAAATTTGATACTGACAATGACTTTTTGCAAACATATGTGACATGACATACTCCAAATCATATGTGCCATGATATGCTACTATGGTAAACATGTACTCATGAATGAATGCAATCAATACAAAAATCTCATCCCTCTAGATAATAAAGTTGCTTCACTGATGAAAGTAAAAAAATAACAGGGGGACCATGGGAAGATTTATTAGAGTACGCAGAACTGAGATGGCAAATCAAATTAAATGCGTGTATGTACCCAGGCTTAAATGAAGGAGTTTCTTTAAGTAGTGTGCTCAGATTATGTTCATACAAAGTGTGATTGGTGAATAATTAAAATACATGGTTTCTATGTGATTGGTGTATTTTAAACATGTGATGGGGAAAGGGTTACTTAAATGTGGAAAAGTGACTGGTATTTTTATTCTGATGAAGGCTTATTATTACAGCTGATAAAAGTGCTCAGTTTTACAATAAACAGTGCATTTGGTTCCATTTGCTGGTTGTTTCTATAGCTGTGCTTACTGGTTGTTGTCTACTTCTTCCTTAGTGTTCACTGGTGAAAGTACTTGTGCCAGGGACACTCAAATATTATATGGATACGTGCCCTGAATTGTTACCTCTTACATTCGGGTCAAGTGTGTGGCTCTCATTTTGTCATGAGGCTTGGAATTACATAATGTTCTAATCAATATCAATTGAGGGCCATGAAGTTGTTCCATGAGGTCGCACATCGAACACATCTCGCATGTTCTTATGACCATCAGCTTTCCCATAATTGGTATAAAAGCCCCTATTACCATTATGGTCATCATCACTATATGAACTAGAAGAGTTGCTACTCAGTCTGCTGCCAGGTGATGTACTCGGCAGGTGAAGTGATCATTCATATCAGAGCTGCATTCCCTGGCAATATGCATGATGCATGTATATGGCAGAAGTCTTACCTGTTACACAGGTTTGTAACAGAGGATATTCCCAAATGGCATCTAGTAGTCATGCAATATCAAATTAGAAATATCACTGGTATATAGCTGTACAGCCTAAATATTCACTACTATATACCAAACCCTGTCATGGGTTTAAGATTTTCATGTCAAAGTAAGCATCACCTAAGACCCTTGTTAGTGACACCTGTATACTGTTATCAGTGTTCTCCTCAGAGTAGAACAGTGGTTCAATGAGTGGCTGGGCTACTGAAGCCTTAATTCATGTCTCTGGATACAGCTGTGGGTCTGCTTCCATATAGACCTAAGAAGACATCCCTGAATATCTTTGTGTGTGTGTGCAATACTGCAGAATATGATAATGCCAAAGTATGGTGACTTTCTGTAACAAATGTTTAGGAGTCATACCCCATTAAACACAGAAATCTGAGCAGGAAAAGCATAGATTACATGTCAGCTGATGGTAACAAAGAGGTGACTGATGAAGAGCAGTGGCGTTTTAGATAAAAGCACTTATGACAGGCCTTTGCACAAGTATTATTGGAGGGGGTCTGGTACAAACATATGAGCCAACCCATGCTCAGCATGAACACAGGTAAATATTTTGTCCAGTCTGGTAATGCTGCCTCGTCAGTACTGCCCTAGGACACATTAACATGTGCATATCCTGAACCAGCTCTGGATTGGACAACGTGGCACCTGAAGTTTCATTTATCTTTAAAAAGAGTATGATTGTTGACATTTTATTGTGTTAGCTGTGGAACTGTTAGTAATTTCATTTAACACAGCCTCTAAGTTCCAACAATTTAGACTAAGGAAAAAAAGTATATTTTATGAGTTTTCCTTTTTCTTTAAATTTGTGCAACCTTGAAGGTAGCAAAACTAGAGGTTTGGGGTGTGTGGTTTGGGATCCGCCCCACAAACACACATTGGAAGGATTGCTTTTTTTGCAATGTTTTTCTACATGACATTTTGAAGATGACATTTTGAAATGGGGCACAGTGCTTCATTTTGAGTCCATGTACATGTTATAAAATGCAGAACCATATTATGAAGACCACGTGAAAAAGTGAATAGGAGAAGCTGTGATTTAGTGGTCCACACATTCATATAGTACTCCAATTTAGTTGAGCCTCTGTCATCTCACAGCCCCATTGTATACAGTGTCAAGTATATATTATATTCTCTAAAATACCCTTGTACCATCATCATAGAAGTAAAGCACCTACATTGCAGTCACTCATTGGACTGCACCAACACATTACTTAGTAATGGGAGACCTCTCATACCTTCATCATCATGGTTACCATCATTACCCCTTCCCTTTTTCACATCTGACATTGGTGAGGACAGCTTTGTCCTTTCATAGAATAGACTCTGTCTCCTTACGGGTGACAGTGCATCATGGACATCTTCAACCGATTCCATTCTAACAGATGCACTGTAGCTGGAGTCCCACAATGGACCCATTTTCTCAATGTCACAAGAGTTCAAATGCCTACTTGTTGCCTGGCCTCTGGGGGTAGAAAATGAGATGTGATGGTCTAGGTGACTTTTGCCATACCTTAGTTGTGATCTACATCAACCATGTCCATATCTGTAATGTTGGGAACATGTCCATCCTCTGTGACTTAGAACCAGTTGCACTTGTTAGCAGTGAAACCAACTGAACACATGGCCACTGCAGCAGTGGGTCTGCCTATAAAATTAAAAGTTGTTGAGAGTAAGAGATTTAAATTATTGTTTGTTAATGTTTGCAAGCTAGAAAAATATATCAGATCCTGTTCTGATACTTGCACTTTCCTGCAAGGCTGGCCCAGACTTATGCTTGATATGTTAATCATGGGTTTACCATAAACATCTAAAAATACATTATCATTTATTTTTGTAATAATATTATTACTTCTGCATCATGCACTGCATGCCATATGGACAACATTCCACTTAAATCTAACCCAGTCATCAGGGACTTGAGTCCATAGGTCGACAGCAAACTTGCCTTTGTAGTCCATGTTTCCTGAAGTTAGAAAAGTCTTCTGCATTAAACAACTTATCCTTCATGGTAGCTCATAAGATACAAGGAGGTTGTAGTCCCTCTTTATTCCTCCTTTCTCTCATTAGGCAAGTCACTGAATATAAGGTCCCCGTTGACATGTAACTTGGTAAGCACAGGTCAGTGTTTCCCAACAAGAAAATATCTCAGGTCTTGGCAGTCTTAGCTATCCTGGTAGACTAAAAGCCTACTCTGCCTACTCACTCTTGTATAGGCTTTGAAAGGTAATCTCTGCTTTGTGAGCTCCAAGGTTTCCCATGCTTTTGTGCTCCTTCAGCTAAATAGAACAAGTAGCAAAACAAACATCTACTTTAGAGACCAAAAGCTATACCACCACATTAGCTATAGCAGCTAATGTGACAGGTGTATAACCCAAATTATTTCCCTTTTCTGCAATAATCTTCTCATACATATCAAAGTACTTCAGTGGTGACATTTAAAACCAGTTTGAATGATTGAACATATATCTGCAAATAAGTCTGCAAATATCTACCTAGTAAATGCAGTAAAATCAAGACATTTTGACCCTATGGTGCACAGGTATACCTTTATGTGAATTGTAATACCTAAGGACTGTACCCATCTATAGAACTGTCTGACCCCTGCAGCACACCAGAGGGCCCTGAAAGAGATGCAAGCTATGTACTGTATATGAAATACTATGAAAATGGGTAAAATACTTAAGCATGAAACAAATCATGCTGAGCAATCATGCAGCATACCTACTCTGTATTTGGCAGCAATGTCTGCATGAACTGATGTTACATGGAGTAGTTCCATAACAGTGCAAATACCTCAATATTTCACCCTATCCAAACAATGTTCATACATGCACCTCATAACTTCATTTAGGGGTGCTAGTGCCAATGCCACATTGTGGCATTCAACACTTGGATACCTGGCCACCAAAGGAAATCAGAAACTCCTTTGTATCATTCAGTGGAGCAGGTCTGTCCAGCCACTGGTGGCATTTCAGTTTCCCTTGAGTAGCACTGTACTTGATCATGTATGCCACTTATATGACAAAGACAGACTTGTTCTGTGTTTCCATGAATATGAACAGAATTTACCTAAATGACAATAATATTCTACACCCACCCAGACAGGTTGTCAAGCAGTGCCTTTCTAAGCTCCCATAAGGTCTTCAACAGTACATCATTCTCTGTTGATTTGAAACGGTCATGTCACAGTTGCTGTACAGCCATGACGTACAGGGGTAAGAAACAGAACTGGGCTTAGATATACATACACCAGTACACTGCTGGCATTGGCAGACCTGACGGATGGCGCACATACAGCCTTAAGTAGCAGTACAAGAACAGTCATGGCACAGGTAAGAAATGGCAAACACATGCTGATAGGTGGATGTTAATTGCTCTCCTTTGTTTATTTTCACTGATAAAGAATATATGTCTTTTAGTTAGTATGTGTGGTCTGCGGAACTGTATTTATTTGTTTATGCTGTTTTATGTATATGAGTATTCCAGAGACAATGTATAAATAAAAACAAAAAAATCATAAATAAATTAGTTTTAAGTTCATCTTAAACAATGGGTAGAACTATTATGAAAATCTAGAGTGACTAGAATATGTCAGGTACCTTGTAAAGGACTGTTTGGATTCTAATGCCTGAATCAGGGATGAGGGTTGTTTCCAAAGGATAAGAGTAAGAACTAGCAAAGGACAGCCTGACATGTTTCAAGGTGGGTCTTTGAGCTGCTAGCACCACTCACATAATGCTGCCCAGCAGCATGTTACCAGGCAACAGGATCCCGATGGTTCCTATAAATATGCAGGACTCTTGTTGTGAAATACAAAGATGGGTAATGATGAAAATTTTAAAAACACATCAGCCAAGAATTTGGCAGGAAGATGAAAACCTGCTATGACATTATAACGTGACTTGAGTGAGGTGCTTCAATAGACAGCTTGACTGCAGAATTCTAAACAAAATGCATATACATGACATCATCGTCACTATCATTTGACAGTCCAAGATAAGGAACTCCAGTAGTCCAGCTGAGATAGAACCACAGGCTGAAACACCACTGCTCGCTCTATAACTGAAATGAGGTGCTTGATCAGGGCTATTGTCTTAAGGCAGAACTATGATTACTTGAAGATGGCTGGGACCTGGTCCTTAAGTGTCAGCCTATAACCAAGGTGCAGACATGACACTTTTCCTTAATAAGCTACTAAGGGGTGTGGGGCACAGCAGAAGCTGTGATGAATGGACACTAGCATAGAACAATATGGCTTGACTTTTTACTGAGTTAAGCCTGAGTTGATTGTGTGCATCCTTTGGAAAATGGAATCCAAACAACCCTTTTAAGCATAAAGTCAGGCACAGACTCCTAAGACAACGAGAGAAAAGCCGAATGTCGTCAGCAAAGACTAATCTTAAGTAAGTGTTCCTACACTAACCTCAGTAAATGGTAACATGTACAATATCCCACCAAGACATAGTTTAACCTCCGTTAAATAATTAATGAGGTTTCCCTTCACAAAGTCAAATGGCCACAATCTCAAAATGCTTATGGTTGAGACCATATGCTCGAAATTGTAGAAGCTCAACTGTGTGAATGGGGAACGGCATACAGTGCAGAACGAGAGCTTTCTCTTTCTGTGCTGTAGTACGATCTCGAAGTTGGAATAAATACGTAGTGGGGGGCGGGGGGGGTGCAGGGGGGCTTGCCCCCCCTGCAGAAACACTTTTTATGTGTTACTTTTTTTTTTCTTCATTCCCTTTCACGAAGTTGAGCTTCTGAAATTCGAGCATATGGCATTGGCCACATGCATTTTGAGTTTCAGAACATTCGACTTTGTGAAGGGGAACCATTAATGATCATATTCTAATAGCAATTTGGTCATCAGGGAAGACATGAAGTGATGTAAATATGAAGAAGTCATAAGAACAGCAGAACTACTTTATTACTGCCTATATCTTTTTCCATTAAAAGGAGTTGTAAACTGGCAAAATGATACCTAGAAACATTCCATACTCCAGAGAAAAGAGAACCAGAAGGAGGAACCCTGGCTACTTCTCCTTGGATGTGTACTAAGAGGCAACTGACAAACCACTAAAGCAAACTGTCTGTAAAATTCCAGTAACACTAATGGAATTCATAAGGGATACCTTGATCCACAGTACAAAATACTACTGAAACATAAGGGATGAACAAAATACAGCATGTGTCCCCTCAACAGCAGCAGAGCATTAATCTCTCGCATATGGGTTGCCTTGGTGATGTGCATGACTCTAAATACAGAGTAACAAGGATTCAAGAAGCTAGGAGATATTAGATACAAATGCATTTTTGTGTACATCTTCTTTCCAATAAAAAGAAGCCTAGAGAGCTAAGGTAATTTTGCAAAATGCTAAGTCTCATTTGTTGGGATTTTAAGGATCTGGATAATCAAAGTCTCTTAAAGAAGATGGGAACAGCTTTGTTATCTATGAATATCAGATATTAGAAAAAAATAATCCTACCAATTCAAAGCATATCGATTACCTTGTAGGGCTTGGATTTTACCTGCAGAATGTATGTCAGACATCATTACAACCAACATCATCAAACTATGCAAAAGAAAAATCTAGTAAATTCATATAAAATCTACTATATTGCATAATGGGAAAAGTCTACCTTAGCCTGGCAGTCTTGTTCAAAAAGAATCATGCAATGTCTTCAACCTGATCTGTGGAAAAAAAAAATATAATTGGCAAGGCAGAAAAGACTGCCTGTGAACTGCCCAGAAATGTTCACCCAGTACGTTTAATTTGGTGGAAATCTTACTGTACAAAAAATATACATTCTTATTTTATATGTAATCAATGTGTGTTCAGCTTTTCGCACAAGGCCTACACTGTGAATATCAGCTGTATAACCTTTCTACCAAACAAACAAAGAAACACTGAATACATAAATAATACCTTACTGATATTTGGCCAATAAACCATCAGACTACTGCCATTAAAATGTAAAAGTTATATAGTGGCATGCTTATATCAAATTGGCCAACACAGTTGTGCAATGTCAGACCTGCTTAGTCAATTTCTTTTCTTTCTTTTTTTATAGTAATTGAAAATATTTCTTTTGAAATCTAATGAATCACATATCCCAGAATGTTTATATTCCCATATTAGGAAAATTAAATAATTCCTCATAATTTAATGGCATGTTTTAATTACATTTTTAACATTTGGAAAATATTTGCTATACTCTAGTAGCCATCATTACAAAAATGACAATCTTTATAAAGCAAACAGAACTTCATGTAGAAAGCCAGACATTTATTCAGACATATATATATATATATATATATATATATGTGTGTGTATATATATATATATATATATATATATATATATATATATATATATATATAGGGTCTATATTAGAACAGCGAGCATTCAAAATGTCGAGTGTTCTAATATCGAACCCTTGTTGTTTGTCTTTTCGGCTTTTTCCCGGTTAGGGGTCGCCACAGTGGAACTCCAGTCTGCTAATGATTGACAGTTAATTTTTTATGGTGCCGAGTTGCCATCCCAACGCCCAACCTTCAATGAAGGCATGCCCATTCACGCATGTCTCTCGAGGACACTCGACCGCGGAGAGGACATGCAGAATCCACACAGAAGTTACTCCAGCTGAGAATCGAACAGGAGAACCTCTTGCTGTGAGGTAAGAATGCTACTGCTGTACCACCGTGGATCGAACCCTAGCAATAGAAAAAAAAAACATTGAACATTCGAAATAGCAAATTTTTTCCTAGGGAAAAATTTGCTGTTCCAAAACACATACACACAGCACAAGCACACCAAACAAACAGCAATCCACACACATACACCTAAACTCTTACACCTAACCCTACACTAAACTATACATAAACCACTGACTATCCACTTACCTTAACCCAAACCCTATCCTAAAGTCTGTCACTATCGCACAGTCACCTCACCCACGCCCTAACCCTAACTCACCTAACCCGCCCTAACCCACACGTCCACACAATCGCACACTTACCTGAACCCGACCCATAACTTTCCACCAGACCGCTGAAAATACCGAAGCAACAGAAACGGACAACCAAATTCTTTCCCTAGGAAAGAATTTAGTTTCCTGTTACTTTGATATTTTCAGCGTTCGCTGAAAATGGGTCGATGTTAGAACACTAGACATTTCAAATGTTCGGTGTTCTAATATAGACCCTATATATATATATATATATATATATATATATATATATATATATATATATATATATATATATATATATGTACAAACACACACACATTAATATATATATATATATATATATATATATATATATATAAATTAGTCAAACAATATTTTGTTCGACATGCATAATGTCGAATCAAACTCATCGATGTTATGCATGTAAATATATTACTATGCGTGTGCCAAGAATTAATATTGGTGCATGCAAAACTTATAAAACAAAAAGACAAAGCATTGATTTTTTTTCAGAGGGGCAATTATATGTTCTAAATCCAAGATTGCGCAATCCTGAAGGAAACGGGTATATTCCCCTACCCAGGGATTTTCAACCATCTGTTTAGTTGATCAAACTGTGTCAATTAAACAGATGTTAACCAAAGTATCACTTGATTAATTTAAATGGAATCATATATATATATATATATATATATATATATATATATATATACACACACACACACACACACACACACACACACACACACACACACACACACAGATAAAGCACTTGAGAGACATTGATTAAGCCTGTACATAAAGACTGCATTTCTATGTGCAGATGGTTTTGCAGGAGTGAAGAAAAAAGTGCCATGCCTTTCTGCTTCCTGTGCGACATGCCTTTCTGCTTCCTGTGCGACATGCCTTTCTGCTTCCTGTGCGACATGCCTTTCTGCTTCCTGTGCGACATGCCCTTCTGTCTGCTGTACAGTATGTCCCTCTGCCTCCTGTGAAAGGTGGTTCATTATATATTGTTTCCATTCAGATAAGATGAAACCCTATCTCATCAAGAGATTTTCAACTTAAATAAAATAATTAACAATCCTGTTTGTAGAGAAATTACACTGTCATGGAAGGCATGCAGTGGTGTAGTTACACACAGGAAAGGCCTGGGAGTTGAGAGTTTTCAGAGTGATCAGAAACAGCTGGTCTACTTTTTTCCTTGCATGCATATTTTTACTTTACAGTGAACTGGAAGCAGCCAAAAGCAATGGCATATGAGGGAATAGTTTTCAATGAACTTTTTTATTAAAGATTTTGGAAAGAACACATTAACAAGTTGCTAGTAATCTCAACTTTGATAATCACATTGACAAAGTGGTTAGAAAATCCTTCTATGTGGCCCACCTAATCACAAAAGGGTTTGCATCCTGATCAAAAGAGGTCATTGTGCCCCTCTACTCATCACTCATCACACCCATCATAGAGTACAACTCCCCATTTGGGAGGTACCTTACAAGACATCTGCAACAGCTGGAAAGACCACAGAAGTACCTCACCAAGAGGATCACTGTCCGCAAACAGATGCCCTATGCAGCTCGACTGAAGAAACTCCAGCTGTATTCGGTTGCATACCGCCTACTCAGAGGTGATCTCTGCCTGACATACAAGGCCATGTCCAACCCAGAATTGATGGACATGCTCCACCTAAAGAAAACCTTATCCCCTCGAGCCACACGGTCTAGGGATCTAAACCTCACCACAACAATAAATAGGATGTGCTGGAGGGATGGATTCCTGTCCCAGAGACTTCCCATGCTTTGGAACAAGATTCCAATCTACATTAGGCAGAGCTCCTCACTAACACTCTTCAAAAAAAACCTTGATGAGTGGATGAAAAACAGAAAGTTTACCCCGGGGATCACTTCAGTGGCTCTGCTGGACAGAGGCACACTAATCTAAGGGGGCGGCGAAAGCCAACACATTCTGGCTAGGCTTATAAATGCCTTCGGGCAGATAGCCTAGTACCTACCTATGAACCTATACAAAATATTCAAAGATAATATTTTTTACTAACAAGGGGATCAGAACTGATACACATACTATGTATATGTGCCCATTATCAGGCAAGCTGTCGTTTCATTAAGTATACAATTCAGTGAACAGGATGTGTATTCTGGGATGGGAACTGCCCACGTCATCCACACTAGTATATACAATTTATTGCAAGGGAAGGGTATTTGAGCACTAGAGCTGCCTTCATCGTCCACATCTGTCATCAAAAATATAAACATTTTAATGAGCTATAAGGTTGCAAGTCTACACAGTGTGTGTTTTATGCATGGATTTGAGAATGGCGTTTAATCCTGCAAGTAAGTATGGTATCTGTTCAGTATGTTCAGTAAATTCGCCTTTTGTAAGGAAGAAGCAGCAAATTTTATCTCCACAGCTGCATCCAAGAATAGGCACGTCTAAGATATCAAGTAAGAAAATGAACATCAATTAATGTAAGCAAGTCCCTGCTTTAGATTTAAGTCCCTGCTTTAGATTTAAGTACCTGCTTTAGATTTAAGTCCCTGCTTTAGTGGTTCAGGGAAATCCTTCCCTGGTTTAGACATTTAGATCTTTTCATGCACATACATTTTGATAACTTGTTTATGAACAACCACTGCTCAGCACTCAGCAGTGTGAACACTGTTTCTAGATGATAGTCACTGTTGATGTGACACCCTGCTCTTTGTGCAAACAAATGGGGAAAAAAGGGTAACTGATAGATGGACAGATTCATGACAGCTCTATACTGTACAGTGTTTGTTTGTGTCTTTCAGCTTTTCCCGGTTAGGGGTCTCCACAGCGGAACTCCAGTCCGCTAATGATTGGCAGTAGATTTTTACGTACTGGCTTGCCGGGCCTAACGCACAACTTTCAATGAAGGAATGCCCATTCTCGCATGTTGCTACACAGAAGACGCTCTAACTGAGAATCGAACCGGCAACGTCTAACTGTGAAGTGACAACCCTACCGCAGCACCACCACCGCAGTATGATCCCTGTATTTCATTTTTTTCTTCCATTACTTAATTATAGATGCACACATTCCACACTCAAGAATTTAAGAACATCAGAAATGATTTGCTATTATTTTTGTCAGGTGTGAATTTTTTTTTTTTTATATTTCAGCTCCACTTATCTAAATATGTACTTGTATGCATTTGTTTTGCCCACACAAATCACACAAGGTAAATCAGGGAGAGTCAACTTAGTTTTCTTTGTGTGTGATCCCTTGGTTCAGGTAAAATACATGATTTATTAGATTAATGTTATATCAAACATTTTGAATGTCACATGACAGAATGACATCTAAACTGTCAAAAATGAAAAAAAAAACAGCTTTTTTTGCTGGGGGGTGGGGGGGGGTGGGACATGCTCCCAGTACCACACATTCACATTCCATGCTAATTATATACACTAACTCAAAGATCACACTATAGCAGTGAAAGAGCCAGTTAGGTTTATATGCTGAGTAAAACATGGTCTGTATCCCATAACTAATACTGGTGACTGTTTGTGGTGATTTTTGTTTCAACTGTATCAGAAATATTTATTACTTTTATACTAATTCCTTTCTTAAAGAAATCCCTGATACTGAGAGGTCCTGATGCCACTCACTGCTTATAACAGATATTAGGTTCTTAGGTTCATATGTGAGTACTAGGCTAATGGCCCTGAGTCAGTACAAGCCTAGCTCAAGAATATTCCCAGTTATCCTGTTGCCGGAAGTTAGTTCCTTGTGCCCCTATCGAGCAAGGCTGTTGAAGTGATCCCCGGGGTGAATTGCCTGTTTCCCATCCACTCGTCAAGATTTTCCTTGAAGAGGGCTAGTGAAGTGCGCTGCTTGACATGAATGGGAAGTTTATTCCAGAGTATGGGAAGTTTCTGGGTTAGGAACCTGTCCCTCCAGCAGGTTCTGTTTATTGTGGTGATGAGGGTGAGGTCTTTGGAGCATGTGATGAGGAGGGATTGAGACTTTTTCAGATAAAGCATGTCTGGCAGCACTGGGTCAGACATGGCTTTCTATGCCAAGCAGTGATTGCCTCTAAGTAAGTGATATGAGATGGAGTAAAGCTGGAGTTTTTTGAGTATGTACGTATAGGGTATGTGTTTGAGTCCTAGGATTCTCTTTGTGAGGAATGTTTGTGGCCTCTCCAGTTGTTGTAGGTGTCTAGTGAGCTACATGCCAAATGGGGCATTGTACTCTATAATGGGTCTAATGAGGGATGAGTATAGAGGGATTATGACTTCTTTCTTCCTGGATGAGAAACCTTTTGTAATGAGGTGTGCCACATAAGATGACTTTCTAATGACAGTGGTGAGATGGTTGTCGAAGGAGAGGTTGCTATCTACCTTTGTCCCTAGATCTCTTATCACACGGTGTGAGTTGAGTGGGCTACAGCTGATGTGGTAGTTCATGGGCACCATGTTTTTCCCTAAGGGGATGACGATGCAGTTTTTAGCATTGAGATTAAGACCATGGTTCTGGCACCAGTCATTAGTCTCTGTGAGGCCTTTTTGTAGGATGTCTACATCATCTTGAGAATCAATAATAGGTCCCAGTTTGCAGTCATCCATGAATTTGGTTAACCAGAGTCCCTTGGTATTGGTCTGAACTTCAGAGAAGTAGATACTAAACAGGAGATGACCCAGAACAGATCCCTGTGGAACTCCACTTGTAACTGCAAAGTATTTTTATTTGGAGTTCATTACTTTCACCGTGTGAGTTCTATCCATGAGCCAGTTGGTGACCCATCTTATTACGTAGGGGTTAACGCCTAGATTAGTGAGTCTATCAATGATCCCTGAGTGGGGGATGGTGTTGAAGGCCTTGGCTAAGTCGAGGTAGGCTATATGGACTACCTTGCCTTTATTAACCGCTCTGGTGACAGATTCGAAGAAGTCTGTCAGGTTGAGCAGACATGATCTGCCCTTCACAAACCCAAACTGCAAGGTGTCCATGGAATGAAGGTTTCCTATATCCTTATTTATGAGGTCCATAATGATGTGCTCCATGGCCTTACAGATCAGGCTTATCAGGCTGATGGGGCAGTAGTTTCCAGGATCAGTAGTCATTCCCCTTCTGTGGAGTGGAATAACTGCAGCAGTGTGCCATTCAGTGGGAACAAAGCCTGAAGTGAGGCTGTGGTTGAACAAGGCACTCTGGTGTGGTGCTAGTTCCCTTTGTAATTCATGTAGAACACAGCCAGGTATATTATCAGGTCCCATGGAAGCTGTATTTTTGGCTTTGGACAGTGCAGCTTCTAACTGTGCAGCCGTGATATTAGGGATTTGGCATTCCTCAGTTACTGGGATAGGCCCTCTAGGGGGTGAAGGGGGTAAAGTTTGCACTAAAGCTGTCAGCCAAGATATTGGCAATATCTCTTGCTTCAGTATAAGTGGTGCCGCTGTGCAATAGCTCAGAGCACATCTGCGTATTGTTGTCCAGATTCTTGACATAGCTAAAGAATGCCTTGTGGTTATCTTTAGTATTTGCAGCAATTTTGTTTTTGTAATTAGCTCTGGAGGATTTGATAAGGGATCTCAGTTTTTTGCTGAGACATACAAGGGAATTTTTCCAGTCTTGGGACTTCATCTTTTTCTGCAACAGTTTTTTCCTTCTGTTGTAGAGTTTGTTAATGGCAGTGGACCACCAAACTGGCTTCCGTTTTTTGGAGGACAGGATCTTGGTTCTGTTTGGTATGGCCTGATCCATGCACTTGTGTAAATGCTCATACAGTGCCTTGGTGTATGATTCAGCAGCCATACATCCAGTCCCCATTTGCATGGATGACGTGAAGTTTGACACTTCTGTCTTTAGAAGCTCAAAACTGGCTTTGGAGAAGTTCTTCACTGTGGTTTCTTTCATGGGGGGGTGAGGGTGGGATTTGGATATCGACTGTAAATGAGGGTGAGATTTGGATATTGACTGTGATTAACTTGTGGTCAGATCTAACCAGGGAGGGGTTGATTACTGGTGTAGAGCAGCAGACCACCATGTTTGTAATGACCAGGTTGAGAATGTTTCTACCTCTGGTAGGGGTCAGAATGAGTTGGTCCAGGGCGTTGGAATTAATGAATTCCAGAAATCATTGGGCAAATGAGTTGGAACAGGAGTAATTTTCCCAGCTAATGGAGGGGTAATTAAAGTCTCCCAGTATAAAGGTATTAGGTTGAACCTTAATGCTTTCCAGAGTGTTCAGGAATGCGGAGTAGGTGTCTTAGGACATTGTGGGGGATCTATAACAGGCTACAACCTGGGTTGCAGTTTTATCCAGTGTAAGTTGTACCTGAAGTATCTCTGATGCATTGTGTTGGGCAGCTAGTCTGGAGGTGTGCGTATCCTTTATGAAGATGGATACACTACCACCTTTGGGGCTTTGGTCCACACCTCCTTTAGGGCTTTTGAGGACGAAAGGAGTGGTATGCATTGTAGCCTGGTAGCGCTGGGGTGCTCTCTAGAGCCTTGAACCAGGTTTGTGTTACTGCACAGAGGTCAATGTTCTCCAGTTTAAGGAGTGACTCGAGTGAGTGCATGTTGAGATTTAGGCTTCTAGAGTTGAGTAGCATAACCTTCAGGTTGCGTTTGTTTGCAGTTGTTATGGTGGTAAATTTGTCTTCAGGGCATTGCCTACAAAAGGCACTAGAGGGTTGGCAACAGCCTTGGCCAGTATCCAGAATCCCAGGGGTGAGAGATGCAGGCCATCTCTGGCAAAGCATCGAGGTCTGTCGATCATGTCATCCCAGGCAGACAGATACTGGATCCCCTTTGAATGACATCAGATACTTAGTCAATTGTTGAAGTCAATTATTTTCTGCTTGTACTGTGGTAACATTTTGGGAGATGGTAGGATGCTACTTAGGGTCATTCTTACTGAAATTGGTACACCTTGTTTGCTGTAGCATAGACTAGATCCAGGCCTGCTGAATCTAGCTTTGTTTGTATAACTTGAGCACTAATCCAGGCATTCTTTAAAGTTTCAATTGTATTTATTACTGCTTGGTAGTAACTTGATTAAAGTGTAGCTATCATTCTAAGTCTTTTGGATTAAGCACTTGGGCTTCAGACCAGTTGTCTTACATTAGGAAGGTTTGTGGCCTGCACTGTGGTGGCAGGACAGGTAGCTTACATCCTTCTAAGCTGGGAACTGCTGATTGAGGGCTCAGTGTCTGTTATTCTAAAAGTGTATTAGTTCTGGTTTAAGCACCTGGGCTTCAGGACAGTTATTTTACATTAAGAAGGTTCGTGGTCTGCACTCTTGTGGGAGGAGAGGCTGGACTCTGCCCTTCTGAGCTGGGAATTTCTGGTTAAAGGCTTATAGTGCCTGCATATTTGAACTGTTTCTTACTGAAATTGGTACACCTTGTTTACTGTAGCATAGACTAGATCCAGGCCTGCTGAATCTAGCTTTGTTTGTATGCTTATTGTTTGTTTGCTTGTTATTTCCCTGAAATGCTAATTCCACCTAAAACGCAGCTTCTCAGTGCTTCTGTGGATCCCTAGTGATATCTGCATTGCTTACTGTACTTATTTCCTTGTTTCACTTTTAAGAAAGTTACTGTTTGTCATTTTTGCATTTAAGTTACCTGTAACACATTGCATTTAAGTTACCTGGCACTTGCTCACTAAGTCAGCACTAAAAAATTAAAAGCACTACACCCTCACAAACTCCCCTTGAGTACCTTGTTCCCCATTGGCCCTTTTTTTCAATTATAAAGGAATTCCCAATACTATTCTAGCATGTCCAAAGGTCAGTTGTCAATCTCCTCTCCGGTCCAGCTGGTGAATCTGGGAATCTTGAGGCAATGGTACAACTGCCTCATGTACACAGACAACCCTCTCCTCCTCCCAACAAATTCCAACACGTGAGAGATGCAACCATATAGCCAAACTGGAGGCTAAGCTCTCTCAACTCAGTACTGGCGTAACTAGTCAGGAGGAGAAGGAAACCACACTCACTACAATTCCAGTCTCACATAGACCTACCACGACAGCAAACCAAACACATAAACACACAAAAACATACTCGGAGGCTCTAAATAAAAATCTGCCTATGCAGCAGAGACCTCAAAAGCAGACACCCAAACAACCGCTACCCCAAAACAAAACACGTGCAACACATAGCTCACAAAGCCAGTGTGCCGAACAGTCACAGCCCTTAAGGCTAAATAACACACCTGATATTGTAATAGGTGACTCTATTGTCAGGCACACTGACGTCCTGCTCACCAGGCTGAACAAGGAGAAGGTCACGGTGAGCTGCCTGTCAGGCGCTAGGATCCGCCACATAACACAAGCACTCAGGTCACTCCAAGGCAAGTACAAATATGACTCAGTCATTGTCCATGCTGGTGTGAATGACCTGAGACGTACCTCCCTGGACTACATGAAAAGAGACATAGAGGAGCACTCTAAGCATGTAGCCCAGGCTGGTATGACCCAGACCTTGAGTAGCATCTTACCCTCACCAAGAATGATGCCACAATATGAAGACAAGATGATCAATTTCAACAATTAGCTTAAGTATTGGTGTCATTCAAAGGGAATCCAATGCCTGTCAGCCTGGGATGACATGCTCGACAAGCCACGATGTTTCACTAGGGACAGCTTGCACCTGTCACCCCTGGGCTTTCGGATATTGGCAAAGGCTCTTCCTACCCCCATAGTGCCTTTTTTAGGCAAGGCTCAAAAGACAAACCCACCTCCATAGGTATCACAAGGGATAAGAAACTAAGAGTAATGCTACTCAATGCCAGAAGTCTAAACCTCAAGATGCACGCACTCGAAACTCTCCTTACCATGGAGAACATCGATATCTGTGCAGTAACAGAAACCTGGTTCAAGGCTCCCGAGAGCACCCCAGCACTACCAGGTTATACCTCATACCATGCTTTTCGGCCCCAAAACTTGGACCGAACCACAAAAGGAGGGGGAGTATCAATATTCGCCAAAGATACCCACACCTCCAGGTTGGTGGCACAGCACGAAGCATCAGAGACTATCCATGTGCAACTAACAGTGGGTAAAACTGCCTTCCAGTTTATAGCCTGCTACAGACCACCCTCCCAAACCCAGGAACCCCACTCGGCCTTCCTGACAACACTGAAAAATATGAAGGTCTCTCCAAACACCATTATATTGGGCGACTTCAACTACCCAAACATAGACTGGGAGCATTACTCTAGCTCCAACACCCTAGCCCAAAGGTTCCTAGAATTTATAAACTCAAATGCTATGGAACAACTTGTTACCACTCCAACAAGAGGGGAAAACATACTGGACCTGATCATCACCAACATGGGGACTCTATGCTCCAGACCAGAAGTGTATCCCTCACTGGTAAGATCAGACCATAAACTAATCTCACTGGATATTCACATCCCGACCCCACCCCCTACCCAGAAAACCACAGTGAAAAACATCTCTAAAGCAAATTTCACACTCCTCAAAACTGAGGTAGAATCCTTCAAAGCCCCTGGGCCTGTGGACAATATGTCCCAGACCGCAGAATCCTTTATAAACCCATTCTATGAATACCTTCAGGAATGCATGGATCATGCAATCCCAAATAAAACCAAGACCCAATCCTCCAAAGGCAGACGTCCTGTCTGGTGGACCCCAGCCATAAACAAACTATACAATAGAAGGAGGAAGCTACTACATGATAGAGCAAAATTCCAAAAAGGGAAGGCATCTCTGATCAGTATTAGCAAAAAACTACGGGCACTCATAAATTCGTCTAAGGCCAGCTTCGAGAGAAAAATTGCACAGGACACTAAGGATAATCACAAGTCTTTCTTTAGTTATGTTAGGAACCTGGGTGGGAATTCCCAGATATGCTCAGAATTAGTCCAAAATGACAAAAATACACTGAACCCACAGACATTGCCAACATCCTAGCTGACAGGTTCAGTGCAAACTTCTCCCCCCCCCTCCCCACCAAAAGGGCAAATATCTATCCCAGCAGAGTGCTGCCCCCCTGACATCTCAGATGCTCAGGTAAGAGCCACCCTCTCCAAAGCAAAAAACACAGCATCAATGGGACCAGACGGTGTCCCGGGCTGCGTCCTACATGGACTCCAAAAAGAGCTAAACCCAAACATAAAGCTACTGTTCAATCTCAGCCTTACTACAGGATATGTACCCAAAGCGTGGCGTACAGCAACAGTGGTCCCTCTCCACAAAGGTGGTGCCTCAACGGTTCCTGGAAACTACTGCCCCATAGGCCTGACTAGCTTGGTCTGCAAAGCTATGGAAAGGATCATCATGGACCTCATAAATAAAGATATTGGGGACCTACAGACACTGGATCCTACCCAGTTCAGCTTTGTTAAGGGCAGATCCTGCCTCTTAAACCTGGTTGATTTCTTTGAAACAGTCACCAAGGCCATTGACGAGGGGAAGGTGGTCCACACAGCCTACCTGGACCTCGCAAAAGCCTTCGATACAATACCCCACTCGGGCATTATAGATAAGCTCACCAGCTTAAATATAAACCCCTATGGCATTAGATGGGTTGCAAACTGGCTCAAGGACAGAACCCACATGGTTAGAATTGCTGAAGCCATGTCAGACTCCAAACCAGTTACAAGTGGGGTCCACAAGGCTCAGTCTTGGGACCTCTCTTGTTCGGTATATATTTCTCGGAAGTACAGGCCAACACGGAAGGACAGCGGCTGACCAAGTTCGCAGATGACTGCAAACTGGGCGCCATAATCGACTCTCCAGCCAACACAAGCATCCTCCAAAAGGGCCTCATAGAAACAGACAACTGGTGCCAGAGCCATGGCCTCAAGCTAAATGCCAAAAAGTGTATCGTCATCCCCTTTGGCAAAAACAAAGTGCCCACAAATTACCACATAAGTGGTAATCCACTAAGTATAGAAGAAGTAATTAGGGACCAGGGAACCCAAGTTGATAGCAATCTCTCATTTGATAACCACGTGGCCAAAGTGGTTAGAAAAACATTTTATATAGCCCACCTAATCATGAAGGGATTCAAATCTAGATCAGGGGAGGTCATCTTGCCTCTTTACTCATCCCTCATCAGGCCCATAATTGAGTACAATGCCGCTTTTGGGATGTACCTTACCAGACACCTGCAGCAACTGGAAAGACCCCAAAAGTACCTCACCAAGAGGATCAAAGGGCTAAAACAGATGCCATATGCTGCCCGGTTAAAGAAACTCCAGCTCTACTCAGTGGCATACCGCCTGCTCAGAGGTGATCTGCGCCTGACGTATAAAGCCATGTCCAACCCGGAATTAATGGACATGCTGCACCTCAGAAAATCCAAATCCCATTGAGCTACACGCTCGAGAGACTTGAACCTCAGCACTGAAATAAATAGGACATGCTGGAGGGACAGATTCATAACCCAGAGGCTCCCTTCACTCTGGAATAAAATCCCAGTCCAGGTTAGGCAGTGTCCCTCATTGACTCTCTTCAAGAGGAATCTTGATGAGTGGATGGGAGATCGTAGGTTTACCCTGGGTATCACTTCTGTGTCACTGTTAGACAGAGGCACAGTATACTAACCTCGAAGAAGGGCATAGCAAAATTAATTTAAAATGGGTGGTGAAAGCCAAACACACTCTGGCTAGGCTTATAAATGCCCTAGGGCAGATAGCCTAGTATGAACCTATGAACCTATGAACCTATACCTGCCTGGGCTACAAGATCCGAGAGCTCCTCCATGTCTCTTTTCATGTAGTCCAGGAAGGTACATCTTAGGTCATTCACACCAACATGGACAATGACAGAGTCATATTTGTACTTGTTGTGGAGAGACCCAGGGCGTGCCTTATGTGGTGAATCCTGGCACCAGACAGGCAGCTGACCGTAACTTTCTCTTTATTCAGCCTAGTGAGTGGGACATCAGTGTGCCTTACTATTGAGTTACCTAGTGTATTGGGTAAAATGCTTTGCCATAGGGGCTTAGGCTGAGTGGCACTGTTTATATGGGCTATGTGTTTTGGGGGTGTGTTTGAATGAGATGGTTGCTTGCATTTCTGTCTCAGAGGTCTTTGTTGTTTGGGAAGATTTTTATTGACAGCCTCCGCAAAAGTCAATGCATCTTTTGTGTTGCTATGTGAGAGGTGTGGTGGTGTGTGGTCTGGGGAGCTATGTGTGCTATGTGGTGTGATGTATGTGTTAACCTTCTTGTCTTGACTGGCTAGCCCAATCTTGTTTTGAGAGAGAGTGGCCTCTAGTGTGGCTATGTATGTGCATCTCTCATAAGTGGATGTGTTTGGAGGTAGGAGGAGAGGGTTGTCTGTGTACATGAGGCACTTGCTACATTGCCTCAGTATGCCCAGGTTCACCAGGTTAACAGGAAAAAGCACAGGGAACTGACCTTTAGACATGCCTAGATAGGTGCTTAGTTATCTAAGTACTGGAGCTGTTTTGCTTCTTTTAAGTACTGAAGCTGTTTTTGTTTAATTTATGGAGGGTTTTTAGTGCTACTAGCAGTTGGTATGCTTATAATAACTGCTGCAAGAGGTTCTGAGCAAGTGCTGGGTTTAAAGGTCTAATTTGAGTGCTCAGACATGAAAGCTAGCAAGATATAATCAATGGTTGTTTTTACTGAACTTTTTTTTTATAAGAGCCTTAGGATCAGAGGATGTTTCATATAAATGGGTCAGTAATCCATTTAACCACCACAGCTCTGCCTGGGAGTCTTATAAGTTTAACAATCTTTAAAACAGATGGCAAAATTGATATTAGATATTAGTACAGAAACTTTAACAAATGAAATGACTTGGTCAAAAGGAGTTATGTTATTATTCATCAGTAAATATGCTGTTTGAGCCCAAAATGTTTAACCAAAATATCAGTCCTCTGTTGAATGATATGAATGTATCTATAGCTCCTTACTGGGGGATTCTATGGTATAGCTTAGGCCACAAGCCTTAAAGCAATGTGAATGTTACATTTGTATGTCTTGTACAAATTAGAGTCAAATATCTACTTCAGAACTGCTGGCTGAACACCTTTCTGCAGACATTCCTCATACAATACTTCTTTGCTATAGGTCCGAGTGCTGTACTAATTAATTAGTTGGGCACTTCTGGTTTAAGTGCTGGAATTATACCATCTTCAGTCTCTCCACATAGGGACATCTTGTAAGCTATGGGTAACATGAGATCTAATTCCATGTAGAGTCCCGGCTGAGATTGTAGAATATTTAAATCATGTATTTATGGATTATGTCTTTTAAGTAATAACCCTAAGTTATGTATACTGGTTAAGTGAAGAAGCTAAATATACCGAGTAGTATTTATAGTCATACGTGATCATATAAAGGGCTATCTGCACTGTCCAAATGAGAGTGGCAAAGACATGATTCAATAGAGTTCACTTACCCCAATACCGAAGGCCTCAAATAAGCATAAGCAAGTTAAGTCATAATGAGACGTAAATGAGAAATGATGTAAAACTACAATTGCTAATGACAACTTCTCTGGCCTTCATAGAAAAAAAAAATATATATATGTATATATAGCTTTGAATATACTTGCTACAGGGAACTTCCAGAGAAAGACTGGGGACACTTTGGGTATCTCAAAGCCTTCTGCCTCAAGGATACTACAGCACTTCCTGGATGTACTTCTGGCACATGTGGATCAGTACATCTATCTACTAGTGTTAGCGCAGGACTGTCCCCAGACTAAAGATGCCTTTTATGTGGTGGCACATTTCCTGAGGTATTCAGTATGAGAGATTGTACCCACTTTGCAATTTGGGCCCCATATAGTCCACAGGGGTGATGGTACTGCACAAAGTAGGGCCACCATTCTATCCTATGAACCTATAAAGGAAATTCACCCCGGGGATCACGTCAGTCGCCCTGCTAGACAGGGGTCCAGGGAAGTAAATAGTGTAGGAAGAAATAGCCAGGGAATTGTTATGGCTAGGCTTGTATAGGCCCTAGGGCCGATAGCCTAGTACCAACATATGAACCTAATCAATTACCACATAATATGTGATGCAAAGGGATGCATCACCAATGCCCCTACCCAGCATCCTGGCAGTGCACATGATTCCCATGTTTGGCATACTAGCTCACCATGTCAGCAGTCAACTTGTTGGTAGTGAGAAAAATATTTTTTTTCTTTTTTATTTAAGTAGTTAGTCATGGTAAACTGTACTGCAGAATACCAAATCATTTTTTTTGTTTTCTCCCTTCCTCCTTTCTATCTCTCCTTTCTCTTCTTCCTTTCAGGTGATATTTTTATATCCACAGGACCTGTGGCCCCTGACTACAGAGAGAAATCTAAGTGGAACTGCAGAAGAGGTGTACAGCACAGGCCTGTCCCAGACCTGCACTGTCAGTGAGATGGTCTTTGGTGCCTGGATGAGTCTGGAGATACTGTTCAGCATGAACCAGGCACTGTATGATGGATGTTTACCGCATGTTGCATTCTGCAAAACATGATCATACACCAGTTTGGTGATGAAGTGACCCATGCTGTCACTGCAGCTCCCAGTTCCAGTGCTACTGTGACTAATGGTGACCAGCTGGCAGCAGTTGTAAGGGACCCCATGAGGCAGGCTTGTACATGGCATAGAGTTGTGGAGGTGAAGAGGTGGAGTCTAGTCCAGAACTATGGACTGTGGCATTCAGTAGTGTTTTCTTTCTAGTAAAAAAACACAAAGAGTATAAATGATCATGCAGAGATATCTCTGTGGTGCATCACCTGCTCTCACTCTCATTGCTGGCACTCCTGTTCATCTTTAAGTAATAATTATTTTTATTTCAGAACACATAGCCGTGGTGGTGCAGCGGTAGCATTATCGCCTGAAAGCAAGAGGTTCTCCTGTTTGATTCTCGGCTGGAGCACCTTCTATGTGGAGTCTGCATGTCCTCCCTGTGGTCGAGTGGCATTCGAAAGACATGCGTATATGGGCGTGCCTTCGTTGAAGGTTGGGCGTCGAGCTGGCACCTTGGCACCGTAAAAAAAATCTACTGCCAATCATTAGCGGACCGGAGTTCTGCTGTGGCGACCCCTAACCGGGAAAAGCCAAAAGAAGAACAAAAAGAGCAACTCAAATTTTTGCTTGGAAAAGTCATGTCTGATTGCTCAATCACTCCTGTTCAGTGATGTCTTAAGGCATTATAGAAGGAATAATCACATTTTTTAACTATTTTGCACACATTCTAGTTAGTTGGTGTACCTATGTATGTACATATTGAATGTCTTGAAGTGGCAAATTTAATGAAAGGTGTTATTGCAGTATTTCAAATTAGTTCATATCTTGCAACTGAATGAAAACATATTATGCTACTTTTTTATGCTATACAATGTTTCCTCAGTTTTAACTATTACATATTTCAAGTCATTTAATATTACCTGTTAAGGTACTGCACATCAAGTTATTTATTTTTATCTTATAGAATAATTTGTGGCCTCAGAGACAAAGTCATCATTTGTGCAGTGGTAATGATTAAGCAGGAGCAGTGTTTATTACCACAGCAGGATACTCATTTTCATCTTTCATTTTCTTATTAGTGTTTCCCCGAATACTTGTGTATTACTCCTTTTAAGTTGTAGGTAACTACCAGCTGTAACAAGGGTAATGCATAGTGCATTAATAGTGTTAATCACTGCAATCTTATGTTATGACATACAGCATTCTTTCCACAGTTCCATGAGGTTTGCAGTGGTATCATTACAGGAATGAAATGTATACGGTTTAATGCCCTTAAACTTGGGGTCTTCATGTTACTTTCCTCGGGCTGCCTCATTAATATTACTATCTTATCATCATCTTTAATAGCACTTCTGCTGCTGATTTCTTCCATATTTATTGGAATATTGGAACCATTTGTTTCTGGTGGTGACCCTGCAAAAGTTATTTGAAAACATTACCAATAAAAAAGTAGCGCACACTGGTTTGTGCTGAGTAAAGAGGTATAGAGGACATTTACTATACTAACTACCTTCACTTTCATTCTATGCAGATGTGGAAGGTTCACCTGATAATAGTAATTGCTTTGTGTTTAATGTAATCATTGCAGGTCAGTATTCGATTGTCTATATAAATATGTTTCTGTTTTTAAACCAACCTTAATGAGTAGCCGTGTTTCTGATGCAGGCGTTAGAAATAGCCAATGTCCATACTACTTCTGATTATTCCAGTTGCATCATCATTTGTGAGACTCTTATCCACACAAATGGAGAAATATTCCTCATCTATTGTTCAATGGCTAAGCGTTGGAGACCCTGCCCCATACTGGTATGGGCGATTGCATTTTCCCTTCATCTGGCGCTGGCATATCCTACCATATTGGTTGTCCTCTTCTCGCAGTGTGCTAGTCTACAGTTCCTTCCACCAACCCAGTTAACATCCATTGCAACTTGATTTCAAGCTTTGCCTCATAGCTTTCCACCCCTTTAACAAACAGACATTCCCAATATGTCCTAAGGGCTGCCATAAGAACATTGTTTTCATCATGGCTGAAGTTGTCCTTTCTCTGCCTTGATTGATTGATTTACATCATTACTGCACATAAAAAATATACCACTGTCATACCCATACAATTAAAAAAAACTTGTTGTGTAATCATCAGTCTAATGACACAACAATGAAATGATGCCTGCCACCCTCATTAAAAAAAGAAGAAAATGCAAAGTGAGAGAGTGGCCTCTCCCAAATTGGGAGAGTGGCCTAATGGTTAAGATGTTTGCCTTACAAACACAAGGTGCAGGGTTTGAGTCTCACAAGGGATAATTGGTTAGGCTTAAAATGGCTTGCAAGAGCAGTTAGCTTAGTACTAACCTATGAGAGGCCATAAACCTCATACGCATGCAGAGTCTCAGTACAACCAAGTAAAGTTGTGCTGAAATAATGTTTGCACTATCATGAATACATTCACAATACTAAAGCAAGCAGCCTGTTAACAGACCCATCGTTCCCCTAGTCCCCACCACTTTGTTGTATTCATAACACTGCTGTTTCTCATTCAGCAGTAGCACTCAGACGTCTCCCAGTAAAGACACATGTATGCTGAGGAAACATCCTTGTCTGTTTAGCAAATCAAAATTAAACCACTGCGTTTCTACTAGATATGCACACTAAATGACACCAAAGTACAGTATTTTCTCAGTGATAACGAATCATTTCCACTAATGCTGCAATGATTTCTCATTTACAAATGGCAACTTTATAGTATTCACTAACATTATAATATCGCCATCATATCAGTAAATCAAGCATTTCTTGAAGTGATATTAATAATCTTACATCCTTTATAACGGATTCATATTAATTTGCAATCTTTCTATTATTAATTATACCTTAAAATGTCTGGGTTTTCCTAAGTCATTTGCCACTTAAGAAAAGCAAGTTAATATGGGTTTATTAAACATATTTGCATGAGTTCAGGGTCATTTATGCATTTTGTATGCAAATTCTCCTTTTACATTTATTTCTGCGAATCACAGTAGTATGAGGATGGGTATAGCAACTTGTCCGCATACTCAGTTCTCAGTTACTCATGAACAGGGCCTTGGGCTCACTTGAATGTGCTGGGGATAGCGATGGAGTCCAGAGCACTCCTCAGCAGTCCCTAGAAAGGACAGATAGATAGATAGTTAAGGTAAAAAAGTGAACATTTCATTAATGTTTTTTATCCACCATATTAAAGAAATGTGAATGTATTCCTTAAAAAAAAAAAAAAAAAAACACATTATCAATTCTCATGCCCTTCTTTGTTAACTTGGTTTTGTTAGGGTGATGTCACAACCCCGAGAGAGTGATATTGAACTTGTAACCCACAGTTCTGCTGCAGTTTCTTCATTCTGGTGTTGGCACTTCAAGTAACAGCACCTTTGAAGGCCTGATTAGATAAAGAGACTAACATACTGCTCTTCCTTATGAATAACTTGTACCTGGATAAGATCCAGCTGACTGTTAGAGGGTCTGACAGCTGACTGTTAGAGGGTCTGACAGCTGACTGTTAGAGGGTCTGACAGCTGACTGTTAGAGGGTCTGACTGAAAAAAAAGACATCTGCAGGAGGTGTGTGAGCACCTGTTATCCTGCAAAGGGATCATCAGCTCTGGCCCCTACTGCAGACACACTATGGTAATCTACAGAAGCGTATGCCCAACGAGCTGGCTGAGTAGGTCAGAATTGGACAATAAGTATTTATTTTTTATTTTTTTGTCAAATGAAACATATTTTAAAAAACTATAATAATTCAAAGAATTTGGTAGAAAAAATATGTTCAACTGCAAATATGTATCTATAAGGTTATTGTAATAATGCAAAGGAAAACAAACATATCTTGAGACAGAACTGCATCTACATACAAATATATAAAATGTCTGTGATAACATAATTACATAAACACAAGTGTATGTATGACTAAAGAAATAAATGATTCAAGTATGCATATGTATGTCTGTAAATTACAGATGTACATCTGCAGGAGTACACTTAAAACTATATTTTCATGTATATAGATATATTTATACACAAAATATCTGCATTGCCACATCATTTCATTTATAGTAACTTAGTAGTTGAAGTAAATGCAGACATTTTTTGTAAAGAATGGGTTTTGTTTGTGTAGGCCAGAAAATATTTATTAGTATAGTAATTATATAATACAGCCATTTCTTCGACAACATTACCTGTATATACAAGATGGGAGAAATTAGTCAAGTACCACTCTCTATTCAGGTTGATGATTTGGAGAAGGGGGAATGGAAGTTGCAGTATCAATTAAATGACCAGTACATAGTTTAGTGAAAAATGACCAGCTGTTTATGCCTATATACATTTTTAAACATCCCTTTATATGCTTACAGTTATGAAGCAGAAAATTATCAAATAACACGGTTGTCCTTAAATATATGTACTGCATACATCTGCAACAGTATTATGTTTTCTTTAATGAAGGCTGAATTGAAAAGTGAAAGCATCCTTTCAATTGCAATATTCTCTGTGTTTACAGCATCTAAATTCTGCCTGAAAAATTCACAGACTGACACACAAAAGTGCAACTTAGGTATGCAACCATAACAAAGTGTAATGAAAGATATTAGACAACACCCCTCCTCAAAGCAAACAAGCTGCACACACATACAAAAGTGTGACAATTTGAAGGGAAATGCAATCCTACTATTTATAACATGCATTAAAGGAAATATTGGCACTGTATGAGAATTCAAATAGAAATAAATGGATATATTAAGCTATTGCAGCAGTGACTGAAATGCATTGCAGTATACTAATAATAATATCAAAAATCTTAAGGAAAAAATGTGAGAAACCAGTAAACAACAATGGTCATATTTATTTTCTATCCGAGTGATAAAGTAAAAAGATTAGTTGAAGGTGCTGGAAAGTATGAATAAAGTAATACGTGCAGGAGTCTCACTTCTAACCATTGAAATTTCAAAACATCGAAATTCTAATCATCGAGACCAGAACATTGAATTTTGAAACATCGAAGGTTTGAAGGGGAAGAAAAAGGTAAGTGTAGGTGGGAGAATGTTTGTGTTTTTGCATACTATGTGTGTCTATGTGCCATCTGTGTGATGGCACTACAGATAAGGTACGGAAAATCTCCCGTATAGCGCTTCTGCATATAGCACTAAATGGGAGATTTCCCTTTACTCCACTGTAGTGCAGTCTTGGAGTTGGAATATTAAAGTAGGAGATGTGGGGGGTGCAGGGGGGGCAAAGCCCCCCTGCATACAATTGTTAACATTTATTTTTCTTTTTTTTTTTTTGGTTACACTTGTAACCTTCGATGTTTCAAAATTTGATGTTCTGGTCTCGATGATCAGAATTTTGATGTTTTGAAATTTTGATGGTTAGAAGTGGAACCATATATATATATATATATATATATATATATATATATATATATATATATATATATATATACACACACACATACACACACAAACACTCACATATACCTATATACACACACACAAACATATATATATATATATAGATATAAACTGCAAAACTGCAAGTATTTATAAAGGATGGTAAACAAAGGCCAAAAGTGCTTTCAGTACAGTACTGCAAACAAATCTAAAAGATATGTCAGTGCATACAAGCAGTATTCTGCCTTTGACTGATTTCATTGCAATATATTGCAACAGTATTTATAAAGAATGGTAATATAATGACTAAACTGCTTTGAGTACTATATTGTAAACAAATCCATATTAGGCACAGATATGAAATGTATTATCATTTATCATGTAAGTATCAACAGAGTGCAAATTATGCATTCCTTTGTCCTTGTTTATTGTACTTCTCTCCCATTTTTGTTAATTTTTTTATAGATCCAAATTCCTCATGAGTAGCACAGCTGCATACCTCCCAGGTTAAACAATGTTCATCTTCTGCTTGTCCAGAGATGTCCTCACAGGATTGGGGTGGTGGCATTGGTCCTGTAGACAACCAGGCATGAGGCAGTCTGGTAAGCCTCACTGACCAGGGGTTTCAGGACTTAGTTCAGGATGTAGTTGAGCAAGTTGTGAATAGACATCTACAGCCAATCAAGGCTTCTCTGCTCTAGGTAGAAGACTCACTCCACCACAGGCCCCTGCCTCCTTAACATCAGAACCCTGTACCTGGGAGTGAAAATGTCTGAGACCTTGTTGAGTGGGGACTTTTGTTGAGCTGTACTCCTCTTCACTCTCTCCCTTCCTTTATCCTCACTCCTTTTAACCTTTTACCTACTTCCCACACACACTACCCTCTTATATAAAAAAACATTTTTGAAAAGAAAGAGAGGTCTATCCCTCAAAAAAACATAGCATCCATACTCTCCAACCTCCTGCAGCAAAACCCTCGTGATGTGTTCTTTCTGTGTTTTCCTTCTCTGTTGCATCTTCTCCTTTCAGTCTTTCTGTTCTTCCACTTTCTACTCTTTAAGGAAAATAAAAGGGTGTGCACATAAGGATAATCCTACATAAAACATATTAAAACCCTTTATTTAAAAAAAATATATATTATTAATAACAGCTGGAGAGTTTACTGCTTGCCTTAAGTCTTTTAAACATGATTGTGCATAGCAGCATTTGTCTGCAATATCTATGTATAAATGAAGTCAAATGAACCTACAGCTTTCACATAGTCCTTTGCATATACTTTACTCTTATCTTCAGGTAATTTACACTTTTGTCATAAAGAGGTGTATTTATCAAATTACCTTTGCACCTCCTTAATGAGTGCAAACAAACTGCACTTAGTGTATTTGCATACAGCATATTGACAGTCTTCCTGGATAATTGCTACACAGGTGCAAAAACTGGGAAGGTGAATAGCACCCACTGATGTTGACAAGTACAGTGTCATTACAAAAAGTTGAAATAACTACGATGAGAATTTTATGATGACTACCAGTTTATAGTTCAATTTTCTTGTTATTTATAGTGGGTGGAATGAAAGGACATGAAATTGTCACACACAATGCCACTTTAAAGAAGAGATGCTGAAAATCCTGTGCTAGGTCTTCCCTTCCTCTTGATTTTTCCATGTGGCATATGGGACACAAGATATTCAATTGAATTCAGACAGGTTTTTACCTGCTGTCATTTCTTGTCTTCTGCTCCATGGGTGATCCAGATTACAAAACAAAGTTAACTTAATATCCAAATGGTAGTAGGGTGGTTGATCTCAAATAAACTTCACTGCAAATCCTGGAAACTAAAGGCCATTGTCTGGAATAAAGCGGCACAATAAAAGAGAGAGAGTAGAATGCTTACAAGTTTATGCTTGAACCTTCTAGAATTTTTTGTAAACCACCAAACCAATGCTGAATCAATGAAAAACTACACACACTTCCAGGTCAATGCACCTGCTTCCACCCTACTTAATCTCCTTTCTACGTCTATACCCTAGGGGTCCCTTCTTTTCATACTTTAACTCTCTACAATCTCCGATAGTCTTATACCTATTACCCTTCACAAGCTCCCTATAACTCCTTAACTTTACTCCCTCCAACCTTCTAACAATTACTACAACTATGCTCACATGACTCAACTTTGTAAATAATGTAAATATTGTGAATAGTTTTCTACTTCAAAAATGTGCATGTTAAGCAAGAATATCCAAAATTCCTCTCTTTATATATGTAACTGACTTGCACACTCAACACTTCAGTACCATTGCTTAAAGGAAACTGTATAACCCGTAACGTCTCTCTCTAGGAATTCTGCTAACTATGCTTGTGAATGTTCTTATTTTTTAACTCTTTTTACAATTTTATCTTGTATACTCCTGTGTTTTATTGTAACAGATTTTGTACAATGCTTTCTTGGAGCTTTTCTCCCCGGGCCTCCACTGAAAACGGGTCATGTTGGCCCAGTGGACTTCCCCGGTAACCAAACTGGAAATAAATAAATAAAATAAATGAGTCACAAGCTACAAATTGTCAGTCTTTTATTAAAACAAGAAAAAGCACAGTAAAATCCTCTAGCACCTTGGATACCACAAGCCTTTACAGAGATTTTTTTCTTTCTTTGAAATGTTTTAACTTGATAAAAAACTTAAAATATGCCAATATTTTAACAGTCATGTAGTAGACATGCTACATGCAAAGGTAATTCTAACATCATGCAGTGTTAATTTCACATGATTGCCAGGGATGTTTGTGTTATGTGTCCAGTCTGACAATATGCCATGAAATCAGTTTGTTGTAATATTTTAGTATTTATTTCACTATGTTCAGTTCTTAACTTAATACAGTAGCTGTTACCATGTCCACTTTCTGGAAAAACTTTGAAGAACTGAGATTAATAAATGAGGTTTGGGAACAAACCATTTTGTCCAGGGACATCTTCAGGTGAGGGTCGGGTAGGAATGGTAATGGGAGTTAAGATGGTAGTGGAAGGAGATCAGTTTAGTGGGGATGGAAGGGTTAAATTGGGAAAGCAGGAGGGCTGGAAGGAAATGAGGTAAGTGTGAGGAGGGGCTTAACTTGGTTTGTGTTAGGGTAACTGGGTAAGGGATCAGATTGTGATGTCAATGACTGTGGCCAAGGACATAGGACAACTGGGTGTTAGGCTTCATTTATTACATGGCGGTTTCATTGGAATAGGATACTGCCTTGGCCTTACCACTCATGGCTTATTTTCTTATGATCTGTGAGGCGCAGTATCTGTGGGTGGGGAATGCCTGGTTGTAGTATGATCAGAGGTCTTGAAAGGAGAAAGCAGTGGCTCAATCACTGCGTTGGGATGTGAGACATCTTAACATTTGGCTAACCACTGTGGTGGATAGCCTTAGAGCTGTTAGCATGGGGATTACTTTAGGGTGGTCATGATGAGGGTATTCTGGGATGTAATGCAGGGGTGATGCTTGTGGTGGCATGTAGGTTTTTGTACTTCTGTTCGAAGTGTGCGGGTATGCATTCAGATGTGCAGGTGGCAGGTGGGAAAGCACGTTGGTTAATTTCAGTTTGCAGCAGCCTGAATCAAGTGGGTTACCTTTGTTGTTTCATGAATTTCAGGGTAGTTGGGGTAGGGAGAATTTTTGAAGGGGGCAGTGTTCTTTCATGAGTCAAAGGAAAGACTGGGGGATGCATTGTCCCATTAACATACAGGTATTGTGTCATCTGCTCATGCAGTTCCTGATTCAGCAGTTGCAGGCAAATTAATAAATGGATTTTCTGAGGGACTTTCTATTGAATCAAGGGAGGGAGAGGAGGGGTCTATTTGTAGGAATTTGCATTCCTTGCAAGGAAAGGAAGGGATTTTGAAGGTTTGGTGGAGTAGGAATGGTAGGCAGGTAGGTTGTTGTGTCCATTAGATATTGCCCTCTTTAACAGCTTTAAGGTTTCTCCTTTAGGGTTGCTTCCTAAGAAAGTGGCAGGGAATTTCATTTGATTCACCATTTGTCTTATCCAGAGGGGAATTCTGTGAATGATTTTGTATTGTGAGATGACACAAAAGTCAGTTATGTGTCTCTAGATGATGCAGGACAGGTCATTCAGGAGTTTACAGACTTGTGTTTGGGTAGGTAGATAATGAATCTGTCTTTTTCTTTGTTTATTACCTGTTTAGGAGGAAGAGTGGCCATGGTTGGGCATGGTAGTTAGGATTAAGTTTTACTTCAACAAGGTACGCCAATAGGATTCTCGATGGCCTGTGCTACTTTGAGAAATGCTCTTCATCAGATTTGGCAGTAGCAGGTGGGCAGCCAGAAGGTGGTATCTTATCTAGATGGGAAGGTGTATGGTAGGGCCTTGCGAGATTTTGGAAAATTTGTGTTGCAGCTGCCTGAGGACGGAGTTTTGACGGAAGGATTGTGGTTGAAATATTTGGTTATGGCTTGGGAAAAAGGTAAGGCAATTTAGTCAGTCATGGTGGACTTAGCAGCAATTAGTACAGTTGCACAAATGGCAGGGTTATGTGACTTTATTAAATATGTGGTCCGTATGTTGAAGGGTTGTGGTTGGGTTGATAGTGTGAAGCCTGACAAGAGGATGGCATTGACAAGACAGGTTTTGAAGATTTTGTTGCAGGGAGTAGTGTTGGTAAATGGAGATTCACTGGACTATACTTTATGTGTGACGATAACTTTATGGATGTATTATGCAGCTCTTACTGTGTCAGAGTTGTTTTGGTCATTAGTTTGGTGGGAAATTTCAGTGTGTTTTGCTTCTGTACACGTTTGTGTAGATCTAAAATGGATCAGTTGGGGAAGGGCAATCAGATAGTACTAGGAAAGGACAGGAATGATTGGTTGTGGCCGGTGGGTTGGGCTAAAAGTTGGCTGTGGTCTCATGTTGGGAGTCCTTGCTGTGTCATTTTGACTGGTAGGGGGCAAGGTGGTGACATGTAATCAGTTTGTATATATGGGGAGCAGAGCTTTTCTGTGTGGCACACAATGTGGTTGGCATTGTTTCAGGTGGCATTGGGCTCCTTAGAGTCCTGGTAGTACATTTGGCAGGTAACAATTTGGGAATAATTCTGAACTTACAGTGGGTATTAGGATAAGTCAGGATGAGAAGATATTCTATCCAGGTATGTGTGTTGTGTGGTCTGAGGTTGTATCATGATTATTTTGGCTTTGTTGAGGGATCATCAGTTTGTAAAATTTAGGCAAGCTAGGCAACTGGTTACTTTGAGTATTTATATGATAGAGCATGGGATGTTGATGACAGGAACTGGTCTGGCTCAGACAGGATGGAGTACACCTGAATGATTTTGGTGGGACCTCTTTCATGTACACTTAGGTTTGCTTTGGAGGGTTTGCTGAAGGCTTTGGAGTGAATGAGGGGGAACAGCCTGTGTCAGGCTGGCTGGTGGAGGAGAAGACGGGTAGGTTTTATCCCTCTTCTGTTCTCCCTCTAGTGTTCGATGTTTAATGCAATGAGTTGGGGAATGCAAGTGAGCAATGGCATGCTGCTTGATAAGTAAAAGTCAGCCAGCGGATGTGAGGACACTGCTTGATAAGTAAAAGTCAGCCAGCGGATGTGAGGACACTGCTTATTTGATTAGGGCGAGTGAGGTGACACTACCCTAGTAAATGTTTATATGGATCTTCATGCTGTGAACAGTAAATTAAAATATTGTCCAATAAAGTTATGTTTATGGAAGTTTAATAAAGTTCTTCAAATGTCATTTGGTGTGGTGTGTTTATTGAAAGGGATTGTCATAAATGAGGTTTCAGAACAAAACCAAATTGTCCAGGGACATCTTTGGGTGAGGATCATGTAGGAATGGTAATGGGAGATAAGATGGTAGTGAAAGGAGGTTAGTGTGGTGGGGATGGAAGGGTTAACTTGGTAAAGTAGGAGGGTTGGGACGAAATGTTGTAAGTGCAAGGTGGGGCTTAACTGGTTTTGTGCTAGGTAAGGGATCAGATTTTGGTGTGAACTTGCTACCCTCCCTCCCTCTTTTATGAACATTGAGGACTGTGTGGTTATTTTTATAGGTTTAGTGTTTAGGCAGAGAAGAGGGGCAGATTTGTCCCTCTTCTGTTCCCCTCTGGTGTTGGATGTTTAATTCAATGAGTTCGGAAATGAAAGTGAGCGATATGACGCTCCTTGGTAAGTAAACGTAAGCTGAGATGAGAACACTGCCTGATAAGTAAAAGGAAGTGAGTGGAGATGAGAATGCTGCTTATTTGGTTAGGGTGAGCGAGGTTATGCTGCCCTAGTAAATGGTTATATGGATGTTCATGCTGTGATCAGTAAATTAAAATATTGTGCAATAAAGTTATGTTTATGGAAGTTTAATAAAGGTTGTCAAATGTCATTTGATGTGGTGCATTTATTGAAGGGGACCGGGATAACAGACATGTTAAGAACAAGACATTATACAAGCACAGACAGACTCAAACTCAGGAGGACAGGAGGAAGCTGTCCAATATCTTATAAAAGTAAGCCTTTGTATAACACATGTACAAGTTGAATATAAATAGAAAGCAGCCTCCTGTTACTGAACTCTAACATTCTATGTGGATCACGGTTTTTGCTTATACTTAATAATACATTGGCATATTTGCTCACCATAGCAGTCCATCCGTTACCAGGTCATTTCTATCCTCTACAGATATTCAGCTGTAATCTGATTCACATTATACAGAAAAGAACACAGGTATATGAAGTCATATCAGACCATATCATTAAGAAGTAAGTTTTCCTTTCACTGTACTTTATACAATGTAAGGAAGATCCACTAGGAAGTCAAAGAGTTTAGGGATTACATTATTTTTTCAGATCTACCAATAAGAAATCTACATTCTGGATCACTCACATAGCTTCTTATGGAAGGTTTTAAGCAGAACTACACTGTTTTTAGCTCTCTGTAGTTTATTGCAGTTGTTTCAAGCAAAAAGAGAGACAGCTAAGTTTCACGGTTGTTATTATCTGCAAGCTTGTTTTGAGCTGCAGCAGTTAGCAACCATGGATGTGAAATTCTTCTACTAATATATTTATTTAACCACAGTCTTTGCTTTCTTGATGAGTTTTTAAAACAATGCTAAGCAAATTGCTTGTTCTGTATTAATGGATGATTGTATGTTCAAAAAGTCAGCATCATGGGAATTTCTTAGATGAAAGCAAAAAAAAATGCTCTTGGGAAAACCAATTACCTAAATGCCCAGTGATTCTTTGTTTCTCCAGTGGAAGTGATAACCACAAAGAATGTGGTGGGCTCTGAGTTCAATCCCCAAACAAGGGTCAGTGTTACCCTATCTTAGTGAGTCCTTTTTTAATTAAGCAAAATGGAATTTGCATTATTGTCTTCATTTTTTAGGTCAGTTTAATTATATTACCTTTGGAATCTAAAACATTTTTGTCCTGAAATATTGGGTAGCTGGAGTGTAGCTGAAAACAAGTCTTTTTGGTTTTTAATTATCGTTATGTACACTGATAATAAATATACATTTTTGGCCACAATTACGTCTGCACTCAGCTTAACTTTTTTATGTATTTCATGGTGCTATGCAATCATTAAAAATGTTTAAATCTGATTTCTGAATTCTCCAACTCTGTTTACTATAAGAAGGACATGGGATTTAGTATTTTGCAGAAATCTTTTGCAATGAAATTACTCTTTAAATGCTATTCCATTTTTTTTACATTAAAATTCTTCTGTCCCTTGCAATTTCATATATTGACATACTAAAATGCTTTCTTCATCTGTCACACAGATTACATTTGGTGGCAAGGAAAACAACTTTGCTCCTTTCTAAGACAGGAACAGGAAGTGGGGATCACCAATAGCAAATGAACAGACTCCTAAGTTCTGCGAACCTATGAACGTACTGATTTTCTATTGGTGATCTGTTACCTGTTCGTGGCTGAAGTCCTTATCATCTCACATAAATTGTTAGACAGCCCACCTTTATGAATTTTATCCAGTTCTGTCATTAGTATTTCTGTAATAATTAACAGTCACTCACTCATTTATTTGTTAACTGGGTAGGCGAGACGGTGCTTATTTGGCACCTTTACTGCCATGACACTATCCACAAGGCAAGGAGAACAGTAACGGTAAATATAGCACATATATGGACAGCTTAGTGTATTCATTCAGCCTGCATATGTTTGTCAGGGGGAAACAGGCAGAATACCTACAGAAAAATGCTAAGACACAAGAAGAACATACAAAACACCACATAGTCAGCTACAAGAGGTCAGGCCAGACCCTGGACTCAGATGTAAAGATTTTACTACCGACACACTGTACAGCTCATTTCAATATTTAAATCAGTCCTGGTATACAAATCATGTCCTGGTATACAAATAAGCTTGTGTTTGGTTATTTTCCAAGGAGTATGATAACTGCTTTATTGCCTGCTCTGCTCACTGCTAATACAGCTTTAAAAAGTCTGCAGAAATGTAGTTTTTCCTTTCCAGTAGTGCCTTGTATTCTATTATTTCTCATATTTTCGTATTTCAGGTTCAATTTAAAAATTGGCACATGGTCATGTAATACAAGTTACGTGATTTGTAAAACCTAAATAAATTATGAAAATCTAAGTTCTAAGGCTTCTAAGACTTCCACACAGGCTTAAAATGTTCAAAGCAAATTTCCATTTATATGTAAATGAAGTACTTATAATGCAGCACCTAAAATAAGCATTGAAATCAGTACAACGGTGAGCAAACCATAAGGATTTCAGTATGCTTTCTTGTTGACTTTCAACTACAAATAGATGAAGATGTCTCATATTCTACTACTCTTAATAGAGAATTTTCTAAATAGCAAATAGAATATCTATTTTTTTCACAAGGGGAATACACACACACATGCACATGTACGCACACATGCACTGTCTTATAAATGTTATCTTAATAGTATCTCATTTCCAATGCCTTTTTAAGAGGAGGAGGAGAAAGTGATTGTTTGACAATAACTGCATACTTTCAGATGGTAGGGCATTGATCACTAGGTTGATTTTTTTCAGATGTGTCGGCTTTTGTACTTCACATGAATAAAAATGAACTGGAAACGTTCAGATGAGAATGAGCACTGTAGTGGAAAATGCAGGAAAATAACATAAGCCATCTGCAAATTAAGTGTGTCTTGCTTGGTGCTTTGTCTTTATAACAGGCTTTATAACAATACTTGCCATCTAACAGCATGCAAAGACCTATGAAAGTAGATATTGGCGTGTCATGTTTTCCAGATACCACAGCTTTACTAGTACTGTAGAAATACAGTGCCATGTGTACACCATCATTTTGTTTCTCTTTTTTCACTTGCTTTTTCTCCCCATTGCTGAGAGTTGTCAAGCCCTCTACCTACAGGTCTAAAATCCTTTTATTCTGAGAGACATGGGCAAATACAAGGCATATACGGACAGTTTAGAGTACTCAGTCATCCTGTAAGTACTTGGCACAAGAAGAACATGCAAAACTCTGCTAGTTTTCCAGACAGACAAAGAGGAGGCTGTGCCACCACTGATGCTCACATATCTGTCCAGCTAAAGTGGGAGGGTGTACTCATCCCAGTGGCCTGCAAGTTTGGTTTCACCCACCCCAAAGCATGGACCATCTGAGTTAAAGCATGGACCCTAATCATCCCTAAACTGGGGAACTACATGGCAACATTCCCTTATTGCAGCCCTCCATCATGCACAGCACCTGTTATTGTGGCATTTTATCTTTATTTCCCATACTCCTCCCCAGTGATTGAAATGTGAACCCAGATCTTAAGTAGGACCTCATAATCTTCCTAGAATGCATGTGTGCTCATTCATCCACATCCCAAAGGGCTATTATCATAGGCTTGTGAGATTTAATCCAATATACTTCCTGTAGTGGCCCTTGTCTGCCATGCAAGTCTTCACTTGCATGAGGGCATTGTCATTTTCTGCCATCCTTGCATATCTGTTTCAGTGCTTGAGCCCCTATTTGATCTTGGTGCATCTGGGAGGCAGGCAGGGCTAAACTGTTAGTGGCACATAATATTCATTCATCTTTACATCAGTCATTTAATTTAATAAAAGTCTTGTGCTGGAAAAAAATGTAAGACAACCAGTCTAGTTATCCATATATCACTTGTGATGGCAAAACAGTGTGCAATCTTTGACAAAAATATGAAATCAATTAATGCAGTGTGACCAATGCCATGAAATATTTCAGTTTTCCTAATCCCAAAGTTACAAATAACAATATTCGTGTGGCTGCATTAATGGTAACATGTTTTATACTGCTTTTGTTCTCATATTTTGAAAACTGCATCATTCCAATTAACTTTCCAGAAGGGCTTTAATAGGCTTTTGACAAGGGAAAACTTTTATTGGGCAATAATTGCTATATGCATACCAGGTACAGTATTTCAACATTTCTTAGTAGCAGAATGAAACCAGTGATACTTCTGGCTTTAAAATGAATATTAATTAATGTTTAAAGTGCATGACTATATAAGTGTAAACACATGATGGTGCTGTGCAAAAGTAATGAGTATTATACAAATATTTCAAGAAAAAATGGATCATGTTCCATTCTGTTTTTCACATAACTACTGAAATATTTAAAGTAAATTTTGTCACTAAAACACTAGAAACAAATGATAACTGATATGTCTCAGACCCATAAAAAAGGATTTGAAGAAAAAAAAATATCAGAGGTCAGTTACAGGATGGGAAGGAATATATCTGTATAATTTTCCACATATACAGCAACTAAAATAATTTTTCATATTTTCTAAAATATTTTGTATAAATCAAGCAATAATTTCTTTGAAAATTGCACTTGAAATTAGAGCCAGATAAAGTACTATGCAACCTAGACAGTTACATAGGACCTGCTGGCAGGGAACTGCCATGTTACTACATTAAACAATTACAAACAATACTTTTCCTTCTTTAAGAACACAGTCTCTGTTTGTGTGTACATCTTACTAAAGAGAAAACAATTTTCTGAAGAGTCAGTGGTAGAAAAAAAATTCATTATTTCAGATATTCATATACACACACACACATTATATATCTATATATATATATATATATATATATATATATATATATATATATATATATATATAAAGATATATATATATATATATATATATATATATATATATATATAAAGATATATAGATATAGTATAGATATACAGACATATATACACATCCATCCATCCACAACCACTTTTTCCCATATTTGCATATGGGGTTGGGATTTCACCTCAACAGTAGCAATCTACAGCCAATGGTTACACCCTTGCATGGCTATCCCTGTCACGGTATTCAAAACAAAATGTCCTTTATCTTGAAGATTCTCTTGTACTCATTACTATGGGAAAACCTATTAGTGTGTCATCTTATCTGGGACAGGAACTGCTCTCAGCATTTAAATACAGTTATAATCTGGTATATGACACTGCCTTAATCAAAAAACATCTAGAAGCATAAATGCAAACATGTGAGTACCTAAACACACAGAAACAAGGGGAGGCATTCAGAAACATCTGGTGCATAACATTAAGTGAAACAGTATGAAGAATGGTTACCAAATGATTTTACTGTGGGTAATATATAAAATATCTGTATAATTAAAAGCAAATGAGTGTCTATATACATGAAATCAACATTTATATTCACACAAAGGTTTGTGTAGCATTAACCTTCCTTGCTACATGGACTTTTCACTAGGAAATTTGCAGACATAAGCCTTGATCCCAAACCAGTTCCTTAGAATGATGCTTCAGCAAATGGAGATATAGTTTTCATGGAGAGTAAATGAGAGATACAATACTATGCAAGCATGCCAAAACATAACAGATTTCCTGAAGATGTGAAAGTCATTAATTGCACCCAAATCACTATTAAGGCCCCTCCAAGTCAAGATGGCATCCAGGATGTCAATCAGAATGGCTTCCACTTTATCAACTGCCAGACGATGTATTAAAAATAATGTGTCTGTGCATCACCCAGGCAGTTCCCATAATTCTAGTGTCTAGCATAAGTATGACATTTTGTGTATGGTGACTTCCAAGCAGGTTATATAGCTGATCAGTACAGACAATGGCTGGTACAGAAGCCAGAGTCAAGAACAAAACCTCTGCAAGTAGGACCAGGTGCACGGCTGGGACTGATACAAGTAGACAAAAAGCGCCAGCACAAAACACAGTGAAAAGACACAAAAACCAATAAGGTTAATGCATAAATTTAATTTAGTTCATGAAGTAATATACATCCCAGACCGGTTTCAGCCAACAGGCTTTCTTCAGTGGGAATAAAAGTAATTACTGATGTAAAGTGACACACATACATATACAGAGTGAACCATCCAATAGGATTCTTCCCAAAGGATTTTCCCAAAATCCAAAATGCTTCCTGTATAAAAAATAAAAAGAAGATAAAAAGTTTATAAAATAAAACTACATTAATGATGACAATACATGTGATAGTAGTGGTAAACATAATTACTAAGAAAAAATAAAAATTGCATACGTTTGCAAATGGTGATTCAAGCCAGGTGAAAACAAAGCACCCAGTTCTATGATCCAATACTTCGCTTTCTTTGTAAGGATTGAGTGCCAACCCTGTTTGTTGGATCTGTCACCAAGGATCCTATCAATAATGGTGAACTGGAATCTGTCTGAGTTGTGGTGTAAACAATGTCTATATAAGGCGTTAGTCTCTCTCTTGTTTCGTATGTCACTACGATGCTCTGACATACGCAGACAAAGTGGTCGTGATGTTTGTCAAACATAGAGCCACATGTGCATGTTGCAAGATACACAACCCAGTCACTGTTGCAATTACCAAAAAATTTCATGCCATATATCCTGTCGGTGTTCTTGCTAGTGAACTGTTTAGATGTGAAAATAAATGGACAAGATGAACAATGACCGCAATTATAAGTGGCCCATAATCTATCACCTGTCATAGTTAGTTGATGATGTATAGCTCCTCCCGAGCTAACTCTTTTAAAATGAGAAAAAAGGACACTAGTGTCCTGCCTCTTCTATACCCACACTTGCATGTTATCACCAATCAAAGGTGTTAATTCATCATTAGCAGTAAAAATATTCCAATGTTTAGACATAACATTTCTTATTAAATTGATGTTCCATCCAAATGTGGTATTGAAACGAATGGAGTTATTCTGTTCAGTATGGGTTTTATCACAATATGTGAGAAGTGAGGTTCTAGTGGTGTTAGAAGCAACCTGTCGGGCACTCTGGATGTCAGGCTCATTGTATCCCCTAGCACTGAACCTATTAACCAGATCTTGCTGGGATTCTTCATATTCATTTTCAGAGGAACAAATTCTATGAATCCTGAGGAACTGAGATTTGGGTATGTTCCGAATGATGTGGTTGGGATGCATGCTAGTGGCATGTAGCAGGTTGTTATATTGGGGATATTTGCAAAATGTTTTGGTTTGTAAAGTATCATCTGGATTCCGAGTAATGGTGACATCCAAAAAATTGATCGCAGACCGATTGCTGGTTAAAGTAAATTCAATACCCCATTTGTTCTGATTTAGATACAACACAAATTCTGCAAGATACTCCTCATCTGAACGCCAAACCAACCAACAATCATCCAGATATCTACGACAAATATCCAATTCCTCAAGATATAAATTATGAGTAGAATCATAAATAAGATGCTCCTCAATGTATCCCATGAATAGGTCCGCATATATGGGAGCAAAGGAAGCTCCCATAGCAATACCTTTGAGTTGCCAATAACATTCACCCTGAAAATGGAATACATTTTTGTTCAGAACATGTTCTGCCATACAAACCAAAAGTGTGTTGAAGCCCACAGGATATAGTTGTGCTTTCTCTAGCCAAAAATGAAGGGCTTCCAATCCAGCCCAGTGTGGTTTATTGTTATATAAGGCTTTGACATCCAGAGTGCATAATAGCCATTCAGGTTCTAGTTGACTATCAGAAATTATTTGTAGAAATTGTGTAGTGGCCTGTATTCTGGCATGAATAAAGCCAAGAAGTGGTTTAAGATATAGTGTTAAGAACTCAGATAATGGTTCGGTCAAAGAACTCATACCCGAAACAATCGGTCTTCCAGGGGGTTTACTGAAGGATTTGTGTATCTTAGGCAAAAGATATAATGTTTGTTTCTGAGGATCATTTACCATGAGATGTGCCTTCACCATATCAGAAATAACAACCTCGGAGTCTGCCAGATCCAAAAACTCATCAATTTCTCGCTTGAAGTTCGGTGTGGGGTCAATAGGCATTTTCATGTAATGGGAAGGGTTGGACAATTGTCCATTTCCCTCCCCCAGATAATAATCTCTATCCATGATAACTATGGCCCCACCCTTGTCCGCCTGAGTAATGACAATGTTTTTATTATCTCTTAGTTGTTGCAATGCCTGTTGTTCATTAATAGATAAATTATGTTTAAGAGAGACAAACTGATCAAGTTTGAAATGTATGTCCCTGAGTACTGCCTGTTGGAAAATAGCTACATTTTGGTTCATGGGTGGAACAAAATTAGATTTGTGAAATTTAAATTCATTAGATCTTTGAGAGTTTGATCTAGACCCAAAGAAAAGTTTAAGGTTAATCCTCCGGCAAAAGTCATTAATGTCATTCACTATGGGCCGGATTCACGATGGCTTGCATGGAGTCTAAGAGTAGAGTAAGACTCCATGCAGCCATTATGTCCGACGAGCGATCCAGGAACAGCCTGTAGGGGCGTGTAAGAGAGCTGCTAAAATGGCTCTTACATGGACAGGGCCAGGACATGCAAATTACCTCAATTGCAGCTGAAAGGCATGCAAATGAGGTAGATTTGCGATCCAGGAAACCCGAACCTGTCCGAGTAAGAGTAGTGTTATCTGCAGAAATGTACTCAGTTGACAACTGCGTATCATTCTGCAAATAGCAAAACGGAGCCATGACAGCTCCAAATAAAGGTTGCATCCAGTAGAGGAAGCATGCCAATGGCCAAATATATGGCCATTGGCAATGTTACCCATTGCAAAATGAAAAAAAAGTAATTTCATTTTTTTTCCTGATATTCCATGTTTAAGCGTAGCGCAGAGTCGTGCAAATGGGCTGCGCTCAAAAAACTAGAAAATTAAAACCCACAAATGTGGATTTTATGGGGATTTGTATTGTACAATGCAAGGCAATGGCAGGCTGAAGACAACATGGCTACCGAGTAGGGGTTGCTAAGGGGGGAACCCAGTCTTAGAGATGTAACCAAGCATTAGTAGGCAATCCTATGCAAATGAGGGTAAGGATAGTGAATCCCAAGTCTACATAGCAAATGAGCACAGTCAGTGGAGTGCAAGACTAGGATAAGGGGAGTAACAGAGTAGGATATAGGTGACATCAGGAGGGGGTATGTATGAAAGAAGATAATCTCATTGGAGCAGAGTGTCATGTGTTAGCTGTCAGTTGCTCATCACTGGAAGGGGTGTGTCATCAGGTATCCTAGCTAAAGTCAAGAAATAGAAGGTGCACACTGTGGGTATCACCAAAGTTTCTTGAAAAATGCTTGCAAAGTGTATGCACACGTGTGCGCGCCTATAAACCCGAGTAAGACAATGTGCACGCCTGGAAGCGTCAGTGCGCACATTTAAGCCGGAGTAAACAAGGCAGTTTAAAGTATTGTAAGCGCCTCTGTGCTCATGTGCATGCATTTAGGCAGGAATTAGCTAGTGTAAGTTTGTCTAAGCCTGTGTGCGCACATGTTAGCACGTGTACGCGCGTCTGCGCTAGTGTGAGGAAATGGAAAGGGAAAAGGAAGCAAAACAAACAGTAGGAAGTTAACCAGGGAGAATCAGCAGAGGTAGCAGGTGGAAATAATCAGAATCAGGCAATTACACAGGCAGTAAACCAGCCCAGCACTTAAAACTCTGCAAACAACTTTTCACCATGTACTGCTCAGAGACACTGCAGTAAGCTAAGAGACGTGAATACTGAAAAGGCTTAACTGAGACAAGGAAATGTTAGGGGCTGCCATTGCTGTCATAAACTGACATATGCAACATGCTGAGGGTGGTTACAATGGGAATGCTGCCAACCAACCCCCAGTGAGGAGACGGAAAAGAGTGTACAGGCCCAGGGTAACCTACCAGGGGCTACATGAGCTGGAGATAGTGGAGCGCTATAGAGTGGACAGAGACCTCATGCAGCAAATTGTTGAGCTGTGCAGGCCACGCCTCACACACAGAACCAACAGAGGGGAACCCACTCCAGTGTAAACTAAGGTATATGCTAGCCTACGAATACTAGCAACAGGTACCTTCCAGAGACCAACTGGTGATATGATGGGGATATCACAGGCATCAGCATCCAGGGTACTGCACCAGTTTCTGGATGCCATGTCAGCACATGTCGGTGATCATGTATATTTCCCCAATTCCCGTGAGGTATTGGCCAGCAATATGCGTCTCTTCCAGCAAATAGCAGTATACCATGAGGTAGTGGGTGCAATAGACTGCAAGGACATACGCATCAAAGCACCAGCCGGTGAGCGGGGCAGGGTCTACTTCAAGAACAAGGGCTTCCCCCTCCATCAACTGCCAGGTTGTGTGTGATGCCCAGGGCATAATATTGAATGTATGTGCTGGCTGCCCTGGAAGCTACCATGATTCCCATATCTGGCATCTGACGTAGTTGTACCAGACATTTGCCAGTGGGGACATCCCACATGGTCACCTAGTGAGGGATGCTGGCTATGCACTGGAGCCGTGGCTGATGACACCCATCAGAAACGCACACACACCTGAACAGGAACGCCATAATGAGGCACATGCACAAACACGAGATGTAATTGAGCATGTGTTTGGGCTGCTCAAGTCACGGTTCCGGTGCCTGGACACATCTGGTGGAGCCTTGCAGTACACTCCAACTACATGTACCCAAATTGTCATGGCATGTGCTATGCTACATAATATGATCCTGCTAAAACAGCTGCAGCAGGACCAGCATAGGCCTGGCCCAAACAGTCCCCCACCATTGCCAAGGTCATCACAGGCAGAGATTGACTCAGAGGAGGAACAACCTGAGCCTGTCCCAGTAGGCAGAAGGAGACATGCCCAGTATGCTTTGGCCTTGGCAAAGAGGCAACGCATAGGACATACACTGGCTCAGTAGGAACCCTGGAAATGATACCTCTCTCTGACCTGCACATATAGTAAAAGGGATGCCTAAGTTGACACTACCTGCTTTAAACATGTACAGGGAGTGTAGTATGTGCTTCCGACATAAGCAGCCCTGCAGCACCACCTGAGGCATGATTGCCATGTGTCAAGCAATTAAAGGTAGTGCTAAACAGCATTTACCACCATGTAGTATATGCAAACAGAATACACACACACCAACTAGTACAACTGTGGTCAGTGTCAAGTAATATTGGGCAATGTCCAGCAAAGTTGGTGAATATACAGCAATGTCGGACAAGCCTGGTCTAAGTAGGGCATAGCAGAATAAAAGCCAACATGCTCATATTTGCTTAACTGGCCCTTAAGCAGTCTGGTCTGCTCAATATGGAAATATAAAGCAGTGATGGGCCTCGAACCCAGGATACTGTGCACCATAGTTAAAGTACTGAACCACTAAACCATGACAGCATTGCACGGTTCAGCCAGTATGAAGGAATGTTGATAAGTCTATGCAAAGTATCTCATGGAAACTCTGCAGGCACAGTATAACGCCTGTTGAGTTATGACACAAAGGTGAGTCCTGCAGTAAGAACAGAACTTGACTTCCAACACACACAGTATAAATGTTAATATCAGTCATGTTCACACACATCCACAAATGTAGTGGACTTCAGATTGCAACATACTGAAAGGTCACACTGGGCATGCTCACACACTTGGATAAATGAGACATATGTCAGGCAAAAAAACATGGAAATCCTGAACTGGGCATGCTCACACACTTAGGCCATGTCTGTCTACAGTAGTGGGCCACACATCTGGCAGTTGCATGTGTTAACCCAGGAACCTCTCACTATTCAGCAATCCGCCCTGTGCACACAGTTACATGACAACAGACACTTATATAATATAGTGGAACCCTGTCATGATCAAACATGTTCCACAGATACCTAAGTTGTTCATAGAAACTGGGAAAGCAAAGACGATAAAGACCTGCAAACGGTATCAGCAGTAAATATTGTGCATCCCGAGCAGAAGCATAGGTTCAGAGGTCGATAGTAGGCTATCTGCCCTAGGGTATGTACAAGCCTAGCCAGAGTGTGTTTGGCTTTTGCAGCCCTGTCAGAGTACTACACTGTGCCAGTGAATAGTAGGTCATACAAGATAGCCCATGTACGTTTAGGCTACTGTGCCTCTGTCAAGCAGGGACACAGAAGAGATCCCAGGGGTGAATTTGCGATTTCCCATCCATGTGTCCAGATCTGGCTTGAAGAGGGTCAGTGAGGGGCTATGTCTAATATGAACTGGGATTCTATACCAGAGTGAGGTGAGCCTCTGGGAAATGAATCTGTCCCTCTAGCATGTCCTTTTTATTCCTGTGCTGAGGTTTAAGTCCCTGGAGCATGTATCTCTAAGGGACTTGGATTTTTGAGGTGGAGCATGTCCATTAATTCGGGCTTTGACATGGCTTTGTATGTCAGGCATAGATTGCCTCTGAGTAGGTGGTAAGCATCTGAGTAGAGCTGGAGTTTCCTTAGGTGAGCTGCATATGACATCTGTTTGTAGCCCATGACCCTCTTGGAGAGGTACTTTTGGGTCGCTGCAGGTGTCGGGTAAGGTACATCCCAAAAGGGCCATTGTATTCAAGTATGGTGCTGATGACTGATGAGCAGAGGGGCACAATGACCTCACTTGATGTAGATGCGAACCTGTTCATGATAAGGTGGCATATATAGAAGGTGTTTGTAACCACTTTGGCAATGTGATTATCAAAGGAGAGATTACTATCTACACTGGTCCACAAATCTCAAGTTACTACTTTTGTACTTAATGGATTACCACTTATGTGGTAATTTGTGTGCACGTTGTTTTTCACAAAGGGGATGACTATGCACTTTATAGCATGTAGCTCGAGCTTGTGGCTCTGGCAGAAAACATCCATCTCTATGAGACCCTTCTGGAGGATGCTTGTGCTAGCTGGAGAGTCGATTATGGCCCCCAGTTTACAGTAATCTGTGAACCTTGTCAACCATAATGCCCCTGTGTTAGCCTGAACCTCAGAGAAGTATATACCGAACCAGAGAGGTCCCAGAACTGAGCCTTGTGGGATGCCACTTGTAACTGGTTTGTATTTGGACATGGCACCTGCGATTCTGACAATGTGGGTTTTATCCCTGAGCCAGTTTGCAACCCATCTTGTAATATAGGGGTTGATATGTAAGCTGTTAAGCTTATGTATGATATCCGAGTGGGGTATTGTGTTGAACGTTTTTGCAAGGTCCATGTAGGCTGTGTGGACTACCTTGCCCTCATCCATAGCTTTGGTAACTGTTTCAAAGAAATCAACTAGGTTTAAGGGGCAAGATCTGCCCTTAAGAAAGCCAAATTGGGTAGGGTCCAGTGTCTGGAGGCTCCCAATGTCTTTGTTTATGAGTTCCATGATAATACGCCCCATAGCTGTACAGACCAGACTAGTCAGGCTTATGAGGCGGTAGTTCCCAGGGTCTGTTGTGGCACCACCTTTGTGGAGTGGAACCACTGTAGCTGTATGCCATTATTTGGGTACATATCCTGTAGTAAGGCTAAGTTTGAACAGTGACTTAATGTGAGGGTTCAGTTCTTCTTGGAGCTTGTGTAAGACACAGCCTGGGATACTGTCCGGTCCCATAGCTGCTGCGTTTTCTGCTTTGGCGAGGGCAGCTTTCACCTGTGCATCTGTGATGTCAGGGAGGTTACATTGAGTTGGGATAGGCATTTTTTCCTTTGTGGGTGAAGTGGGGGAGAGGTTTGTGCTGAATCTGTCTGCCAGGATGTTGGCTGCCTGTAGTTTTGAGATATTTTGTACCGTTATGCAACAATTCAGAGCATATCTGGGAGTTTCCACCCATATTATGGACATAACTAAAGAAGGACTTATGATTATCTTTAGTGTCTAGGGCAATTTCCCTTTGGAAACTGGCCTTTGATGATTTTATGAGGTACTGAAGTTTCTTGCTAATACTGATCAGAGATGGCTTCCATTTTTGGGATTTTGCTCTGTCATGTAGTAGCTTCCTCCTTCTGTTGTATAGCTTATTTATGGCCGGGGTCCACCAAACAGGTCTCCTGTTTTTGGAGGAGTGAGGCTTCATTTTATTTGGGATAGCACGATCCATGCATTCCTGCAGGTGCTCATACAATGCATTTGTAAAGGATTCTGTGGACTGGCCTGTTATCCTCTGGCCTGTGGGCTTTGAAGGATTCCATCTCAGTCTTGAGAAGTGCAAAGTTGGCATTTAAGAAATTCTATACAGTGATTTCCTTGGCTGGGGGTGGGGATGGGATATGGATGTCCATGGAAATTTGTTAATGGTCTGATCTTACCAAGGAGGGGTTTACCTCTGGTGTGGAACATAGAGTCCCCATGTTGGTGATGACTAGGTCCAATATGTCGTTCCCTCTTGTGGGAGTGGTGACCAGTTGTTCCATTGCATTACATTATATGACTTCAAGGAACCATTGGGCAAGTGTGTTTGGGCATGAGTAGTTGTTGCAGTCAATGTTTGGGTAGTTAAAGTCACCTAATAACATAGTTGTAGGAGAGACCTTGATATTCTCCAGTGTTCTCAGGAATGCCAAGTGGGGTTCCTGTAATAGGGAGGGTGTTCTGTAGTGGGCTACAAACTGAAATGCAGTTTGGCCCACTGTTAGTTGCACATGGATGGTTTCTGATGCTTCGTGCAGTGTCACTAACCTGGAGGTGTAGGTATCTTTGATGAATATAGATACTACCCCTCCTTTTGTGCTTCAGTCCGAGTTTTGTGTGAAACGCATGGTATGAGTTATAACCTGGTAGTGCTGGGGTGCTTTCAGGAGCCTTGAACCAGGTTTCTGTTACTGCACAGACATCGATATTCTCCATACTGAGGAGAGCCTCAAGTGCGTGCATCTTGAGGTGTAGACGTCTGGCATTGAGTAGCATTACCTCTTGATTTTGTATCCTTGGGTTGTCAATGGAGGTGTGTATGTCCTTTGAGCCTCACCTAAAAAATGCACTATGGGGGTAACAAGAGACATGGCCAGTATACGAAAGCCTAAGGGTGACAGGTGCAAGCCGTCCCTAGAGAAGCAATGTGGCTTGTCAGGCATGTCATCCCAGGCTGACAGACACTGGATCCCCATTGAATGACACCAATACTTTAGACAATTGTTTAAACTGATCATTTTGTCTGTATACTCTGGCATCATTCTTGGTGAGGGCAAGATGCTACCCAAGGTCAGGGTCATACCAGCCTGGGCTACATGATCAGAGAGCTGCTCTATGTCTCATGTTTTGTATTCCAGGGAGGTACGTCTCATGTCATTCACACCTGCATGGACAATGACAGAGTCATACTTGTACCTGCTTTGGAGTGACCTGAGTGCTTGCGTTATGTGGTGGATTCTGCCACCTGACAGGCAGCTTACAGTGACCTTCTCCTTGTTCAGTCAGTTGAGTGGGACATCAGTGTGCCGGACAATAGAGTCCCCTATAACAACTGTATTTGGTGTGTTGTTTGACGTTAAGGGCTGTGACTGTGAGGCACACTGATTTTGTGAGATATGTGATTTATGTGTATTGTTGAGGGGTGGCTGTTGCTTGGGTATCTGTGGCCAGTACAGTTGCTGCAGGTGTTGGGTAAGGTACACCCCAAAGGTGGCATTGTAACCAAGCATGGTTGTTATTAGTATAGGGGCACAATGACATCACTCGATCTAGATGTGAAACCATATGGGATAAGGTTGCTTATATAGAAGGTCTGTCCAACCACTGTGGCAACGTGAATGCCAAAGGTGACAGTACGAACAAGTCATGTCCCCAATCACTTAACAACACCTACCATATATAATGGAGTACTACCTATGTGTTAATGTGTGGGCATGTTGTTATTCCCAAAGGGGATGACTATGCAACTAATGGCATTTAGCTGTAGGCCATGGCTCAGGCACCAGTCATCCATCTCTGAGAGACCATGTTGGATTATGCATGTGGCAGCTGGTGAGGGGATCATGGCACCCAGTTTGCAGTCAAGTGTGAACAAGATCAGCCATATTCCCCCTGTGGTAGCCTGTACATCAGACAAATATATACTGAACAAGAGAGGTCCCAGGACTGAGCCGTGTGGGATGCCACATGTAACTGGTGTATAGTCAGACATGGCACCTGCAATTCTGACCATGTGGGTGCTATCCCTGATCCAGGTAGTAATCTATCATGTGAGATTTGTGTCCATATCGATGCTGGTGAGCCAATGCATAATGGCCCAGTGGGTCATTGTGTGGAAGGGTTTAGCAAGCTTCAGGTAGGCTGCGTGTACAACTGTCCCTATGTTGATGGACCTGTTAACTGTCAAAAGAATACAAACATGTTCAAGAGGCATGATCTGCCCACAACAACGCTGAAATGTGTAGGATACAGTGTCTGTAGTTTCCTGATGCCTATGTGTAAGAGTCCCATGACAATACACTCCATAGCTTTGCATAACAGGATAGTTAGGCTTATAGGGCAATATTGTCTGTGTTCCATTCTGGCACCAACTATGTGGAGTGGGAACACTGTCGCTGTATGCCATTTTGTGGGTACATATCCTGTAGTAACTCCAATATTGCACAGTGATGTAATGTGAGGGTTACGTCTGTCATGAAGCCCGTGTAAGATGCAGGCCGGGACACCAACTGGTCACATTGATGCTGTAATGTATGCTTTGGGGAGGGCAGCACTCACCTGTTACTCTGTGGTGTCAGGGAGGTTACACTCTGTTGGGATGGGTAGTTGCTCCCCTAGGGGGGATGGGGGGAGACATCTAAACTGAACCTGTTTGCCAGGATGTTGGCTATGCCAGTGGGTTCAGGGTAAGTGTAGTCAGTATGCAGTAACTCACAACATATCAGTGAGTGTCCACCCAGGTTCCTGACATAACAGATGAAGACCTTGTGATAGTCCTACTTGTCTGGTGCAATTGTCCATGAGAAGAAGACCTTAGATAAGTACATGAGTGATCATAGCTGTCTGCTAGTACAGATCACAGATGCTTTCCCCATCTGGGATTGTGCTCTATCATGTAGTAGCTTCCTCCTGACATTGTACAGCTCATTAATGGCTGGTGTCTATCAGACAGGTCCCCTGCCATTGGAGGAGTGAGTCTTGTTGTTATTTGGGGTAGCACAATCCATGCAGTCCACTAGGAGCCCATAGAATGTGTATGTAAAGGATTCAGCAATCGGAGCTGTATTTCACACTGTCTCAAGGTCTCTGAAGGATACCACCTTGCTGTGGTGAAGTGAGACGTTGGCTCATCAGAAGTTCACCAAGATTACCCAGGATGGGTGTGTGGAGTGTATATGTATGTCCACTGAGATAGCTGTATGTTCTGACCTTACCAATGAGGGGTATATTGCTGGTGTGTAACATAGAGTCCCCATGTTGGTGATGATCATGTCCAATATGTATTCCCCCTGTGCTGTGGTGACTGGTTGTGCCATAACATATGAATTTACAAATTGTAGTGACTGTAGGGCAAGGTTGTTGCGGCTTGAGTAGTATCCCCAGTCAATATTCATGTATCTGATGTCACCCAATATAATGGTGTTCATGGAGACCATCATATCCCCCACTGTTCCCAGGAAAGCCGTGTGTGGTTCCTGAGTATGGGAGGGTGGTCTGTAGTAGGCAACAAACTGAAAGGCAGTTTCGAACAATGGTAGTTGCATATGTATGGTCTGTGATGCTTAGTGCAGTGCCACTAACCCGGAGGTGTGTGTATCTGTGATGTATATGTATACACCCCCTAGTTGTGTTGTCCGTTCCAAGTCCTGTGGTCAGAAAGCATGGTATGAAACATAACCTGGTAGTGCTGGTGTGCATATGTGACCCTGAACTAGGCATCTGTTAGAGCACATATATTGCTATCCCCCATACTGAGGGGAGTCCTGAGTGGCCGCAATATGAGGGTAACACATCTGGTATTGAGCAACATTACCCTTAGTGTTATTTAACCTGTAATGTCTATGTAGGTGGGTTTGTCTTTTGAGCCCTGCTCAACAAATGCACTATGGTGGTAGCAAGAGCCTTAGCCAGCATTCAAAGGTCCAAGGGTGACAGATGCAAGTTGGCCATAGTTAAGCTATGTGGCATGTTGAGCATGTCACCACAGGCTGACAGACACTGTATCCCCTATGAATGACACCAATCTGTCAGCCAAGTGTTAAACGTGATATGTTTGTCTGCATACTCTGGCATCATACTTGGTGGGTGTAAGATGCTAGACAAGGTCAGGGTCATACTGGCCTGGGCTACATCATGACACTGTTCCTCCATGTACCATGTCATGTGGTCCAGGGAATAACATCTGAGGTTTTATGCACCGGCATGGACAATGATGGTGCCAGTCCTGTACTTGCTTTGTAGTGACCTGACTACATGTGTTATGTGGCAGATCCTGACACACGACAGACAGCACAAGGGGACTATTCCCTTGTATGGGCTGGTGAGTGGTACGTCAATGTGTCTGACAATAAGTGTCGCCTATCACAACTGTATTATGTGTGTTGTGTAGCCCGAAGGCAAGTGACTATGTGGCACCCTGACATTGTGAAATATGTGATCTGTGGGAATTGTAGTGGGGTAGCAGTTGTGTGTGTGCCTGATGTGGAGGTCTCTGCTGCTTAGGCAGAGTTCATTTACAGCATCCGAGTATGTGTATGTGTGATAATGTGGTTTGAGTGCTGTCGCCCGAGGATATGTAAGACTGATATGTGGTGTGTGTGGTTATCTTCACCACCTGATAGACTATGCCAGTCATGGTTTGAGAGAGTTCAGCACCCTGCATGTCTCTATAGGTGCATTTCACACATATATCTGGGTTTGTTGTGAGGAGGAGTGTCTTGTCTGTGTACATGAGGCAGACGTGACATTGTGTGTCTACATCACAATATTCACCAGCTGGACTGGAGAGTGCACACAAAGCCGCCCCCTGGTCATGTCGGAATATCATCATGACATACTCTGTAGCCAGATGACAAAGGATCAGTAGGGTGTTAAGTGTGTAAAGGAGTATATCAGGGATTAGTGCACAGGTTTGTTGGTGTTTTGTAAAGAGTTGCTGAGAAGGAGTCCAGACTGAATCATGACACCTCCGATAACTATGTCATATATAGCAATGTACACACATATATGTCATGAGTCAGGGCCAACTGTACCTGACTGACAATGCCGACATCCTGTCAGACAGGCCCAGATATACATACCCACCTCCCACCGACGATAGTCCATATCATCATACCAGGAGATATCACATGTAGAATGGATGAACAGCTACCCCCAATGCTAAAAGCATGGCATCAAGTGGACTACATTGATTACCAATATTTGTCATGCATAAGCTACAGAACAAACAGATCCTGCACCTGAACAGTCAGCTGAACCCCCCCTACACAGGATGTGGAACCGTTGAATGTGTTACAGCAACATATGGCACTCCACACAAGTGTTGGTGCACAACACACCATGGGATGTACAGTCCAGTATGCCTATGTAGTATGATCTGCATGCCATGGAGTCCATCATGGTTGAAGTCATAAACCAAGCTATTGGAAGCTGACATATACACAACCCTACTAACCGTGGTATGTTCATGTGCGGATCATGGTTCCCAAACATGCTAGACTGTTTGCAAGGCAGCCACACAGGACATACATCACTGAACACAGCTACACATGTCTCACATACTTTGACTAGCCCTTTATCAACATCCCAGACACATGTAGTAGCCACAAAACCAACAAGCTGTGCATAAATATGTGTTGACATATGAAGGAATGTTGATGTGTCCACAGATAGATCACACAAGGTAAGGATTATGAGTTCCTGTTCCAGCTGTTGACACCTGACGACCCACATGGACCATTCCTGGAATGGCATAAAACAAAGTGTACACACATTGCCATGTCCAGTCTGATGATGTCAGCACCCTAGAAATACAGACGGAGAAGGGAAACCACCCAGTAAAGCAAATAGCGCGCCATGCTAATGCGTCTCTCTCTAGTATCATAACCTAGTTAGGTAGGGGTTTGAATCCTGCAAACGCTGACTGTGTGTGTGTGTGTGTGTTTGTGTTGGGGCAGTGTGTGTATGTGTGTGCAATTCTCTATGAAAGGAGTGGCCTTTTTGAAGACTGGGAAAACACGCTACAGATGTACATTCCTCTTTGGAAAGACTGATGATGTCAGCACCCTAAAAATACAGACGGAAAAAGGAAACCACCCAGTAAATCAAATAGCGTGCCATGCTAATGCATCTCTCTTTAGTATCATAACCTAGTTAGGTAGGGGTTTGAATCCTGCAACCGCTGACTGTGTGTGTGGGGGTGTGTGTGCATGTGTGTGCAATTCTCTTTGAAAGGAGTGGCCTTTTTGAAGACTGGGAAAACACACTACATATGTACATTCCTCTTTGGCAAGACTGATGATGTCAGCACCCTAGAAATACAGACTGAGAAGGGAAACCACCCAGTAAAGCAAATAGCGGGCTGCACTAATGCGTCTCTCTCTAGTATCCTAACCTAGTTAGGTAGAGGTTTGAATCCTGCAAATGCTGACTGTGTGTGTGTCACTCTTGGTCAATGCAGTGTGGGTCTTACTTTTACTATATTATGGCATATTATGATTACAACAGTAAGTGCATTGCACACATCAGGTATATGCGTTGCAAATATATACGTGTACATGTTCCCTTAATCAGTACATAGGTGTGACGCCTGCATACTATATGACTACATTTGTTGCCATTGACAGGTTGTGCTGCAGCTTCTTAGATCGTAGGTCACATATGTATGTATGTGACAGGCCCATCCACTATCGTGATCTGTGGCCAAGGTCATCTGTACCACACACACCCATGACAGTTACTTTACAGTAGTGTGAATGAGGGTATATGCCTGGGGTATATGTCAGGCATGTTCATACACAACCATGACTGCCAATAATGGACAGTCTTTATAGGTGTATAACTGCCTTGTGTATATGCAGTCAGGCCTCCAATGTGTGATGTGACACACCTTGGGACTCCACAATTCCTATAGATATGTGTATACCAAGGGACACATGACATAACACGAGGCTGTATGTACACATTGGTACCCAATATACATGTTGAGGGCTACCACCAATGTGGTACTGATGGGATAGGAAGTATAGTACATGTGGATGACTATGCCATAGTCGGCTTACTGTTATACAGCATGTATCACATGATAGGCATCTGTCTGTATGATACCCTTGTGTAGGATATGTGTCCCATCCAGGGAATGGATTGTAGGCCACTGCATGCATTACCAGATGTGGATGGACACATCCCTAGTGTGTTTGCATGTACCAAAGGGGGCTATATGCCAAACAGGTGTGGACACAGGAATAGGTGGCAGTAATTACCACTGGTTAGTGTTATAGTGTAGCACCGGAAGGATACAACTGTTACTGAGTTCCTTATGACTGTGTGTCATTTGTCATGACAACATCCAATGATTGCTTATAGTCATGCTGTTGAGGTTATGTATACTACCAAACTGCAAATCATTGACAGATACTAACAGTATCACCCACAGCATGGTGTCTACCCATGTCATACACACATGTCTTCCCATGTTAGTACATAACTGTAGTAGAATGCATACTGGCCATTGAAAGATACTGTGACATGTTCACTATGTGTACAACAGGCATATGCATGCCTTATGCATGCCTATGTCATTTACCCGGTGAACGAGATCTTGCCACAGTGCAGTGCGCTCATGCTGGTGCTGGTTGGCCCTGGAAAAAAGCCGTGCATAGTTTTGATACAGGCTGGCCAGTATGACCTCCTCCTCTTCAGCTGTATACACAGGATTGTGGCGATGAGCCATAACCCTGGAAGACAATTAAACAACATGTGTGAGAAAGTCATGTGGCACACTTAACATTATGAAGTACAGATATCACTTAACTGCCAGATATAGCATCTGTCTGTCTATCAGAGGATGCACACCTTCGATACCACTTATCAGTGCTCAGCCCACAACTGCCTGACAGTGGCTGCCGCACTCCATATAACAAACCAGAATACACCAGTACTTAAGACACTGTATTGGATACAATGCACAACCTCACACTGGGGGTATATATCAAGCTAATGCATGATGAATATTGTCATCCAATGCAATGAATGTAATGTACAGTTACAGTATTAACAGTAAACCACCCTAGTCTTTGATGCCATACCCCTACCTAACATATGTGCATGGTTGTTAATATAGCTGGCATACTGCTGTAACAGAGCATACATGTTGCTAGGTACACACACATATCCTGTAACACACATGTGATTGCGGCCATGGTACAGGCATTATTACACACACATTAGTCAAACATACAACACACAAATGTATGCCAACACAGATGAGCATTACCTGTGTACCTTATAGTACTGTGTGCCCCTACTTACAGATACCTATGCCTGAGGAATGTAATCTGTGCAGCCTACAGGAAACACACAAGACAGTGATACCAGGGAATGTGAACATACACCATACTGTGGTGTTTAGACCTACAGCTTCAGGTAGTACAACAGTTCATATGTGACCTGGATTCACCAGCAGTACCACTTACTGAGCATACATGTACTGCTACAGCCTACAATGGGACACCACAGTCATACACAAGGTACTATGTCACAACATATGCCATCCTACTATGTCTGCATCCCAATAACTGACACATCTTTCTCTGCCCTCACACCTAGGACACAAACTACCATGGCAGACACAAACTCACGCTAAGCTATCACACCTTTACAGACCTTGCACACAGTCAGTATCACACTCATTCCACATCACATAGGTGGTATTGCACTGAGTACATGTGTGTGCGCATTGTGTCATAGGTAGGTACTACACTATTGGGTCGGGGCCTACAGCAGCCTAGCCATATGCTACCTTGCCATTTGACACACATGTAATGTGATTACACTTGCTCCTATCAAACGGATACACAGAGGTGACTCACAGGGCATATTACCTATCTCCATAACATTCATCAGGGGTATGTATGACATCTACTAATGATGACCCATGTTTATTAATGCTGGGTAGTTTAGTCCAGAGTATGGCATATTTGTGTAGAGGAACCTGTACCTCCAACATGTGCTGTTCAGTGCGTTGACTAGGGCCCTAGGTCATGTAGCCCAGAGGGATTGTGAGATGTTGTCATGGTGGTTGGCCGACTGCTATGGGTATGACATACCTCTGTATGTCTGGCAGTGGTAACCTCTGTGTATGATGTATGCAATGCACTCTAGCTGTGGTTTTGTGAGTCAGTCTGCATAGGGCATGTGTTTGAGGCAGTGTCACTCTTTGCTAGGTATGTCTGTGGCCTTTCCACTTGCTGTGGTTGTCATGTGAGGTACATACCACATGGGGCATTGTGAGGAGTAGGGGGTACACTGATCTATATTTCCCTTGATGGCACACCTTTTGTGATGACACGTACCGCATAGAGGGATTACAAGACTAGTGTGGAACTGTGATTATCAGAGGGGAGGCTACTGTACACCATGTCCCATGTTCCCTTCTGACACCTTCAGTGTTGGGCAAGCAACCACCTATCTGGTAGTTAGTGTGTAAAGTGTTTTGGAATGGGGTATGCTACTGCAGTATCAACACTGGTGTTCAGTCAATGCGTTGGTCACCAGGCACCTGTTGCAGTACGTCTGACCCCGTGTCTCCCTCTCTCACTCTCTCTCTCTCTATACATATATATATATATATATATATATATATATATATATATATATATATATATATATATATATATATATATATATATATATATATATATATATATATATATATATATATATATATATATATATATATATATATATATATATATGAATATATATATATATATATATATATATATATATATATATATACATATGTAGCTCTCTCTCTATATATATATATATATATATATATATGTATATATATACATATATACAGGTATATATACACATACTTGTAAACATCCATTGCTGTACATATACATGCACATATAGGCACATATACTGGCCACCTTTCATGCTGGGAATTTGAATCATTAAACAGTTGTGAGACGATACAATTTTGTAAAAATATTGCACACTGTTGTGTAGAATGCATTTTGCTGTCCTCAGGCCATATAGCTGTAGCAGGCCTCACTGTCTCAGTCCCACAGCATTTAACCACCACATGACATATACCTGCACTGCTTGCTGTTTTCAATGACACACACTACAACCTACATAGATATGTGGACATAGCAACCTTCAACTACATATATATGTCTAGCCTTCACTAACAGTTGCAGTATGTACCTTGCCCTATGCACATCTGCATTTACATATAGATATGGACTGCGCACACATATGGAGGGTTCACAGTATGTACAGTACCCTTCATACACATCATTTGCATCCCACCAAATACATATCTGTTATATACCTTACCTTTGTATTTCTTACCTCTGTCTGTTGTACCTGTTGACGTTTATTTTTCTTTTTAAATATTTTTTTTTTTGGTGTCTACAAACACCTCTGTTTGTTTTTTTGTCTGTCTCTCTCGCTTGCTTGCTCTCTCTCTCTCCATATGCTGCAATGATATAATTGCATGTGTGGACAGCAAGTACAGGCTGCTTTTGTAGCTATCTGCACATGTGCATGTGATGGCCTCTGCACCAATTGGTGCCCACCATTTAGTAATTGCATGCAGCCTGCTGTGTGCTAATTGCAGTTCTCACTGTGATTTCAGGACACTGCTATAAAATGATAGGTTAGGTAGGCGTAGGACTTTCTGTTTTGCAAGGTGGGGACCATGCTTGTTTGCTGTGGACACTGTTGTGTGAGTCAGAAGGTTGGTATATGTCTCATATCTGAAGCTGGGTTGTAGACAGTGAAATGCTTGTTGTACAGAAACCTGACTGTTGCTTCTTCCAGTACGCTGTTCTCAGTGTGTCAGTTTACTCACACCTCCTAATGCTAACACTGGATACATGGGAGTATGTACTTTGTTTTGGAATTAGGAAATTAACTAGCATACAACAGTGGCTATTCCAATGTATTGCTCTGGCTTTCCTATATTTCCTTTACATTCACTCCTTGTAATGCATGTTATATTTCTGTCTGTCTTCAAATGTATTGCTCTGGCTTTCGTAGTTTCTCTTTACATTCACTCCTTGTAATGCATGTTACATTTCTTTCTTGAAATGTATTGCTCTGGCTTTCATATTTCCCCTTTACATTCACTCCTTTTAATGCATGTTATATTTCTGTCTTGAAATGTATTGCTCTGACTTTCATATTTTCCCTTTACATTCACTCCTTTTAATGCATGTTATATTTCTTGCAGCACCAAGTTATTGTATATCTGCTGTGGCTTAGTGGTATGTCATGCAGACTGGTGAGTCCAAGGTGTGGGGTTTGAGACTGACAAGGATATTTTATTTTGCTGATGAGCAGACTACAGGCTTTGTCATACAGAGTGACTAAGGCACTTTTAAGCAGTTGTAAGCAGGTTTGCACGGGTTTGCTTGATGCTTAGCTATGCTTAGCTAAGCGCACACAAGCGCACACACGCTTACAACTGCTTAAAAGTGCTTACTCCCGCTAACACCCGCGCTATTTTCTTTTAAAGAAAAGAAAATGGGGAAATAGGAAAGTGGTGAAAAAGGGGGCACAAAGAGGGTAGGACAGTAGGAAAACAAGCTCAGGATGTGCAGGAAGGATGTAGGGAAGGCCCATAGCTGCCCAATTCTTTACCAGCAACAGCTGTGCATATGTTAGAAATTAGAGTGAGATTTGAAACCTGCCACCCCTGAGAGAGGAGTTAGGACATCAAAGTATGTTGTAGAGCCAATTGTAATTATCAGTTTACATGTCCAGCAGACATGTGTACGAAATGGGCAACTATGTATGGGGCATAATTTTTTTGTAGGAACAGAGTGCCCTTTTTTTTTTTCACGTGAGAGTGGAATGTGAGGTACAGGAAGTAGGTATATTTGGGGAGGTAGGTTGGGGAGGTTAACAGACAAGACAAACAAGACGCATACAGGGACAGAGTATGACACATGTGGGGGGTAAACAATTGACGGGGATGGATGTTTGGATATCGCAAGCCCATGAGCCCACAGATGGCAACAGTGGAACTGAGATCCCCACCCATGGGCAGTTACCACTGCACCTTCACAGCCCAGGCTGGGGCTGTGCTGGGGGCTGGATAGGACAGGCAGGCACACCCATGAGTTGCACCACTCTCGCCTCGAGTTGGCATAGGGGATCAGTCATGGAACGCCTGATCTCACTACGCACCACTGACCGGACCCTTTGGAGGGTGAATGGAGGTTCTCCTCCAGCCATGCTTGCAGAGGGGGGAGGGGTGAGCCCCATCCCCTGCAGCGCTTCCACCCTAAGGTGGCACAGGGCCACCGGAGGAGGAGGTCCTGGCCTGGGCACTGGTGCCAGGTGCACTCGCCAGCTGAGGTGGAAGAGGTGGGTCCGCTGGCACCCGGCTTCCCAGTTGTCCTATGTTTAGCAGTATTTAATGGCATTTTGGGTTAGTAACAAACAACACCATTCCAAATTAGTTGTAACAGCATGCATTAGTATTCCCATTCACCAAACACACATGGTTTCCAAAGGTTGAACAGCAAGCATAACACATGCATATTTAGGACAACAGTGGACATTCCAACAGCATGCAGGGTTGATTGGTGGCAACAGGCCATCAGGTTTAGATATGTGAACAAGGCACATGCATCAACATACATGCAGATATGTATAAACCAACAGGACAAATGTCCATAGGAATTAATTTGTGAATACACATACCCAGTTTGATGTGGAATAGCATCATTTGTGAACATAAGGTAGGGTGATAAAATATTACATTAACAACTTAAAATACCTATAAGTATACTATACATTCCTACTAGATGCAGCTATATATCCCCTACATGCATTAGTACAGTTTCCTGTACGTAACCTTACAAATGTTGGTGATGGAGATGTTACTGCTACATTAATATACATTCCATTTGTATTCATATATGTTCATATCTGGCTGTGTTCAGGTAAAGTATTCTGCTACATTTGAACAGTTACTTACAGTTCTAGCAGCACACTGACATTTGTGGGATCACAAGCACAAGCTGCTCATGTACCAGATTAACAGGTAAATACTATACATGACACAGTTGAGGACTATAAATATTCTTCTGACATACTGGCATTCCTATCAGCCAGTTTATATGGGCCTAGACAACTGTGGATGTTCAGCATTTCATACAACCATACTATCTCCATAATGCAAGGGTACAACAACATATCCGAAATGTGGGACGGACACAGTCCAGGTATTGCACTTTATTAAAACATTTCACTCTTTGGTTGTGGCTGTCTCATTCATTTCATTATGTCGTGCATGCAGTATACATTTATTACAGACTTCAAGGTCTTTCTCACACTCTCTCACTTATTTTATATTTATATTTCAGGATGGTAATTAATTCTAGGCTTTATTAACATTTATTACTGGGTTACAACAAGCCTTTCCAGCTGACTCACTTATTTCATATGTTAGTATATACAAGGATGTATTCAATACTTGTCTGTCCTTTAGTGATAGATTAGAACACTCATTTTCAGGCTGAAGCAGTTATCTGATATTACAATACAGGTGGGAACTCTATTTGAGACTTGTTTACTTTTTATTAATGGATTGCAATACTCCTTTTCAGGCTGAATCACTTATCTGATCTTAGAATACTAGCAGAAGCTTTATTCTAGGCTTATTTGACCTTTATTACTGGGTTACAACACTGAACTCATTTACAGGCTGTCTCACTTATAGTATATAATAATACCAGCTGAATAATTACTAACCTGCCTGGTGGTGCAGCCTTACCAGCCTATCAGCATAGGCTTGCCGATTCGCGGAATGAACACCTGCAGCTGTAATATAAATGAAGGGATATTGGAACATACCTATCCATACTATAGGCTAGGATAGCATTTCTTACATACTTAATTACATGTATACTTACTCAGTAGTGGGGCACTGGGCATTTGACGGGCCTCCTGGATCCATCGGTTCAGTTGGTCCTCCTTTCATCGCTTCAGGTCCACATGGTGGTGACAGACCTGTTCACCAGTCCTCGGAATGCCTGTGGCACTGGTGAGATCATGTTCCAACTGGTTCCATGCCTCTGCCTTATACGCACCCCATTGAACCTGGCCCTGCATGAGTCGGCCTTCATGGTGATGGACAAGGAGCCAAACCATATATTTGGACTCCTCAATGCCCCACCTTTGCAATCTAAAGCGATTTCCCTCTCCGACACCTGCCATCCTGACTGCAAATGGGTACCACAATCAGTTATGGTGTGTATTCCCGCCTATGGAGCTTATATATGCCGGTTTTCCCGTACTTATTTGTGATTGGCCATTTTGGAAATTTCTCAGCTAAGAGCAAACCTGCTTTGTCATGGTTATATTTTCATTCATTCCTATATGTATGGTAGTACTGGATTTCTAGGTACACGTGTCATGGCTTAGTGGTTCAGTGCTTTGACTATGATGCACAGTATCCCAGGTTCGACCCTTGTCATTGCTTTTTTACTTTACTACTGTCTAGACAGGCTAGGAGGTGTGTCTGTGTAAAGGCGACTTTGCTACATGTTGCCCAATGTTGCCCGATGGTAAGCTGGTTGGCGCACTGTGCAGCTCCGTGCAAACGGATTACGCTGGGTAAAGCGTTATTTAGTTATGTACAGTCATATTAAGCTGGGTTCAGCGCTGTTTGGCTATGGTCACTTGTAAGCTGAGTAAAGCGCTGCTTGGCTACGGGCACTCATTTTAAGCTGGGTAAAGCGCTGCTTGGCTACAGGCACTCATATTAAGCTTGTTAAAGCGCTGCTAAGCTACGGGCAATTATGATCCTTTTTAAAATATACATAATATAGGTTTTGTTCAGAAATACATGGGCCATTTCATTACATTTTACTTAAATTAAATTTATATATATCGGTGAATTGTTTCATACTTATTTAAAGAAAAATGGAGGGGGATGTTGTGGGGCTCGAACCGTGACTACCTATTCTTTGGGCGACGTCTCTACCGCTACGCTATTGCTACTTTGCTTAATTTGCATATGTAGATCTTATATGCTTTTCAATGTCATATCTGCTAACTGTGGTTGAGCGAAGGTCATACCCACGCAAACGAGCGCAAATGCGGGCAAACATATTGGAAATTATAAAAAAAAATTGGAACAGTCATTTTTACTTTTTAAACACTTTCACTAGGGTTTAGTCTGTGGGGATGTGTGGTGTTGTGTTTCTTGACATTTTGGCGGACTCGCTCGTGGGTGCTTACTATCAGGGCTCTAACTCTTCTGGGGGCATGTCCCTTTGCAGTACTCGGCAATCAGACACGCCCCCTACTTTCCTACATGGACCGTGTTAGACTAAAGTATGAGTCAGCATGCCCTCATGAATATGCATGGCATGCTGACGTCATACCGTTCAACTGCAGCTTCCGTGTAAGACTTATTTAGTCTTACACGGAGGATTGCTGAATCCACGGGTATATCTGATTCATCCACAAAAATCCCAGGAATAAAGTTCAGACCATTATTCAAAAGTTTCTTTTGATCATCTGTTAAAACAGTATTGGAAATATTCAAAATGTTGCAATCTATTGTCTCATAAATGTTTGTAAAAGGCCCTCGATTGTATCTATCTTTGTACCTTCTATGTTTCCTCCCACCACTCCTCCTAATGTGTTTAAAGGGTGGGTCTGTTTTTTGGATTTTTTAGAACCCGGGGATTCCATAGTGTTGACCCCTTCAGTGTCTGTAGTGGAGGAGTCATCCGCTGATGTACTGCTATATGTATGAGACCCCTTCAGTATTGATCTCGGTCTTTTTTTATTCCTGCCCAAGGTCTGTCTGGTATCCATAAATCTGATATATTTAGTAGTGTCAAAAGATCGTCCCCTTTGGTAAATGGTTAAATCCCTGTTAAATTTTTTGATTTTTTTATCCTTAATTTGTTTTTCAAACACAAGAAGTTATTTTGACAGCTTGTTGAGGCATATAGAGAATTGTGAATGTCCCTCATAAGTTTTTACTTCCCCACACAGGTCACTGACCTATTTGGCTTTAGTTTCTATAGTTCGTTCATAATAAGAACTTAAAATTCAAACAAAGTTCATTGATGCCTGTTGTTGGGCCTGAAACCATTCATTGGTCAAGGTATCATCAATCTTGCTCACTAAAGGTTGGATCTTGATTCTCAGACCCCTGGGGGTTATTTCTTTGTTCAAATAGGCCTTAAAAAGCCTCAAATGCCATGTATTTGTTCTCAAACTTTTCATGCTTTTGCTAAGTCTGTGAAAGGCAGTATTACAGCCTTCAACTGGATCCGTATGTTGTGGAATCCCATTCTGGGTGGATATGCCAAAAACACCAATATCATTTTTATCGGCACAGAGCCCTTGAAGTATTGTTTCCAGATCCATGACAATAAGCTGTCTGTGGATCTATTCAGATACCAAAATGAACGTGTCAGGATATATTTAAAAATAAAAAATATTACATAGAAAGTATATGCCACAAACTGTCAAAAGTACTGTCTTGGTAACCCACTATGGTTAGTATGTATCCAATTAGTAGAGATTAATCGAATAACCAGAGAGGAGAACTAGCCAGTTCCTAAACATCATATTAATAAACAATAGATGTAAATGAATTGTGACCAATGAACAGTAGCTACAAACTGGCATATTAGGGTCCCATTTATGAAAATACCTATTGACCCCACACCGAACTTCAAGCAAGAAATTGATGACTTTTTGGATCTGGCAGTCTCCGAGGGTATTATTCCTGATACGGTGAAGGCACATCTCATGGTAAATGATCCTCAGAAACAAACATTATATCTTTTGCCTAAGATACACAAATCCCTCAGTAAACCCCCCTAGAAGACCGATTGTTTCGCGTATGGGTTATTTGACCAAACCACTATCTGAGTTCTTAACACTATATCTTAAACCACTTCTTGGCTTTATTCGTGCCAGAATAAAGGACACTACACAATTTCTACAAATAATTTCTGATAGTCAACTAAAACCTGAATTGCTATTATGCACTCTGGATGTCAAAGCCTTATATACCATTATACCACAGTGGCCCTTCATATTTGGCTAGAGAAAGCACAACTATATCCTCTGGGCTTCAACACACTTTTGGTTTGTATGGCAGAACATGTTCTGAACAAAAATGTATTCTATTTTCAGGGTGAATGTTACTGGCAACTCAAAGGTACTGGTTTGGGAGCTTCCTTTGCTCCCATATATGCGGACCTTTTCATGGGATACATTGATGAACATCTTATTTATGATTCTACTCATAATTTATATCTTGAGGATCTGGATATTTGACGTAGATATCTGGATGATTGTTGGTTGGTTTGGCGTTTGGATGAGGAGTATCTTGCAGAATTTGTATTGTGTCTAAATCAGAACAAATGGGGCATTGGATTTACTTTAACCAGCAATTGGTCTGAGATCAATTCTTTGGATGGCACCACTACTCGGAATCCAGATGATACTTTACAAACCAAAACATTTCACAAATATCCCCAATATAACAACCTGCTACATGCCACTAGCATATCATTTGGAACATACCCAAATCTCAGTACCTCAGGATTTGTAGAATTTGTTCCTCTGAGAATGAATATGAAGAATCCCAGCAAGATCTGGTTAATAGGTTCAGAGCTAGGGGATACAATGAGCCTGACATCCACGGTGTCCGGCAGGTTGCCTCTAACTCTACTAGAACCTCACTTCTCACATATCGTGATAAAACTCATACTGAACAGGATGATTCCATCCGTTTCATTACCACATTTGGACGGAACATCAATTTAATTAGAAATGTTATGTCTAAACATTGGAATATTCTTACTGCTAATGATGAATTAACACTTTTGATTGGTGATACATGCAAGTATGGGTATAGAAGAGGCAGGACACTAGGTTCCTTTTTTTCTCATTTTAAAAGAGTTAGCTCGGCAGGAGCTATACATCATCAACTAACTATGACAGGTGATAGATTATGGGGCTTTTATAATTGTGGTCATTGTTCATCTTATCCATTTATTTTGACATCTAAACAGTTCACTAGCAAGAACACCGACAGGATATATGACATGAAATTTTTTTGAAATTGCAACAGCGACTGGGTTGTGTATCTCTCAATATGCACATGTGGCTCTATGGTGGACAAACATCACGACCACTTCATTTCCATATGTCAGAGCATTGTAGTGACATACGAACCAAGAGAGAGACTAACACCTTATATAGACATTGTTTGCACCACAACTCAGCCAGATTCCAGTTCACCATTATTGATAGGATCCTTGGTGACAGATCCAACAAACAGGGTTGGCACTCAATCCTTACGAAGAAAGAGAAGTATTGGATCATAAAACTTGGTGCTTTGTTTTCACCTGGTTTGAATGACCATTTGTAAACTTATGAATTTTTATTTTTTCTTAGTAATTATCTTTACCACTACTATCACATGTATTGTCATCATTAATGTAGTTTTATTTTATAAACTTTTTATCTTCTTTTTATTTTTTATACAGGAAGCATTTTGGATTTTGGGAAGAATCCTATTGGATGGTTCACTCTATATATGTATGTGTGTCACTTTACATCAGTAATTACTTTTGCTCCCACTGATGAAAGCCTGTTGGCTGAAACCGGTCTGGTATGTATATTACTTCATGAATTAAATTAAATTTATGTATTAACCTTATTGGTTTTTGTGCTTTTCACTGTGTTTGGTGCTGGCGCTTTTTGTCTACTTGGAACAGAAGGCAGGCCATAGAGCTCCCATTCAAGCCAGCCATGTATAATGATGTCCACATGTGTGCTATAGGTAATGCAGTGGAACCATGGCTGATGATCCTGATCTAAAATCCTGAGACCATGGCTGAGATGGCATACAACACTACACATTAACGGGCATGAAACATTTTAATAATTTGTTTGGACTCCTAAAAGGAGGCTTCCATTTTTAAGATTCTTCTTGTGGAACACTGTATTGTATTCCTGAGACCTGCAGCCAGGCAAACATCATGTGAGACATGATACACAAAATGTGACAGAGTGTAAAAAATATTACATGGGAACATCACAGTACTGCCTGAAAGACCTGTTACAGAACAGGATGAGGATCTAGGTGCAGTGTTATTGGAGGAACCAGCCACAGCAGCACCCTATGCAAAGTGGAGGTTGGTGTAATACACTGTTACACTAGCAGAGATGAGGTGCCTGGTTCACGACCATGAGCAACACACAGGCAAGGCATTATAATGCACTGATTGTCCATGATATGTGTCATACGTTTCCTTATCCACAGAGACTGAAGTGTGGTTAGGGAAAAGTTACCTTCATTGCACAGGTTGGATGGGCACAGAGAAAGGTGACAGCAATGTTATCATATGGGTCCATGATAGTAGATGTGATAACTATGGAGCATGTTAGAAGGTAGTGAAGAGGCACTGATTACATCCTACAGTGGCAGTTTTCAGCTGCCATATCTTGAATATTGGTCTACTGGACGATGTGGTGCTGCAGTTTAAGGGATGATGTAGCATCTCAGGAGCTCCGATGGATGTCTCGTGCTGGGAGATAACAGATGGAGATCATTCATGACCTGGACAACAGCCATGGATAGTTATGATAATGCATTGGCCAATGAAAGATAGCAATAGTATAGGACTGTGAGAACCGGAGCTCCAGAATGGCTTGTGCTTCTGTGTAAGTCTGAATTGTGACCTCCTCCTTCATTTCCTGGCTGAGATAGATTCATAGCCAGTATGACCTACAGAGACACACTAGATAATGATTTTCACCTGCCTCATGAATACTGGCTTCCCATGACCTTAGCATTCATGTTTGCTCCAAATTCCTATATGACCAGTCATATTGTAGGTGCAGCAGGTTATTTTACAGTCCATGCATATGCTGCACATCCTCACAAGGACATCCACCACACTATCTATTTCTGCATTGATGTATGTAGTGACTTTCTGGGCCTGGATCACTGACATGCCCATTAAATGACTGATAACATGTACCCCTGTTAGGAAAGAAACTGGATTTATAATGGAAACACTCACTGACATGCCTCTGCTATATGATATATGCATGGATATTTGAGGCAGTGAGACTGAGGCATGCCATCTATGGTGGTGACACCTCTGCAGTCTGGGCGGGGCTCACTGTTGATGCTGGAAGTCTTGACTGACCCCCACCATCACCTATTATATGGAGATGCCTACCACCCCTCTAAAATTAGTGTTGTTGACAGTGCAACTGTTTAATCTGATGGTGCCATAAGCATGTTATAACCATCATCTGCAACAGCTTAATGTTGACATTAAGGCATGATTTATCCCCCTGTGATGATTCCTCCAGGCACATATCTTGAGCTACAGGGTTTTGCAGTTGCAGACCTTAAGTACCTGTCAAACAGATGTGCAGAAGAATTACACATTATACAGAATAAGTCCTTCTCACATGCAGGGCAGTGTACAAAATGGAACTGCATATGCTATTACTAACTAGATGTGATGGTATGGGTTAGTGCCAGGATAGCTAGCTAGAGTTTTGTAAATAATCATATATTTTGAACACCAAACTGATGTGTACAAGATGCTTGTGTTACAAATGCATTGGAACTGTATGGAATTTGAATATCAAATTGATTTGTACAGATGATTATATTACAAATGGATTAGAACTGTATGGCATTTGAATACCAAACTGACCTGTAGAGATGTTTATGCTACAAATGTATTAGAACTGTATAGATATATGTTAAAGAAGGACCCTAGAAGAGCAGCTAACCAGCTAGCTTATTTTAAGAAAAATAAAGGAAATGTAAATGAGCTCTTAAACCATTAAAATTGCACACCACTGTGCTGAACAGGACCAGAGATGGTAGGTCTGGAAGAAGCCTTTGTTCATTAGCCCAGTAAAAAGAGGGGAAGCCCCAGGCACTGCCATAGACATTTAGATGTGTATCGTAGCTGTCTATTCTAAATTCCTGCCTCAGCTTCATAAGGGAGAACCTAGAGTTAGGTTACCAGATGAGGTAATTCTGCCAGTCATCTTGGAAATTATGTTTTAGATATTACAGAGAGTGTTCTCTCAGTATTGAGTATTCTGTCCTGGGCCTAACAACAAGAAGGACCATTCACCACATCATCTGCATTATTCTATCAAGTAAGAAGGGAGTAGTAATTCTCATAGATTCAGTCAGAAAAATATAGTGAAGCTTAGTTTATATATTGTTTTTCTTTATTTGTACAAGTCTGTCCATCAATGTTATTTTCAATATTTCCTGTGAATTGAACTCTGTGTTTACTGTAAATATATATTCAGTATTTTCATGTTCTTTTATTATTTATTTATAAATAGATTTAAAACTTTTATTGTTGCTGGTCCTTTTAGAAAGTATCTAACCTTTGATAGTGCTTATATTTATTTGGTGACACTATGAGGGTCACTCCAGATGGACTAGCTATCTTGATCAACTACTACCATTTGTACTAGTATTAAAATTACACAGTATAATTGGACACCCTTTGTTAAGGGCCTTGGAGTAGCTGATTGTGGATGCTTTGGTGGCAATGATAACTACATTATACTCTGGGCAGAATGGGGCAGCGCAGATAAATCTGTACCAGCTTTTACCAGGTGTGCGTGTGTGTATGTGTATGAAAAATCAAATCTCACAGTGTGTGTGTGTGTGTGTGTGTGTGTGTGTGTGTGTGTGTGTGTGTGTGCGTGTGAGTGTGTCAGCTACTTACAGCAGGGACAAGAAGCACTGGGTTCACAGAGAGGGCGCTGGATGAATTGGCTTGGACACTCTGGCCGAGGACCTAACCCTAAAGATGTACCAGTGGGATGTTTTATTTGGGACATGGAGGGAGACATATAGAGAGATCCAGACCTCAGACTGTGTGAGTTCCCTGTGTGCTCTAAAGGGAAAATTTTCTTGATGCAGAGAAGCCTGCATCTGGAAATACTGAATGTATCCATTTGTATTCCAAGTGAACATCCCTCTCCAGTGTCAGTGGTGAGGATTCAGGCTCCTTGATTATTGACCCAGTGAGGGATCGTCACAGGTGCATATCCTAAAGACACTTGGGCAGCTATCAGTAGCCCTGGTATCTCAATGAATTCATCACCAGGCATACGGGTCAACTGCCCCACACTGGAAAGGCATATCATGAAGTCTCATACCTTAGTGACCCATTCTGTGTTGATGGACCACATCCCGTGGAGGACCTGTCCCTTGTGATGCCAGTCCTTTGATCAAAGCAGGCAGTTTCATTTTATTGACTCTTTGTAATGCCTGTACTATTGTCTTATTTTGGCCACTGACAACATTGATGTCCTGCATTGCCCCTGTCACACCTTGATCCAGAAAGGCTTGTGTGTTTCTTCTTTGTCCATGATACACATGCCACATGTGCATAAGGCCTGCAGTAACATGCCATTCTGCTGACTGCTGAACTTTTCTAACTGTTGCTCTTATCTCTCTCTCTCTCATACGCCTGTTTCACGACATGAACACCTAAGAGTTGCTTATGTCTGTCTGTGTGTGTGTGTGCATCATTGCCCTTAACTTCCTTCCAAAAGATGACCGCAAACCTGTCAGCTGTTATGCTATGACCATTCCCACCCTATCCTATACTGACAGCTGTAATGGCCATGTTATCACTGGCCACATTCCTGCAGTAGTAGTGCACAGATCCTGTGCTTCTCCATACCATGACCTATGTACAATGGTCACTGTGTTCCTTGTTGCATGTACTCCAGATGGACATACATTTGCCTTGTCCTTCTACTCTGTTCACTGACACTATGCCACACACACACACACACACACACACACACACACACACACACACACACACACACACACACACACACACACACACACACACACACACACACACACACACACACACACACACACACACACACACACACACACACACACACACACACACACACACACGCATGCACAGCTGGCCATGTATCTGTCATGCCCTTGTGCTGTGTTCTCCGTCATGGTGAGCCACATCTACTGGTTCCCATCTGTCACTGTTGCTGCCTTCCACATTGGTGCTTAGTACACTACTAGATATCTTGCCTCTCTTCACTATGTCTGTATTAAAGCTCAGTGTCTTAGCCAGTGAAGTCCTATTCATGGCCTGCCTGTCTTAATGTGGTGTCCTGCAATATGACTACAGTGCCATTTGTCATGCTAAAACAGGCCTTATATGACAATTATGTGAATAAGAGAACTTAGAGTAGCAATTCAGACAGAATTGCACTAACTCATTATGCTATCACACCTGAGCAGTATTAGAATGTGCATCTTTGATCATCTCAGTATCAGTGCGACATATGCACAGTATGCTCCTGCATAGAGGCTGGAAAGCCCATAACACCAGGACTCTGTGATAGCAATACTTGCCTTTGCACACCATTTCTACCCAAAGATATGCATCATGCAATGTTCAAATGTACAGCAGTGCACATGGGGGTTACCATTTTTCTCCTTATGAAGACCATCAGAGAGGACATGACCTTTGCTGTCACTGGTTTCAGCATGGGGCACTTGCTTGGTGTTAGCATGAGACCAGACTTTTCTCATTTATGCTGCACAGGGACTATTAGGAGCACCTGCTGAATCATTAAGATGGTCCATTATATATGTGGATGCCTGGTGCCAGCCTGCCAGGAAGGTCAGTTATTACACTGGCATAATCAAATTTGAAGAAAAATATAGGCATTTCTGTAGTGGCCTGCAGCAGTGCCACCCCAATTGGTATCACTAGTGGGAGGCAGATGTTAAAGAAAGTTTATTAAACGTTTGTTGCAAGCACTATATATATGCATATTTTCCTTTTGTCTTTTTGATGTTTCATGTTCTTTTAACAGGTTTACAGTATAATGAATAATGAATGTTCCCACATTTGTGAATTGTGACAAAGAGGAATGAGTTCAAAAGATAAGACTGCATGAGGACAGGAAAAAGACTGTCCTGGTGTTGGAGTACATACATACTTCCCAACTGTACAGATTGTCACAGAAAGTACCAATTGCCTCATTTTTTGGCCTGTACCTCACAAAATGTGTGGGTTTCTGGCAGATCACTGAAGACTGAAGTCACTATACACTAAATAATGGCAGACATTTGAGTCTCGGTTTCATATCCTTCACAAAATACATAATAACGCAAACTCTGTTATTCTAGCAGCTTTTTTAAGTTTATAGGAGTGCTATTAACATCATATTTTTGTGCTTTTGTCCCCCCTATTATTTTTGGCTTTGTGCAGATTTCTTGCACTGATATGTTGAGTGGTATGAGTATCTTAAATATGTCTATAATTGCACTGTGCAACTGCAAGTCTATCTAGAGGGCCAGTTTTAGTTCAGGTTTAGAAATATTTCACAGATTAACAGGTTCTCACTAAGCTTAAGACCAATGAGATCACTGACAAGCCCAACCACATCAAACAATACTGATGGGAGACTAACAATACCCCCCAGCCATAAAACAAACTTTCTCATCATATCACAAGTGAAACTTTGTAGGCGTGTGTATGTCAGCTAACTCATTTATTTCTAGATCACACACAGACTCCAGGTATGGTTCTCAGCAGAGTGTCAGAGGTTATGCTACTGAAGATGACATTTGGAACTCACTGGTCACCACTGTGATCACCTCTCAGGCTGTGTGTGGAGGCTCTTCTTCTGAAATTGACCCCGAAGGGTACTCTGTGTATTCAGCCAGCATGAGGAGAAAAGGCCGGTTACATCTTAGATTTACTGGCATCTGAACACTTGGATTAGGGCCATGGATCTTCCTCTGGCATGTTTGGAAGAGCTGCATGACTAGCTATCCTTGAACACTGGACAATCAAAGGAAGACCTTACCCATGATATCAGTCACAGAGGTGACTTTTTTTTGGAAGGTGTATCTTTGGAATGGTCTGATGGAACCCTGTACCTCACCTTATTTTACATCCTGATGTCATTCCCAGTACCTTGTCTGCAGTCCATGCCTTGCTATCCATGCCACTTATGCCTGTATTTTTTGTTTTCTTGCCTGCCCCCCCATCTTTTTTGACAACCCCCTGCTATTCAAATAAATGAAATGGGAGTCTGATCCAAAAATGTCCTTCTTTCCCTTCCTTATGTTTACCACTGTGGCTATTCCTATGCTTATTATTACCTGCCCCTTTTCTCTCCATTTATCTGATGAGCTGTTCTGGCACACTGCTGTGTTCACTGATGTGCATGTGATCTGCCTAGCCTTGGCCATATCACCTTACTATTCCTCTTGTGCTGCTCACATGACAAATAGTCGCACAGACCATTTGGTACATTGCAGTAGTGTGACTGCTGTAACTCATACATCTGTACTCATTTATTATGCAGCCTGCTTCTCAACATATAAGTGTTATGCCTGTGCTAATCTAGTGCTAAGCAGCTGTTGCTATATTGAACTAGATAGTCATTGATATTTAGTACTGCGCAATCTTTCTTGAATTTTTATATATACTGTACGGTTCTCCTGTACCAGTCCAGTACATAAGCATTCAATTATATAATGAATGGGGCAGGTAGGAGAAGCCCTTCTACCCACCTTTGTAATGTCATGGTCCCACACAGACAACTTATCTCTGTCCTCAATAACCTATCCTTCTCCCAATCAATCACCAACTGGTTTCAGAGTTACCTGTCTGACCGCCAGCAATCCGTTGTATGGCAGAATGACATATCTCCCCAACTACCTGTCTCCATAGGGGTTCCCCAAGGATCCATCCTTGGACCCCTACTTTTCTCTGTTTACACCAATAATATAGCCTCTGCCACCAAACATGGCACACTCATCCAATACGCAGATGACTCGACCATCATCTGCTCAGCCCAGTCCCTACCCAAACTGAAAAAGTCACACAGGAAGCCTTTTCCTCTGTTGAAACATGGTTATCCAATGCCCAATTAATACTCAACCCAAACAAAACTAAACTACTCATCTTCCAACCCACCAAACATACTCAAAACAACTCTCACTTAAACATCACAGCAAAAGACAACACCACTATATACCCAATTGAACACACCAAATTGCTAGGAGTGGAAATAGACAATAAACTAAAATTTGACATTCACATATCCATGCCCATAAAAAAAGTCCACAAAAAACTAGGAGCATTATACAGAAATAAACAATTTCTCACCAAAGCAGCAAAGATTTCAATAGCAAATTCCCACCTTATCTCCACCCTACTTTATGCCTCTCCAGTATATACCAACCTAAGGCAATGTGATCTAAACAAGCTAGAGACCTGCTACAACAAAATCGCCAAATTCGCCACAGGGGCATCCTACCGTAGTCACCACTGTCTCTCACTTGCTGAACTGGGCTGGCTTGAACTCCCTCACCTCCTTCAGTGGTATCAACTCTCACTCGCCCACAAACTAGTAAACCATCCACTAAATGTCCCATCCCTCCAGAATCGACTCCAACCCTATCGCACCACCAGGCCACTAAGATCCAGCAACAAAAATCACTTGCAGATCACTAAAGCCAATAACTCTGCTGGTGAAGCACTATTCTCTTGTGCCATAGCCAAATTATGGAACTCACTCCCACCCACAATTACCTCCGTACCATCATGCACCAACTTCAAAACTTTATTAAAAGCGAACCTAAAAACATGCTGGCTATGCCCTTGCAACTCCCATTCTAATATCATCCACCCCATCCAACTACTACCTTTCTTTCACCTCCACTAACTACTTTGATGATAGCAAGCTCAGATGCTCATAAGCCTAGAACTTACTATACAACAGGAACTTCTCATTATTACATTTGTTAATGCCTGTTATGTACTTCACAGATAAAGATTCTAGTTGTCTACTGATGTACTATGTTCTTCATCTGTAAATATGTTGTAAGTAATTTCTATGTTAAATTGTTAATCGCTATGTAATCCAATGTAACTACTGTCTGTTTATTTTAACTGTGGAGCTTTTCTCCCCGGGCCTCCACTGAAAATGGACCGACGTCCAGTCAGACACTCCCGGTCAACAAATATAAATAAATAAATAAATAAATAAATAATAATGAATGCTAGTCCTAACCATACAGCTTACCTAAAATGCACTTTCCATAATACTACCACTATACAAGACACCTTGGACACTTACCACACTCACAAAAAAATGGAACAACACTAACTCTATCCTACAACCTAAACCTAATATTAAAACACACCTGCACACACACTAAAGCTCTCCCCTTACTTCACCCTTATACTAAAACACATATAATCACACACAAACTTCCAACCCAACAACTTACCTTTGTTGACCAACCTGGAGATTGCCCAAAAAACATGTTCACACAATCAGCTCTTCTTACCAAAAGGACCGCAGTTCACTTATGTTGCACAAATTGGTGCGATCCAAGTGAACTGTAACCACACACATACACACACACCCACACAGATTTTACATAGCATATTTCTGTGGCAAGCTTATACAAAATGTATGTATATCAAGCCAACACCTAAATTTGTATAAATACTATACATAAATATTCCATGATATGCATAGATATTTCTATATTCCTATACAAATCATCCACTCTTCTCTATTTTTATGTTCCTCATATACCTGATAAGTTCTAATACGGCTACCTAAAGAGATTTTCAAACTTTTCAAACCTCAAGTTACAGCAGCTTGTGTTTCACTGACTAATTGTGTTGACGTTGAGCTGCAATTGCTTGTATTTAATTAAGAAGTATGTGCCATTTGTCTTCTCTTTGTGAATTTAATGTATGTGATGCGATGTATGGCATACTGCTATTTTGTGATATTGCTACATAAAACTAATGCAGGGGTTGGCTTTTCTTCTCTATCCTTCTATAGGTATTGGAAAGATAGAGATATAGATTATAAATATATAGTTAAATATACATCCATATAAACAGATTCAGGAACATGCCTCTTGCAAACCTTATTCCTTGCTATAAGCCATCTTAATAAACTTTACTTTTGTTTTCCAAGCATTTTTAGCTAGTTTTTAAATAATGCTAGAAAAGCTGTTCTCCTTGCAACAACTAGCAACCTATTGTTAACACCATCTGTCTTGATACTGAATTACTGTCTATTACTGAAACGCAGCTTTTTGCTGCATTGGTTTGCCTTGGTCTCCATAATTGCCTTACTGGCAAGGTTACCAGTACAACTCTTTTCATACTGATGATAGGTGATAATGCTGCACACAAGAACTGTGTCTTGACATCCATGTTGAGAAGAAAAAAAATACTTTGGTTATTATCAGAGAGAGCCCATCATAATTTTTCATAGTGCGTGGAGTTTTATCTGTTCCAGTTTACTACAAAAGTTGAGAGGAAAAAAGTGTAGCAGTGCTAAGTGTTTTATAACTTTGAAAGCTGTATCACTGTTGACCACTGCCACACAGAGAGCAGCTTGCACAGAAAAATGTTGAGAAGCTTTTAAACCCTTTGTTTGAAGTTTGACAAAAAAGTCGAGAGTAAAAGATTCTGCAGCTTCCTACCCCTCTTCTATGATGACTACCAACCTCTGCTAACATTCCAGCATGTGTTTAATAATGATGAGGGGTGCTTAACAAGCCTGCCTTTTCTATGATTTCAGAGCACAGTCATGGTGCTCCATATGTTACATAGAGTTTAAAGCCAAAATAGAAAAACAGGATAGTGAGGTTTAACAACTATATACCTGCATTTGGCAAAAGTGCAGATAAATAAATATTTTGCAACTATATATGTCTTTAGACAATAATTGGGCATATTTTGAGACTCTGTCCAGCCAAAATGACAGGTTAACAGGCCTGGTAATAATGTCCAGCTGATGGTGTGCACAATTTGAACTATTTAAGTTCAGAAGAGTAACAGAAGAGCCCCGCTCACCATACGCCCAACTAATGTACTCCTCAAAGTAATGTCTCTTCTGATGGTGCTGGTGGTAGCTCCTGGGGGGCAAACACTATAAAATGGGATTTTCACTTTAAAAATTATAACCATGCCCACATACTAGATTTGGTCCTAAATGCTTCTTTCAGCACAGTGTGGAACAAAGTATGTTCAAAAATCCTCCAGCCTGTAACTGGAAACACATTAGGACCTCTGTGAAACACTGGATATCAAAACTCAATGAAGCCCTTCAGAATTCTTTACATATGAAGTATACTCTAAATGGAAATACACTTTTCACCTAGTTCACCAATAAATTACGTGCCTTTAATACTCATCAGACTTGGCATCATAATGTCTTATAATACTAATGTATTAGGGCTAATCAAGTTAAAAGTGTGTGTGTGTGTGTGTGTGTGTGTGTGTGTATATATATATATATATATATATATATATATATATATATATATATACACATATTGTATTCCTTGATATACTGGAAATCTAATAAAGCCATGCATTGCTAAATAGTAATAGTCTATTATTATTTTGCTTTTAAATTATGGGTCGTAGCCAATATAATAAATAATAATGTTTATATGTTATTTTAAACAGCATTTCTGTTGTGTTTTTGCTACAGGACATTGGTGCAGCCACCACTAAATATTAATTTTATTGTTGCTGCATGTAAATACTTCTGCTTATAAGCTTAGCATTACCTTGAAATGCTGTTGTGCCTGAAAAAGTTCATTAGACAGTGACACTAGTAGGGAACAACTGCAGCAGAAAATGAACAAATATATACAAAGGCATCACATCATATACATGACAAGTCACACAGTTTATCATATGGATGAACAAGTAGACACCACAATCAGCTATGAAGCTTAAATAGGAAGCAGTGATAGAATAATTACTCATTTGTAATAAAAGTACCATAAAATATAAAAATTTTAATATTCTATTTAAAACAGATTTCGCCACATGAAAATACAGCAGCTCTCATGTTCTTGCTTGGCCTGCTATTTTTAATCAAAAGAAAAATTAAGCTGTCAACTCATCAGTACTAATTTCAGTAGTTAATTTGTTTAAAATAGTATAAAAGAATGTAAAATAAAAAATTAATATCTTAATTGGGAAAAGAGCCAACACCAGTGTGCAAACCTGTATGCTTATAGAGAATCATGCAGCTACTTAAGATAAAAAGATTTTTAATGACTGATATTTTAAAAGGTAAATGAGAAGCATACTTTTAATAGGTATCTGCTGATCTTTAACTGAAGACAGGAGGATCACAGCTTCCATAAGAGCAATTAAACATTTAATTTTATTATCACAGCACCACTTTCTTCATAAAAGCTTATAATTGAGTTAGCTACAACAGAAGTCCAAAGACATTAGCATACAAAGTATATTTACCAAGATAAAAATTATACAGTGCTAACTCAAATGCATACAAAACCTTATTGGATTAGCAAGAGAGAAGATCTGACATAAAGATTGGTGGAGCCTGAAACTAGCAACCTTTTTTGAATTTTCCCCAGTGGATAAAGCTGAGAACTCTGTACCACCATGCAATGCCTGAAGACAGATTGTTGCCATGGCAACTGCATCTGGCCTTTTCTCCTTTGTTATAAAGAAGAAAAAGAATCAGCCAAGATATTTTTGTTCACTTTCACTAGATAGTTAAATCATCAAAGGTGCATTTGAGATTATTAAATAGTTTAATTTTTGTTTTCACTGAGTTTGAAAATATTTAAAATAATCTGCTGGGTGTTTTCTATTTTAGGAATATTTTCATATGACATTATGCACATGAAAATAGATATCACTGATAGATATTGCTAAACCAAATGTAATGTGAAAACATTGATTCACAACACATAATACAGTACTTTTAACACTTAATCAAATTCTACTTTATGCATATCAAAACTTGAAAGCTTTCATTTTATCCTGAAAATGTAGCAAACCAGTAGTACTGTAGTAGTAAAAGTAATATTACTACTACTAGCAATAGAAATAATAATAATACTTTCACATCTCTAGTGTTTTATAAGATACTGATTACCTGTATTGTGTATCAATAAATATTTTATACCACAAAGCACTCCTTCTTCAAAAAACAAACTTTATTAATTTAATAAAGATCACTGTGCTTTCCTTTCTCAGATATATGAACAAATAGCACAAATCAGAAAAGTCCAAAAATAATGATGTAATTATGTTCACTCTAGAATTGAATCCTGATAAATCATCATAGCTCATTTGCAGATATAGGATAAAAAAAATATTTGGAGAACAGCATAGATCTTTCTTATTCAAAATACAAACAGAAGTCTCAGCTGTGATGTTCACATTTCAAAAATGCCATATTTTGAAACATACTACTAGAATGAAAAAGATAAAACACTTTGATATATGTAATATGTCAACATACGTTTTACTTTTTAGAGGGAATGTTGCATTTAGAGCAATTTAGTGCAACAGACCTAATGTTTAACAGACTGAAACAAAGGACATTATTTTTAATGCTTCACTATTTATACTCATGCATATATGTATATATGTGTGTGTGTGTGTGTGTGTGTGTCCGAATCCAACCCTACCGAACACTGTTTACCGAAACTGTTTCACCGAAAAAGTAGTTTCAGTAAACGGAAGATAAAACACACACACACACACACACACACACACACACACACACACACACACACACACACACACACAAACACACACACACACAAAAACAAAACAAAAAAACACACACACACCATGTTTCTGCCCCCCCACACCCCTACTTTTATATTCTCACTCCGAGATCGCACTACAGTGGTGAAAAGGGAATATTCCCTTATCCCCACTGCAGTCCGATCTTGCCCACTACCACTTCCCCCCAATTCCTTGTACTTTTACGAAAGTTTCGCAAAAGCACTTTTTTCGTTAAAAAGTGCTTTCGTGAAACTGACAGAGCCCGTTTTACTTTGGGTGAAAGTCTTTCGGTAGACTGTCCTAGACCCATATATATATATATATATATATATATATATATATATATATATATATATATATATATATATATATATATATATATATATATATATATATATATTTATTTATATATATATAGAGAGCTAATTCTAAATTTCAATGTTTCAAGACATTGAATTTCTTATGATCGAGAGAGTAAGATCAAAATTTGAAACTTCAAACCATTTAAATGGAGATCACTATACAGTGCAGAATGGTATATTTACTGTTTTCCTTGCTGTAGTATGATCTCAGAGTTGGTATATTTAATGAGCAGGGGGTGCTGGTGGGCTTGCCCCCTTGCCCCCCCCCCCAGCAAAAATGTAAAAACAGGATTTTTTTATTCACATTTAGAGGATTCAAAACGTCAATCTTATGGTCTCGACCATAAGAAATTCAAAGTTTTGAACCTTTGAAATTTAGAGGTAGACCCATATATATATATATATATATATATATATATATATATATATATATATATAGATATATATAGATATATATACATACATGTATATATATATATATATATATATATATATATATATATATATATATAGATATGTGTGTGTGGATCTATATTACTTCAGTGAAAGTTCACTTCAGAGAATGGCTTTTTTGATTCACTTACATCGAACATGCCATTCATCGAACTGTGCATACTAAGATTGTGGTACAGTGAGGATAAGGGAATTTGCCCTTTCCTCACTGTAGTGCAATCTTGGAGTTGGTATATATAATTACCTGGGGTATAGGGGGAGCAGCCCCCCAGAAAAGTGGATTTCGATAAATGGCATTTCCGATGAAATGCCATTCACTGAAATGTCACTTCTCTGACGTGATATATATATATATATATATATATATATATATATATATATATATATATATGTATATGTATATATGTATGTATATATATATACACACACACACACACACACACATACACACACACACACACACACACACACATACATATATAGATAGATAAAGATACAGGTTTGTTTATTTAATTTTACATTTGTTTACCGGGAATGTCTGACTGGGCAGTATCCATTTTCAGAGGAGGCCTGGGGAGAAAAGTTCCACATAGAGAAAAATACACGCAATAATAGTTTGTTGACAAAATTATAGAAATTATATCATGAACATAAAATATTTCCAAATCACATCAGGTAAAGATTCACATAGTGAGAACAATACATTCAAATGAGATAGTATATATGGTAATACAAGTTATAGACTCAGTTTTTTGACAGAAAAAATGCATTTTTTTAGTAATAGGAACAACACTGACTGTAATTTATCTATGCATAGATGAGAGATGAGTAGTGCATCAAAAAGACACAGTGCTGACCAATGCTGGGACAGCTTAGAGAGAGAATTACAGTAGATTTAGTACAGCGGGTGTTCTGGTGGCTAGGAAGAGTATAAGATAGGTATATAAATTAGGGATGGAAATATGATTACGCAGTGGGAGATAGCTAATCTATGAAGGCTTTAGTAGCTGTTATTTTGAAGAAGAAGAAAAAGGGCATGGGGTACAGGTGATTTTTGTTCATGGTTAGTCTGTGGTGTTACATCAACAGTGCCATGTGTTGGTCAAGTAATTTTTTAGTAGTGCTTTGAATTGCTAGAGACATAAAAAAACAAATAAATAAATAAAAAAATAAAAGCAAAAACAGTGCATTATATAGGCATATTGAGAATAATCCTTCACATTATTTTAAATTTGTTGTTATTGAAAAATTCCCACAGGACCCTAGAGGAGGACCTTGGGAAGACCTGTTAGATTTCAAAGAGTTATGTTGGCAGATTAGGTTGAATGCCTTATGTGTACCTGGGTTAAATGATGGCATCTCTTTAGCCAGTTTTTTAAAGCTGCGCTCATATACAGTTTAGTTACTATCATCATTTAGTAAATTAAGGCACAATGAATGTTGGTTTCAGCTTTCTTTATTGTTATTTAATATGCAGTAGTTTTAAGACACATCATTACTTGTTTTATGTCTTTAAGAGAATTCATCTTGTGTTTTTAAAATGTATCAGTTGGGTTTTTACTGGACTATTTTATCACATGACTGTTTGAATGAGAGTATTTAAGATTTATGTGGTTATTGATTCTGGTATTCTGAAGAAGTCTTTGTTATATTCTGATGAAAGCGCTAAATAAAGTTGTGTTTTTGCACACTTTGATTTCATTTTTTTGAGTGATCATAGCAAGTTTGGTGATTCGTGGCTGCCATCAGTTTTTGTTTCAAGTGCTTTGAATTGTGTTGGGTTGACAGTGGTTCTAATGGTATGAGGTAGTGAGTTCCAGGCTTTGGCTACACAGTGGAGTGTATAGAGAGTCACTACCATTGTTTGCTGTTTTTATGACTTGTAATAATGCTTTATTTACAGCGCTAAGTGAGCGCTGGTTAGAGTAGGGGTAGAGTATATCAAGAAGAGCAGAAGTATTATTGGGCAGATAGAGTAGCCTGTGTGCCATGGTGAGTTGATTATAAGTGAGTAGTTGTGGTAATTCTAGCCAGGACAGTTTATTAAGATTAATGCAGTGGTGGGTCTTGTAGGGAGATCCTGTAGCAAAGTTTGCAATTTTGTTATAGCATGATTCTATTTTTTCTATGTTAGACTTTTTTAGGTTTGTTAAAAATTGGTGAGGTACAGAGGAGAGCTGATAATAGGTGGGTCCTTGCGATAGGAGATTTTTATTTTTGTAAAGGCTTCCCATTTTTTTGTGAACTTTTTTAATTGTTTGTGGTATATGTAGGTCAAATCTCAACCTGTTATCAATTATAACTCCTAGTAGTTTTGTTTGTGATTCAGGGATGATTTTTGTATTGCCTTAGCTGTAATATAGAAGCTGTGGGGGGGGGGTACTTCTGAGGCTCTGGTAGGTTGAAAGTTTTGTCTTATTGGGGTTAAGTATAAGCTGTGCATTAGCTAACCATGATTCAGTTTTGGCAAAATACTTTTGGATAATGTTTTGAAGCTGCTGTAACAATGGTGCTGCACTAATAATAGCAGAGTTGTCAGCATACTGAATTGTGCTGGCTAGGTGAGTGGCATTACTAAGATCATTGGGAAAAAATACTAAAAAGGAGGGGACAAACAATGGAGCCTTGTGGAACACCTAGAGTGACATGGAAAAGGGGGCAGAGATCTTGTTTCCATTTTACTGCCTGCTGGCGGCCTTTTAAACTTTTGAACCAAGTGAGGGTGGGTTGATTAAGTTTTATGTTAGCAAGTGCAGTCAATAGTTTGTTGTGATCAACAGTGTCAAAAGCTTTTGACATGTCTAATAAAACATATTATACTATTTTACCCTAATTTCTGTGTTGATTTATGGTGTTGGTAAATCTAAGTAGTGCAGACATTAATCTATGATACAGTCTGAAAGCATGTTGGAGTCTGGCTAAAATATTATTTGTTATAAGGTATTGTAGAAGTTGGGAATGTATACACTTTTCCAAGATTTTGGATTGTGGAAATAGTATGGCTATTTTTCTATAGTTTGTGAGCTCTGTTGATTTTCCACCTTTATGCAGAGGTATTATATGTGAGGTCTTCCAGATGGAAGGGACATATTGTTCCATAATGGACTGGTTAATTAGCACTGATACTGGATAGTCACTTGCTTCTCCTGCTATTTTTAGGAATATAGTTGGTAAATTGTCAGCTGCAATAGTAGTTGGTTTAAGCTTTTTGAGTAGTTTTTTATACTTTTGGGGGGAATGGGTTGGAATGAAAAAGCTTCATTACTATTGTTGGTTAGAATAGGTGTGGTAGTTTGTTTATGATGATTGTTCTTTGGTTAGGGATAATATGCTTTTGGCAAAATATTTATTGAAATGCACAGCGATGTTACCTATGTTACTGGGTATAGTAGGAGTAGGGGTAGTGGCTTGGCCTGTCATATGAGGTGTTTCATTGTGTTCCAGAATTTTTGTGGGTTGTTTTGGTGTTTTATTTGGGTGTTGGTGTCATAGTTTATTTTTATCTAGTTTGAATTGGGGCTTAGGCTTATTTCTGAGATTTAATTGCAATACAAAGGGGGTCATTTATATTGCTTTGTGTTCCTTATGCCCCAGGTTTTTATGTTGGCATGACAACTAGGAATTTTGTTACAAGATTAAGAGAACATGTATATGCTATAAAAAAATATTTTGGGGTGTTGGAACATGTGTTAGAAAATATGAGAGGAGGGGATTACAAAAATGAAGTTGAAATGAAGGAGGTTGAATGGCAGTTAAAGTTGTAAGCAGATGTACCTCCTGGCCTGAATGAGACTATTAATATGAAATGTTTTGGAAAGCTCATAAGCTTAAGGCCCCTTAAGGAAAGTGGTGGTGTGGACTTTTTAATTAAACTGACAATTATATTTTAATTGATTTCTTAAATGTATTTCAAATGTAAAGTGTTTTTAATTGATTAAGATTTTCTATTTAAACAGAGTGTGTTGAATTGTCTTTTTGTATTTCTGAAGTTTTTATGAAAGCATCAATTAAAAGTTTATTACACTAGTGGCTTTTTTTTAGCAGCATCCCTGACAGTTTTGTATTTTATCTCTGAGTTGTTGATAAGCTATTGAATTTGGCTGAGTTTTGTTGGTATGTCATGTGACCCATGTTTTATCCCTTAGTTTGAGCAGGGTTCTTCTTTCATGAGTAAACCAAGGAGAGTAGTTGGACTTTACATGGACTGTTCAGAGAGGTACTAGTGTATTCAGAATGTTGAGGTAGGTGGTGTTGAAGTGTTTTATAGTTTCATAGGTTGGTACTGGGCTATCGGCCCTGGGGCTTAGCGAAAACGGTTCCCTGGCTTTTGCCACACAGGAAAATAATTTTCCTGTGCCCCTGTCAAGCAGTGCTACAGAAGTGATCCCCAGGGTGAATTTTTTATTTCCCACTCAGTCATCAAGATTTTTCTTAAAGTGGGCCAATGAGGAGCTTTGCTTGATATGAATGGGTAGTTTGTTCCAGAGTATGGGAGCAAACTTTCCCATTTTTTTAATTTCAAATTTTACAGCATCATCAAGGGGTATTTTTTTTAGTGGAGTCCAACAAATTTTCTTCAGAGTATTCATCAGGTTCTGGAGATTGAAGTGTTTCTTTTTGTGAATATGGCGGTGTGTGGACTGTCTTGTGGGATTGATATGTTGTCTAAGTAAGTAGGTGGGTGAATGGTGGCTAAGACTGTCTAGTAAACAGCCAGAGTTTTGATAGTACTTTGGTCTGTTGGTTAGGGTCCAATCAAGGATTGACTGCATATTTCTTTTTTTTTGTCTATTCTAGTAGGAGCTTGGACGAATTGTAAAAATCCATAGAGGTTGATATAATTGCTGAGGTTGTTGGAGTTACGTGTCATCCAGTCTGTATTAAAGTTTCCTAGGATGATAGCTTTATAACTGATATTGTTTGAGATAGTTTGAAGGGGGTATACAATTACAGAGATAGTATTGCCTGGGGGAGGAATATAAGAGCCTATAATGATTATTTGTTTGTTGGGACTGACTTGTAGTTTTTCTAGAAGGGTTTCAGCATTGCCCATAGTAGTTATATTTAGGTTTAGGGGTTGTATATTGAGTTTTTTTTAAAATAGTATTGCAACCCCTCTGCTTTTTTTTTCTATATTCCCTGAGTATATTACAACCAGGAGGTGTGATTTCATTGCTAAGATCTGAGGCTTTAACCATGTTTCTGTCATTATGACTATGTCAGAGGAGTAAAGAGTTAGGATAGCATGAAACTCAGAATCCTTGTTGGCAATACTTCTAAGGTTTGCATTTAAAATTAGTAGGTCAGTAGCTGTATGATGCAGGCTTAATTTTTTTTGAAGATGAGGTGGTGTGTTGAGGATAGGTAAGGTGGGACCTGAGTTTGCGTGAATGTCCCCAGTTATTTTTAGTTTTTTGGCAATATTCATTAAGGTATGTAAAAGTTTAGTGATTTGTTTATGATATCCAAGTGAAATATTTTTAAGTATGTGTAAGAGGTGGATTTTTGAGGGTTGCATGTTCAGAGAAGGTGATTTTGAAGATTTGTGAGCAGATGTTGAAGTGAAAGGTGACACTGTGGAAGTGTGTGTCTGTAGTAGCTTTATAGTTAGTTTGTTGCTAGGGCAAGTGTGTGTGATATGTTGTTAGGTGAGCAGCTACTGACATAAATATGAATAGAATTGCTGTATTGAATCAGCATTTTGATTTGAATATGTGTTTGGAGGATTTAAAAGTGAATGTGGTATTAATAAGTAATATTGTTTTCTCTTTGATGGCATTACCATCTGGGTATCTTAATAGTTAGGTTACGAATGAGAGGAGGTTAGTAGATAGGAGGCTAGTAAATAGATTGCAGAAAGGATTTAGGTAATAATAGATGGGAGAGGATAGGGATGAGGGTTATAGTAAGTGAGTGGTGGGGATGGTAAGAGAAGTGGTTGTGAATAATTATTGTGATAATTGGTTTGGTGATGTAATAGGGAGTGGTTTAATTAGAGATAAATGTAATTGAAGTGGGGATTGGTGGGAATGGGGGTAGGGTAGGGGAGCAGAGAGAGGCCGAGTGTAGCTAGGGTGAAAGGAGTGGGTAAAACCATAAGGCAAACCAGTAACAAAGAAAAAAGAAATTATCAGTTGCAGACCACTTTGTAGCAGGTCAGTGCAAGTCAAGAGACTATTGAAAAGTTAAGTACATGCAGCTCTTGCACTGTTGTATAGCTAAAAAGAATAATATAAACACTTGTCTTGCTTTCTAGGTTTGGTGAAGTAGTTAGAGGGATGGGAACCTAGGGATATGGCTCTCCAATTTAGTGTGCACAATATATGTATTTATATATAAATATACAGATATATGACTCTGTGTATGATCAAACTAATTTAATATCAAATTGTAAACAATGACAAAAAAGTCTGAAAGTACACAATAATGAAAATGAATGAAATACTGAGAAAGAAAAACTATTTCCTCATCATTAAGACTAAAACACCCCATAATGCTAGCCTCAAATTCATCTGAATAGTGGCAGTGTTACGCGAAGGTTTTTATGAAGGCAAGGTATAGATTCAGGACTGAAAAGGGGGCAGCATTAGGGTTAGGGGCATCTCCCATTTCTAAAGATGGTGTATTTCTTACCTGTAGTGCCTTGCATGTGGAACATGACAAGAATGTTGACTGAATAAGCATTTTGGCTGTATCTAAGAAAGCATTGGAGTCATTGTCTGTTATTTTTTTTATTTATTTAATAGAATCACACAAACTTTCTGAACCCTCTAGAGGTCCTGTCAAAACATGATGTCAAAGTGAGATTATGTTTATCCCTTAGGAAGCAAACTTTTAAAACCCCTTAGCTATTCCAAAGTCAATTTACAAATATGCTATGAATGTCTGGTTCTCCATTATAATCAAGAGGTTCTGGATTCATGAACTACAAGGAAACTGTCTTCAACAACATAAACTTTGTTTTAATTAAGTAACATCCTAGACTAATGAGTGACATGGTTTGAATTTTCATTAACAATAAGTTAACAGTTTTCTGTAGAAGAAGAAATGCATATTTAAACCACTGCTCCAAAAACTAATGGAAATAACTGTAGTGCAAATATATCATTAATGCTTTAGCTATACAAGTAAACAAAAGTAAAATTCAAAGAAATTAATAATTTATGAAAACAACAGAAATGTCATTATCTATCCTGTTATAGTCAGGCAACCAGGCCAAACTTTCCAGAACCATTCCAATCTATATGGTACAAAGGACACTTTAACTCTCCAGAAGTCTGCTCAGTTCTTTTTGGTGTCAGTTAAATGGTCACCATGGGCTGTCTAATGTCATAGGCCAGCAGTAGTACTGCTTCTTCAAGGAAGTTTACAGAATCTTGAAAGACAAGGGTACAGAAGTTCAAACCTCCACAGCATTGCTTCAGATTTGTCTGAAAAGTGTAAATATGCTCAGGTTATACCATGTTGCATCTAGAAGTGATGATATGATTAAGATATTCAGTATATTTAACTTATTTGAAGAGCAAAAGCCTAAATGTAATATATTTGAAACTAGTTTCACTAATACCATAAGTCCAGAAAGATCATGCCATGTATCACTCAACTATTTCTCACCAGAAAGAAGAGTTCACGTTACTAGTGGAAACTAATTCCAGTATTGGCTATTACAGAATGAGTAGATTCAGCATCTCTTAACAGCAAATTAATTTCAAAGTTTTCTCATCTAATTTTTTTTTATTTTTATATAAACACTATTTATAATGTGTTGAGAAGCTTCAGCAGCATTAGAATCAGTACGGCTAATACTCTTTAGGTTTGCCAAGTGTCCTACGCCTTGGTATGACCCTTATCAAGCACTACAGTGAATGTCAGCCATCGGGTCTGTGTTTATGTTTCTTTTAGCGCTGAACAGTGTATCCATATTTAAAGAGTTAGGTTTTATAAGAAGAAAAGCAGCACCGTGTTTTTTGAAGGAAGATGAGATCCTTGCAGTTTGCTATACATACAAATGGGCTTAATTTGTTTTCTAAGCTGATTTTCATGTTATTAGTTTTTAAACCAGTTTTCAGATAGTTTGTGACTGCTAAAATCCATTGACCACTGTAAAATTACTTAATTATGGCTGGTCAAAGAAAGGTAGTAAATTTCAGGAGATTGAGAATGAGTGTATTGGGTACTGTGTTTGGCATGATGGTTGGAACAATTAATGAAATAACTGCTCTTAGTTATCTGTACTTTTGAAGTTTAGCATCAAAAGAGTGAAGTAGTGCCTTTGCTCAGATGAGGACTGCTTGTCCAAGCTTGAGGACTTTGTTAACTATTAGGAATTGAGTTGGTTCTCCTAGTGAGCAAAATATAAAAGGCTTGTATATTTCAGGGACAGAGACATTTTCATTGGACAGTAACATTCGCATTAAACAAAGAACTAACAAAACAGAGAAGTAAAACAGAGGATTGATCAATAATGGCAAAAATACTGAAAAAAATGCAAAGATGCAGCAACTGAGGAATGAGATATTTTATATAAAAACTATTGAGGATTTTAGTTTTCTTTATTTTTAATGGAGGAATGGCAACTAACTCCCATTTAATTTTTTTTCAGAAATTCCTACTATATCCTGAAAAAATACCAGCACTATCTAATTTGCTTAAATTACAAGAAAACCCCAGACAACTATGCTCTAGTGACAAAACATTAATCAAAATAACCAAATCCAACAACTCAGCGGGTGATTCCCTAGTTTCTAACTACATAGGTAAAATCTGGAACTCACTGCCCCCTGCTATTACCTCAACAAAATCAAGCATTAAATTTAAACAACTACTAAAAGAACACCTTTTTATCAAAAGACAATGCCCATGCCTTCTGCCAGGTTGACCCTCTATACCTGTTTCCTCGGCTCAGCAAATGTTCTATCAACCTCCTCACAGTAACCAACTTCATCTACTAGCAGTCTCACTATGTTAACTTCATATACTAGCAGTCTCACTATGCTAACCTCATCTACTAACAGTCTCACTATGCTAACCTCATCTACTAGCAGTCTCACTATAGTAACTTTATCTACTAGCAGTGTCACTATGCTAACTTCATCTAGTACCAGTCTCACTATGCTAACTTCATCTACTAGCAGTCTCACTAAGCTCTAAACAACTTTCTTCTACTCTTTGTACTCCCCTTTTCTTTCTAACACCACCATACTCAAAGTACAATTTTTGGTAAATTATGCATATTCTCATTTATGATATTACTGGTCAAGTAAATATTACTGATCATACAACTTAAAGTGTCCTTCTACTACATTTGCTTGCTAAATTTTTTTTTCTCTGTGAGCTAACATGTTATTTTTTGTACTTGCTCTTTGTATATGTTTAATCACATTGTATATGTTAAATGACTTAGTTGTATATTAACAAACAGTGGAGCTTTTCTCCCCAGGCCTCTGCTAAAAATGGACATGCATCCAGTCGGATTCTCCCGGTCAACAAATGTAAAATAAATAAATAAAATTCCTCTACATTATCTAGCATGGTTAAGCTACTGCTATTTATGGTTTGCATTGCCACTTTGGCATGTTCATGCAATCTAATATTTCACAGAGTTTTACAATGATTACATTTTACAACAAACTAGATAAACAAGACTGAATGTCATTAGTATTTTGCCTAATTCATTAATACTTTAAGAACAAATTATATAGAGAAATGCTGATGTACAGTGCTTCTTGCAATTCCACACTAAGGCATAATATTTAATTAAAAATGAGAAGGTCTGTGAGGGGATATTTCCTACTTTGTTTCAGAAAACATATTAGGTAAAAAATGAGGTAATCCATAGTATCACATGCTTGTTTGCAGAATCAGAATTTGATCTTAAGTTTATTATTAATGCTTTTTATGTCTTTTAAATATTTTTTGAAACATAAGTATCTGTTTGAGACATAAGGTGCTATACTGACATGGAAGAAATATAGATGCAACATTATTATATCATAAAAATCACAGCTGAAGCAGCAAGAAGGCTTTTAAGTCTGTTTTTCAGAATGGATAGATAAATTAATTTTAGTTTGTCCATTTAACTAATTTCCTCAAACGAAGCTGTGGAAGTTTGCATTATAACTTTGAATAGGTGGAGCCTAAGCTTTTTAATAGAATCAAATTCTGCTCTCACATTTCAAATGAATGTTCATATCTCTGGAACCATAATTCTTATTAAAGCCGTGTAACTATAAAACTCTTCAGGGCAAACTATTTTTATAGCTTTAGTAGTTTTTATGGTCTAGATCTTAAAGTGGCTTTATAAGTCACAGTATAACTATTAAGTTTGTAAAGTTAGAACATCTCATCAACCACTCAAGCTGCACACATACTTTCAGCAGTATTTTGTTCATCCAGCTACAGGTTCTCATATGATGCCAAGCAGCTCTGTTTGTGCAACTTGGTTGTTGAGTTATTTCAGATATGACATTTATGACAATATAAATAAATATTATACCAACAATTAATATTTTTTTTGCCTGCACTAGACAGAGGTCAGATATCAATATGGTTGTGTTTGCCATTGTGTAAGCTTTAGGATGAAATATTTTAATACTTTATACGTAGCATGGTTTGCAATTATTAGTGCAAATATGAACAAGCAATATTTGACACTTAGAAGCAACTGTAGCATGAAACTGCAGAAATATCTGGAGACATGGCTCGGCTATAATGAGTTAAGCTTGACATGTTCAGGTAAGCTCTAAGATAAGACATGATGGCAGATGGTAGATATTTGCAGGTATTACAACAGAAAAAAAAAAACAAGTTAAGTTAGGAGTTTCTTTTCTTATTCATTTAATTTGTAGCTGATTAATATACCAATAACCAATGGTGTGCATGTGGTATATTGAAGATTTACCCGTGGTCGGTGTGGTTTAATCACAAGAGTGAAGCCCGAGTGATTAAACAAAGCCAGCTATGGGTAAATCTTCAATATACCACTACACAGTCAGTTATTTCTATTATCATTGACCTTAAGAAAAAAAATGACTTAGTTTTCTTAAATAATGTTTTTGTATAACTGCGCTGTGGCATTCTTCCATGTTGTTTCCTGACTGTGCTCTTTCATGACGTATTGCACATACGTTTGGAACTTCTGTTCCAGGCTTACAACAGTACATCACTGATTTAGCAAACAAGGAATGGAGAAAGGACAATCTCCATTGCTATTTTGTAACCTCCCAACAGTTTAGAGGTATGAGAGAGACAGGAAAGTCAGGTATGTAGTTTGCAGAATGTACATGATTTTTCTTGTATTTTCTGGGGGTCTCATATGTACCTCTGGAACTTTTATTTAAAACATGTGAATGTGTGTGCATTGTCTGAAGGAATGAAAGTCTGAAACTAAAATGCCTGTCATTATTTAGTGAATTTATTCCTCAGTGATTTGTTGGAAAAAAAATTATGTGGACTGAAGTCACTAAATAATGACTAACATTTCAGTTGGAGACTTTCTTTCATTCAGAGCAATGAGTGTCTACCACATAATAATGAGCACACTGGATGGACTGACCGATCAGCATACATCGTTTGGAATGTTAATGGGCAGTCATTGTATAGCCACTAGATATTAACAATGTGCTTGTCAGGAACACATCACCTACTCATGAAATAATAAGAAACAAACTTGTGATGGAAGAGTAAAAGCTTACATGACATAAGGATTTTTATGCAAAATGCAGTGATGCAAACGTGAAGAAATCATGCAGTTGGAGAAAATAGATTTGACTGTTTTAGGTACTGAGTCTTGTTTGGCATCTTTATGACTCAGACTATCACCATTCACATCTGCTGAAACAATTGGATGTCACTAATGTGTAACTCAATACTTGATAGTGCATTCAAAGATAATGGTGTAGTTTCGACAAAATATTTTGAATACTATGAAAATGAAGCTGATATAGCTAAGTTTATATAATAATGATATTCCATGAGCATTATTTAGCACAAACTTTAGGAGTGAAATAAATAATTCTAAATCACAGTTCGAAATGCTAAACCTTAAGCTTTTCACTACTGAGCCATTAATAATAATGACAATAATAAGAATAAACAATAAAACATCAGTAATGCTAGATGAATCAATGTAAGTTAAAACAACATTCATAATGGATATAGATGATGAAATACTGGATAGCAGCAGACTGGTAGAGTTTAATAAAATGTTGCACACATCTCACATTCAAGGACCTGATACCGAAAGTGATAATGAAAATATTTACATTATGGCAATAGGAAATTAGGGAACTGAAGCAGATTAAACAAAGAAATACAGGATTGCGAGTAGAGAATAAGGAACAAGAAAATATAGATAGAATATAACGAACAACACAATTAAATAAACCAGATGTTTGGCTGGAAAACTTAAAGGGAGGATTAGATTTACAATCAAGGATCAGTATGGTAACTTAGGTATGGGCAGCAGGAGGGGAATTTTACATTTAAGGGTATTAAGGAAGTTTCAGGCTTAGAGAACAATCAGGCACTTTAGGTTTGGGAGGAGATGGGAGCTTTAGGGTTAGACAGTGATCAGGGACTTTAGTTTTAGGGAGCATACAAAAGATGAATGCTTTAAGTTAGGGTTAGTAACTGTGTAGGAGTTTTATGGTTTGAATTAGGGCTCTGCAGCTTACTAGGGTTTGGGTGTGAGGGCCAGGTAATTCATGCGGATTGGGCTAGTGGCAGTTAAGGTACTTGCCTTTAGGGAAAGTGACATCAGCCATGTCATAAGCTAATATCACACAGGTGTTATAATACAACCTAGAAAAAAGAGATGAGCGGTATAAAATGGAGGAAAAGAAAAATGGTGAGGCAGAAGGTACTGAAGCTTCTTTTGATAACTTATTTAGAAAACAATCACAGCTAGGCCACCACAGAGAAACATTTATTAACTAATAAAACAATAAAATGGCATACAAACAGCACAGGCATAGAAACAGGAATAAGTGCTTTCAACCCATAGAGCCTTCAATAGATCTTGCATTATGGCCAGTACTTCTTCCCTTTAAAGCAAAGAACAACCAATTGAAATTCATCTAGGAGGTCTCCTCCCTTTCATCAAATACTGCATGACTGCCAGTGCTACTCCACTTTAAAGCAAAAAACTGCCAGTGCTCCTCTCCTTTGAAGTAAAAACTGCATTTCAGCCAGTGGTATTCCCCTTTAAAGCAAAAAACAACCAATTACAATTTAAATTTTATCTAGGAAGTTTCCTCCTTTTCAACAGTGGCTTCAAGGGAATCATCACATTCAATCCTGGGAGCTGAGCGGAGTGCAAATCAGCAATACATTGACTCTTCAAAACCTCTCTGTGGTGGCCTAGATCTGCTTGTTTTCTAAATATTTTTGTTTGGTTGAGCAGCCTTTAGTGATTGGTTTTATATATTTTTACTCTTTTGATAACTTTGACAGGCAAAGGTCTGACAGATAATACTAAGGAAAGAGTATTCATGCATATGTAAATGAATGTGTGTGTGTGTGTGTGTGTGTGTGTGTGTGTGTGTGTGTGTGTGTGTGTGTGTGTGTGTGTATATATGGATCTACTTATTTGGTCTGAAAGCACATTTGGTCGAAAATGGTATTTAGCCCCTGCCCCACTGCTGTGTGACCCTGAAGTGAGAATATAAACTTAAGGGGGGGGCAAAGACCTACATTGGGGGTGTGTGGGGGCATAGCCCCCCACATAATTGCAGTTTATGCACTATTATATACGTGTGTATCCCTTAAAAATACATTAAAACATATAACATCAGTAAAAAACGGTTGCAAAATGTGGGGGGCATTGCTGGCTGAAATCATTTTTGACCAAATGAAATTCGACTAAAAGCAGTAGACCCATATATATAAATGCATGTATGTATACTGACACATACATATGTATATTTAGTTACAATTTGATGATTTTGTTAAAGAAATGTGGAGAATTTCATCTGAGTCACTGTGTGGCACTGTGACTTACTGGGTGAAATTTCCAGCCTGTATTCATCGTTCCTGAGGACAGCATCTTTTTTGCCTGCTGCATTCTACACAACGTGATTATGCATCAGACTAGTGAGCAACTCTCACATCCAATCCCTGATACTGGCACTGCAACTCCCCCTTATTGTTTCTCCAACCAGTGATAATAGTAATGGTGGACAGCCAATGGCAGGTGCACAGAAAACCCTCCAGCTGACTTGCACATGTTACACAGTTGCATAGGAAGAGAGGTTCCTCTAGTCCACCACTGTGGGCTATGACATTCCTTAGAAGTGGTGACATAAAAATACTGTTGCACTCATAACATTTTATGCATGCACTACTTGTGGCTATGCTGTATGGTACATCAAACATTTATTTATTTTTCAGCAATTGAAATGCTGTTTATCATAACAACACCATCAACCAATATTTGTACAGTATTAAAGGGTTAGTGGAACAAGTGCCTAGTTATAGTGGCAGTGAATGAGTATTGGAATCTGGTGTTGTGACATGCATTTATGGCTATACTGTTATTTTCATTAGCATTATCCAGAACTGAGTATGCTGACTACTAAGAAACACAAACTATGTGCATTACAAATTTTTTTTCATCCTTTGGTATTCTCTGCATTATGTTTTTCAGATCCAGGTTTGAAGTGCAGCAACATTCTTGTGTGTAAATGGACTGTTGAGTGAGTACTGTTTTCCTTCTACTCATTTAAAAACGGTTAGTAATACTTGGAAATTGTCATACACAGTGTACCGTATGGATAGTGAGGGTGGTGTTCTCATAGATCAAGAGCAAGGGCTGGCATGAGGATTTGATACTAAGTTATGTGACCTACTGGATACAGCTGAACCTCTCTCCACTATTTCTAAATTTCCAATCTTCTGCCTTCCACAAACTTACAAATGTACAAACAAGGTGTTCTTATAATGTCACTCTCTACAGTGAATAAAAGAAATCTTAAAACACTTTGAGTAAGCTGTGAGCCACCTTGACTGAGTGCAGGTTCTCATACAAGTTCCGCAATCTCATGGCCAGAGTCTCTTATTGAAAATAATCGAAAACATTCATGACTTTATCCATGCAAGGCTCCTTCCACACAAAACTGTGGTGTTTTTTACACATTTTATGTCTGTTAAGATGAGTGAAGCTGCTGTGATTATTTCATCGCAGGACTGAGATTTTATTGAATCAGCACCATTTGTTCACATTATACTTATTTAAATACAGGCTCAGTAACACTATCCACTGATTACCATTTCACATATGTGAACCACAAATTCCACCCTGTGTTTGGAATGTTAATACTAAGTTCAAAAACACAGAGAATGTATCAATGTGAAATCTGCTGGATGGAAAAGCTGTGTAGAAATGCAACACATTTAAGCTTGATACTGGAGATGAGTGTAGCATTATTATAGAGAGTACCTTTAACCAGCTGTAGTTTAAATTAATTCCGAGTAAATAAAGCTCCATTGCTGAAATTTTCAGTTAATTGACTGCATCAGATAATGCAGTGGGATTTACAATGCACCATCACAACCCGGAATGTCCACAAACATACAATATCCACCACAAGGTTCAAATTCTCAGGACATAATATCCACAACAGAATTCACATGCAAAAGGTCAAAAAACAGAAATATAAACCCCACCTGAAGTGCATCATCCCCATCCCAATCTCACTCTCTCTCTGTGTCTGTTGCTCTCTTGATATATGAACATGGCTGCTAACAAGTTTCAAAAGAAATGTAGAAACTGCTTTGCCCTTCTTCTAAAACTTTAATGTAACAGACCATCTGTGATAAAGCAAACCATACTTTTTCCTTATAAACAATGCATGATGATCTTCCTGCTATAACTTACTGAAGATTGATAAAATGAACCCTAAAATATAGATATCTCAATGCAATGTCTTTGGTTTAAAAAACAAGACTACAAGCTGATGTTTCAATTCATGCCAGTTCAGCAACCTAATATTTAGGAATGATCCTGGTTCAGAAAATTCACAATTTATAAGAAACAGGATGGTATAATATATGGGGAAGCCCACTAAGAGTTAGTGATTCACATAGTCATAGTGACAGTGATTCATAGAGTTATAAATTCAATGATTTACACAGTTACAGAGTCAAGGATTTGTGCGTCTCCAGAGAAAATGATTCTTGTACTAAGTAAGAGCAAATCTCTGAAGTGCAGTATGCAGTGATTCAGGGACTGAAAACATAATCAAGACTTCTCTGGGTGAATTTACAAAACATCAGTAAAACACAGCTCTTGCAGCACAGAGCAACTAAGAGTTTTGCCAAACTGATGAGTTCAATTTGCTGAAAAATATGGGTTTGATTGGATAGTCACAACAGAAGAACAAATTTATGTAAAGATTCAAGACTATTACACTCATCAAGATTCACAAGGTGCTCTGTTTAAGTGCAACTGTGTAATTCCTCCTACACAACAAATAAATGTTAAAAAAATGATGGACAAAGTATATTCTGGAAATGTCAAAGTATATTCTGGAAATGTCAAGTACAAAGAAAGAAGTTACACCATGGTAAGCATCTGTCAGATGTGCAATATGTACTGCAGAAGCAACGCAAATGAAATCACAATTTTTTATAAAACTCATAATCACTAATAGAGCAAAACCGCAGCACTTCTGTTTAATTCAGAGCCAATGATTACCTTGTAGTATTTAATACTCTTCTAATCTAATCATCAGCATCCTAGAGTGATTAAGCTCAAAAACAAGTCTTCACAAACTATAATAACACTGATGAAGTCACAAGCTTAGAACCAGAAGAAAAACAATTGCAATTCAGAGGCATAGTCCAATACAGACAATTTCGCAACTGTTAACCAACCAATGTAATAAAATTTATTAAAGAAAAAAACAGGGGTTTAGCGCTTTTGACCTACAGATGTATCATAAAGGACTTCATATTAGAACATCCAATGCTTATTGTTGTCTTAGAGAATGTTTTACAGTATAGAAAGCAAGGCATCATTTTTATTAGCTACATTAGCAGTTTGGACATACTTGTTAATCTCCAAAATATCTACAGTCAAATGAGGAGGTAAAAAAATCACTTTAAACAATAAAAAATATGAGAAAATGTATTGCCAACTCCAGTCTGGAATGGTACCCTGTAGTTCTTGTGTACAAAAATATACCTCTTCAACCAATAGAACTTTTATTGTCTCAATCATCAATGGGGATGACAAAGAAAACAATGTTGCCAATATAATCTTCTTTACTTTACCTAAAACTGATTCTTATTAGTCAGTCACCATTCAATTATGTATTTTAATTTATTTGTATTTACTAACGGGGCTAGAGCAATGATGCATGGGGACCTTTTTAATATTTTCATATTCTATTATTATTATATTAATCCATGGGAACATTTTCCAGAAATAAAGATTAAAGCATTTGAAGAAAAAAAAACAAACAAATGGTGTATATGTAATTTTGATTAGCAAGATTTTTTTTGTGGATATTGGGAATAAAGACATTACTTGTAAAGGCAAATATGCCTTATAATAAGAACAGTGAATGAATAGGCTTGTATTGTAGAAAAGAAGAAACTAGAAAGCATGTTTTCCTAAAATGTGAAAGAGTTAAAAAGCTGTAGAATAAATTATGTATAGAATTTTTTGAAAATTTCAAAAATTATGAGGATATAAATATGGACATGACTGAATATTGATATTAGGAAAATATAAATAAATATTGAAAATAGATTTAAATAGATTTAGATAAAGTATTTTATGTAATGTTGGTATTATGGAATAAAAAAAATTAATGAAATCATGTTTAATGGAAACTGGATATTGTCAGTAATATTAGAGAGAATTGTTATGGTTATGGAAAAAGGAGTGAAGGTCGATATAAAAGTATAAAAATGACAAGTTTGATTTGTAAAATATGAAAATTTAAAATGACTGTATACATTTTTAAACACACACACATTTATATATATATATATATATATATATATATATATATATATATATATATATATATTTTTTTTTATGTAGATATGTAAATAAAGGACCCCTATTCTTTTTGATAAGTGATGTGAGATCTTTTACATGCACCTGAGCTACCAGCAATACAGGCAGAAGTGGTCTTGGTTTAGTATATCATCCAAATGATGACATACTCAAGATTTTAGTATCTGACAAGGAAAAGAGTGTGGATGGAATGGATTTGGCTGACTACAACTGGGACTGCTAGATTAGAGAACAAATGCATTTTTTTTCTCAGCAGTTGAGAAGCAGGGAGTCCAGAAAAGGAAATGATATTGGGTGCTAAATTAGGCAGCCATGGTTCTGATCATTTGCATAATTAAATCCTAAAGTTTTAGAAAAAATGCAGTAACATAAAATTCCTAGATATGATAATCTAAAACAATGTCAGCTAGCCAGCATGTAAAGATCCCCATGAAACTGTCATGGAGAAAGTTCACCTTTCTTATTTGTTAGGGGATCTCATCTAGATCCAGTGAGGTCCTGATCCCACTATAGTCTTCCTTTTGTGATGTATCTGCCTAAATACTTTGATCCACTTGAGAGATCTAAAAGATTCTAAACCAAAAAGATCTCTCATTTAGTGAACATAATCTACCTCAGTAAGTTGAAAGCTTAATGTCCTTTTCAAACTCCTTTGATTTCATAAAACTAACAAACCTGCAAACATCTTTACTAAATACCTTAAACACCTTTGTAAAATTAATAAGAGCCACTACAGAAATTAGATTCTGACCCAGCATATCCTGCATCTTGTCACACATCAACCAGAGCAACTCCTTAAATATCTTTCAAACCTAAGTAGATGATTTGAGGAGTAACCACAAATTCATGCTGGAAGATTGTAGTAATGGTCTTTTAACAAGAGATGACCAGATTACTCATGATACTTATCTTGTAAATTAGCTAATCTTCTTTTAAACAGGAGAACTTTGCATAAGCATATTATTGTCATGGTAAAAATGATTGAAACAGGCAACATCATGAACAAGTACTATAATGCAAAGACATCCTTAGCACCACTCTAGATTAAATAAACCTCCTAAAGATATATACATGTTCATCCATCACTCTTTATCTGTGCTAATGTCTCTGTGTCTTACTTGTGTATATATCTTTTTTGTGTTCAGGTGATACACTCATGTTTTCATACATAAGCTTTCTAAAGCTGTACTCAGATGGATAATTTGAATGTGATTCATGTACTTAAATGTTTCAATAATCTCTTCTGCCCACTTTTCATTTAATAATACATGTTAACTAGCATTCTATGTTTTTCAGTGACTTATGTTGTGGAACATTAGTAATTTATTGTTATCCTTCTGAAGTTTCCTACTTTTGCTGCAACTTTACAACAATGGGGCACCATTTATTTTAGATAATACTTTAGATGTGGATCTTACAAACAGGGATGATTTTTCGCTGGCTATTGCTTTTTATAAGTCTAACAATATCTCATCAGGCTGCTTTTTTTTTTTTCAGAAGTGTATTTCGTCTCATGGTTTTTGTGATATCCTCACTCTGGGTCAGTAATCAACAAGCTTGAATCCTGACCACTGACACTGGAGAGGGATGTTCACTTGGAATACACATGGATACACTCAGTATTTCCAGATGTAGACCTCTCTGCATCAAGTACAAGTTCCCTTAAGAACACATGGGGAGCACACTCAGCTCAGGGTCTGGATTTCTTTCTCTGTCTCTCCCCAGGTCCTCAATAAGGCTCTATAGTGGCAAAGCCACAGAGTTAATCCCTCAGTCAAGTGTCCAAACCAAATCCTCCACCACTCTCTCTGTGAAACCAGTGCTTCATGTCCCTACCCCAAGTAACTGACACACATACTCTTTGAGATTTAATTTTCACATGCACACACCTGGAAAAGGCTGGCACATATTACCTGCTCTACCAACTTTGCCCAGTTTATAAGGTAGATTCACTGCCACCAGTCAGTTACTATAAGGCTATTAAAAGGGGTATCCAATTCTAGTTAGTGAAATTAATATTAATACAAATGGTAATGTTGACCAAACAGTGAGGCTTTCAGGAGTGGTCCAGAGTTATCACTAAATAAATATACGCAAATACTCTTGAAACTTAAATATTTTCTAAAAAGGACCAGCCACAAAGAAAAGTTTAAATATATTTAATAATAAATAATAAAAGAACATGGAAATACTAAATATCTATTTACAGTAAACACCAGAGTTTCAATCACAGGAAATATTAAAAATAACACAGCTGGAAAGATTCACACAGTTACAGAAAAACAATGCTTAACTACTCTGACTGTATTTTAATAACTGATTTAGAGAATTGCTATCCCTGTTTACTTACTAGAGCAAGGCAAGATGAAGTAGGTGAGGGATCCTTCTATGTCAAGTTTCCAAAACAGATTGCTCATTCTGACTGAGGCACTTCTCAATATAATATCTAAATATTATTTCTGGAATGGCTTACAGAATGACATCACATCTGGTCATCTGACACTATCACCAAGACTAGAAGCTCTGGCTGCAATCAGAACTGCAAGATACAATCTTTATGGCCTAATTTAATTTCAGCTATTTTCCAAAGTTAGCTGGGACTGAGCTTAACCTCTTGTCTTCCAGTATCCTCTTTTAAAACATATCCCTTTAAACAGTTACAATAACACTTTATATTTATTTTCTGTCAAGCAGGGGACACTGTTGCTACATTTTTAACACAAGCAACTGTACAAATCAGTTTGATATACAAATGACATAATTCTTTATAGAATTCCAGCTAGCTATGCTGGCATATGTTGCACATTCACTGCCCTACTTCCTCTGACATGGCTGGCAATACCTCACATTGTCATAGTTTTTATTACCAGATATTTAGACTAAATTCCATCTGGCGTAAACATGACCATACTACAGGGTTTAGGAAATGTGCCTTCACATTTTTAAGAAAGATGTGTGTGTGTGTATTGGAGGTGTGCAGTGAAGCTGCTAGTGAGCCTGAAATGTAATGGCTGGATTAACTGTTCAGAGGGAAGATGGCGATACAAATCAGCTTACTAAAGTAGTCTTCAAAGCTTTTTTCTATCAATCCACTGAAAATTTCATATTACAAACTACAATGGGCATTTTAAGCTATAATCAATATTACCACAATACCACCTTATTGAGACGAATTGCATTTTTGCTTCAAAGTTATCTGCAGAAAGAAACCTCTCATTTTTTTATGCAAGCAAAAGAATCAGACCACAATGCATTCCATAATATTATAAGAATAACAGTAGATATCTGTTAGTTGCCAAGCCAAAAAAAAAAAACAAACAAACAAGGAGTGACATTAATCTGCCTCTCACATGCCAGCATCCAGGATTTGACTAGAGTCCATAGAACCCCTCAAGCTAAGTTCAAATAGAATCATCTCTATAGCGCAACAGCACATTACTCAAATGCAAAAAATCCAAAACCGTTTTGCTGAAAGTATTTTTGGTGAAACTCAGAGTAAATCTCTTTTTTCAGAGTTGCAAGCACCACCCCATCTACAACCCCCCCATGTTGGGGGAACATCCCCCAGACTTAAATATTCCAACACAGAGATCACACAATAGTGAAGAATAGGAATGCCTGCAATATCAGCATCTTGCTTCATCCCCCTCCCATGGCTTCTATATACTGGCTAAAAGTTTTGTGGCCCCATCAATACTTTGTTTTTAGGTAAAGTCCTTTTCTTTGACATAAAAATACAGCATACTCCAGTTCAGTTTTCATAAAGGAAGCATAGATCGATGCCTGGGGTTTAAATAGGAAAATGCCCACATTTGCAACATTCCAAATACTTGAGTGCGCCCATATTTGTATCACTATCAAAACATAGTCACAGTGAACTAACCCCAAGGCTCCATACTTCATTCTCTCTTATTTAGCATCTTTATTAACAGATTTCACTCCACTCGTCCACAATGCCCAGTAATCCAGTATGCTTATGACTCTACAATAATATGCACTGCAAATTCCAGCTCTGAACTCCACCAAATTACCCAGAATGCCCTCACCTCTATTGAAACTTGGATGCTTAACAATCATCTTACCCTAAATCCAAAAAAACTAAACTAGTAATTTTTATCTGATAAAACCTCTTCACTATACAAGCCCAAGACAAATACCACTAAAGAAGTTGTCCTACACACTAAATTACTAGGCATTATTATAGATGAATACCTTAACTTTGACCTACACATAAACAATAACATCAAGAAAACACACCAAAAGCTTGGTATGCTCTACAGGCACCAACACTTTTTTAGCCTTTCGACTAGACAAACCCTTGCAACTATGTTTTTACTACCCTCACTCATTTATGGTGCCCCTCTCCTCACTAATATCCAAAATTCTACAAAATCAAAACTTGATATGTGTTACAGCAGAATAGAAAAATTTGCCACCAAGGCCAATTTCTCATCCCACCACTGTAAGTCACTGAAACAACAAGGGTGGCTGGAACTCCCCCACCATCTCTCAATCACCCAACTAACTACAGTGCATAAAATAATCTACAGACCCACAAACTGTCCTGCTCTCTCAACTCTACTTGCCAAATACCATCTCAGCGGGCATCTAAGATCTGAAAATCATCTACTTCTGAAAGTAGATAAGCCCACCTTACCTGCTGGTCAACTCCTCTATTCCTTCACATTTGCTAAACTATGGAACTCACTTCCACCTTCTATAAGAAATACAGGCAGCACTGCCAACTTCAAACAAATACTGAAAAATCATCTCAACTCTTCCTGTTTATGTTCCTGCTCTATAACCTAACCTACTCACTCTCCTTATATGATTAGTAAACTCCTATGTCTTTTACTACTAGAGACTGATGATACTTTCTCCATATTTATTTTTTATTTTTATCTTCACTTGTTGATACTGGTACAATAATACTGATTAATATATCTCTATTTATACCTCTCTGATCAAGTTCATTGAATTCTGCTTTAATGTATATTTTCAGTATATATTGCTGTAATCAAACAAACTAGATTCCTGCTTTTATGTATATATTCTGTATATGTTACTGTATTTACTATCTGTAACACTATTTCTACTTCTGCACCAATTAATGTTCATATTTTTTCTGTATCTATGTTGTTGGAGCTTTTCTCCCCGGGCCTCCACTGAAAATGGGCTCTTTTAGGCCCAGTGGACTTTCCTAGTAAACAAATGCAATAAATAAATATACAGTCTTTAATAAGAACATAAAAAAGTTCCTAGATTTTGTACATGCCAACACCATATACCAGATTATATCCCTTCCCACTAGTGTTACAAACCTTTTCGGTGTCCTCATCAATATTGCTCATGCATGCAACCTACAATATTTATTTATTATTATTTACTGGCGTTTGTTTTCAGGGATGGTCCATCTGGGCCAGTAAGAGCCCATTTTCAGTGGATGCCTGGGGAGAAAAGCTCCATAAAACATTTTACAGCAATAACATTGTATAAACTTTACACATAATATAACATTATGCATACAACACAAACATCATAAAAATAAATGCAAAGACAAACATTAGCAATGCATTCTTAAATGAAAAGGATATAATATGCAAGAATTTACATTTTAAATGCGGTTAAGTTATCTAAAGAGACTTAATTGAGAGAAAAAAAATCAGCTATGAGTATATATGGGAGGAAGAAAGATGTCAGTCAGGATATGAAGGGAGGAGGTTTAGTACAGGTACAGATCCTTTTTTGTAAAGACGTTTTGAAAGAAGCATGGCTGTAAATGGTACATATTGCTAATGGAAGGGCATTCTAGGTTCTGGCTACAACTCAAGAGTAAAGTAGTTGACCTGCAAGTAGTTTGGGCTTCTAGACTTTAAAATGTGCTGATATTCAGATCTAAGGGATCTATTTGGAAGATAGTGAATAAATTAGGAGCTTAGAGTGGGACAATCTGAGGGTTTGAAAATTATTTTTTGTGCTGTAGTTAATTGTAGATAGGTCAGATAGTGTGGGAGTTTCAAGCTAATTCAGAGATTATACAGACTTGCAGTGATAGGTAGAGTGCTTAGCATTTATTGGGAACTTGGTGATCTTGTTATAACATGTTTCAAATTTAGTTTTTAGGGAGGATAGCAGGTTAGTGAGCAAGGGGGAACCATAGACAAGAGAAAGAAGCAGATAAGTGATAACAAGTATTCGTTTTGTGGGCTGAAAGGAAATGTTTGATGTGTTTTGTTGATGTGTTGTATGTGTAGGTAAAATTTTAGGCTTTCATCAGTTATTATTCCTAGCAGTTTAGTGTGGCTTACTACTTCAAGTTTTGTGTTACGCTGGGAAAATACAGTGAATTGAGATTTGTTTATGTAAGTGTTTTTCTTGAGGGTGAATAAAATAAGTTTGGTTTTGCTGGGATTAAGAGACAAATGGTTATTGTATAGTCAGATCTCTACGGAAGTAAAAGCTGATTGAGTGATTTATTGTAGATCAGGTGTAGTGCCTGCGGAGCATATACTACACCCCATCTGGCTAAGACCAAATTCTAGACAACCATTTTGTCTCTCAGTATCAATATAACTTCCCCACTTAAACATAATACATTTAGGATCACCTGCAAGCCAAACTCCTGTTCTCAGATATTCTAAATACATTTCAGTGGGGCTTCTCTCTTGCCAAACGCAAACGACTGGATGAAGCTCCTGCATTTTGCTCCAAATTCTACTTTCATTTCAATAGCTGCACAGAGGTATCTATGTTCTTATGCCATAAATCCAATGGAAAATTTGGCAATAAACCATTATGGTAGAATTGCAACATAAATCATTTGTACAAGAAAAGGACAAAAACTACTGGCCTCATGTAAGATATCCCCTCTCCTCATCATAAAAGGGATCTAAAGTTCAATAGTAAAAATCTTTACTCTGTTTAATCTTTTTCTGTCCATCAATTACATACCTGACAACTGGTAAACTGCAAAAGTAGTTTGACTACAACCAGGTAGTCCCACCATAGATCCAGGTAGTACAGACCCATAGGTCACACCAATATAACTTTTAAGGTCATGGATGGTATGACAGTAGATCTCCTAAATGATTATACAGGGAGCCTTCACTACCTTCATCCAAATCAATTTGGCTTTTTCAAAAATAGGTCCTGTCTAGTCAATCAAACCAATTTCTTTGATAGGGTCACATAAGGCAAAAACGTGGAATATGCAATCCAGAATTCCTATCTGAATCTAACTAATGCCTTTGGTTCAGTTTCCCATGTAACATGATTCCACAATTCAACATTAATCCTTATATGCATCCATTGGATATCCATCTAGCTCACTGATATGATGCACACTCTATGGTTCAGGGGAATCTCACTCACAAGGCCCTGCTCTGGCCCCTACTTATAGGAATATACTTTTCTGTTGTTACCACACATGTTGATGGACTAAGGCTCACTAACACTGCATATTGTTCTTTTTCTTTTTTTCTCCAAGTGGGGTTGGATATTTGGGGGTGGGGTTCTAGATGGCACTCACTTAAGGGGTCGCTGGAGGGTTCAGAGCCATTAGGGGGGTATCAGGGAAACAGGAGACAAGCCCATTGTGCTATTTGGGGTTATGACGGTGATTTACTTGTGGGATTTGTTGCCTAGAAGTTGCTTTCATTTGATTGCAGCATGCTCTTCCCCGTCTCTATATTATATATAAAAAAAAAGATATTCGCCATGGAGGCTTTGAGAAACAAACCCAGGAAGGCTACAGAGCCAGGAGTAGTACTGTTGAACCTCTGTGCCAAAATACCACACACTTCAACATAGTGGCTCTGGTTTCAATTATAGGTAGTGCCTTTGTCATTCATGTTTCTGCCGTGACAGGGATTGCAAGTTTTGAGCTGCCGGTGGGTTGGGAAGGCTTGCAGTAGTGAAACACAGCTACTGGTATTGTCTGTGTTGGCCAGCTCAGTGGTAATTTTGCAGGCTTTGGAGTACCGGTGGGTTAAAGGCTGTTTCTGCGCATGTGAGGTGAACAGGGTAGCCATTGGGGGAGGGCAAGAAATGTCTTGCGTTGACAATTCAAGGTGCACATACACATTGGCTGGTGACTTTTGATTGAGCTGTCAAATGCAGTCTTGTAAGCTGCCCATAAATTGGAGGCCATTTAAGAGAACATGCAGTTTCCAACAGGTCAAAAATAATGTGATTGTCTGAGTAGAAGTATGCTTAGGTACAGTGTGACTTCAAGCAACAGTGTTGGGTATTTTAGATATGGGTCAGTAGTGAATTCTGCTATTGTATTAGAGATGTGAAATAACTTTATGTTCACTAAAATGGATTAGGTATATTGGAGACTAAGAAATAAGAAGTCCTGATTTGTAGCAGTCTGGTGTAAACAGTTAAGAATTGGGAGCTCAGATGTTTTAACAATTAATAAATAAAGGAAACAAGAGTTTGAACAGCTGAGAAGGGGAGATCAATATTTATACAGGTAGGACTGGTGGTTTGGTTCTGGATGCTTTGTGTTTGGCAGGCTAATATGGTGTCTGGTAGGATGTGTTCATTTGTGGAGTATTCAGGGACTTAGCCGGGCTTGATTTCATGTTCAATAATCAAGTAGGAGACTGGCTAGGGTATCTTGTTGGTCCCTGGATTGGGTCAGAAAAGTGGATCAGTTTGCAGGAAGGGGACTGTGATTGCATGCTTTGATTGCTATGGTCTCTGATGTTTTTTTTGTTGGCACAGGCTGGTTTTGGACACCTTAATTGCGGTAGTTTATGAAGTTTGGTCTGTTGGCAGTTAGGGTTTGCTGTTGCCATTAAAGAGGAGGGGTGGTTGATAATTTATTATTAGCCTTTCAGTTGGGCTGACTTGGGTTGCTAAACTTTGAAGTTGGTTAGCAGGTTAGGTCAGGTAGTCCTTGTGGGAGTTACAGTTGTTAGATATACAACATGACTGGTTATAGTAACTAGGTGATTTAGGCTTGTTTGCATTAACTTTAATTTCATGTTTTCATCAGTGAGGTTCCTCCATTCTGAATTGGTTAAATGGTGGATTATATGAATGGCTAGCTAGTAGTTAGGTGCTTGCATTGTTTGGCTGAAACTTTGACAGGGTAAGTGAATGTGAATTAATATACAATTTCTGAAGTAAAAGAAGTCTGTAACTCTTAATTATTGTCATTATTTATGAAGTGTAATTTACTACCTTTCCTCCAAAGTCACCAGTTTTAAGCAGGATTAAGAGGGAAAGAGCTAAAATGTAAGTCAAAAATCAGGGACAGTTGACAGGTATGTTTCCATACTTTTTGGCAAATGGCAACAGCAAGACAAGCAGGTCATACCAGTATTTAACAAATACTCCCCACAGCAGCCTAACAAGACACAATTCATCATGGACAATACAGCCACATAAGATATTTTAACAAGCAAAGTAGTTAAAGCCTGAGTATCCAGTACATTAAAATAACAGCTTATGGATGGAAACAGACAGGATAAGCTATAAATGAGTAAACGTCAAAATGAAGTCGAACACCAAATGATTTAGCAGGACCGTGATAGAAACAATAAGGGACTTGGCAAGCCTTTTAAGCAAAACACATAAACAATATATTCATCGAAAGCCAGAAGCCATTCAAAATCATGTCAGCTTTTTACTTTATAAAGAATGATATGTTAGACTTTGCACCTATGTGGGGTCATTGTCCTCGGTGAAATAGAGAGGGATGACTAGCACGTACTTTACTGATATCTGCAATAAGTGGACATTGTGGCCCAAGGTGTCTGCAGAGGCAGATTTTAGCTCATTATTTATTTATTTATTTATTTTTTTTTTTAAATTGGGGTTCTTCATTGCGGTTTTTCATAACTGAAGGAGAATTCAATGTAGAAGTTAACAAGGGGGGGGTCATAGTGACAAGGTGTTGTTGCAGAGAATCTAGTTATAGGGTTTGAGGAATTGTTTTGTTTCAATTTTTGTATTGTAAAGTCAAGGTACTTACTCTGTTTTGTTGCAGATTGTGAAGGAACGGATTTTGAGAGGACATTGGTTGGTGACCTGAAGTGAGGAAGCTCGGAAGCTTATGGAGCCTGTTTCAATGCAGGTCCCGATTCCTTGATTGGTGCACAATGGAGTCACAGATGGGGGAGTGTGCAGTGAACAGTGGTCAGTGCCTTGTCAGAAATGGTTTTGGAAGGTAAGGGAGTTTGCTTGTGGGGATGTTTGATTGCGAGAGTGGTGTACAATGGGTTAGAAGGTAATCCTAATTCAGTACTAATTATGGCACATCAAGGTTGGAGTTTATCGAGGTAGTGTAGGGATAAGTTGAAGGAGAGGTATGTTGGGACATGGTAACCCAGGGAGGGTGACTGCGTTAAGGGAGACTGGGATTTTCACAAGTGGGGTGGAGTCCAACTTTCATAGGATCATAGAAACACTGAGGCCACTGTTTTAGAGCCCTGGTAAGCTAGCTAGGTTTAATTATTTCTAGAATGGAATGCGTGCCAGTCTTTTTCGACATGGAACTTGGATGAGCATGACTTTTTATGCCTCAGGTGAGGGATGTTCATCAAGGCAAAGTATATTTGGGAGGTATGAGCATGGAGTTATTTTACAGTTTGAGCATATTAGGTTTCTTTGCATTCTAATGTGGTTATAGCCATTTGCAGATTGAAGCAAAATGGAGGGGTTCACAAGGTCACATTTTCTAATAGGTGAACATAAATCTATGTTTAACTGTTATTTGGGTTAGAGTGATTGGATGAGTATGCTATTGCACTGCTTGTTTATGGAAATGTTTTCATGCCCTTGGAATAGTAGTTAATCGAGCCCATACAGTATTTATAGCTTGTATAGAAATCACTAGTAATGAAATTATCCTTCATATGCAGTGTCTAATTGGTATCTCAGTTTATGATCTGTATTTTAATAAGTGTAATTTTAAAAACAATGGGTCATCAATTTCTGTTTGTGGCATAAGACAAGGATTTTAGTGTGGTTAAAAAGTTTATTTGGTGGTTCAGTGGGTTTATAGTTTCTTTTGTTTTGCATATTGGGGCATTTGCACACTGGGTTTTGCAATCAGCTGCATTACCATGCATATGGATGGTTTAATTTGGTTTAATAATGGCTTGACAATGTTGTTCAGAGCTCATACAATGGCCATAGTGTAAATTTTAGTTGGCAAGAGAGGAAGGTGAGGGATGTGTCGGCTGATGGAGCAGTAGGTAAGGAGGTTACGGTTTTCCAGCAGGCAGCTGAATATTGGAGTTTGTTTGGGGTGTTTTCCTTTCCTGCACCTACAAGGTAATGTCCTGTTTTGTTGATGTTGTGCGAGGAGCAGCAGGACTGGTGTTCATGTTGTGTTATTGGGAGTTAGTGTTTTCCTTGAAATGGGTCAGGTAGGTGGATTACCATGGGAGTGTACTAAATAATGGTTTAATGCTTAGGGAGGTATTGGTGAGCTGAGGTATGTCAAGTGGTGGTAGAAGGATTACATGATTGTGGCAGGATTCTGGGGCTGATTTATAAGTAAAGTTTATGGTGGGGAGGTTATCTTGATCAAACTGCATTGCAGCATCACGGGTAGGAATTTGGCAGTTTGCATTGAATAAGTTGGCTCAGGCTTTTGAGCTGGGGGGGGGGGGGCATTTGGTGTAGAGTGATTCCATTTCGAGTTCCTGCAATTTAATAAGGGACATGGTTGGGATAATTTTCTACAGTCTGTAAGGTGATGGCATGTCACTAACTTTATTTGGCCTGATGGTATTGGGCATTTTCAGGTTTTGTTGGTACCTGTGTTGGTTAGTTTTGCTTATCTTTAGTGTTGCAGTTTAGGGAGCAATTGTGGTCGTACTGCAGAAAGCCACGGGTATTTGTTGTAAGGGCAAGATTGCTATTAAATGGATTTTGGAAAAGGGTTATATGGTTATCACTTCATTGGGCAGTAAAATAGGGCTGCAATCTGATGTGAGGGTCTGTAATTGCCGCTGCATGGTTTCAAGTAGCAGTGGGTTCAGGGTTTGTTGCTTAGATCGCATGGGTACAGTTGGTTTGCCAAGAGTGGGTACACTGAATGATGTTTGGCCTTATGGGGTTTATGGTGAGAGGAGGAACAGACTGGTCAGGTTGGTGGGCAGAGAAGGAGGGCCAGGCTTGCCCTCTTCTGTTCCCCCTCTGGTGTTGGAAGTTCAATTCAATAAGTTGGGAAGCAAAATGAGTGGTTGCAGTGCTTGAAAAATAAATAAGCAAGCAGAGCTGGTTATTTGTTTGGAGGCATAATTCAATAAATTGAAGGTGAGCGGTATAACGCTGCCTGGTAAGTGTGAGGATAAGTGAGCAAATCGGGGGGGGGGGGGTGCTGCTTATCCCAAGGGTGAGTGGTTACGCTGCCCTTATGGTTATTTATTTATGTTTTCTTTTCATGGATGTTATTATCACCTGTGTCATGTTTGGTTGAAATTAATAACTATTGGTTAACAATCATAAAGGTCATCAAATGTTATTCGGTGTGATGTGTTTATTGAAGGGGACCAGGACAATTATCTGCACAGGCTTCAGAGTGGTCTTCTGGACAGCACACCTAGTATATGCTGATGAATCTACGAACATTAAACTAGCAATGGAAAATACTTTGTTACTCCAAACAACTGAAGTAACTGCCACTGATATCTGCAGCAAACTAGGAATTATGGACCCCACACAGACCCAGCATTCCAGTGTAAAGAGAAGGGCTAGAGTACCATGGGAAGCAACTGAGACAAACTCAGTGAAGAACATTATCAGCTTAATTTTCAGTAAACTAAAAATGCAAAACTACAAGCAAATGCTTACTAGTTAGAAAACCAGTCATTAGAGTTTAACCTCACCTTTATTAGGCAAGCAGTAGGCATGGAATTATTTTATCCACTCTGGATTATGTCTACAGAGGTTTACAGTTTGGAAAATACACATTTTCTTCTGCAACAGATTGCACCCATTGGATTCATAGCACAGTGTTCTAACTGTAGCAGCAGGCTCTTCCTGCAGCATTGGTTATTAAAGCTAAATAACCAATCAAGGGAAGTAATACTGAATGATGCAAGCAGCCAGGAAGGAAAAAGACAGTAATTAAGCCATTGCAGTGTGCAGTTCCATGATAGTCTGCAGCAGCATTCAACTATCATTAAGGACTTACTTCTAGTTAAAAGAGCTACAAAGCAAGCGCACTTTGGATTCAGTTATGTTTCCCAGTCACACTTTTAAAGAATTGATGTAACATTATTTTTCAGAAATCCAAAAGAAGCTGATGCATTTTCCAGTTCTCATTAATCAGATAAAAACAGGAAGGAGGTAGCAAGAAACCTTAGCAGAGAGAAAGATGTATTTGCATTTATGTGTTTGATTCTTTCTTCTGATTACTAGAAAAGTCATGCTGGGTATACCTCATTTACAGTGGAGGCCTGGGGACAAAGGCTCCATGACTCAAGAGAGTCATTTAAAGGAATAATCACGCAAATACTCATGGCTCAGATTAATAAAACACAAAAGTGTTGACCGAGTATTAAAGAAACAGTACAAAGAAATACATTTTGAAATCATAGCTCAGTTTGGTAGACAGTTACATAGCTTCTTCAGTATATATAACAAAGTGTATTTTATAGGAACTGAATGCTTCTTTCTTTCTTTCTTTATTCATTCAGTTTGGTAACCGGGGTAGAGCACTGATCCAAATGGACCTATTTCAGTCTCAGTCCAGACAAATATAAATGGCAGTAGACAAGCAAATTAATAATAAGCATTATGTATACAAACAAAATGGTGTGCAAGAATAGCGATCAATAACAGTAATAATATTAAAGTACCCAGTCCTAAGGGCAATAGGAAGTGGTGGTTAGAGTAAAGAGGAAAGAAGAAGAGAGCGCAATAGTGATGGGACAGAGCATCAAGTGTAAAACATAGCAAACGTTAGGGCACTCTGAAATTAACTATATGCAATATATACAACAGTGCGGGAAAGATGTCACATATTACTGCAGGGAAATAACATGAGAAAGTCAAATCAGCCTGACAGGGGAAGAGGACTGTAGGGGATTAGGTTGTGTGTCCAGAGGGAAGCATTTGCAAACTGACTCAGACAGATACAGCTATTGGAATGCAATGGTATAATATAACAGCATGATAAAAATGTGCATGTTTTGACAATGTTTTATAAACTGAATAGTGAAAAAGTCAATAAAACTAATCAAAAATCAACCAATTGAACTATACTGGCTTGTTCCGAGCAAGATCATGGAAAAGCATCATTTTGGAAATTTGCAATCTTGGAGTTGATGTATATAATTTGCAGAGAGTGTTATCTCTCCCTCTCTGTATGTATATATATATATATATATATATATATATATATATATATATATATATATATATATATATATATATTAATTTATTTATTGACATTTGTTTACTGGGAGAGTTCAAATGGGACCTAAGTTCAGTGGAAGCACAAGGAGAAATGGTCCAATAAACATTAATTACACAGCAGATTAAAATTACAAACTAGTAAGGAATAAAAGGAAATATTTAACTACATAATACAATTTTTAAGGACCCTGCACATACATTCTAGATCTTAAGAAACAGGTAGTGTGCACTGCCAGATGTAATTTGAAGACAGTCTGAAGCAGTCATTTAATAGATTCATATTGCCTTTCGTCAACTAATATAAACAATTAGAAGAGTCTAGGGAGAACAGTCTGAGTTTGACAGAAAGTTTGAGATAAAAGTAATTACGCTTATAGAAGGTAGTGGGGAGGAAAATATATGTAAGAAAATTAGATGGAGAAAAATATAAGTAACACAGTGAAGAAGGTATAAAGTGGAAGAATGGTAGGGTTCAACCAGGGCTAGTACACGAGCAGGGGCAAGTTAAGAATTCCTTTAATTATTGTTTAAGGTAAGGTGATTAGAAAATGACCTAGTAGATAGGGATAGGGTATTCTAACTTTTACCTGTCGAGTAGGAGTAGAGGCTTTTTGTGATGACTTACTAAGTTTATAGATCATTAGAAGTTGTCTGTCCTCTTATCTTCAAGATCTATTAGACAGGTAGATGTGGAAGACAAAACTAGGTGCAGGGCAGGCTGTAGATTTAAGAATCTAGCTGCATGTCAGCATGAGTGAAATAAATGCTATTTGAAGAGAAAGTTGCAGTCATTTTAAAGAGTGGAGAGCAGTACAGTGGTAGATATTTTGACTGGCACTAGTTTCAAATGTGGTGATTTTATTTGTAACAAGAGTCTATTTTTTTAAATAAATGTTTATATATATATATATATATATATATATATATATATATATATATATATAGGTCTACCTGAAAATGCCGAAAGTCCACAATGCCGAGAATGAGAACACCGACACCGGAAGATCGACAACGGAGAAGACTGAAAGTTGAGAATCCCGACTCTGAGAACACCAACATGTTAAGGTAAGTGTGCGATAGGGACGGACGTTAGGGTCAGGGTGTGGGTAAGGTAAGTGTGTGATAGTGATGGACGTTAGGGTATGGTGCGGGTCAGGTAAGTGTGCGATAGTGACAGATTTTAGGTTTAGGGGCGGGTTAAGTGAGTTAGGGTTAGGGTGCGGGTAAGGTAAGTGTGTGATAATGATGGAATTGAGGGTTAGGGGCAGATTAAGTGAGTTAGGGTTAGGGTGTGGGTAAGGTAAGTGTGCGATAGTGATAGACTTAAGGGTTAGGGGCGGATTAAGTGAGTTAGGGTTAGGGTGCGGGTAAGGTAAGTGTGCGATAGTGATGGACCTTAGGGTTAGGGTTTGGGTTAAGGTTAGTGCATAGATAGTTGTGTATGTAAGGTTTAGTGTAGGTTTGTAAGGTTTTTGGTGTGCTTGTGTTGTGTGTGTGCTTTTTGGGAAAGGTATTTGTTTTGTTGATTGTCAGGATTGTGGTTTGTCGGGCATGAGAAGTTTCGTGTTTTTGAACTTTCGTTTTTTTCGTGTCGGTTATTTCGTTGTCGGTGTTTTGGCGTGTCGGTGTTATCAGGTAGACCCATATATATATATATATATATATATATATATATATATATATATATATACTGTATTTCCCCGAAAATAAGACCGGGTCTTATAGTTTTTTCCCTTGCCGAAATACACATTAGGGCTTATTATCATGACATGCCTTATTTACACCCCCATACAACAATCTACACTTATTAATTTATTCATGTACAAAAATCAACATTTACTCATATACACAAATTGACATGTATTCATTTACAAAAATCAACATTTGTTATATATATATATATATATATATATATATATATATATATATATATATATATACTGTATTTCCCCGAAAATAAGACCGGGTCTTATAGTTTTTTCCCTTGCCGAAATACACATTAGGGCTTATTATCATGACATGCCTTATTTACACCCCCATACAACAATCTACACTTATTAATTTATTCATGTACAAAAATCAACATTTACTCATATACACAAATTGACATGTATTCATTTACAAAAATCAACATTTGTTCATGTACACAAATTGACATTTATTTGGTACTTTTCCATTATTGGGCAACAATTCTAGGTAACGTGTTAACAGTTGTGTGGGAATTCTACATAAACAGTGAAACAAACATTTCAACTTCAGAATATCTACACCTTGGCTTTCACAGTGCAATATTTCATGCTTAACAGAAAGTGCAGAAAAATCTCAATACATGTGTATTGGAGGAGGGGAATGAAACAGGTGAATAGCTGCCACTTTTTGAGTGGTGATGCTTTCTTTATTCCTTACCCAAACCATAAGAGAAGAATGATGGAAAGTCATAAAAATGAAGTCTGGGAGCTAGTGGCCTTACTTTGTAATTACCCCTTGATAATGAAATGTTATCTTAATACAATGTTGTGCCTTTCGGCTTTTCCCAGTTAGGGGGTCACCACAGTGGAACTCCGGTCCGCTAATGATTGGTAATAGATTTTTACTTGCTGAGTTGCCAGCTCTGACGCACAACCTTCAACGAAGGTACGCCCATTCACGCATGCCTCCACACAGAAGACGCTCTAGCTGAGAATCGAACAGGACAATGTCTTACTGTGGGGCGACAATGCTACTGCAACACCACCACCGCAGCCATACAATAAAGTCAAAAAACTGACAAGAGCTTGCTGACAGCTGAAAGCAGAAGCAATCCATTCTGTTTCCCGATAACGGAAAAGTTATTCAACTACAGTCATGTCATCTTCTTCTGGAACATTGTCATAAGTCTCCAACCCCTGAACTCCAGACTGAATTTCTTGCGACTCTATTTCCTGTAGAACCACTGGCCCCAATCTGTCATGCCTAGCAACAGAGCTCTCCTTAAATGAGCACTGCTTGTCCATGTAGCCTGCTTGTAATGCACTGTCAACACAGCTGTCAATGATTTTATCCCATGAATTCTTCACCCAAGTCACGAACTCTTGCAGGTTAGGCTTCACAAAGTTTGCACTGATTTCTCTCCGTTCTATTTTCAATGTAGTCATTGAGTTCCATGCGCAAATGGTCCTTGAATGGCTTGTTTATTGCAATATCAAGAGTCTGGAGATAGGCAGTCATTCCTGTGGGAATCATTATTTGATCTATTCTTTTCTGTGCAAGGAAGTTCTTCATGTCTTTAGCGTGGTGAGTGCTGGCTGAATCCCAGACTAGCAGACCTCTTTCGTCACCTTGCAAAACAAGTGGCAGCATTACATCGACCCACTTCCTTATAACTGCTTGTGTGCACCAGGCTTTTTCGGTTTCAAGAATGTAAATGCCTGAAACCCATTCAGTCTTATCTTTCTCACCCTTACTAATGATTAGAGGTGGGGTTTTCTTTCCATCTAGATGAATTGCCAAAATACAGGTAACGTGCACTTTCGCAACCAGTGGAGGGAATGTAGATTGACGAGGCACCCCTCTGATCAATTATTGGTTGAGATCCTTGGCCCATAAACACTGCAGTTTCATCCATAGCAATCATGTTGGAGAGTTAGTATTTAGAAAAGTCAATGCCCTCAACAAAGGACTTGAATGCAAGTGCACATTTAATAACTTCAACATCTTCCAGCTTGAACAGTGTTGTCGATCTTCTTAGAGACAGTTCATATCACTGAAGGAAGCCATCCAGCCAATGTTGTAATGCTTTGAATTCTTCTGGGAATATTTCTAACTGTGGTGCCATTACAAGGTCAAATTCTTGAATATCAGCCCTGCACACAACCAAAGCCTTTGCCCTCCTGCTAGCAATCCATTCACAGATGATGTCTTCCAGCACAGGAAATAATGGTTGCCAACCTGATCCACACTTGCACTTCTTAGCCTTTCCCTTGTCCGCTTGTTGACTGAGGTTATTGTATGCTGCTTGCCATTTTCAGACCATTTGGAGATCCAGCTTCTTCTCTTTGCAGAAAGCCATTCGAGTCTTTCCCCAGGAGTCCTCCATGATTCCTTTCTTGTACTCAACATCATAGCTCTTTCTTTTTGCACTCATCTTGTCGGGGGGGGGGGGTCTAACTGAAGACTTAAGAGGCAGAAGTTGAAACACTAAATGGCAAGAGTTAAGAAGACACAACCACACCCATTCTTTATCAAGTATGCACATTTTATGTGCGCTGTGTGAGAGGATTAGGGTTACAGTAAGAATCATCAAGGACTCCTGGGGAAAGAATCTTACGACCTTCTGCAAAGAGAAGTTGGGTGTCCAAATGGTCCGAAAATGGTGAGCAGTGTATGATAACCTCAGTCAACAGGTGTCAATAATATTATTATTTTATAATTCAAAACATCCATTTTGTGTTGTTGAGGATCTTAACTGGGGCTTATTTTTGGGGTAGTGCTTATATCATGACCACACTGGAAAACCATGCTAGGCCTTATTCTCTGGTTAGGTCTTATTTACGGAGAAACACAGTATATATATATATATATATATATATATATATATATATATATATATATATATATATATATATATATATTTACAGGTCTACTTTGATCACAGGGTGGCAAGACCCCCTGCAGCCCACAATATAAATATTGTGAATTTTAACCCAAGGAAACACATTGCAGAGTAGTTCTGTTGCAAGCAGGCCATCTGAATATCTGAATCAGGCATACAAACCATCTCAATGACAAGTAATAAGAACAAGCTGCCTCTATGGAGTTTATCATAACCATTACCTCTTGTGGTAGTCAGGTTCTTGACCTCCAGTTATAAAGTGAGCTCAAGAGGTCTGTGCTATGTGTAAAGGATCAACAAGAAAAACCGATACAGTGGTGACAGGAGAATCTCAGAACAGGTCTCAAGCAACAATGCAACTCCAATGTCAAAAAGCAATTTATTCCAAGGCAAAGCTTTCAGATAAACCACCGTTCTTTAGTGCTAATGGTTTACAAAATTAATAAACACTTTAAATAAGAGCAAATCAGTGTCACATGACTACAACCAGCCTATCATATGACCCATTCAATTAAAACACAGCATACAATAAAAATACAATAAAAATGCAAAAACATATAAGATAAATACACTTTTAAAGATTTTGCTGCTGTCTTCTTACTAACACTGGTTTAATACTCACAGAGTTATTAAGACCAGGTTTAAAATCTGTCTGCAATCTGACAATCCATTCGTATTCTTTATTCTCCAGGACATTATTTATATCGCACCCCACCCCACCCCCGGGGTCTTTGAACACTACATCTATAGCCATAAACCTAAAGCAATGTTCTGAATCTTCACTCATAATGTTTGCTCAAAGCATTTTTTTCATTTTTCCTATGAACGTCAGACTTATGCTCAATAATCCTGTGCATGACTTTTTAAAATTTTTAGAGCAGATGAATGAAATGGCTGCTGAATTTGTCAGTAGCAGTTATGAGAGGGAAGACGTTGACAAAATATGTGAAGAAGTTAAAACAGAAAAATAGAAAGCTAAAGTAAGAAACACACTGCTTTATTTAAAAACCTCAAGTAAGCACTTTCGTCTCTCTACCATAGATCAGAGACTTATTCAGAGTGAGATATTATATTGTTACCTTTTTAAATACAAAAGACCTCACATGATTAAAACATGACTAAAAGACCCATAAGTAGTGTTTTAACCCTTTCCTTTTTAAAAACATCATGAAGCCTTCTCTATTATTAGCTTCAAATGATTTCAACCATCTAATGAAGACTGCTGTCTTTGCCCCATGAAAGATAACTTAACCTCTACCGTCTGTTTACACCAGTCTATGAAAGAGGCTTGTCTCAATTCATTCACATCTGCCAGCACCCAGTTAGAGAGGTGTCATATTTCTGAGTGCCGGCAGGCAAAACACCAATTTGTTGAATGCTGTCAGAGATAAATTTAAATATATGTGTTCAGTCCCACATGGGAAGAAATTTTTTTGAGTACTGGAGAACTTTATTATCTTCTGGTACAACATAATTTTATAAATGAAATGTAAAATGCACTTAAAATATGAGTTGCTTATATATTTACAGCCAGTGAAAGGCACAGGTAAGATTATTTTCATAACTGTATGTGTAAATTAATAAGTCATAAGGCTCAAAGCCGTCTAAATATCTTAGACCTACACAGTACAAAATATTTCATTTTATACAAAAATATCAATCAAAGCAACACTAATCAGAAGGCTACATGCACACAGTGTTACATTTATTTGACTCTGTATATTAAGTTACTTGAAAAACATCTGGCAACAAATATTAAAGTTATGTGCCCCAGTATACGTTTTTCCAAGTATGCTAATATGATACATTGGTCTTTAACTAAATAAATAGAACAGTCTATATAAAACAGCCTAAATAATATATATGTGTGCGCGTGCATGTGCATATGTGTGTGTGTGTGTGTGTGTGTGTGTGTGTGTGTGTGTGTTTAAAGATGAGACAATATTTACTAATGATGAGTCAGTTTAGCCTCTATGAACTGCTTAATGTATAAAACCATTTATACGATAGTTCCATATGCATATAACAAGTTTGATACATGATAATATAGATAAGAAATGAAGACTTTATTTCTATGTTTCTATGAGACATATAATGCCATGAATTAGTACAGAAATGTAGTTTAATTTCCATTTTAAAACTGCTGCACTCAGCACATTTCAGCATAGTTCAGTAAATGTTCAGCCATCTAAACTGCTGACATTTAGAAACTATTTAATTTTATTTTGAGAGAATTTTTTTTTGCCATGAAGAATAAGCTTGCATGGTCCAGTTTAAACTATTCAGAACATGAGAAATTCACATATATTGTGAGAATTAACCATTTGGTAGGAATTGCCTTTTTTCCCTTATGTGGCAGATCAGTAACTGAAAAAAAATAATATCCTTATTGGCAGAAACTTCAATCCTTATTATTTGCAGCTTAGTTTTTTTTATAACACAGTAATTTTCTTAATGCCAGTGTGTGTGTTTTCTGAATTTCTGCATGTCACTATGCCAGACTGTTGTGTGATTCACAACAAAATGTATGTGACATTTTATCAGAGTCATGAGGGTGTGGAGCAAATAATTTTTACTACAGTTGCAGTGCACACTACCAATTAATTACATATAGTAAAGCAGTAGTGATAACAGAGAGGCCCAATGATCCAGGGGAAGGAATCTAACAAGGGCGGTGATCCTCAACACAAAGCATGTAAATAATTTATGAAAAAGTAATGTGTGGTTTGTGAGTCAAGGGAATCTACTAATCCTATACACAATTTGAGTTTAATAGGTTTCAAATTGTGGTGAAGAACACATGAGTGGAGAGAAAGTAAATTGCCCCTTGGCAAGGAAGATGGTAAGATGATGCTTGTTCACTTATTTGCACTTTGTTTACTGATTTGGGCATTCTTGGTTAAGTCTGTTTACAGATGTGACCCAAGAAGGAGAGCTCATTGAAAACTCTGCACAAGGGAAAAAAATGAAACTTCAAAATTGAAAAGATAAAGTGTATACAATAAAACACAAATACATAATCACACTTATAGACAAGAACAAATAAAAAAATAAAGAGACGAAAGTACAGAAATCAAGACTGTAAAGTTAAACAAGATTAAATCATGTTTACATGGTCAAATTATGAAGAGCAACATTCACAATATAGGAAATACAAGAGCATTAGTACATGGTACACACAGAGAAGACACATCTGCAGAAAATTTGAGATGCATAGGATGAATGTATTATATTAATTTAAACAAAAAAAGAAGTGGGCTATGAGGCACAGCATACTTGCAGTAAAATTCCATACTTCCAAAAATGCTCATCATACCTGTGCATTTTACATCCATAAACCCATAGGTAATCAGTGTAGAAGACCACTAGGAGACTTATCACTGCAGGTTACATAGTCTCCCTTTTAATAAAGGAATGAGGTGCAAGACCCAGGGTGGCTTTAGGTTATCCATTCATCTAAATATTATTAGTTTTGCGACCCCAGCACTTGGACACTATATGTTGCAGAAGTTAGAAAAATTCTATTCTAGTATAAGTAAGGAAAAATCAAATATCCCAGACAGTTACATGACTTATGACATAAGAATATAACAGTCAGTCAACCACAAGTCCAGTCAACCACAAGTCAACTGAAAACCAACAGTCCAACAGGAAACAAACTTTAGAAAGACAAAAAAGAGTGTTAAATAGTCCGAGAAGTCCAAAAGCCTTAACGCAATTTTATTAAAATACAAAATAAATAGCGTTTTCGCTACTGCCTACAAGTAGCTTCCTCAGAGGCTAAAACACAGAAAAGGCGCCAAACAGTTTTTATACTGTAGGTAGCCTAATTAAAATCAGCTGTCATTGTTAAAAACATCACTTCCTTAAAGTTACAAACAGTTTTTTCTTTAAAATATTTCCCAAGACAATCCTGGTAATCAATCCTAAAGCATTTTAAACAATTAACAACAGAAATATGTCATATCCATATGTTAATAGTAAATCTTTGTGGAAAATACATATCTGTTGTTGTCAAAAAACAAATGTTATAAATTACTAAGTCCTATTTTTATATAAAATGTTAATACCACTAGGACTCAAAATAGGTTAACAAGTATAACTAAGTGTGTATACTCAAACACGCCAGGTTGAACGTACTGACCAATACCTGTAGTAAATAAGTTCTTGATAAATAAATAAGTAAATAAGTTAAAGAAAGCAATTGTTAAAGGCCAACTTGTGAGGGCGGTCAGAATGTGCAGTGAATTAAAAGACTTTGAGGAAGAATGTATTACGTTGAACAACTTTTTTCTGGATAGAGGTTATCCTACTTCATTGATAGAGGAAGTGATACTGGAAGTTTCCAACAAGAGAGTTAATGGAATAATTTGCCCTTTAATATTTAGTGACCGTAATAAGATTTCCAGGGAAGAAGGGGCTACAGTTGAAATGATAGAAACAAGTTTTAGCCCTGCCACTGTGACAGAGGAACCTAGGTGTGACTTCTCTTTGTCCTTCTCCACTATTTACAACTTGAACTCTAAAGAACTATCAGACATTATTGGCAAGAATTGGTACTTTATTACTAACAATTCTTTTCTTGTTGAGAAATTAGGTAATAGACCTAAAGTCACATTTAGGAGAGGCAGTAACATTAAAGAACTGTTACAAACCAATGCACCAAATCATGGTCTTCAAAAAACCAAAGGGTGTTTCACTTGTGGTTCCTGTAGCTGGTGCCACGTTGTGAAATCCGGTAGTTCCTTTAGTATAGGTCAACAAAAATTTTGGATTAATCACAAAATAAACTGTGATACAAAATCAGTTATATATGTGGCCCTCTGTGTTTGCTGCCCGGCATTTTATGTCGGAAAAACCGACAGAAAATTCAGAGAGCGCATATATCAGCATATATACGCCATCAGAAACAACAAAACCGAGAATGCTCTTGCAAAACATGTTGAATTTAACCAAGGACATAGTTTTGTTTTTATGGGCATTGACTGTAAACAGAAATCCATTAGGGGAGGACCTACCTCCTTGTTGTTAGAAATTTTAGAACTACACTGGCAACTCAAATTGGACGCCTTTAATATGCCAGGTTTAAACGAAAGTTGTAATATAGCCCCTGTGCTAAAATATAAGGCTTATTTACGCTGATGAACTTGTTTTGTATTAAGAACTTATTTACTACAGGTATTGGTCAGTACGTTCAACCTGGCGTGTTTGAGTATACACACTTAGTTATACTTGTTAACCTATTTTGAGTCCTAGTGGTATTAACATTTTATATAAAAATAGGACTTAGTAATTTATAACATTTGTTTTTTGACAACAACAGATATGTATTTTCCACAAATATTTACTATTAACATATGGATATGACATATTTCTGTTGTTAATTGTTTAAAATGCTTTAGGATTGATTACCAGGATTGTCTTGGGAAATATTTTAAAGAAAAAACTGTTTGTAACTTTAAGGAAGTGATGTTTTTAACAATGACAGCTGATTTTAATTAGGCTACCTACAGTATAAAAACTTTTTGGCGCCTTTTCTGTGTTTTAGCCTCTGAGGAAGCTACTTGTAGACAAGTCAACTGAAAGTAATGTGGCCAGCACAAAATCTGGCAAAGGATAGCACAATGCAAGCATGGACAGTAAGACAGTTGCTTTTAGTTTTAATGAAATGATAATGAGATACAAAGCAAGGAAGAGAAGAGTTGTAATGCTGGGTATATTGAAATGCATTTGATAAGGTTTCAGAATTTCTTGTTTTAAGACAGTTTGTGAGTTGTCCATAGCACTGTCTATCTGGAAATAGCAAGGATAGTAAGGACGCCAGTGCTGATACATTCGATGGGCTAGGAGCTTCTTCAGCAGTTGGGAAATACCATATTATTCTAGCATGGAAGGAAAGGTAAAGTGCAAGAAAAATAAATCTTGTACTGTAGGGGCAACTACATTATTTTTGCTTGATAATATTAGAGTGCTTACAGATTATAAACCAAGATATCTAAATGATCACTAGAGCAGTTTACCTAGTATGATGACTGAGTGCATAACTCCAACCTTTTTCCTCCAACTGATATGTGGTAGATAGGGCTACAGCTTTTAGATCTTACACTACTGCCATCAGTATTTGAATGTGATGGAACCAGCAGTATGCAGCTTGACCCGTCATCACTGTTTCCAGTTATCCTATGAAGGACAATTGGCCTTAAGAATGTACTGTACATCTGCACTGTTATCTTGGGAACTAGTTAACACCTATCACACTCACATAAGTTCAACTTTGTAGCACTTCATATCCTGGTTATAACAACTGCCTCCCCAGGATTACACCCACATCATGCTGAGCCCAGTACTAGTCGGTGCACTTAACAGTAGTTGAAATATAACCACAATTATTTCTACACACACACACACACACACACACACACACACACACATTTTAAATAGTATAGCAAATGGTGACTCTCCATCACAACCTACTTCCTTCCCAGGATTTGAGGCATGCTGCCACTAGTTTGTCAAAAGTAATACAACAAGAACACACCTTACTGTTTTCCCTTCAAATAAGCCAATCTATAAATAATCAAATAACATAAATTAGATCTGAGCATTTGTCCTTTTATGGGCAGCACACAGTTTGGTGTACAAGCAAGCTGCACGCACCCATAAGCTAATAAATAAAATATAAGCCACAAGCATTCTAATTTGAATAACACAATTATTTACTTGAAATAACAAAGTGTAAACATTTTCCCAGAAGCTGTACAGACAGTAAAAGGTTTGCACAAAACATTGAAAAAAAACAGTTCAAAACACAGGTGATGTCACAAAAAAACTTAATAATTCAATTGAAAACAATCTGCTTCTGGCTAAAGATATATTGTGTCCTTACTGTTTTTGGTATTTAAAGGAAAACTCCTTAGAACTCAAAAAACTCATATTTTCCATTGTATCTTTGTTTAATGCCTCAAAATCACACCAAGTGCTTCTTTTACAATTTTAATGCATTTCCCTCAATATGGCAGATGATGGGGCCTGCCATGGTAATGTGATCTTGTTTGCTTGTTTTAATTCCTTCTTCCCAGAATACATTTCAAGGCCTCATTATATGACTCCCTGACTGAGCCTCATTTATGTGTTTGTCAGAGCATATTCTATGCTGTAAATAGCTGTTAGCTACTTCCAGCGAAAGGAAGCAGGTAAATAGCAGGCTTTTGTAATTTTTTTGTAGTTCTAAAAGAGTTGACAGATCTTCCCCCACACTCTCATGCTGAGGTGGGAAAACGCTCACTGCGGTAAATGATCCTTGTTGTATCAAGATAAGTAGTACAGCTCAAAACAAGTCTGTCTTCTACTTCCAAATGCCTTCAGTGGGAAGTTTTTTCCTCCTCTGATAAATGATGCAAAATTAAAATGTGCTTTACTAGTTCCTTAACTATTTCTGTCATGTTCACCCTCCTTTTTTTCTATTTCATATTTATTTATACTTTAGTAACCAGGAAAGTGAACTGGTCCAAGGATGCTTTTCAGCACAACTTGGGCCATATTGGCAAAGATAATAACAAGTATCAAAGGCACTTAGCAATACAAAGAAAAAATAAAGACATTGACCAAGATTCAATGTGCAACACATAGCCAATATGTGACAAGTGATCAAGTAAACCATTAAGCAACATTTACTAGAATGTATATACATTAATAATGTTTAGCTCTATGTTGTTTATTATAAATAATGAATTGTATGCACCCATATTACACACAGTGTGTGTGTATATGTGTGTGTGTGTGATGGAGAACTTGATTATATGCTTGTGCGCGCAGTTCATGTCCTTTCAAGAAAAATAAATCAAAATGGAAATTTTGTGTAACTGTATATGTGTGTCTATACATACACACACACACACACACACACACACACACACACACACACACACACACACACACACATATGTGTGCTTGTGTGTCTGTGTGTCTATGTATAAAAATGTATGCAGCATGTAGAATACTCCATGTGTGTGTGTGTGTGCGTGTGTGTGTGTGTGTGTGTGTGTGTGTGTGTGTGTGTGTGTGTGTGTGTGTGTATGTGTGTGTGTGTGTGTGTGTGCATGTGCATTTAAATACAGTTAAGTATTTCTGATTTCCTTTTCTTAACATTTTTAATGCAAGGCCACATAGTAAATGTATGAGAAAGTAAATTTAGCTGTATATTATGGTTGCCATCAGTTGTTATATTTCCTTTGTGGACTGCACTCTAACGATATGAGGACTGACTCAAAGTAAATGGGAATCTCTTACCATGGCTCCGCATGTACCAGATATGCATCCCGTCTGGAAGGATACCACAAAAAAACATAACAGACCTTTTTATGAACAGTATCAGTGTACCTAGCTGATAGGGTTGCCACTTGTTTCACTTTCTGCAGTTCTGGCTTTTGTGTGTGTGGGGTCTTAATAATTGTAAATGCATTGTTACTTTACAAGAAAAAATATTTTCTGACTTTTCTCTAAATGTCACAGAAATCTTTGATACTAAATTTAAGTTATCTTAACATATAAACTATTATAAATAACCATCATTTAAAGCTTACCATTTCAATACTGTGTTGTTGCTTATGTAAATTTTGTCAGAAGAGTTGGAAAATGCCTTTAAACCCCTGACTGATCTAATTGCTTTGTTTTGCTGTGAAAGGGGAGTATTAAGTTATATTCCTCTCTGCAATAAAAACAGTGGAAAACAGTTCTGCAGCATTCTGTCTTTTTTTATATCAGCTGCTGTGTTTAATTGTCCATCTAAGACTGACTGCAGCATTTGATGAGGTAAACCACAGATTTAACTGTGTTTATGATATGCCATGCAGGTGGAGATAAATTCCTCTGCAAAGTATGTGAGAAGGTGAGCTTAAAAATATAGGTGGGCTTTCCCTTGCTTTGACTCCAATATAAGGAAATAAAAATAGGTTTCTGGTACCTACATAATGCTGGAACCATATTGTAAGGAGAAAAGAAACCTAAAGATGGAGCTAAACTGTAGGAGAGGGCAGAGTTTTCCTTTAATCACAAAATGGAATGTCAGAGTTCTTAGAGGCGGTATAATTTGAGCTTTGTCTACAAGGGTATCTTCCAGGAAGCAATAACTCTTCCTCCTTGTATCATTCTCTTTCCTTTTGTTGTAACAGCCAGTCTCTATAAATATACAGTAAATAGTTTAATTATAAGTATAACAAGATTAACTGTGGCTTTTGAATTACAGAAGATGCCCTTTCTGTCACATACTTTCTGTTGTGGGGTTAAAAGTGTTTACTACATATAGTCCAAATGCCAAAAAAACAAGTGACCCAGCCAAAATCTTCAAACATCATACTCTAGAATAATCTTAACATAGTCTAGTTATACAATGGTAAATTAAGAGCTATATACCATTTCATACATCTATCACGTATTACACATTTGCTAGAAAGCGACTTCATTTCAACTTCATTTGCTTTATCTTTTAAAAGCTATTCACACCATATTTTAAATTTAATATAGCCCTGATGCAATTAATTCATTTTCATACATTTTTCTTTGAAAAAACAATATCTTCTTCCCTTCTTACAGTTGTTCTCAAACCTGGCAACTCTCACAAAGTAAACCTTTAATGGACAAAAGGACAACTGTTAATGACAAGAAAACAAATGATTTCAGATTAGGGAATATGCTAACATTTTAAAGTTTTGTTCTGAGGATATTAGAGGTACAACTGATGTAAATGGTGAAAGAAAGGGCACTTTGTTTTTTGGTTTCATCTGAGGGGTGATACAATTCATGCATGACTGTTATGTGAATTGATGACATCCTAATCAGGCAAATATGTATATCAAGGGTCGCCATTTAAAAATGATGCAATTATGGTACTCATATACAGAGGCTTTGTTCTGGCTACTTATCTAAAGTGTGAAACCAAATCCTGTCAGTGCTGATATGTCAAAAATAAAGTGTCATGACTATAAAGTGTTTTTTGCAAGGGGGCTTTTTCTCCTTGTGTCCCCCTTGCTGCTCTCATATACAAAATTCAAGAAACATGTGTTTGAGAATTGAAGGAACATGCTCAGCTATACCAACTTCAGATTTTTTATATATTCCCTCATATTCATACGTTATAGGAGTTTCAGCATGTGCACACTGTTTGTACATATGTATGCCTCTATCAAGTGTCATAAGAGCAGGATGAGATGTCTAAAATCAACAAGGCTGCAAACTGACATTGGCTAGTCCAGTTTAAGATCCCAGAAGCTTTTTCCTGTGTTCTAGCCAGACAGTACAAATTATCCTGTATATAGATGCTGCATGTTTATTCTAACAGTACTGGATGTATCTTATATCTGTCATGCAACATGCTTGACCTCCAGATATTATGCCTTAAAATATCTAGTGTCATACTTCCTTCTCTTAATCATACAGTGATTAGCAGGACAGAGTGCTGCCCATTCCTTGAACAAGTCTAATGCCAACCGGTAAACCCTTGCAATGGACTTGCTAATATATTACACATGCAGAGGTAGCCGAAGAAATGTACCCATAAATCGACTGTTAAGATGGCATGTCATATATCTGTATTGTTACCCATATAGGTTTTATACACACAGACACACACACACACACACACACACACACACACACACACACACACACACACACACACACACACACACATACACAAACACACACACACACACACACACACATATATATATATATATATATATATATATATATATATATATATATATATGGTTTCCCGTCATATTGTCAGAAATTACATTATCGATCGTGCTTTTGTGCGAAACAAAAGCGGGAATTTTAAACTGCGAAAGACTCTGCAGTTCGAAAATCAGCAAATTGAACAGCAGATTCACAAATTTTTGAATTACAATGTCGAAAACACATCGTAATGCAGGGGGCAAGCCCCCCTGAACAACCCATGTGGGGGTCTGCACCCCCCTACTTTAATATACTAACTCTGAGATCGCACTACAGTGGGGTAAGGGTTCATTTCCTGATACCCGCTGTAGTGCACTCTGCACCCAAAATGTCGAATCTGCGCTCATTGCACATTTGGACAATTTTTTTTCACGGTATTTCCAATTTAGAAAGCTCATTTCACACATAGTGGATTCGTCCAAGTGTATAATGGAAGATAAACCTATATATATATATATATATATATATATATATATATATATATATACATATACATACACACACTATAAACATGTACAGAGTTATTATCAGGTAATCGTCATTCTTTGCTTGTTCTAGGTTGGTCCTATATTTCATATGACACTATGGTCTAATATATGCAGCAGCTACTTTTCTCCTGTTGTATCTACTATGCTACAGGTTTCCTTTGTGGATAACACACATGACCATTCAGTCTTATAGTGTCATGCATCTAGCCTGAATAATAAAATGCATTTTCAATAAAACAAGAAATAATTAAAAAATAAGTGGCAAACTTCCCCTTGTTGTGAATTATGGGATCCATATACACTATTGAAATTCTTCTATAGTTTTTTCTTTGATAATGTTAGCAGTAAAGACTAAATGAAAATTGCCAGTTGCCTCTCTCCATTGCATGCTGATACACTGTTGTTCATTTGCAACAATGTAGTGTACTGTTACATGTAGGATGGCAAATCACATTGTTACTATAAACTAATATTTATAGTGATATCACCCCATCTAGTATAACATGGTCAAGTATTCCAACCACAACTTTATCAGTTATTGTTATTAATCATTATGATATTAATTTTCACATTTATTAAGAGATTCACATACACGAGTATTTATACATCTGACACAAGCACATTCAATAGCTCCAGTTCAGAAGAAAGGCTGCATCACTTAACTTATTACAGATATCTACTGAAAATTTCAGCCCCTTAGTGTGACAAAAGTCAATAGATTTCCCGTCTGACCAACATAGCTAATAACAGGAACCTTTTGTTACCAAAAATATCACACCTTCTTGTAAGACAAAATTTAATATGGGTAAAGACAGTTACTTTGTTACAGTCATATGGACTGTCACTAGAAAATAATCTGGGTTTGCTGTTTTCTTTAGTTCCTAGTTCAGCTATGAAAGGCACATTATTAGAATTCAGTTATGACAGAATGTGATATGTTTGTATACATTTATGTGTTTGTAACATTTCATATTCTACAAAATAACACTTTCATTTTCATGATACAGTTTAATTGACCTCTTATTTTACTGACTAATTAACTACATAGTTAATGACTTGCTTGATTAGCTGAATGACTGATTGATTAACTGACTCATTCGTTTAATTACCCTGTCACTTTTGTAAAGTGTGCTTTGTGGTTATATTACTTGCACAGTTAAAATCAAGAAATCTCTTACTAAGTAACATCTGAAGTCATACTGTTGCATACTAGAACTGCATATTATCAAACAATGAAATCTAAATTGATCTGCCATTTCATATTATCAATTTCATGTCTTCAAATATGAGATGGTATTAAATTAATGTAGTGAGAAGACCGTTACTGAAATTATAAAAGTATGTGATTGGTGTAATTTTCAGCTTAGAAAATGTATTAATAAAATAATTTTACTGTACAGATCTATCTAAGGACTGGGACTTATTGCAAAAAGACTGGTGAAATACTTCCATGCATTCACTGTATTTGATTAAATCTGGAAACTGTTTGTAAATCTGCTTCTTAGTGAAGACAGGTAAATGACTGCTATGTGTTTACATTTTCACTAAATGGCATTGATTTTCTATCAAAGCACATGACAATTACCTTCTCTGGAATGATTACAACATTATCCCTTGCATGAAGAGGAGTTTCAGTCAGTCAGAGTAAATTTTGTAATCTGACCACAGTATGATGTCTCATAACTATAGAAATGCATGATCACAATGTTTCCTCAACTCCTTCATGCAAATGAAAAGCAACATTATAATTATATCCTTAAAATGTCTCTCACAAAACCCAATTAAGTAATACTGGCTTCCTGACTTATGCTACTCGGAGCTATGCAATAAGTAAATTATCAAAAAGGTATACATCACCATAGTCACATTACTGCAAGTAACAGTGCAGATGTTAATCTGAATTTAATGCTCGGCCAGAAATGAAATTACTTTTTTCATGCTTCTGTAGGTATTGAAATAATGGCCTCTTCCAAGTTTCTAAAAAGCATATCCTTCCAATACATATTATATTTCACAAACTGAGGGTATGATTCATTATATTACCTTTGGTAGTACAATTAAACAGTAATGAAGAGTTTTGTCTGGATAATGACAAGAAACAATTAATGACTGGAATTAGCAACACAGAATATTGCCTAAGGCCATTGTATAAAGCCAGACTGGTAATTTTGACATTGTTTTATTACTTTTTCATTTCCTAAACTCTCATTGTCTGCCCTGATTAAAATTTCTGACATATGTGGAATATATTATCATTCCACAACTGCAGTAATCAAACTCCTACCAAGCCAGAGCAAGACCTGTTGGTTTGATTTAATTACTACTTCCTACAATAATTTTTCCTGAATACATTTAAACAAAAGTATTTCTTCTAAAGGCTCTACAGAACTTTTTTTCTTATAATGAAAGGGAAAGTTCTGCTTTCGTACAGGCAATAAATACATAAACACAATTCTGATCTTTGATGTAATAGTCATGCTTTCCCATAAGCAGTAAACAAATAAATACATTTCTGAAACCTGATATCTACTATTCCCAAAGGAAAAAGACTAAATAGCATGAACAATTATCCATAAAAAGAACTGTGTCAAAAATATCTAAGGTTTAAGTGTGATAATACAGCTGTTTATTATTAAAAACTAATTATGTTGTTCTGTAGGAGAGCTACTTTGTCTGTCTTAGAATATGTACTTTAAAATATTATCATTCTTCATATCTGAACCATTCTGGCCTGTGGTGGCGGGCAGAATTCAATGGACATTACATAAAATGCTGATAAATCACATCAGCCCAAGTTATCAGTATAATAATGAATTGATGTGACATTTGAAAAATTACAGATAAATACAAACACAATAATAAAACTCTGCTAAACTATTATTAAAATTACTACTTAACCAAAAACTGAGACACATTGAATTCACCATTTGTGATTTTGCATTAAACACAAAGCATGTTTATTTCCTGCATTAAGCCTAATGAGTATCTTGCATCAATCACAACATTGCATGAATCTTTTTTTTTTACTGAAATGATTTTTATTTTGATGAAATGCAATAATTTAATACATTCATAACATTCAATAACTATTTACAGTATTTACTTTCAGCCTGACAAAAAGATTCAGATAAAAACATATGTAACTAAATAACTTAATATATAAACTATAATAGTTAGGAAGAGTTTGGTTCCATCTGTAGTATGTCAATCAAATTTTAAACTTTTCTCCACGGACTATTAACCAATGACTTAGGAAAAGTTCTTAGCTCTTTATTTCTTTTCTCCATTAGAATGGATTTCTTCAGTGAAGATAGTAATTCCTCCATTGTGGGTGCTACATTAGAGTTCTATCTTCTGGTTATGCATTTACTGGCTATTGCTAATATGGCCCACAACAAATACAAGACATCTTTCTTCATATTATTACTATTAACAACATTCAATAAGATCAAAGACTTTGTCAAAACAAATATATCTGTATAGATAGCTTGAAGAAATGTACTAATCTCATTCCAATATGGTTTAATACTAGTACAATCATAAAAGACATGAGACCAGTCATCATTAGTGGACAGGTGACATTGCCAAAATAACTTTCTGCTTGAAGGGTTCATTTTTAAAAGTTTCTCAGGTGTCAAAAAGGATCTGTGTAGAAATTTCCAATGAAAAATCCTTCAGAATTGTAAATAAGAAGTTGGTTTAACTGAAAGTAAATTTTTTGTTTTATCTTCCATTGATAATGATACTTGAAGCCCTTTAGTTAGCTATTGCCAGTAAGAATCTTTAGGAGCTGTCTTATAGACAAAGTGTTATACAGATATGATAGTTCATTCTTAATATTGATATTATTATATAGGATTACAAAAATCCAGTTTATAATTTTTTATACGGTTTTGAAGGATGAGTTGTATACTATTCTACACAGATCCTTAGTGTATGCTGTGACACTCTGAAGAACTAACCAGTCATTAGGGGATAGGCCATAGGTTGACAATATATATGTTGTGTGTTCTAAGCTTGCTGGTTTTCTATACATTGCAACCAACAAAATAGGTTACTATTCTCTCATAATCCAAAAATCTCTCTGTGTGTTTTATCAGAGAAATCCCTTGTAATAGTAAACGGTATTAAAAATATATACCACATTTTTATATCTAAAATTGTGTTGATGACTTTTCTAAAAAACATCAAAAATATGGTTTATTAGTGTTAGTTTAGTTAATCTTGATGTACTATACTGTAAATTTATACTTAAACAGTGCCATATCTTATCTTTGTCAGTTACCAAAGCATTCTTTGATAAATACTTTTCATTCATTAGTATAATAGAGTGTAACTGTTTCCAGTTGGAAGAGTATCTTGGATTTATCCAATCCATCACTATTTTTATTATAGATGCCTTTATATAAGTATCAATCTCTGGGAATTTTAACCCCCCTTATTCCCATTTTCTGATGTGATGAGAATATGCCACTATATTTCTTTTGAGATACCATAGGAATTTCATCAGAGTTGAAGTAATTTCTTTAAGGATTTTCTTTCCTGGTGGAATTATAAGAGCCTGTGCTATATATAATATTTTAGGTAACAAAAATATTTTTATCAGTTGTAACCTATCTTCAAATGTTGCTTATCAATGTCTTGATTAAGTCTATGGTTTTGGCATAGTTAAGCTGTAAGGTTTCCCCTATATTCTTACCTAGGACTATTCCTAAATAGTCTAGAGTTAAAACTTGGTTTCCAATAAATATGATTAGCTGGAATTGTATGTTCTTTTTTTATTTAATAATGAATATTTTGATTTTGATTTGTTTAAGGAGAGTTCTGAGATTTTTTGGAAATAAATTACTTTATCCACTTCACCTAACACTTCCTTAGAACTGGGTAAGGTAAGAAGGACATCATCAGCAAGCATCAATATTTTAGAAATATACTGGTCATATATATTTATACCTCTTATCTTTGGGCTATTACGTATTAAGATGGCAAAAATGTCTATGGCCAGAGCAAATAGGATATTGGACATAGGACATCATAGTCTAGTACCTCTAGTGATTTGGATTGGTTTGAATGTAAAGGGACCTATTTTGACATATTCCAGATTATTTTCATAGATTTTCTTTGTCAGTGTTATAAAATAGGAGGGAAAATCAAATAACTGTAAGACTTTAAATAAATAATCCAAATTTAAGGAGTCAAAGGCCTTTTGAATATCTAGACCTATTATCAATGCTTCATGGTTTCCTCTATTGAGGTAATCTATTAGTGTTAATACTCTTTTAATATTATCCTGTACATGTCAGTTATGTATGAAACCAGTTTGGTCTTCATTAATTATTTTAGATATGGGCATTTTCAATCTGTTGACCATAATTGACATAAATAGTTTATAATCATTATTCAACAAAGAAATTGGTCTATATGAGTTACAATGATTAGAGTCTTTATTCTCTTTTAATATATGGGACATTAGAGAATATCTCCAAGGAGGAGGAATTTTTGCTAATGTTTGAACTTCAAGAAAGATTTTATGTAGGAGAGAGATTATAGAAGAAGGGAACAATCTATAAATTTTGATAATTAAGCAATCTATTACAGGTGCTTTATTAGACTCCCTTCCTTTAATCCCATCTATAATTTCCTTCTGAGAAATAGTTTATTGTAAATCTAGCTTAAGCTCCTCGGGAATTCCTATTATGTTGGGAATTATATTCTCTAATTTCTTACATTCATTTGTACTTATTTTATTTTTATGATGTTCTGCATAATGATAATTGAAATCCTCCAGAATGTCACCTATGTCTGAGAATTTTTTTTCCCTTCATGAAAGATGCCATCAATATTATTAATTTTTGATTGTATCTTAACTTTCATAGATAGGTTATAAAGATGCTTAGGAGAGGTAGCATAAGAATTTAATTTCAGTTTTTCCATAGCTGAATTAGTTTTATGGGATAATATTTCAGTGTATTTCTAATTTGCTTCTTTTATTTTCACCTTATTATCTGTATCAATTAAGTTCTTATTAAATTTCAGAGATATTTGATTTTGGAGTTGCTGTAACTCTGAGTCCCTTTCCTTAATTTTATTTTTTTACCAGCTAACGGTCTTGCCATATAGATAGACCTTAAGAGAATCCCAAACCATAATTGTGTTTGCTTCAAGTTTGTAATTAATCTCTAAGAATAGCTGAAGTTCAGAAGTTATTCAGGATTTAAAGTCTTTATTTTTTGTGATATATGAAGGAATCCTTAAAGTAATAACTAACTGACTGAATTCCAAGTGAATTGTTAATAAAAGGGAATTATGATCTGAAAAGGGACAAAATCACATTAAAAAATCAAGATTTTAGAATAAAGATCTTGTGAGATATACATTTTATCTATTCTAGTTTGGGTACCATGTCTATAGTCTTGGTGTGAGAATAGTAAAGAATTTGATCCCAGAGCATTAAAGGTGTCTTTTAATTTAAACATTTCTGTCCATTTTTTAACTGTTTGGCTGAGGATGATATCCTAGGAGATTTCCTATTGGTAGTTTCTGTAATATCTATGATGCAATTGAAGTCACCTCCTAGTATAATATTACCTTTAGAGTAAAGTCTAAGTGTTTCTTAGCTAGTCCAACCCCCATACCTGGGAACCAGTATAAATTAACCAGGGTCCAAATTCTATTGTTAAACTTAAGTATAACTAAGGCCATGAGTCCATCATTATCTACATGTTTATAAATAATATGGGGATTTAAAAAAAGTATTTTTCCATAGAATTGTTACTCCTCTGGTCTTGTTTTTATAAGAAGATTGAGCTAGTATTGTGTATTCTTTAGGGTCCCACATAAATGTGTCATTTATTTTAAAGTGAGTCTCTTGGAGCAAAATTACTTGAGCCTTGTTTAGTTTAAGATACCTTAGTAGGTTAACTCTCTTATATGGGTTGTTTAAGCCATTAGTATTTAAGGATATCAAAGTTAAATCCATATCAGAATTATTTAAAGATAATAGATAATAAGGGTACTTGTATTATTTGAATCTTGTATGCATAATACTCTTCCTGAACAGACAACAGAATATCAATTGTTATATTTCTATTTATCTCAATCCAAATAGCTTTCCCTATGAAAGATAGAAGTAAACAATTGCTTCAGGCATTTTAAAATTAGAAAAACAGTTAAATAAAAATTAGCATATTTAACTCTTATATACACTTTAATACACCCTATACATGGAATGCGATGCATTCCTAGTCTAGCAAACAAAACTAAATCTTCTAGACTACCTATCCCAATCATTAAGCTTTGTTGGTTCGAGCCCATGAAAACAAAGTAAAAATGGAGAATATATTATAAATTAAGAGAAACATAGTAGTGATAAACAACTAATCAGATACTGATTCCACATAGATTTTAGAAATAATAGTTACATACACTATTGTTAGAACATTAAACAATTATATAGTAATTATTCACTAAGGAAGCAAGAGACATATTAGGGTATATATATATAATCTGAATTTAGTGCATGATAGTTTAAAGAAACATCAGTTTTACTAACAATCTGAATGATTACCCAATATACCTAAGCATGTCATCCGTATTGGTTTTAATAAAAACTTCAAAATGACAATCAAAATCTAAGAATCATTTAGCATATATATTTACTTGCCCTCTGAATAAATCTTGTTATGACAAACTTCTACCCCACCAGGGTATGATATACTAAGAGCAGACCGAATAACTTGTAAAGGTGGTGGTGTAGCCATACTCTACAAAAATACATTACAAATCTCCCTTGCCTCTCCACAACCCCTCCTAACAAACAATGCCGAAATTCTACTTGTAAAACTTCAACCAAACAAACATAAAAGCATAAATATAGCATGTATTTACATCCCCCCAGGCAACAATAATAACAAAACCTTAGAGGACTTTCTCCACTGGTTAACTCAAACTCACCCCCAGGAATCCATAGTGTTAGATGACTTCAACATCGATTGGAATTCCTTCTCATCTAGCTCCCCATCTAGCAGTATAAATCTACATGGCTTTTCTCAGCTCATATCCACTCCTACCAGACTAGGTAAACCCCAAAACAAAGACAGCATCCTGGACTGGATCCTTACTAATAAAGATCCTGACCAGTACTCAGCAGGTACTCACCCAGAGGACATGAGTGATCACTTACTCACCTATGTTATCAAATTCAAGAAAATCACCCCCCTTCTTACAACCATAAAAAAATCAGGAATAATAATAAATTCAACGCCTCCATTTTTCAAACTGAACTTAAAGCCCACAACTGGACAATACTCAAGTCTCTTCCTCTTGAAGAGGCAGTTATCTACTTCAACACCATCTTCCTCAAGATTCTAGATTCCCATGCTCCAATACGGTCCATTAGAACTAAAACCAAAACCGCACCATGGCTCTCTAAGGAAACAAAATCCAAAATCCTATCTAGAAACAAGATGTGGGTCACATGGCGTACCTCTAAAGACCCACACTCCCACCAAACCTTCCGGCAACTTAGAAATGAAACTAAAAGAATGATTTTAAATGATAAAAAAAAACTTCTTCCTCCACCTCCAACACAAACACCTTAATAATCCACAAAAATACTGGGCAGGCTTAAACAAGCTCCTGCACCCAGGCCAGGCAACCACCCCCACTCCAACAACTTGCAAACAACAGTTCCCTGTAAACACTGCTAACACATTCAATAGTTTCTTCACAGAAACTATACAATCCCTGGCCACACAATTCAAACAAACAACCAGCCCACTCCACTACCCATGCCAGCAGAATACTACAACTACATCAGATCATCTATTTACCTTCGATCCAGTACCCATATCCTTTATAACATCTCTTCTTAAAAAACTAAAACCCACTAAGCTAGCAGCTGACCTTCTCCCAGCTGAGTTTCTGCAAAAAGCAGCTGAGGCCATTTCCTATCCCGTCTCCATAATCATAAACCGTACCTTGTCAGAAGCCTTAATCCCCTCCATATGGAAAATGTTCCACATTATTCCTCTCCATAAAGGTGGTAGCTCACTAGAGCTAACCAACTACAGACCTATAGCTATACTCTCACCCCTGGCCAAAATTATGGAAAAGTGTGTCCACAAACAACTGATGGAACACCTCTCCAAAAATAAAATTCTAGCTAACTCCCAACATGGCTTCAGGCCAAATCACAGTACCACATCAGCCCTACTATCCTTTTCTAATACCATCAATAACTTCAGAAACAATAATAAACTATCATCTGCTCTTTTCTTAGACCTCTCCAAGGCCTTTGATATGGTGAACCACATTCAACTCCTCCATACATTAAAAAAACTATCACTTAGCAATTCCACGCTGAAATGGTTCCAATCCTACCTGTCCAATAGGCAACAGGCTGTTCTATGGCAGGACAAATTATCTACATGCCTACCTGTTACACTTGGAGTTCCCCAAGGATCTATTCTTGGCCCTCTTCTCTTCACCATCTTTGTTAATGACCTGCCCACAATCACCCCCCATGCCACATGCATTCAATATGCAGATGATTCGACTATCATCAGCACTGCCTCCAACCTGGCAGACCTCACTGCTTCAACCCAAGACACCTTCAACCTAATAGAAAAATGGTTCTCAAGTCGACAACTAGTTCTCAACCCCAACAAAACAAAACTACTTACTTTCTCACCCACTAACAAGACTCTTCCCCCCCTTCTCTATTACATCCTCCAATGGAATCACTATATCACCAGAAGCTCACACAAAGCTATTAGGTGTTACCATTGATAACTCCCTTAAATTTGACACCCATTTCAATCTTACCATCAAAACCGTCAATAAAGCTTGGCTCTCTCTATAAAGTAAAACACTTTCTCACTCCTCACGCTAAAATTACAATTGCCATCACACACCTACTATCAACTCTTTTCTATGCCTCCCCTCTTTACAAACCTAAACAAGACAACACTTAACAAACTTGCTTCTTGTTACAATCACATAGCTAGATTTGCCACAAATTCCACCTTTAGAATGCACCACTGCACTAACTTGAAGCAACTAGGGTGGTTAGAGTTTTCCAGCCAACTCCATTTCAACCAACTCAAAACGGCTCACCAGATACTGTATCACCCAGAGAAAACACCAGCTCTGAAAAACATCATTAACCCCTATATTAACCTGCAATCTTTACGCTCCTCCAATAAGATCTTAGCTCAAACTACCAAAGCCAATAATTCTGCTGGGGATTCTCTATTCTCAAACTTTGTAGGTAAAATGTGGAACTCCCTACCGACCATGCTCACCTCAGAACCCTCACTCCTACAATTCAAATAAAAGCTTAAACCCCATCTCAATGCTCTCTGGCAATGTCCCTGTTCCAAACCTGATTAACCACTATCATTTACCCTTCTCTTACCTCACTATCCTTAACGCTTTTAACAAGGCGCCCTTGTAACTGACCTATGTTTTTTTTTATATGCTGCTGTATTTTTTTCCCCAAGATGTGATTTATCTTTATATTGTATTTAGAACTCAACTACCTTCCTTTTTTGCATTAACAATGTTCATATGTCTGTTATGTACTTGGAGCTTTTCTCCCCGGGCCTCCGCTGAAAATGGACATGTATCCAGTCGGACTCTCCCGGTTAACAAATGTAAAATAAATAAATAAATAAAATTCTACTAAAAAAAAAAAAAAAAGAAGAAAAACAATCACAAGAATTAAGTGTTAGCATATAGCTGAGTGTGTGTCATTCCCAAAAGATGTTAACATAAGTTCTTAGAAATATTCCATGAGACACACTTGTCTTTAACTCCTAAACATTTGGAATAGCAAATGTTTAAATGACTGACTAAGAATCAATAATACTTAACTTGAGTCAGTTAATATGACAAAAATTAGTAAAAAACATTATTTATATAAAACTTACTGTGGATAACAGGTCTTAAAAGTGAATGAGTCAAATGCAGAATTAAGATAGAGTTAGGTGTAAATATCTACCACAATAATAGGATAATAATAAAACTCATAACTTCTTTGTTGTGTTATCACAAGTCATAGATATTACTGAGCTCTTTCACTGTCACAAAGTGCTAATATACTTAAAGATATGACTTCATAATAACTGAGAGCATGACATCTGATACATAAAATAATATCTAAGATACAATATGAAATTCATCATATTAAATGCAATAGAGGTTCATAGGTTGGTACTGGGCTATCTGCCCGAAGGCATGTTTTAGCCCAGCCATGTTGTGCGGTATTCACTGCCCCTTTAGTAGTTCCCTAGACCCTTGTACTAGCAGCTAGTACCCTTGGCCCCTATCTAGTAGTGCTGTTGGTGTGATCCCCAGTGTGAACTTTCTGTTACCCATCCACTCATCAAGGTTCCTCTTGAAGAGTGATAGTGAGGGGCTCTGTCTTATGTAGATCGGGGACCCTGTTCCATAGCAAGGGAAGTCTCTGCGAAGGGAATCTATCCCTCCAGCATGTTCTATTCATTGTTGTGTTGAGGTTTATATCCCTAGAGCATGTAGCTCGAGTAGATTTGGTTTTGCTAAGATGGAGCATGTTCAACAATTCTGGGTTGGACATGGCTCTGTACGTTAGACAGAGATCGCCTCTGAGAAAGCGGTATGCAACAGAGAACAGTCTTAGCTTTTTCAATCGTGCTGCATAGGGCAACTGTTTGAGGCCAGTAATCCTCTTGATTAGGTACCTCTGTGGACTCTCCAGCTGCTGGAGATGTCTAGCCAGGTACATTCCAATTGGTGCATTGTACTCAATAATGGGTCTGATGAGGGAAGAGTAGAGGGGCACCATTACATCCTTAGATCTTCATGCAAACCTTTTCGTGATCAGATGGGTCACATAGAAGGATTTTCTAACCACTTTGGCAATATGGTTATCAAAGGAAAGCTGACTATCTACTTGGGTCCCTAGATCCCTTATTTCTTCTTCAGATTTCAGGGGATTACCTCCTATGTTGTAATTTGCGGGTACTCTGTTTTTTCCAAAGGGAATTTCTACGCATTTTTTTGCATTTAGCTTGAGACCATGGCTTTGACACCAGTAATAACCATATAATCATAGTTCTATCCAAATTATTCACACATAAATTGTCTAGGATTTAGTATAGTATTCGAGTATCCTTACAGTTATTACCATTAGCCATAAGCATTTCCTATAAATGAATAAACCTATACTAAACACTTGTTAACTGCAAAGGAAAATTATTTATAAAGATCTATTTATAAAAAATCCAGTATTTTCTCTAGTAATAGTGGCTATAATTAACTGTTTGCAAGAAAAAAATAACATTTCTGTATATATTTGATCACAAAATATAGTCACTATTATAAAAGGGAACAACGAATATGTTTGCAGACAGTGTAGCTCATAATTCTTTTAAGAGGAGCTTACTATGCTATATTAAAGCAATAATCAACAATGTGGTATGGTATATTGAAGCTTTACCCACGATCGGTGTGGTTTAATCATGAAGGCGCATTACTGTTCTTCTGCTGGTTGTGGTAGACTGCTTCTTTGTTTGATGTACTGAGCATGCATATGGGACATGCGTCCCATGCATACCCAGTACATCAATGCTTAGAAATGGATGCAACGGAGAAAAGAAAGTCTCCATTGCTCTGTTTTTTCTTTTCTTTTTTTTTTTTTTTTTTTTGTTAAAAAATGTTTTTTGAGCACTTTATACCAACGGAAAAATGCCTAGGTGACCGGACTTTTTTCCGTTGGTATATTGTGGGATTTACAAAGGGCACGCTGGCCAATCAGCGTGAACGTTTTGGAATATTAATGGGGGGTTATTGTATAATAACCAATCAGAGACCACAATTAGGCTTGCATATACACATCAGATGTAATGTAATCTGATCTGCTTGCAGATAATGCATAATTCACGAGCTAAGTAAGAAAGCTTCACTTCTTAAAATTCAAACTGACATTTTCCCACTCAGCACGCTACACAGTACAGTTTCCTGACCTCACTCTAACTGTATCACAGAGTCTGCTCACTTACAGTAACAGATGTAAAGTTTGAATGTCAGATACTTCCAATCAGTAAATTAACATCCAACACACAAGAAATCACCTCCGGACACCACAATCCATATAACACACATAAAAAATCAGTGCCATACAACCTCTCCCATAACTAAACTCTATATAACCGGCAGAATCAGAACATCCAAACACAGTCTTTTTAGAAGCATTCTAAAAAAAAACACACCTCTCTCATTGCATAACAACTTTCACATCCCAGCTAAAGCATCTAATTTATTAGGCAGAACAGTCCATAAATTCATGTCACCCTCTTTATTTTAAATACAAAGTCATTTTCTGTAGCAAGCACTTACCTGGTACACCAAACACAAATGATCCTTATCTGAGACACACTCACACAACTACGGAAATCTAGCAGTAAACCGCTGCTGCTAAGTAGATATACAAGAGATACATATTGCTAAGAATACAGGAAACATAGTCTCTCTGCCAAATTCAAGGTGAATAGAGCAAGACCATTGCCAATGAGAGACAAAATAGTACTTTAACATTAAACTCTACAGGAAACATAACTTGCAACCATTTAGAAATCTTATGCTACAAAACACACAAGCATATAAATGCCAGAGAGACCCAATTTATGTCAAAAGCTGGCAAACAGCTTTTTGTTCACACAGTAATCAGTATTTATTTTAAAACAGTCAGAAATTATAAGTAATAAAGAAACAAGTTAATATATACTAAATCATAGATATGCCCTGTTATCCAATGCATCCAAAACTGTTTTGATGAATTAATCTGAGCAGTGACTATACCTGTGTAATAACTCGGAAGGGCATTTAGCAGAGCAAAGGACTATATATTATTTGAAATAAAGAGTGTCATCTTAAGGTCATAACAGCAGAGATAGTTTACTGTTTAATTATATCACTCAATAAACCAGTAATATTGTACTAATATACTAAAAAGAATAAATAGTTATTTAATTTGTCATGACATAACTTATTTGAAAATTTAGCAAGTATAAAACAAATTAGAGTCAAGTTGCAGTAGTTGCTTTGAGAGATTTAGTGGGAACAGCAATCTTTGACTCAGTTTTTTGTTTTTTTTTTCTTTTTAACATCAGTCCAAGAAGATTTATCAGTAACTCTCTTCAATGATGTAGATGCCCATTCCTTATCTTCAGGTAAGGAAATAATGTTATTGTTTTTAATAAAGGCAGTGGCTACCTCTAAAGCATTGAATGAGCTCATTTCATTCTGATATAGAATTTTTAGTCTGGCAGGAAAGACAAGCTGAGTTTGATGTTATTCTGCCTTAACAGTTTTATTAATGGCCAAACTTTTTTCCTCTGTTCCAAAATCCTAGTAGAACAGTCACTGTCAAACCTAATTGGGTTTTGATTACATTTTAATGGACTTTTCCTCCAGACAGATTTTAGGACTAACTCTTTGTCCAATTAAGATAGAAACTATTGATCTGGGAGGAGAAGAAGACGATGTTGACATTGGCTTTCCTAAAGCTCTATGAGCCCTTTCAATACCAAAGGACAGACCCTCCTTTAAGTCTAAGATCTCTGGAATTCAGGTGTTCAGGAAAGAAATTATATATTCTCCTTCAGCTCTCTTAGGGATGCCAAAAATCCTTATATTTGACCTTCTCTCCCTGTTTTCCAGGTCATTCACTTTATTGAGAAGCAAAATGGTACTTAAGTATTATCGCAACCACATTTTTCACGGCAATAGTGGTTGGTTCCCGAGCCTGAAATATGTTCCTTAATGTTTTTAAAATGTTACATGATGTGTTTTCTTTAACAGTTCAGGCTGTTTTCCGAACTGTTATCACTAAAATGTAAAATAAAATACTGTTGCTGTTGGTTTATGTACTGTACTACCAGCATGTCTGTTATTCCAACTCCACCTGCTGAACGTTCTTTTTTTCCTGAGAGCAAATGCAGTCAAATATTGGTTGTAATGAAATTTGCCCATCACAGGTGTGTCAATATTCAAGTGTGACTCGTACAAGACAGTATGTTGCTTAGTTTAAGAGACATGTAGCGTGACACTCAGCTTTCCTAGAAAAATTGAAGCAGTGCTAACTGCACTTGCTGAGAAATTCACACCACATAGAAAGACAAACACATACAAAGAGCAATCAACATTGTTACAGCACTACTGAAATGAATAATCACTTAAGTACTACCTGGTTTTGTATGAACATGCCAGCATCACACAAACAAACCAAATCAGTACTGCCAACTTATTCCTTGAAAAATGAAACCACAATCATCTGTCAACCTCATCCATGCTCACTTTTTAAAAGGATTACTTAGGGCAACTTATGCATTGCACTGGCTGTTTGCAAGTATGTGTACACATTTCTACAAAAGTAGTAGTTCATCCAAACCATATTTCCTGTTTCTGTGTTTTCCTTCGCTGAAGGATTTATTCCTCACTGTCCAAATATCGCATTCATCACTCACACAGCATCTGTGACACATCAAGCACGTGTCTGTAATGCATGCAAAAAGGGGAAGATGCCTTTATCAAGATTTTGTGTTCCTGAAGGTAATCCTCACTTCTTAGCCACCAGTAAGGAGGTGGAATAACACCATACAGTGTTTTATGTGGTCCTTTGCAGTCAACAAAGCGATTTTTGCAACCGCGAATGTGGTTGCGATAATATGTAAGTACCGCCAAGTGTTTTGTTTGATGAGGAAATCTTTCTGGCCTTCTTCTTCCTTCAGTCTTCCATCAAGATCATTCAGGGATGCTTCTAAGTGTGTCATTCTGGATTGATGCTGCTGTATAAGTTCCTTGAGAGAATCTGTTTGTTTCTGAAAAATTTCCTTAAGGTTTTGTAAATTCTCTTTAAAATCATCCATTTTTAGTGAGAGTTCTTGTAGAGCAGATGTCACAAGCTGCATTTCTTTTTTTTAAAGCCATGTCAGAATGAGAAGTCTTTGAAGTGCTCATCTCCACAAATGATATATTCTCCTTTATAATGTGACAGGAAAAAAACTTTCCTAAGTTCACCAAAGTTACTAATAATATAGTTTATACTTTCATCTATCAATTCTAAGTATTTTTCTAAAATATAATAAGTTATTTCCTGTTTTTTTATATTTGTTTCATGGAGCTCTGAAAAACTGCTGCTATCAGTTGGCCATCTTGGCTCCGCCCCACCAACATTGCATGAATCTTGACACCACATCTGTCAGAACACATTTGAGGTACAGAACACTGTAACTACACTTAGCAAATAGAAGCCTAATACAAACAACTCCCTCTGTATTTTTGCATATCCCATGAAACATTAGTATCACAGACACGAATCTCACAGCAAAGAAAAGGCCTCATCTATCAATGGATTATCACACTTCCCTTTGCTGAGACATGAATTAAACACATAATAGAGACACTGGCCACAATCACAAATGAGTGCCACAAAAACATCCTACATGGTGAGAAATCATTGTCTTTACAGGAGATAAGAGCCTCTGTATCCTCCAATGTCACAGCTCTGCCCTTACACAGTGATCTGCATAAATAACAACTAGGCCACACTACATCAGAGAAAAAATTAAATAAATCAAACATAAAACTCACCTCATCACTCTTCTCTTACCCCTATAATACCAAAACCATAACAAAACATATATGGCAAATCAAGTTATGACCTACTAAGATTTAAACATTTGATCTTCATTTACTAAAGTTTTTTGTTACACTTACAAAGCACATGATTACCTGCAGTGCTCTGTCTATCGTATAGGTTCATAGGTTCATAGGTTGGTACTAGGCTATCAGCCCTAGGGCCTATACAAGCCTAGCCATAACAATTCCCTGGCTATTTCTTCCCACATTATTTACTTTCCTGGACCCCTGTCTAGCAGGGCGACTGACGTGATTCCTGGGGTGAATTTCCTTTCTCCCATCCAATCGTCAAGGTTCCTCTTGAAGAGGTCCAAAGAGACACTCTGCTTGACATGTATGGGCAATCTATTCCGGAGTCTGGGGAGTCTCTGGGTCAGGAACCTATCCCTCCAGCATGTTTTGTTTATTGTGATGACAAGGTTTAGATCCCTGGAACGTGTAGCTCTGAGGGATTGGGATTTCTTTAAGTGTAGCATGTCCAACAGCTCTGGGTTTGACATGGCCTTGTATGTTAAGCAGAGATCGCCTCTGAGTAGACGATATGCAACAGAGTATAGCTGGAGTTTTTTAAGGCGGTCAGCGTAGGGCATCTGCTTTAGGCCTGTGATTCTTTTAGTGAGGTATTTCTGATGCCTTTCCAGTTGTTGCAGATGTCTTGAGAGGTACATACCAAATGGGGCATTGTATTCTATAATGGGTCTAATGAGGGATGAGTACAGTGGGACAATGACCTCCTTTTTCTGGATGAAAAGCCCTTCGTGATGAGGTGTGCCACATAGAAGGATTTCCTGACTGTTGTGGCGATGTGGTTATCGAAGGTGAGACCACTGTCCACCTGTGTCCCTAAGTCTCTTATCACACTTTCTGTGTTTAGTGTACTTCCACCTATATGGTAATTCATGGATACATGTTTTTCCCAAAGGGATAACAATACATTTCTTGGCATTGAGCTTGAGCCCATGGCTCTGGCACCAAGCATCTGTTTCTGTAAGGCCCTTTTGTAGAGTATCCACATCATTTGGGGATTGAATAATGGCTCCCAGTTTGCAGTCATCTGCAAACTTTGTTAGCCAGAGTCCCTTAGTGTTGACCTGTACTTCAGAGAAGTAGATGCCAAACAAGAGCGCCCCAGGACTGAACCCTGAGGTACTCCACTTGTCACTTGTCTGGAGCTGGATTTGGAGTCGGCTACTTTTACAGTGTGGGTTCTATCAGTAAGCCATTTAGCAACCCATTGGGTGACATAGGGATTAATGCCGAACTTAGTAAGTTTATCTATGATTTCAGAGTGGGGGATGGTGTCAAAGGCCTTGGCAAGGTCTAGATAGGCTGTGTGGACCACCTTACCCTTGTCCATGGCTCTGGAGACTGATTCAAAGAAGTCAATCAGGTTCAGGAGACAAGATCGGCCCTTCACAAACCCAAACTGGGTGGGGTCCAGTGTTTGAAGGTTGCCAATGTCTTTGTTTATAAGTTCCATGATAATACGCTCCATGGCCTTGCAGATAAGGCTTGTCAGACTGATGGGACGGTAGTTTCTGGGATCCAAAGTGGATCCCCCCTTGTGGATTGGGATAACTGTAGCTCTGCGCCACTCAGTGGGCACGAAACCTGAGGTGAGGCTATGATTAAACATGACACTTAGGTGAGGTGCCAGTTCATATTATAGTTTATGTAGTACACAGCCCGGGATGTCATCTGGTCCCATGGATGCTGTAGTCTTGGCTTTAGAGAGTGCGTTTTGTACCTGTGTGGCCGTTATTACTGGATTTTGGCAATCTTCTGGTATTGAGATGGGCCATTTAGGGGGTGAGAGGGGGGTGAAGTTGGCACTGAATCGATCTGCCAGGATATTAGCAATATCCTTCGGATCAGTATATTTAATGCCATTCTGTTTTAGCTCAGAGCAGATCTGAGCATTGCCATTTAGATTCTTGACATAGTTATAGAATGCTTTGTGGTTGTCTTTGGAATCTTTGGCAATTTTATTTTCATAACTAGCTTTGGAGGATTTTATGAGGCATCTCAGTTTCTTACTGAGGCTAGTAAGGGAGTTTTTTGCATCTTGGGATTTTCCTCTTTTCTGCAAAAGTTTCTTCCTTTTGTTGTAAAGTTTGTTTATGGCAGGGGACCACCAGATTGGCTTCCTTTTTTTGGATGAGAGCATTTTGGTTCTATTTGGGATGGCACGATTCATGCATGAGTGGATGTGCTTGTACAGTGCCTTAGTGTAGGATTCAGCAGTTGAACTTTCAGTTTCCTTCTGCATGGGTGTCATGAAGTTTGTCACTTCTGACTTGAGTAGCATGAAGTTGGCTTTGGAGAAGTTTTTTATGGTGGTTTCTTTACTGGTGGGTGGGGGTGGGATGTGGATATTAAGGGTGATTAGCTTATGGTCAGACCTGACTAACGAGGGGGTGACCATAGGTATGGAGCATTGATTTCCCATGTTGGTAATGACCAGGTCTAGGATATTGGAGCCCCTGGTGGGACTATGGATTAGTTGATCCAGGGCATTGGAATTTATGAATTCCAAGAACCGTTGCGCAAAGGTGTTGGGACATGAGTAGTTTTCCCAATTAATGGCAGGGTAGTTAAAATCACCCAGTATTAGGGTGTTTGGTTCTATCTTAATATTTTCCAGTATGTTTAGAAAGGTGTAGTGAGAATCTTGGGGCATGGTGGGGGTCTGTAGCAAGCTACAATTTGGATTGCAGTCTTACCTAGTGTTAGTTGCACTTGGAGAATTTCAGACACATTGTGTTGGCCAACTAGCCTGGTGGTGTGAATATCCTTGGTGAATATTGACACTCCTCCACCTTTAGTGTTTCGGTCCTGGTTTGGTGGCCGAAAAGTGTGGTAAGAGTTGTAGCCTGGTATTGCAGGGGTGCTCTCTGGAGCCTTGAACCAGATCTCAGTTACTGCACAGGTATCGATGTTCTCCATTTTTAGGAGTGCCTCGAGAGAGTGCATTTTGAGGTTTAGACTTCTAGCATTGAGTAGCATTACCTTCAGATTTTGCATGCTTGTACCTGTTACGGTGGTGGTTTTGTCCTTTGAAGTTTGCCTAAAAAAGGCACTATAGGGGTGGCAAGAGCCTTAGCCAGTAACCTGAATCCCAGGGGCGACAGGTGCAGACCATCTCTGGCAAAGCATCGTGGTCTGTCAATTATGTCGTCCCAGGCAGACAGATACTGGATCCCCTTTGAATGACACCATAAGCTTAGCCAATTGTTGAAGTCAATCATTTTATCCTTATATTGTGGTATCATTCTGGGCGAAGGTAGGATGCTACTCAGGGCTAGGGTCATACCTGCCTGGGCCACATGATCCGAGAGCTCTTCCATGTCTCTTTTCATGTAGTCCAGGGAGGTACGTCTCAAGTCATTCACTCCAACATGGACAATGAAAGAGTCATATTTGAACTTGTTGTGGAGTGACTTGAGAGCATGCGTTATGTGGCGGATCCTGGCACCCGACAGGCAGCTGACTGTAATTTTCTCCTTATTCAACCTGGTGAGAGGGACATCAGTGTGCCGGACTATAGAGTCACCTATGACTAAAGTGTTAGGTACATTGTCTTGCCTTAGGGGCTGTTGCTGGGTGGCACACTGGTGTTGTGAACTATGTGACACATCGGTTGTGATTGGTGTTTGTTTGCATTTCAGCTTCAGAGGTCTTTGTTGCTTGGGCAGGTTACAGTTAAGGGCCTCTGCATATGTGGATTTAGTGTTGCTATATGTGGGTGTTGGTGGTGCGGGTTTAGAAGGGCTATGTGTTGCTTGAGGTGTAGTGTGGGTGTTAACCTTCTCCTCTTGACTGTTTAGCACAATCTTGGGTGGAGAGAGCTTTGCTTCCATTTTGGCTATGTAAGTGCATCTCTCACAGGTTGTAGTGTTGGGTGGTAGGAGGAGAGGGTTGTCTGCGTACATGAGGCAATTGCTGCATTGCCCCAGTATGCCCAGATTCACCAGGTGGACAGGAGAAATCACCGGAAGATGACCCTTGGACATGCCTGGTTTGGGGAGTTTTTTTTTTTTCTTTGTAAAGTATAGGAGCTGTTTCCTTAGCAAGGTACTTTGCAATTATAGGCTGTTTAGTGCCTACTATTAATTTCTCCTTGTTAACAAGGAGAGTTCAGTGTTTGTATGAGTTTAAGGCTTCCTAGTGCTTTCCAGCAGGTATTAGAGAAAGTGCTAATCACAGGGATGCTTAAAGGTAAGATTGAAAAGAATGCACTCTGCAGTGTGCACTAGAGAAGTTAGATGTGAAAGTAGGTAACTTGAGTTTTACCTGTTTAAAAAGTTAAGGTTTAGTGGAGAGTTACTATTTTTAAAACAGCATGATTGATTGAAAGGGGTGGTCACTTTTGTATTTTGGTACTATGAAATACTGTAGGATGGCCAATAAATTTAAATAATTGAAGGGGTGGGATTTCAAAAATGGTGATTTTGTGATTACTCACATAAGCCAGTGAAAGTAGAGAGAAATGAGATATATGGTCAGATTAACATAAGAGGCGGGCAACTAGAAAGACAGTGGTATTTAACAAGACAACTTAAATGGGAGGGAGGGCAGGAAAAAATTCTGCCTGACTCAGAACATTGAGAGCTGTGGTCTCTTTTGAAGTTTTAGTATGCTGTTAAAACAGAATGCAAGCAAAACACAAGGTAAAGAAAACAAACTACAGTATTCAAAATATAGAAAGGCAATACAGTAATACAAAAAATATAAGCAAAATAACCTTTCCTTCACAGCAAAGTGTAGCAGAGTCTGGATGAGCCTTTCTGGTAAAGCTCTGAAATGTTTTAGTTTACTCCTTAAATAGAAATTTTTGTTCCTAGCTCCACCCCCTCTGTTAACAAGTGATTATAATTAAATGCACCTGCAATCCCAACTATCCATTATGTCTACTCCTTAAAATGTGTACAAAGTACATTATCCATAATCCCTTAACCTAGAAATGTGTTGCATGCATGCCTAGCTAACCTCATTCATGCACTCCAAATTTAAGCAAAAATGAGAAAATCAGGAAATAGGCATACTCTGTATCTGATACAAAATCACAGTGTTGTATTCTGTGTTTCACAGCTATTGGTTAGGTAGTCATTTTAAAAAAAAAAACTTTTAGCTGGATATCATCTGTTTTATATGTTGAATACATGATTGTCAAGATAATGTTAAATTCTCTAAATTATGAACCACAAAAAGTGTCTGTACATATCTGAATTTCTTTATGAAGGGAAGGCACGCATGGGATTCAAAACTTTACCGGATCAATGATAGTCCCTGGCAAGTAGCAGATATCCCAACAACACACTTTTACCATGATACTGCATAAACTTCAAGGTAAAACAAAAGATCACTTTGGAAAGTAATACATGGTGTTTGCCAGTGTTTTGACTCACAGGACATTGAGAATAGTGATGTGTATTGTCTTACCATATAAGTATTTTGCAATTTATCCCTTTTGTTGGCGGCCATTTTCAAGAAAGGTGTCCCCAGACTACTTACAGTTTTTGACTATTTCTTGTCTATGTATATAAAAGTGAGACATATTCTCAAGAAAATGTTGATGATTACTTGCAAATGCTTTTAAGTTGTCTTTGTAGTTTGAAGGGCAAAGGAGCAGCTGCATCTGGAATTTTAAGCTAGATTCAGAGATGGCTAGTGCCATCATATAGTAATATTTGCCAAGTGCACTGTTTTTTTAATTGTGTCCTAGGTGCACATAATAGAGCTACATTGCACATTTTCCAGATCCAAAATATTTATTTCAGATGCATATATAGTCACAGTAAATGCAATAAGGAAAGAATTAAATTCAACTCTGCCTAAATGTAACGGCCCTACTTAAAGTGTAATTTTCCCAGTCTGCTTCCATTATCATTTTCTTACTTAATTGCAAATTTGCCAGATCAGGAACACTTTCATCAGAATACTTACCTGTGACAGGTAGCCTCTTCGCTTATGAACAGGTATATGCGCTGCTTCTTCTCCCTTTCCTTCCAATACAAAAGTGAACTCATGTCACTGACTTCTCTCTGTTTTTGGATTTCATTCCTTTACTTTTACTTCAGGAATGTTTGTCTCTTTAAGCACATGCTGCTGGGAATCCTGTTTCAAACCACCTTCCTATTTTGACAGTCATAAGGAAATAAGAATTTACTTCATGTCCCCTTTTTTGTAGCTAAATAACAGCCAGTCAACCAAACAAAAATAAAAATCAAGCTGCCCCAAGGATCCAACTCCCAATTGCACAAGACACATTAACAGATTGTTGTCATTTAACTGATTTTAAATTATGTCTTTTATGCATTATGCTAGTGAGTTATGTGATAGGTTAGTTTGATATATGTACTGAAAATGTCATGAGTTTTATGGAAATGTTCCTTTAAGATTTTTGGCGCCAAATTTTCAAATTAGAGTATATTAGTGTGGTGTGTTTCATTGTTCAGGGTTCTGATGAAGTCTGGTCACAGATGAAAGCGCTTAACCCTGGTTTTATATTTGTATTTTTTCGTGGATTCAGTGGACTTTTTCTACAATAAATTCACTTATTGTTTACTGGTATCTTACCAAGTGGAATTTATTCCAGTGGACAAGTCCCTTTTTTGTAGGTCACTTATTGCTACTGGTTTCTCCCTAGCTATCTCTACAAATACATATTTTATTATTTTAATATCTGTGCTGGAATAATTTTACATTGTTCCATGGACTGAGGCTTTTTCCTTCTCTTTTTTCACTGACTTCTTCCACTAATGTATCAATGGGCATTTCCTGGTAAGACACAATAATAGACTTTTTATAACACAAAAGTTATCTTCGAGGCAAATCCAGATTTCTGTTCCTTTTTCTATGGCTATGCCTTTCGCTTTAAATCAGGATTATGCAAATTAACAGTGGGTCAGACTGAGTTTGCTCCTGCAGTTTTAACTGTGAATGTATTCATGACTGTGAAATCTTAAAAGTAGGTCCAGCCCCACAGTTTTTACTAGAATTGATATTCATGTGAGAGAGTACCTAAATGTACACCTATCCCTGTTGATTTCTACAGTGCTTTCAACTGAATGAAGTCCAATAATGATATCATGACTTGAATTAAGTATCAGAGTTACAAGCTGTATAATTTTACCCAACAGAGTATGAATTTCTACCTGTGTTATAGGATGCACCTTCCTGTCCCCATGGGCATATGTTACTTCTACTTTCCTTTAGTCATTTGTTATATGCCTGCAGATGTATGGCTATTTTATAAGTCTGGCCATCTTGTAGCCCTTTTAATGTCTTTCCATCCACCAATAATGCTCAGTCGGTTAATACAGTAGTGGCACACAGACAATATAATAATAATAGGATAACATTTAAAAGCAGAATAAAGGAGTTGCTAGTGGCACATCTTGCACACCTATTTTTGCAAATCTGGTTTTATATGCTTGAGGACTGAATTTTGTCATCAGTTCTCCATATTATTAATATTACTATTTATATATTAGGTTTTTAGATGATATTTGCATTTTATGGGATAGCAATAATGATAAATTATGATCATTACTTAATTTCATTTTAATTACTTAATTTCAGTTTTAATTACTTAATTTCATCAGTTGGAAAACACTACATCCTTTCATTTTAGTTTATCAATGAAACTCATGACTGTGAACTCCATTATTAAGACATAACAATTCAAAGATGTTGAAAATATGCAATTACATTGTAAACCTAGCTATTGTAACTTGTTTTTGCATTTTAATAGTGAACACCCATATTTTCAAAAAGGAAATATTATAAAGGGACAGTTGGTTACTGCAGCCTGGATGATTTCCTGGTTTAATGATTTTGTACTAGAATGTGATATTATTAAAACTATGTTTTTACAGAAAGGCAATCCCAAATCTACAATAGAAGTGATAAAAAATTAACTTATTACATGATGGGGTTCAAAATATGTCCCCATTATTCATGATGTAATGCTCAGAATTCATTAATAAGAAGAGATTCTTTTATGAAGGCAGACCCTAAGGATAAAAACACTTTTGAACAAGCCCTAAGTTTAGAATTTAATCGAGTTTAACATTATCAGAAAGATAATTCAGATATTCTGGTGTATGTTTCAACTGTTACACTCAGTTCCCAAGGTGTTCACAGGAGTGGCTAAGATGGTATACAAAAAAGGCAGAAGTCTGAAGGACTTTTACAAAATGAGGAAAGATGGTGAGAATAGCATGTCCCAAGGGTACACATGAACATTCAAATGTGGGGCATGTAAGCAATGCCCTTATATAAGTAACTGAGCTAGTACTGAGGTGGTTTCTAGAAACAGGATTATAAGGACCAATATGTCAATAAGTATTTTAACTGTAACAGCAGTGGTGTGATACATAGCTATGTGTGATGAATGTGATTCTTTCTATACAGGACAAATGGACAGAACTTTAAGGAAGCAGATTCATGAACACACATGATATCAGTAAAAATAATGATAAAAAATGCATTTGCAGAACATTTACAATATTGTTTAAAGGGGGATTTTAAGTTGTTTTATACTGGAGGAGACAAAAAGAGATCCAAGAGGGGGCCAAGTAGGAGGATAAGCCTGAATATAGAGAATTAATGTGACAGTTGGCACTGGAATCAAACAAGTAGTCAGGATAAAATGAAATAATTTCTGTACCACCAGTTTTAAAACTAAGGTCAGCTAATTTATAAAGAATAGCTGTTAACTGGATAAGAAATGTGTGTTTATTTTTATCTGAACTTTTGCTGGTGCATTGTGTACAAGTGTTTGATTTCTAGCTGCTATTTGTTCATACTGGTTTTATATATCATAATTGTTGCTATGTGCCTTTAAGAACAATAACTGATTAATTAGATCTATTTACTTATGATAATGAGGCATATGCTAGTGGCATGAGTTTTTATGTTTAGCTCTGAAGAGGTCCTTGAATAGATTAGGATGGAAGCACTTAACTATTATTTTCAATAAAAGAGTGCATTATCAGCTACTTTTGTGATTATTCGACTCTTCAGATAATTTTTTTTATTGCAGTTCATGATTGTGGATTTACCAGCACATCTTGCACTGGCAGTCTCTTATTACTCACTGGTTTGTGGTTTGGATTCTTTGAGTTCTGCCTTTCCCACATCCTTGTTTCAGTGTTCGATACATCCTGATTCCAAACAATTACAACTGACTGGATGATACTGTCATAAAACCTTTTAATTACCTGTTTACTGAGGACACACAACAGGTAGTAATAGAGGCAAGAAAGCCTGTTACTAGAAAATGCCATATTGACAAACCGAAAATGTTTTCTAGTTGGTGTCAACAACATAAACAGTTCCCATTCAGAGCTAGTGTTTCTCTGGTTTACAATATTTATGTGAGTTACTATCCTATGGTCTGTCTTACTCCTTTCTCAAGGATCACATGTCTGCCATTTCAGCATGTCTGCCCATGGATCACTTCTTTCAAGGCATTCTCAACCAAAATGTTTTTTTTAAGGGTATTGTATAAGAGACTTAAAAAAACTGTTGGATCATCCTTGAGATCTCAACTGTGTGTTAGAGGTTAACATCTGCTCCATTTGAAACAGCTCATCTGTCTGACTTGAGGTTCTTGTATACAAATCTGTTTTAGTGATGGCTTTGAGCTCTGCAAAATTAGCATTTGAGTAGCCAACTCTTATAGTGGGTCAACATTATCTCATTTTCCACACAGATAGGGTTTCTTTGAGAACTAATCCTTCTTTTATACCCAAACTGGCATCCAAGTTTTTTTAAGCCAAACTATCCATCTCCCTGACTGTGTTATTCCCTGAACAAAAAATGAGGGAGAAAGGATACTTCATGTCTCGGATGCCCACAGAAAATTCAGATAGTATCATGAAAGACCATTCTTTCAGAACTTCCAATCAGCTGGTTATTTTTGGGAGGTAAAAAGGGACAAACTGTGTCAAAACAGATTATTTCCAAGGGGTCATCTCAGGCTATTACATTTTGTAATTTTCACGGAAGTAAAACAATTCCGGGCAGGCTCAAGTCAAATTCTATTAGATCCTAGGTTTCCTCTATGGCATTTTGAAAAGGGTCGTACTCTAGAAGTATTATTGTCCTCTGTACATGCTTTTACAAAGCACTACAAGCTAGACTCCTTTTCCATGGTCTAGGTTAGACTTTGCTAGGGCCATTCTCCAGGGTTTTCATAGGTAGGTATTAGGCTACTGGCCCTGGGGCCTATACAAGCCTATCCAAAAAGGTCCCCTGGCTTTTGCCACCCAAGAAAATTATTTTCCTGTGCCCCTGTTAAGCAGTGCTGCAGAAGTGATCCCCGGGGTGAATTTTCTATTTCCCATCCAGTCATTAAGATTTTTCTTAAAGAGGACCAATGAGGAGCTTTGCTTGACATGAATGGGTAGTTTGTTCCAGAGTATGGGAAGTCTTTGGGACAGGAATCTATCCCTCCAGCATGTTCTGTTTATTGTGGTGACAAGGTTTACATCCCTAGAGCATGTAGCTCAGATGGATTGGGATTTCTTTAAGTGGAGCATGTCCAACAGCTCTGGGTTTGATATAGCCTTGTATGTTAGGCAGAGATCGCCTCTGAGTAGGCGATATGCGACAAAGTAGAGCTGGAGTTTTTTGCGACGGTCTGCATATGGCATCTGTTTGTAGCCGGTAATCCTCTTAGTGAGGTATTTCTGTGGCCTTTCCAATTGTTGTAGGGGTCTTGTGAGATACATGCCAAATGGGGCGTTGTACTCCATAATGGGTCTGATGAGGGATGAGTAGAGAGGAACAATGATCTCCTTATTTCTGGAGGAGACCCCTTTTTTTCTGGACCCTTTTCCTTCCACCTTCCAGTTGCTCTAAGCTATGGTAATCTACCCATGTAGCTTAGGCTACTGGAGTAATAATCAATATGAAGAACTTAATACCATTGTGTAATATACTATCCGTAACAGTAGATGCCGAAATGATCACTGCTGCAGTAGCTGCTAATTCCCTCCAATTCTTTTTTCATTTTGTTTTTTATGCCAAGGTGAGTACATGTATTTTTTGTCATTCCTAGCAATGTTCCCTCAGTGCTCAACCTCCATCTCTTGGTTGACATGAAAGCTCTGAAGGGCTTGGCACCCAAACCTGTTATTTAGTCAGTTTGGCTTGAGCTGACAAACAGTTTGGATATTTGGAAGGTGCCCTGAAGCTTTGCAAGCTGGCTGGCTGCTATATCCTATGAAGGATATAACCTACATAGCTCAGGCTGCTGACTCAGTATTCATTCAAACACCTACAGTTATGGTAAATTTACTTAAACAATTGTACTTTCTCTTTCTCTCTCTCTCTCTCTTTCTTTTAGAGGAGGTAAACACCAAAATTAACAACAATTCTCTCTGTGGATAGACTAATTAATTTAGAAATGATTTGAACTTCTAGACCATAAGGCAAAAACAAAAAAGTGCATTTTGTAACATGTTGACCAAAATAAACCTTTCAAAATTATCAGTGGAGCAAATGGAATATACTGCAGGCAGTTCTTTTGTTCAAGTAGTTTATTTACGAGTGAAACTACAGTCTCTTTCATGTTAATTAATGCCAAGTCCATTTAAATTCTCTCCGGCTTAGGTCCATCTAAGACTTAAACATGTATAAAATGTCTCTGATTCTCCTTAAATATGCATAACCAGGTTCCTGGCAAATTCTGGGCAAATTCACAGAAATACTGCACACTTATTTTGGTCAAGATTCCTCAAGTCTCCATTCTTGACTACAAAATCCCCTTCTATGCGAGACAAACATCCTTAATGTTGTGGAATTTTAGTCTTTATTTTACCCACAGCTTTTCATGTGTTCCTTATTAACCATGTAGTCTCATGCATGTATTACCATATTACACTATTATATATGCAACATCAGGGTTTTACAGTAATGTATGGAATGCACAGCACAGCAAAAGAACATTTCTGACATATTATTTTTTTTTATTTGTATTTGTTTACCAGTTTGATGGACTGATTAAAGAACCCATTTCACCCATGCTGCAATCTCAGGAAGCAAGGATGTTTACATAGCAAACAAAATTACAGTGCAACTCAGATTACAGTAAGGTATGCTTACAAAGAAAGACGTTTCAGCAACATGGCAAAAAAGCCTTATTGGCAGAGCCTGAATGGCTAACTGGTAGCAGTATTTTTTAGAGCTCCACAAAACTAGTTTAAAAAACAGGAAAATAATTAATTTCATTAAACAAAAATATCTAACTATTATTGATAAACTTATGATCTAATAGTGATCTAATTTTGGAAGCTTTTCGTCAATATTTTCCTGTCAAAGTAATCTGGAGACTACTATTACCACTTGGAAATGAGTAACTCAAAGAACTCACACTCTGAATCAGCCTTGAAGAAGGAAATCCAATTGATGTCCTCTGTACCGCAGGAGTTATCACTGAAAATGGATAATTTTAAAGACAATATTGAAAATCTAAAGGAGAACTGCCAAAAACAAACAGATGTCTTTATAGAATTATTACAGCAGCAACAAACAAAAATAATGGACATTGAAACATCTCTCTCCGATATAGATGGAGGGCTGAAGGAAGAAGAGAACCAAAGTGAATTTCTCTTACAACAAAATAACTGGTTAATCAACAAGACAGATGATTTAGAAAACAGACAAAGGCGTACAAATATTAGAATATTTGGTCTTCCGGAGAAAGCTGAGGGTGAGGACATCATTTTATTTTTAAATTCTTGGTTGCCTGAAATCTTAGACTTAAAAGAAGGACTGTCAAATGGCATAGAAAGGGCTCACAGAGCCATAGGAAAACCTGTATCATCCTCTCCTAATACTTCTCCGAGATCCATTGTAGTAAAGTTTTTATCATACCTTGACAAAGAACTTATACTGAAGTCAGCATGGAGGAAAAGTCCTTTAAAGTATAAACAACACCAAATAAGATTTGATAATGACTATTCAACTAGAGTTTTGGGCTTAAGGAAGAAAGCATGGCCACTAGTAAAATTTCTGAAAAAAAATAAAATCAAAGCACAACTTGCATACCCTGCGAAAATCAAAATTTTTCAGTCAAATGAAATGAGAACCTTCGACAACATAGATGAGGCATCTTCTTTTATCAAGAATAATAATATAATCACAATTCCAGAAGAAATGGACTGGTCAGCATCTAATTCATTGAAAAGATCCCAAGAAAAAAAATCCTGGATGTAAAGAAGAAGAAACAAAGAACTAAAATAAAAAAATGCAACAAGTTTAAATACTCTCAAAGAATCTACTAAAAAGTGAAATATACACTAAGGGAAACTGAAATCAAAACATGTACATTTACTTATTTGAGTTGTCTCATTAATCATAATCTTGTTTACTATTCTCTTGCTTTTCTTTTATAATATAATGATGCTTCTATCTCTACTTATTACAAAATGAAGCTGCTTATATCAATTAATTAGTACAAAAACATTCATAACAATTATAGATGTGTCATACTATAAGAATTATTTATCTTAAAGAACTCATTTTTCACTCAATTGACAGTCTTGATGGGATAGAGTTAAAAACAGGAAGTAGAGAGGGGGAAGAGAGGAACAGTGAATGATCTGAATGTTTCCATTAAGAAATATTGACATATAATTCATATAGGTAATTTGTAACCATCAGATTTCATGTAAATATAAAGTATTAAGCAAAAAACAGTTATTATCAGTAAAGAAGTATGAATGAAGTAGCTATATAATTGATTGGGATGATGACAGGAGGATAGTTTTGTAGGCGTGAACAGTGAATATGGAGTTTTTTTTTTTCTTGATGTTGAACACTTTATCGTTTTAGTTTAAAGCATCTTCTTTTTCTTCAAACACAAACTGACAAGGATGTGAATAAATAACGGCTGTTTGCAAGAAGCCACGAGCCCATTTTACTGTTAAATACACTTGCGAACACACAAACAGCATTCTCGTAATCATTCAACACCACAGTCACATTAATAGCTTGTGCTTATGCTCTTCGAAGGTACGGTGATGTAAAAGAAAGTGAAAGAAAGCAGAATACAGTGTAGTGCTGCTAAGGGAAAAAAATAGTATGAGCACATTCTGCTTTTTTTTTTTTTGCAATAATTATAAAATGCAATGCAAAAAGAGTCCTTTATATTAGTACACAGACTAAATCATTAATTTAGAAATATAAATAAAAACAAGTACCTTTACAGGGTGGTTGGTGGTAGAGATTCAGTGTATAAAACTGCTAGTCAAGATATGAAGAGATTGCACATCAATACATCTGTACATGTCCTGTTGATCTTAAAGAGACAAGCACCCTCTTATCTAGTTCTGATTACAGACTAATTATTAATGTTCAAATCATTCAGGAAAATGGTCATGAAATTGTTCTGAATTTTAATGAACAGAATTAATTCCATCTTTCAGAAGCTTCTGATTTCAATGCTTACAATTAAACTTTATTTCAAAAAAGAGAATTGCTTTGTATATTGTAAAGCTTTTGGTTAGACTCAGAATATTTTGTTGGTATAAATATGAAGTACTTTATAATAAATGTAATGATAAGGCAAGCCTAAACAATAGGAAGAAATATGTTTATTTTGTTCAGAAAAATATTGTAAACTAACTCTGTAAAGAGTTATGGAAACTCAGTCAAAGTGAAGTAAGGAAGAATGAATAAACAAGTCAGTGTTGTCTTTCAACTAACCTTGAATGAGAATGTTATCACTGTGAAGCACAAGGCTAGATAACAGTTTGAAAAAGTGATGTAAGGTATGCTTTGTTAGAATTTACCACTGTTATAGTGTCTCTTAAAGTAAGATAGGAAACTGTCCATCACAGAGATATGTCATGACAAGCTTACAATGGAGATTTGAACATTGTTATAGTTGTATCATAGACCAAAATATCAAAGCCCAGTATTATCAGTGTTTTCTCTATCATTCATGGATTTCAACCACTCGCAAAGACTAAAACTTCTTTGCTTCAGTAGCTTTTTTTCATTAGTCACTGCTTTGGTGTTGTTAATTTTATTCTTCTCCATTACTGACATACATTGAGTTTCTTAAAATTTTAAGGCATGTCTTATAAAATAAATTCTTCATTCTTCCAGTTACTTTTATAATAGTCTTAAAAAAGTTTCTTTAAAGTTAATGAATAATGATAACTTTTACTCTGTTGTTGTATGCTGCTCTAGCTATATCTCTCATGCAAGTGATAACAATTAGTGGTCTTTACATATTCTCATACAGTAAATATATCATTCTTCTTATCTAATTTTAAATCCTTTCGCTCTCTTAGTGGATCGTTGTGCTAACTAGAACTTTGAATGAAATTTGGTGATGTCACAAGACAGTGCAGTCTCGGTGTCTAAGCTTTTCTTCGGAGAGAGAGCACTAGCTAGGATTTGGTAAATAGACCCTGTGGACAATGGTCACTCATGTGCCAGAGTGATCAGATGGGAGATAAGATCTCCCAATACAATGACATCAAGACATTTGGAGGTATTTTGTCATATATTTTAAGTAGACACAGGTGCACAATGGCATATAAGAGCCTTAGATCACTGACTATTTACTAACATTCATACTAAATTTGAATGTCATACCTATATGGCTTCATTACTTGGTAGGCTAATCGCTGTAAGTTATAAACATACCTTTTTAAAACAAATAAATTGGCCTTTAGCAACACAGTTATTGCTCATCAAGGCAATTCTTTAGCACCAGATCTCAGACACAGACGAAATTCACATATCTTTGTATCAGCCCTTTTTATTTGCTCCACAAATTCCAAACATGAAAATATGTGTCTGTATGTGTTTAACTACAAATATGCACATGAGCACAGAGACGAGCATAAATAAGTGACTACACACAAATATGTTTATAATCTACATGGCTAGATTTGACAGTGTGCACATGTGCGAATACAGACATATCATTTTTAATTGATTCTAGTTATGATATTTATACCTTTTATTTGGAAATTCATTCTGTCATGCATAGAAACTCATTTACTCTCCCACAGCTAAGCTGCACAACAAATGAAATACTACAATGCGCTTCAGTGGGCATTCTGAGTCTGATATATTTCAACCAGTAAGCATATCCTAAATAAAAATCTTGATGGTTCAATAGTCTTTGTTGACAGAAAGTTAAATCTGTTATATTTGAATGAATGAACGAGATGGGTCTTTTATATAAAATGTTTATAAAATGTTTCTTTAACTTATAGTAAAATTTATGTATTAAACTTATGAATTATATGAAAAGACAAAGGATTACTAATAATTGCACAAATCTAATATGCATTATAAACTAGGGTTTGAAGTATATAGTCAAATAGTCAAAGAAACATTGGATATAATAAGTCATCTATGAGTTTAAAATTATTTTTAGAACAATAACTAGTTTGTAGAGTCTTACCTTATGTTTACAGTAACAAAAACTATATGTCTTTTGGTGAAAAACAATATTACAACTGTTTATGTAAAACAATTTCTTGATTCATGGGAAAATTACAAACATATACCATTCAATGAATTCTTTTAAATCTCAATCTATTTATGTAAAATAGATTTCATTGCAATCAATATGTATTTGGAAAATAATTTATTTATCATCTTCTTTTAGATGATTAACTTGAACATTTGATGCATATATTACTATGTTAATAGTTGTGTCATGTACATACACAGAAAATCTATATCTACATTAGATTTAGAAATGCTTTAATAGTTGATATCAGTCAGTCACTATGAATGGTTCAATGAAAATAGTATATTATAAAACACATATTTATGTCTTTGCAAATTGTTCTTTTACATGAGGGAGAGGGAGAAAGGGAAAAGAAGATGACAGTAGAGCAATTTGATAATGGGTTCAACTTCTTTGAGATGAGGATACTCAGCTGTGTGATTTGTGTGTTATTATAGGTCCATAATGAGGAATGTATTTATATATATATACACACACACACACATATATATATATATATATATATATATATATATATATATGTATATGTATATAGCCTACAATTAGTTATGTGTTTCACTATGTACATAATATTTAGAACTATAAATATCATTCAATATATACTAGTTTACTTTTTGTTTGGTTTGAAATGGGAAAAAAGAGTGGAAAGGATTTACTCAATATTCAGACAATCACATAAGAATTAAAACTCACAAAGTATGGATAGTATAGAACATAATTTCAATTATAACACAGATAAAACTTCAATTGGTTTTATTATTGTGATTTTTTTCTTTCCTTCTTCTCATACAGTCATATATCTGAGAAGAGGTAACAAACATTGGTATTGATGAAGGAGATGGGGAAAAGAGACAAGATGGAGAAAAGAAAGAAGAAAATAAGTGAAAGGGAAAAAAAGGAAAGAAAGGGGAAAAATGCTAATATATTCTTAAAAGCTCAAAGGTCTCTAAAAATTCAAGAATGGAGCATAAGGAAATCTGTCTATCAAACATGAGGGTTAATCTGGTAGATATTTTGTTTTTGTCTATCAGATTTGGAATGTATATCATTCCATGTGTGATGGGGGGAAGGTTAAAAGTAAGGATTATATTAATTAAAATAATTTAACTTAACTCATTTTTCACTTTTTTATTATGGCCTGAAATGAACATCAATATAAAGATATTACAAAAGAGATTCAGTCTATTTATGATACATAAACTCTCTGAACAAATGGCGTATATACCTCCTGCACAAACGCCAAAGATGCGTAACACGTCTGTGGAAAACTTCCTTGTAGTCACAGAAGAAACAGGTCAGATAGCCCAAATGAATAAAAGCCACAAAATGTATTGCACAATCCTCGTTAAGCGCTTTCACCTACTCAAAACGTAGGCTTCATCAGAACATTTTAAAGTTAAAATTCAGTTGCTTATATATTATTTGATTTTGGCGCCAATACTAGCTACTACATAGAATTAAAGTGATATACACTAAAAACATTTTCACAAGACTAAAAAGTCTTTTCATAAAAAACACACAACAAAAGTTATGCCTTAAACAACTTAAAATACATCAAATTATTTTAAAAATGCAATATTGTACAGTGTATTAGATGTATTCTAATAAACTTTTCATAGATATACTTTCATTTAAGCCAGGAGGGGAAGTAGCATCTGTTAATATTTGCCAATAACATTCCTTAAATGACAAATAATTCTTTATATTACCCCCCCTGGGATTAGATTTGACCATCTCTAAAATACCAAATCTAAATTGGTGTTCTGTCCCTTTATTCATAACATGCTTTGCCAAAGCATTTTTTTCATCCATTTTCTTAATGCAATACATATGAGCATAAATTCTCTTTCTAAATTTCTGCTCAGTTTTGCCTATGTAATATGAAGGACATACTGTACATTTTGCCATATATACTAAGAATTTACTATTGCAGTTACCCTTCTTAAAGAAAATTTTTGTTCTATTGTAATTTGACAGTTTTAACTCACTATCCTGTAACATATAACTGCACTGATTACAATTACCACATCTCTTAGTACAAATGTTTTTGTCACAACTATTATAATTCTCTTCACATTTACCTTTCTCTAATAGGTTTTTTAAATTAGATGCTATTTTGTATACAAAATTCGGTTTTGTACCCAATATTTCTATCATTTCATCATTGGTTAGTAAAGTGTACCAATATTTATTTAATATGTGTTTAACTTCATTACTATAAGGACTAAATTCAACTATACATGCCCTACCTAGGCTGTTTTTGGACACCTTTCCTTTTATGTCTGTATTAATGGCCAATGATTCCTGATGGTTAATTCCCAATAAAGGGAATAAATTAGTACTCCATCTTTGCATAAGTTCTATACTAATCATTTTCATCATTTTGACACTATAACCCCTTTCTAAAAATAAGGACGTAATGAACTGTATTTCCTGGTTAACTTCTTCAAGGGATGTAGTCATTCTCAGGGCTCTAATACATTGGCCTTTGAATATATTAATCTTAGTTTTAGTTGGATGACAGATTTCATAGTCCAAATATGAATTTGTTTCCTTTCTGTAAATTCTGGAATGAAACTTGCTATCTCTCTTTGTCACCAATGTGTCCAAATAAGGTACCCCATAATCATTACTCTGTGATGTAAATTTCAAAAAGCTACTACTCTGATTTAAGTACTTTACAAAGTCCTCAAAAGTTTCCTGACTACCTTCCCATATGATATATATGTCATCCAAAAAACGTGAATAGTATTTTATGGACCTCATATATTCACTTTGAAGAATATTGTTCGTTTCCCAATCCAACATAACTAGGTTGGCGTATATGGGGGCACACGCTGCTCCCATAGCTACGCCCCTAGTTTGTTTGAAAATCTCTCCTTCATTGTATATGAAATTGTGTTCTAACACAATAGACATCAAATCATACACAAGACGAATCTTTTCTTTAGTCAAATCACTGTATCTATACATACTATTAAAAAATGCCTCAAGACCTTCAACCTTGGGTATACAAGTAAATAGGTCTACAACGTCTATGGACGCAAAAATCAAGTTGTCAGATGTCAAAGTAGTGGGAAAGTTTTTTAAGAATTCCCATGAATCCTTGACTATATGTTGCACCTTGTTGTAAATATGTTTCAATAATGAATCTATTAATACTCCCATTGGAAATGTTTTAGATTTACTGCCCGAAACTATGGGCCTAAATGGTGGATCTAGTAAGTTCTTATGGACTTTTGGTATTCCAACCATAATTGCTAGTATGGGGTGTTCAACCTTAATGAAGTTATATATTTCCTCATTAATCACATTATCCAATAGAAATTCTTCCACATAATAGTCAATCTTTCTGTATGCTGTGTTTAATTCATTCAGAGATATGACCTCATACTTCTCTGTGTCATGCAATATTTCAAATATTTTGCTATTATACTCCATTTGGTCATATACCACAATTCCTCCTCCCTTATCGGGCTTCATAATTCTAACTTTGTCACTCTTCCTCAAGTCCATAAGTGTTCTCATTTCCTCATCAGTTAAGTTGTTCATACTCTTATTTGACCTCTTTTTCATTTTATAAATGTCGTGTGTAACTAATTTTTCATATCTATGAATGTCATTTACGGGAGCAAATATAATAATTAATTTGCAGGCCAATTATAAATATTGTATATAGTTATAATACTGTTCTATTTATCAGAAAATGTATTAAGATTATTATACAATGGAATTATTTGAAAAATTAAGAAAAAACATTTGAATAACAAAAAAAGGCTTATTATATTGCTTCAGTCATTAGCATTTTTCCACATTTTCTAACAATCACTAACTAAACACTCTATGACTGATCAAACTATGCATGGCGTATCTTGAGCAGTTTGTGGTCTATCACCCCACCATTCCAAAAATCAGAATGCAATAAATGTGAATTTATCAAACACAGTTACTAACTACTTAATATCTAGGGTACAGTTAAACTTACTGTGCATTAACTTCATAATACAATGTTAATCTATATACTCAGGTTGTATCCAGTATATGGCTATACAGATATATTGATATAAATCATTATAGTGGCACAGTTCATACTTCAATTAAAGAAGAATAGATTCTAAAGAAAAGGAAATTGATGGGTTTTATGAGAATCGAAAAACTTACTCTGGATATAACACCATCCAGCTTAACTGGTGTTGAAAGAACTGCTGAAAAACTAGTCAGGTTTTACCATGATCAGTATAATTCTACTACAGTAACTGATTGGTTATAGAAACCAGACTCTCTCAAATGTCTAAGAGATGGCATTAAACAAGGATAATATCAAAATGAAACTATGTGCTCTGCTGTCAGAAATGGAAGAGCTCTATACAGACAGCAAAATAAAAAAGTAGAGTTGTTTGTGGATCAGAACATCAACTGTCATTGCAAAGTGCAGTCAAATTAGATAAAACTGAACAGGAAAAGCCCCTAGACCAACTACAGAGTTGAAAACAGCTCTAAGGGATAAGAACTGCTGAAGAGTGCAGTTAATAACTATGGATGGAAGTTTGGATATTGTGGTGACGTTCAGAAGTAGCCAAGGAAAAATGAAACCACAGTATGGAAAACTGGATGCAGAGTTCCTAAATCAGGCAAAAAAGGGTAAAAATTACATTAAATTAAATGTAGAATTCTGAAAACATGGAGAATAGATAAGAAGATTAACAAAGTTAACTAAAACTTCCATTTAAAATTGTGCATATTAAAAGGTAAAAATGGGATCAACCTAGCTAAAGTAGATACTGATGATACAAAGAGGTGTTAGGAATATACATAAGAAATACAGAGATACCTTACTAAAAAGATACAAGGCCTAAAAAACAAGGCCTACATGGACCAACTCAAAGCTGTGTCACTATACGCTGTATACTACAGAATGCTAAGAAGTGACCTTTGTCTGACATACAAGGCATCCTCCAACCCAGTACTGATGGATTTACATCAGCAAGTCAAATGGCATCAAACATACTCGACCTAGGGATCTATGAACAATATAAGAAAGAGTTTATCATCAAAAATAAATATTATGGCAGGTTCTTTTATCTAAAGACAGAAAACCTGAAGGTTGTAGATAAATGGTTTCTAGAAAGCCTTGCTAAATGCAAGTCTGAAGGAAGTGATGCTGAGACAGTGTGCTGCAAATTTGTCAGCAAACTTGGAAAGTGAACAGGGGCCATTTTATTGTAAAACGTTAAATGCTAAAAAGAACATTGTCAAAGAGTTCTCAGTCTGCGAAACAATTGTACTCATTTCAAGTAAGGAAAATAATGTTTACAGAGTACATGCAAAGTTGTTTATGATTTCATATTGATGTAATGAAGCTTGTCATGTTGAGATTTATGATTCTACTAGTGTATCGATCTGTGTATTAACTGAGACTGTCTGCGTCATATTCTTTAGTAAGCAAATTACAAATGTAGCATCATAATGTATGTTTATCTTATGCTGATGTTACTGAGTATGCATTACATCACCTCCTTTCCTTTGTTCTGTACTTAAACAATTTGTGTTTACTGTTTTTATTGTACTAACCATTATATTAATGTAACCATATAATTGATGGAATGCTGAACAACAATATTGTATGTTTTTGCTCTTATACTTTACTGTATATTTATCTTAAGCAGATTTTATTCTGTTCTGTACTTAAATAACCTGTGTTTATTGCATTTACTGTACTAATCATTGTGCAGCTTTTCTCCCTGAGCCTTTATTTTAATTTTAATTTTTTTTTATTTACTTTAGGTGCTTGAGTGGAATGGTTATGATAAACTTGTGTTTGCATCTACAGTGTGCTAAGCAGCTAATTACTTTCATAAGAATGTCTCATATGTTGGTATCTTATGTTGCAATTGTGGTGGTGTTTTTAGTAATCTATGATGATCAATACATATGTTGACAGAGAATTCAGCACAATCAACCAGTCTTTCAGTTAATAAATTAATAATTAAAAAATAGTTAATTGCAGTTATTTTCAATCAAAAGTCAACAAAAGTAAAATAGAGCACAATAAAATTCCTAGGGAAGTATACAGTGGGTGGCATGTAGTATAGTAACATTAATATAATACAGTAATATGTAGCTGTTCATCATGGGATTATCATTTTTAGGAAGAAAACTAGGGGCATTTGAATTACTGGTGCAAGAAACATAAACCTCCATCATAGCATAAAAAGATCTTGCTGGTAGGATACATAACTCACCCTAATAAGACCTCTTCTCTGGCAAAAGTTACCCCTTCATATTAAGAAAATCACTTCCTAAAAAATCTTCAAACATGGTATAGATATATGGATAGATAACTATATATATATATATATATATATATATATATATATATATATATATATATAAGAGAAACTGTTGAAGTGAAGCAAAACAACCAAAAACAAAAGCAGGAGGCGAGGCAGTCAGAAATAGCACCAAAACTCCAAGTCCAATGGTAAGTTGAACACAGCTTTATTAAAATCCAGTAGCGGTTTCGCTGCTAAAAAAGAGTTGCAGCTTCTTCAGAACAAACAAACAAAGTGAATATTAGTGCCAAATATTTAAAAGGAAATCAGAGGTGTGGCAATGACATCACTTCCTCTAGTGTGCTATTTCACTTTAAATTCACAATCAGCAAAATAAAATCTAGCGTTTACATCAACATAAAAATAAAAATAAAAAATATCAGGTTATAAGCACAATGTTACAACCTTCATATTAAAAATTGAAAATTGAAATCTACTTTAGATTTAAATGAATTATAAAATTAAAAGTTGTCAAGCTGAAAAGTCAAAGTGAAATAGCACACTAGAGGAAGTGATGTCATTGCCACACCTCTGATTTCCTTTTAAATATTTGGCGCTAATATTCACTTTGTTTGTTTGTTCTGAAGAAGCTGCAACTCTTTTTTAGCAGCGAAAACGCTACTGGATTATATATATATATATATATATATATATATATATATATATATATATATATATACACACATATATATATATATATATATATATATATATATATATATACCCTAAGCATGCCTCCACAATCCTTTACGGGTAGGTGTAACAAGTCATGTGATTTGCATGTTCGAGACTAAGAATGATACTTCAACAACTATCTGGTAATAGCCTATGAGCCTATGAATGCATGCTTACATTCTTATATTTTGGGTATAGTAATTGAATGAATCAAGCCAATCATTACTGAATGAAGCTCGTCAATGTCTGATAGTTTTAGTCACCTGACATAAACTACTAGGGAGACTGGGCTATGTGTGTGTTTTCTGTAACTAGAGGAATTGTTAAACAGAGCAGAGTGGCCTTTTTTCATTGTGTTAAAAATGTTTTTTGAATGAAATGTGCTATGATTTTTGTTTTTTGCATGTTTAATATTTAAATGCAAATTACTTTCTCTGAATAAGTGACATGCAAGTCATTTTGTGGTTAGATTACTTAATTCTTCTTCATTTTCTAAATCTGGTTATGCTTGAAATATGATGGTTCAACAAGTATTTTTTGTGTGTGTGTTTTGAAGAAGTGGGCTTATTAATCACAGGATTGGCGATTGGCTTTGACAACACATGAAATGGTTCAACATTTTCATCCTAGTTATTGCTGAATGACTTAGCCATTTTACACTCTTAAATTCCAAAGATAAACCTTCTTTGAGAATATGTATGAGTGATGCCAATCTTGCAAGCATTTATGAATGAGAGTTGTCTGGCAGGCTGTGGATGATAAGTTACTAGGACCAATTAATTCAGCCTTTGATTTACCAGAACATTACTGCTTGTTAATGTTTCTCACTGGAAAGGTTTCTGACACATGTTAAAGAGTGAGGTTAATATATATATATATATATATATATATATATATATATATATATATATATATATATATATATATATTCCAAAACAATGGAACTCTTTACCCTCCCATATTACCCAAATAGACTGTTCAAAGACATTTAAATCAGCATTAAAAACATATTTTCTAAATAACCTCTCTTGCAACTGAAAGCAATCAAGCCACCTTAAAACTCTTCCCTAATAAATACTAATCTCCATCCATAGCATAAACTGCTACTACTGTAGCTGCTAAAATACCCATTTCTAAAAAAAAAAAAAAAAAAAAAAAAAAAACTGCCATGGCAAAAATTTGATAATGAACTCATGTACTGAACTGTATTTTCATATTCTGTGATTATATTAGGTACTGACTACCAATTTTTGTTTAGATTTAATGTCTTGTAAGTATTGTAATCTACATTTATCTTGTTTATATTATGTACAAACTACCAATTTATTGTCTAAATTTAGAAGTCTTTTAAGTATTATAAACTACATTTATCAATATTGTTAAATCTTATTTAATTGGTATTAATTGTGGAGCTTTTCTCCTCGGACCTCCACTGAAAATGGGTTCCTGACCCAGTGGACTTTCCCGTTTAACAAATGTCAATAAATAAATAAATATATATATTTATATATATATATATATATATATATATATATATATATAGTGTGTGTGTGTGTCTGTGTGTGTATATATATACACACACACACACACACACACTTAGGTAATAGCACTTTCCTTCTACCAACAGCAATATAAGAGAACAGTAACATCCCTATCCCTATCCCTATATTCATCTAAAAGCAGCAGACACCAGATAGCCAGTAATTTAATCAATAGTTTTCTTTTAAATGTATTGTGTACACACTGAAAACCACCACTGACTACATTTTTATGCATATCCAGTGATCAATTTAAATAATTACTAACTACAGTTTGAACACTAGGATTTGTGACCACATTATCTTGCCTTTAATAGTTATCAATTAATAGCTTCCTTTTGTGGTGTAAACCAGACAAAGATCCCATTTTACTTTAGAATCAAAAAATTAAAAGCGTGACAATGCCAAAAAAAAGTTGACAATACAGCAGATATATGAAAGATTTAGAAAGAGAGTTACTATCACAGAGTTATTACAAGATTTTGGTTTATGGACTTCCATCATTTCACCAGCAGTTTGATAGATTCATCTAGCCAAAATAATGGAGAAATGTGTACATAAGCAACTAATGCAATACATTTCACAGAATTACTTACTATCCAACTCCCAGCATGGTTTCAGGCCATACCACAGCGCCACCTCAGCCCTCCTTTCCTTTACTACTGCCATAAACCAAAACAGGAATGACAATAGGCTAACCTCCGCCCTCTTTCTTGACCTATCAAAAGCCTTTGACACGGTCAACCATGAAATTCTCATTCTTTCACTAAAACCTATTTCCCTCAACAAGCCTGCTATCCAGTGGTTCCAGTCCTACCTGACTGGCAGACAGCAGACGGTACTATGGCAGGGCAAACTCTCCAGCCAGTTACCTCTCACACTTGGTGTCCCTCAAGGGTCCATACTAGGTCCACTACTCTTCTCTATTTTTATCAACAACCTCTACACTGCTATCCCTAAAGCCACCTGCATTCAGTATACAGATGATTCCACTCTCATCTGATCAGCCACCTCCCCATCCGACTTGCAAATCTTAACCCAAAATACACTTAACACTATAGAGAACTGGCTCACCAACCAATGCCTACTTCTGAACCCCAATAAAACTGAACTTCTACTCTTCTCTCCCACTAGTAGATCCACCACACTTTCCTTCTCTGTCACATCTAACAATGGTACCACTATTTCCCCATATAATCACACCAAACTGCTAGGGGTTATCATAGACAATAATCTCAAATTTGACCTGCAGGTCAACAAAACCATACAGACCATCAATAAGAAGCTTGGATCACTGTATAGAAACAAGACATTTTTAACCCCACTGGCTAGGACTGCAATCGCCCAATCACACCTACTCTCTACTTTTTTATATGCCTCGCCTATACTCTTAAACCTCAACAAATCCGAACTAGGTAAGCTGTCCCATAGCTACAATCATATTGCCAGATTCACCACTGGCTTCACCTATAGAACCCACAACTGCCAGAACCTTAAACAACTAGAGTGGCTAGAACTGCCCAGCTTAATTCAATTCAATTAACTCTTAATAGCACACAAAATTTTGTACCACCTTGAGGATACCCCCTCACTTAAAAATATTATTAAGCCATATAGCAACCTAAGATCCCTACTGTCAGCCGATAAACTACTGGTCCAAACCCACAAAGCTAATAACTCTGCTGGTGAATCCCTGTTTGCCAACTTCATTGGCAAAACCTGGAATTCATTGCCAAACTACATAACCCTACAATCCTCCAAAAGTCTCTTCAAAAAAAAACTCAAACAGTATCTCAAAGTGAATTGGCTATGCCCATGTACCAACCCTGATTAAGTTATAAACTAAAAGCATATTATGCAATTATCATAACTTGTAACTACATCACCAAGCTCTGCTTCCAATCTGATGTCTCTTACTTTTAATTGTCTGTCCATGAGAAATGTGAGTCCCTACTAGGTAACACTAGTAACCCATTGTATATAATCATTTTGTTTTTATAATTGTTTGCTAACTTCTGTGTAATCTATGTAAGTTTGTCTATGTGGAGCTTTTCTCCCCAGGCCGCCGCTGAAAATAGACATGTATCCAGTCGGACTATCCCGGTAAACAAGTGTAAAATAAACTAATAAATAAATAAATAAATCTAATTGCAGACTCACATATTACTTGCAGACATTAAGTACTGTAACGGACACTTCATTTCTCAGATTCCACTTTACTCCTGATTTATAAAACTTAAAGAAACTGCATAATTTTCAGTTGCCATGTTGCAGTGTGAAAGAATCTGTCTCTCAGGTCTGATTTCAAATTATATTCTGTTGAAATTGTTAATTGCTGCTTCAATAGTCTAGTTGTAACAGATGTTTTGATTGGATTTTTATTTATTTATAATAAGTTGTAACAAGCATGTAGCAAAGCACCAAAAAGAACGAGCAAATGAAATTCAAGGGACACATTAAGCAACAAATTCTGCACGAAAATATGATACAAAGGGTGCGGTTAATAAAAACATAAATTAACAATTATTAAGTGACAGTTTGTTGCATACACTGGTAGAAATGGAAGTATTACTGAAAACTGAATGAAAGAGCTGTTGATGTTACAAGGGCCATAACTGTGATATTCTGAACAGCTATAGATGAATGCATACCAAGTTCAAGGCTAGGTACCTCACAGCATTCCCTCAGGTGTATACACCACCATGTATATGTATATGCATATCATTATCTGTTTAGATATGTATATGTATATGTGGGTGCAAGCAGTTTGATCATCACATTAACAGGTGGGCTTGAAGTGTTTTAAGGTTAAAAATCCTGTTCATTGAATGGATATTGGGTGTGTTTCATTGAAACAGGGAAGTGGGATATGTAGTAGGAGTGTGTGTGTGTGTGTGTGTGTGTGTGTGTGTGTGTGTGTGTGTGTGTGTGTGTGTGTGTGTGTATTTGCAAATGTGTGTGGTTAGTGTCCGATTAAGGGTTAGGTAAGGAAATGGTTTAAGTGTGTATGACCGTTTAGGTTAGGTGAACATTTTAATGCGCGTGTGTGTGTGCGCACGTGTGTGTGCGCGTGTGTGTGTGTGTGTGTGTGTGTGTGTGTGTGTGTGTGTGTGTGTGTGCGCATTGGCAAATGTGTGTGGGCTAGGGTCAGAGAAACGATTAGGTAAGGGAATGGTTTAAGTGTGTATGACTGTGAGGGTTTAGGGTTTAGGTTAGGGGATAGGTTTAATGTGTGTATATGTGTATGTGCATATAGTGAGTGTTTGAGCTTTCTTGTGTAGTGGTACTGTTATGGGAAGATTTTTTTTTTATTTAGATGCAGGGTAGTGTTAGGGGCAAGAGCAGGGTTATGCTCACCATGCAGTACTACAAAGGTGAAGCTGATACAATGAGCACATTGGTTGGCTAGAATTTTAAACAAATCATACATATGTACAAGTGCTACTAATGAATAAGAAAAAGGCACAGCTAAATGTGGGCATGTACAACTACTGTATAGCTTATATAGTATGCATATGTGTGTGTGTGTGTGTGTGTGTGTGTGTGTGTGTGTGTATATATATATATATATATATATATATATAAATGCATGTAGCTTATAAAGTCTGACTCCCAGTTGAAGTGCAACAAAAACGAAAGGTCTAACTAAATGAATTGTCATGTTAGACCTTCCAGGATTTGAATATTGCTAGCAATGTTATCTCTCATTATTTACTGCCTAGAGCATTATCATTGTCCATGTCCTAAAGTAGCACTGCATAACGACTTACTGCCCGATGAAGTGGTATCAAAAAGACATGTTGTCAGACCCTTGTAAGACTTCATTATGTCACTGACTATGGCTTGCTTGGAAGTCCTGGTCACAAGTCATCTACTAGATTGCCATTTCTTTAGTTAAGTCAGGTGTGAGACCTTGTTCAACAATGCTCTCAAAAATATTCTTAGATTGTGATGAATGCATTAGAATATCAGAAATATTCGTAAATGCATCCATGTATAGTGAATTTCACAAATCAATACGTGGATGCCAACTGAAAGTGTGCAGTGGTTAACTGCAATCCTTAGAGCAAGAGAAATTTAAATGAAAAAAGTAGCAATATATATTAATTCCAAAACTGCAGTATCTCATAGTATTCTTCCTTTAACTGCAGTATGGCAATCTTAGAGTTAGTACATAAAATTGACAGAGGTGTTGGGGAACAGAGCCCTCCCCAATGCAGTCTTACACAAACTCTTTAAAAGTGTAAGAGCACGTTATGGAATTTGCACTTTTTTGTCAGAATCATACTTTAATTATAAAACATAGTAATTATATGTTTGAATATGACTGCTGTGACATCTTGTTTAAACATTGCTATATTTGCTGAATTTATGGCATGCTCTATACAGTGAATCTACACCGTACACTTTATTTCTCTAGACATAATGAAAATGGTGAGTTTATGCTTAGGACAACAGGTGTTTGCGGTAATACCTTGAAGTAATATCAAATAAAGAGAGGTTTTGGAGAAAAGCTGGATGATAAGGGTATGCCCATCCTTTTTTCAGTTATCCAATTCATTTTCCTAAAATAAATCACTACTTATTTTTTTCTAAGCAAATATATGAGGACTGGAGCTGAGTAATGGAAATTTGTTTTGAATGTATATGACCTTGATTTTTTTTTTTTTATTATTATAAGCTTCACCCTGCTCTCATCACAAGAAATTAGTTGGAGTTACTATATCTGTCAATCTCTTAGAGCAAGAAATTTGGACAAAGCCATCAATAATGGGGGGGGGGGGGATAAAGGCCCAAAATAGGCACACATTTTGTATACTGATCTTACAAACTTAAAAAAATTGATAGGACAACAGGTTTCTTATTAACGTGAATTTTCTGAAGGGTATGAAGTCCGAAACTCAAATGTCTGTTATTATCTTCTGACTTCAATCCTCAATGATTTGCCAAAAAGCTACAATTTTATGACAAATGGACCCAAAATATGAGGGAAAAATCTGGACATTCTACAAAAATCTGTACAGTTCAGAGGTATGGGTGTTACATATCTGACTTCTGAACATCAAGCCCTGGTTTCCTTTCATTTGGACTACTACAGTTGTTTTTAGCATTTGCTCATATAGAACAGGATTGATTACATCTGATACCAAATGCTACACCCCTACAATTTTTAAGTATTAGTTTATCTTGCTTACATCATCAACCTCCTTCTGCTTTAAAAAGTTACTTGAGTAACTATTTGACCCCTCTGGTCTGGTACTTTGGGGCTGTTACTCTTTGTGAATATGTGCCTTGAGTCCTCTGGAATTTTGTAATTTTTATTACAAGGTGCTCCATCTTAGGAACCTGTAAGTCTCTGCCATTTTATGGGTTTTAAGAGTTCCCTCAAAACCCATCTTTCTCTGGTACTTTTTTAGAAACTGCATTTCAGTCTTTTTCAAATATTGACATATATTGCTGACTACCTATTCAGTATTGTACTGCAAGAACTGTACATTTTGTTTTATGATTAATTTATTTAACATGCCCAGACATAACTATATTTTATGATTCAACCATGAACACAGGTTTACAACAATATTTTTAGCAAAAATAATCACAAAAACAAATAACCCACTGATAAAAAATACATGAACTCTAAAATCTTATTTCATTAATTTTCATTATTGAGTTAAATAACAGCCTAGGTTGAACTGAGAACATACCTATTGTATTTTGTGAAGTATGTCCCTGACCTAATGCTCTTTAAGATTTAAGTAGCAATTTTTTTCCTATTTGTAAGCCTTTGCATTTTAATTACCAATCTGAAGCAGATAAAATGTGAAATTGTGTCTTATTTAATTGACTAGCAATGGCATTTACAATGACTCTTTTATACATAAAGACTGTTATTTTGTTTCTGATAAGTAACATTCATAGCCATGCATTATATAATAAACTGGTTCATATAAATATATATCTATATCTATATATATATATATATATATATATATATATATATATATATATACACACAAAACTGTTCTAATACTACGTCATAACACTGTTTTCTGATAATGTCTAAGTAGGAATAAAATATTTACTTTATTAATTATACTCTCAATTAAGCAAATGTTAAACTAATTGTTTTTGTGACTCATGACCATGTTTAGGGTTACCACCTTTTCAAATGCCCAAACTAGGACTTTTTTGCAGACATGAGATTTTGCAGGACAAATAATACCCAAAACTAATGCAAAGGACTGAACTTTGCTTTTTTGCCAAATCAAAAGCTTATTGTTCTAGCATTTGGACTGCTTAGGCTGCTTCACCTAACATTTAGGTATTTCAGATACAAAATAATTATTTTATCTAACTATTGAAGGCAACTTAGGAAATACTCTTTTTGTCCTAAGATCTGAGGACATTTGCCATTTTTCCGATTTTTATGCAGTACACAAATGACCTGCTCATAGCTCTCAACCTCTTAGCATAATAATACACCTGGACAAAGCCCCAAAAGTAGGGACAGTTTTTAAATATTGCTCTTATAAACTTAGAAAGTTGCTAGAATAAAAAGTCTTGTGCTACCATACATTTTCTGAAGGATATTATGTCAAAAATGCAAATGCCTGTCATTATATAGTGAATTAAATCCTCACTGATTTGAAACAAAAATCAAGAAAGTCACAAATTTTATGAGGAACAGATCAACAATATGACTCAAAAATCTGGAAATCCTGTGAAAATCTGGACAGTTGAGAGGTAGTCAACTGCTGAAAGAGGGACAGGTGGTGACCCTAACCATCTGTCAGTTGAATTTGTTAATTTAAACAGATGATGAATCAAAACAGAAGAAGAGGTCACAATTATGGAATAGCTACTCTCAATCAAAAACATCCATGAGCTTCTTTATACAATAAAATGGTGACCTCCTTTAGGTTTGATGTCTACACCAAACACTATTATGGACAGGAGTAGATATGTCATGTTTTGTTTTCCAAGCCTTGTGTTTCAGGCCCATTATAAAATGACATAATTCATTTAGGTTTTGTGTTGGTATAATGGCTAAGGTGATTACTTCACCATCATAAGGTACAGGTTTTAATTCTCACATTTGAAGGGAAATTGGCTAAGCTTAAAATGGCTCACAAGGGGAGCTAGTCTAGTGCTTACCTATGACCCTATATACTATTGATTAAAATTTTGCGCTTAACATTAAGTACATTACAGTTAAATCAAGCAAAAAACATGAAATAATTATTAGTAAATCTCATTATTAAAAGCTAAGGGATCCTTAATAAACAGATGATAAATGAGGACATAGGTAACCTGCAAATGCCAGACCCCTCACTGTTCGGCTTTGTTAAAGGATGGTGATGCCTATTAAATCTGGTCGACTTTTTTTGAAAAGGTCACCTAAGAAATGGATGGAAACTTTTATGACTGGACCCAGGAGGTCAAATTAGGTAAGGCCATCTCCATCAAGAGGCCAGTCACTAGTGGAGTACCCCAGTGCTATCTACTATGGTCACTCCTTTTTGGCATCTATTTCTCTGAAATGGAAGCAAATGTTGAAGGTTTATGACAGACTAAATTTGCAGATGATAGCAAGCTGGGGTTTATCATCGACTCTTCTGCAGATACTAGCAGTCTTCAAGAAGACCTGTCTCTGGCTAACAAATGGTGCCAAAGCCATTATCTTAATTTCAATGCTAAGAAATGGATAATTGTACCCTTTGGGAAGTCAACCATCCCAGCTAATTATCATGTTGATAATATGCCCCTAAGAGTCAACCCAGTGGTCATGGATCTGGGTACTCATGCAGACAGTAGCCTTACCTCTGCCACCATGTCACCCTAGTGGTGAGAAAATCCTTTTATGTTGTGCAACTTATAAGTAAGGACACTGCATCTAGGTCCAAAGAGGTCATTATTCCACTGTACTCTGCCCTTATCAGACCAATCATAGAGTACAATTCTTCCTTTGGTATGTACCTGATCAGACATATGCTGCAAATAGAGTGCCTTCAGAGGTTCCTTATAAAAAGAATACAAAGCATAACAAACATGTTTTTTGCAGAGCACCTCTACTCAGTCTCCTATAGATTGTTGATCTATGCCTGGCTTACAAGGCATCTGCAAACCCCACACTTATGTATCTCCCAAATATTCACAAGTCAAAGAATACCAAAAATGCAAGTCTAGGGATGTGAATTTTGTCTGTGGCTTGAACAGAACATGCTGGAGAGACACATATGTGTCCCAGAGACTGCCCCTCCTACTGAACAGACTTCCTATCCATCTATTCCTCTACTACCCAGTTTAAGTGCAACCTAAACCAGTGGATGGGGAATATGAAATTTACACTGGGCCTGGCACCCATGTCCCTTATGGGCAGAGTTAGCTTATAAATGGTTAGTTCTCAGTGTCCTATATAGATATAAGACATCACTATTCTTTCAGGAAAACTGGGCTAGGCTTAGAAAGGCCCCAAGGTCATTAGCCTAATAACATTCTACGAATCAATAAATGGCCACTCAAATGAGAACTACATTCCACAAGGTCAGGACCCAAAAGAAAAAGTCTTATGGACCAAATGTCTCAAGGCCCATATTGGGAATCAGAAGCAACGGCCTGGCAGCTAGAGAGTATCATTTTATAAATGAATGACAATAACACAGAAATAAGGTGAAGATGAGTAACTGCTTCAATTTGTTTCAAGTATAAGACTTCAAAGTAAGGCTCCAAACAAATAGCGTAGTAACTTTATTAAACGCTTTCGTCGAATGACTTCATCAGAAAACTCTTACAAAGTAGTAAAACTCAATAAATACTCCAACAAAAACAATTATTCCATTAAACAATCATTCAATAACACAATTAAAACTAATTAAATAGCATAGTTGTTTAAAAACTGCAATTTTACATTTAAATAAAAAAATTCATAGCAGCATCTTTCTTAATACATAATCTACGGTCTTGCAAAAAACATTTAATGTTAATTGCATCATTTAATCCAGGGGGGTTGTCTGCCCTTAGTTTGATTTGCCACAGGGTCTCCCTTTGTTCAATATAATTTTTAAGATTACCACCCTTTAAATCCAAATTGCAAACCTCAAGGACAGAAAACAAAAATTTCTTAAAATTATGACATTCCCTGGAATGTTTGTATAGAGCATTGCTCTCATCATGCTTTTTGATGCAATATAGATGTTCTCGAATGCGGGTCTTTAAGCTTCTAGTTGTCATTCCTATATAGAACTTAGGACAAGAGGTACAGGTACCTATATACACAACCCCTTTTGTATTACAGTCAACATATTTTGGAACCTCTAACGTTTTGTCAAAGCTGTCAATTGCTATATATGGACCTACTGCTATAAATCTACACATATTACAATTATTGCATTTAAACATACCTTTGGTGTTGTGTGTAAATGTGGATGAACATATGTTCACGGAATTCTTCCCATGATGTTCAAGAGCTTTTTTGAAATTGTAACTATTTCTAAAAGTAAATCTCGGTCTGACCCCCCCAGTACATTAGTCATGTCCAAATTACCTTGTATTATTTTCCAATTATTTTCTATTAAACGTCTAATATCAGGGCTATTTATACTAAAGTCAAGTGAGCATACCAACTCATTGTCTCCTGAATCATTACCGTTCTTTTTAGTTAAAAAGGTGACGTCTTTGAAGTCAACCATATTTAAAATTGCTTGAAACTGTATCAGTCTTTTGTTCCTGATCTCATACAAAATGTTGTTCAATAATGATTCATCATAGCCCCTGTCAATAAAAAGCTTAATAATGAATTCAAATTATAAAGTAAGGTCACGATCTCTAGAGGTCATCCGACAAGCCCTGACTAGCTGTCCTTTGGGAATGTTTCTAATTGTGTGTTTGCAATGCCCACTTCTATAATGAAGGTAACTATTTGTAAAAGTACTTTTTCGGTATATACGACTGTGGAACCTGTGTTCAGTAATGTCCCACCACAGTTGTATATCTAAGAAATTAACCATTAGCCCACTGTCTCCAATGGTGAATTTCAAGAAATCAACTGTGGAGTTTAGTTCAGAAACAAAAGAGTGGACTGTGTCTTTATTCCCCTCCAAAATAAAAATCAAGTCGTCCATAAAGCTACAGTAGAATGAAATGTGAAAACTGTTTCTTAGTTTTTCCAGATGTACTCTTTCCCACCAGGTCATAACTAAATTAGCATATGCCGGTGCTGTGGGGGAACCCATTGCCACCCCTCGCTTTTGCTTAAAAAATAACACCTTCGTTTATTTTAAGTTCTTGCTGGGTATTGTATTTTCCTCAACCAAGATATCATCTGCTGTAAAAAAGCTTATTAAAAATGAGTTGTGGTTTTTGAACAAGCTTACTTACTGTCTTTTTTTTTTTTGTTAATGTGGGCTTAGATAGCTTGCTTTGGAGCTTAGCTTTTATTGGTTTAACTAAAGAGAGGGGTCACAATGTCTCCTAAGGTATCGCCTGTTCTTTCATATAATAGGGATTTTAACATACATGACTAAGTATGTCAATATGAGAACATTGCTTATAATTATCAAGCCTATTCAGCAGCACTTGGGTAATATGGTGGGATTTCTTGAGCACTTGTAAGTTATCACAAAAGGCATGTATCTAAAGCACTGACTAAATCTACTGTGGACACTGATAATGACTTTAAATTGTAAATATTGGACGCTTTTTATAATGAGGTCCTTTTAAAGATGCCATATGTGTTAGCAGTATAAACTTCAGGTTTACTATAAATCATCTTCTGTCAAGTAGGGGTATAGATTAATCAAGAAGTTTAAATTATCTAATATGATGTGCATATAAGATGGAATGGTTTTATTCAGCTTGTGTTGTACTCCTGAATGAGTGTAAAATTTTAGTAAAGTATTAGTGCATTTTCTAAGTCTGCAGCCTGGCATTTTGGTGCTGCCAGTAATAAGAATTTATGATTTGTAGTATGGTTCTACTGGGATAAGCCAATTTTCAACCATGCCATGAGGTTCTGCACTGGCAAAATACATTCAAAGTCCACCTGTGGCAGCCACATGTACAGAAAGAGGTTACATTACTCTAGGTAAGATGAAGTCTGTGCATGGAACAGTGCATTCAGGGCACAACAAAGCAGTATATACATCTTAATGGTAGTGATCCTTACATTAAGGTGAAATAACATTCTCTGATCCTTCACTGTCAGGCAATTATCCAGGGTCATCCAAGACTTGAGCACTAACCATCAAATTCCATTCCAATCCACCCATAAGTAATCATGGGGAACGAATGTGGAACAGTAGGCTACAAGCATGGTTAAAATCTACATTATTGCAGGTAAAGTTTTATACGGATAGCCTGCACCAATAAGAGGATGAAACTCTTTACTAATCACGAAAAAGCCAACACTTAATCCATAACAACAAGGTTCCAGTACTCAGCCATGTGCAGCACCTTAAAGACACTGTCAGCTGCAAATGCTTAATAAAAATCCACCCAATTTAAGACTACTAAATGTCAAATGCTTGTAATATAACTACTAATTATATCTGCTCTCAAATCAACAACTGCTGTAGTTCTTTCTTGAAAACATCCCCCATTTTATACTTCAGTCCTTATATTTTCTTCACTGGATTTTCTTTCTAATATTGCCTCACTGTACACCCTTCTGATTACCCACATTCTCCTGTCCATGATCCATTTTCCCTCCTGTAACCTCCAGCATCCACCAATGCTGCATGTCATGATAACTTCTGATACTAACTTCTTCCCATTCAACTATCAACTCCTCCATCTTTACTCATTACAAACATAACAAATAGTCAGATGTTGTTAAGATTATTTCTGCCATAGTCCTCTTAGTATACATATTCCAGTCATCACTACTTTACTACTTCTTCTATGGGATCATACTCCTGCATAGCTCAATCAACATCCTGCAGCTTAATAAATGTTATATTCATTTGAGAATGTATTTCAAACATAACTAGGCAATGCAGGAGAAAAATAAGCGTCCTTACCCTGCATTCCGTCATGGCTATGACAAACTGATTCAGTATAATCAACTCATTGTTGCTCACAAAGCACTTAACCAACCAGATAATACACCTGCCCTGAAAAACATCATCTACCCCCACTCCAACACCAGATCACTCTGGTCATCTAACAGACTATTAGTGCAAACCACCAAATCCAACAACTCAGCTGGTGACTCTCTGTTCACCAACTCTGCTGGCAAAATTTGGAATTCCCTTCCTGCTAACATTACCCTGGATACCACCCATCTCAATTTAAAATAGCTCTCAAAGAGTATTTTAAGTCTCAATGGATATGTCCCTGCTCCAAGCCTGACTAAATCTTTATGCATACTGGTGTGTCTCTCCTATGTCTGTAAGTGGTACTCAAATATCTTTGTTAAGCCAGTTTATAAGATTGTTAGACTGTACAAATTTAAATGTACTATAAAATGTAGTATATTTCCATAAATTTAACTAGACTGTAAAATGTGTTATACTTGTATTATGTTACGATTACTCCTGTTCTACATGACATTGTAATGATTGCATATGTATACCTTTAGAGCTTTTCTCCCCGAGCCTCCGCTGAAAATGGACACGTATCCAGTCGGACTATCCCGGTCAGCAAATGTAAAATAAAAATAAAAAAAATAAATAAATAAAACTGCACCCTCTGCTTTGTTGTACAAAAATGAGTAGTCACGACTTGAAAAACACTTTCTTATTCTCCCATGAGTATGTCTCTCTTTGTCTTCATAACAATGACAGTACTTCATCTTTAAGCTTGATGGTATCATATCTAGTCCTTCTTGATGGTTTTGTATTTCCAGCAGTAAAGCTCTGGAGCTCATTCCACTTTCATCTTCATCCATGTAAGCCAGTAAAACTCAACAGTTTATTGCTCACCTCAGATATTTAATTCAGGCATATCGCCTTCTCTCCACTCCAGTAGTTTTAGTAGTATTCCTGAAGACTATATTACTACTACTTCTTTTCTTTCAAAACTTCAATTTATTTAACATAAAATCACATTTCTTCCTTTAATCTAAAATTTATTTTCATAACTCCTCAGAGGCCTCAGAATATGAATTTGTGGCATCCACCATCTCTGATTCATACATTTGCCTCCTCGATATTTTTCCAGTTACAGTGTACTGACCCTCCTAATCTCACTATGAAAAGTCTCTTTTGCATCATCCATGAGAGCCTCCACCACCATCAACTTGTACACATCATGCTGCTTATAATATGTAGTTTCTGACCTTTGCTTTCAACTTGCCATGTTAGATTCTCACTCTGCTGACACAATCAAATTCTCTAAAGCTTACATTCCTTCCTTTTATTTATTTATTTTTTTCTGGATTGAATTATATATGTTTACCATCTGCTTTTTCATTAAAATACATACCACTTAAAGGCATGAAACTCCGAATTATACACTGTGTGTTTACCTTAACCCCTGGTGTGATTGAACAACATGTTATCTCTAGATCACCATCACCAAAAAATCACAACCCTTTTATTCTTAATTCTCAGAAAACTTAGCCATGCAAGGAAGTTTTTTTTTGTTATGCTTCATACTTGACATATCTATATTATATAAATATTATATAAATATATAGGATTCTTATTTATTATAATTAAGTTCCACCAGCGGTAGTGGTGCTGCAGTAGCGTTGTCGCCTCACAGCAAGACGTTGTCCCGTTCGATTCTCAGCTAGAGTGTCTTCTGTGTGGAGGGATGCATGAATGAGCATGCCTTCATTGAAGGTTGTACATCAGGGCTGGTAACTCGGCACGTAAAAATCCACTACCAAACATTAGCAGACTGGAGTCCCGCTGTGGCGACCCCTAACAGGGATAAGCCAAAAGACACAACAACATTTATTATAATTAAGTTCCACTTTCCATAACCAAGTGCGTGTTAGTACCAGACTGATTAACCATTGCAGTCCTATGGCTGTAATTTCAGTCTCACTATGTCAAATTTCAATGGATCCCACTAAACCAAAGTTGTAGCCATGAAAACATTACATATAGAAGTTGCAACTATTGTTAATTATAGTATTACCATGGAATGTAGTCTTATTGACTGGGGATCTTCACACTGCAATCTAGGGCAACACTTCATCATTTACAAGTGTTTGATGAGTTTATTCATAGTCAAGCACGTCCTACATGCAGAACAAGAAAATGAATCATCACACACTTCCTGCTTATTCTGTTGGGCTGCATTGTCTCAATCCATCCAAAGCCCCATAATTATAACATTATCATATATATATATATATATATATATATATATATATATATATATATATATATAATAACTATGCCATGACAATGCAGATCATATTAAGAGTTTTGTGCCATTCTGGGTTGTTAGTTTCAAAGTGTTAAAGTGTTTTGTTTGGGACTGCTGGTGTGCATTACGTGCTATCATTTTGTAGTGCAGAACCAAGCAGCAAGCAGGGTGCAAGTCCAGGATCACAGAACAGAGCAGGTGGGGTAGTTTCCCCTTTTCTACAGTGTTGGTAATATATATATATATATATATATATATATATATATATATATATATATATATTCCTATCACAAGCTCAAAGTTTCACAAATTTGAACGGCAAATGGTCGAGACCATAAGATCGAAATTTTGAAACTTTGAACATTCTGAATGGAACAGCGCGGAATTGAAAATTTACTGTTTCCCTCACTGTAGTGTGATCTCGGAGTTGGTATATTTATTTAGCAGGGGGTGTGGGAGGTGCATAAGGCTACAAAAACTAAAAAAAAAGTTTTTGTTTTTATTTATTTTTTTTTTTATTACAATTTCAAAGTTTCAAACTTTGATCTTATAGTCTCAACCATTTGCAGTTTGAAGTTTTGGAACTTCAAGCTTGTAAAGTAGATCCGTATGTATGATACACACATGCACACACATATATATAAATATATAAAGTTGCAGAACTTTGACAGTGCAGCCCTCACATAGCTGGTATACAGGAATAAAAAAATACTTTCTTTAAGAAATTCTATAGCATGCTAGTCAAAGCATATTTTGATGCTGCAGAGATTCTCATATTCATAGGTTCATAGGTTCATAGGTTCACACTAGGCTATCTGCCCTAGGGCATTTATAAGCCTAGACAGAGTGTGTTTGGCTTTCGCCACCCATTTTAAATTAATTTTGCTATGCCCTTTTTCGAGGTTAGTATACTGTGCCTCTGTCTAACAGTGACACAGAAGTGATACCCGGGGTAAACCTACGATCTCCCATCCACTCATCAAGATTCCTCTTGAAGAGAGTCAATGAGGGACTCTGCCTAACCTGGACTGGGATTTTATTCCAGAGTGAAGGGAGCCTCTGGGTTATGAGTCTGTCCCTCCAGCATGTCCTATTTATTTCAGTGCTGAGGTTCAAGTCTCTCGAGCGTGTAGCTCGATGGGATTTGGATTTTCTGAGGTGCAGCATGTCCATTAATTCTGGGTTGGACATGGCTTTATACATCAGGCACAGATCGCCTCTGAGCAGGCGGTATGCCACTGAGTAGAGCTGGAGTTTCTTTAACCGGGCAGCATATGGCAACTGTTTGAGCCCTATGATCCTCTTGGTGAGGTACTTTTGGGGTCTTTCCAGTTGCTGCAGGTGTCTGGTAAGGTACATCCCAAAAGAGGCATTGTACTCAATTATGGGCCTGATGAGGGATGAGTAAAGAGGCACGATGACCTCCCCTGATCTAGATGTGAATCCCTTCATGATTAGGTGGGCTATATAAAATGCTTTTCTAACCACTTTGGCCACGTGATTGTCAAATGAGAGATTGCTATCAACTTGGGTCCCCAGGTCCCTAATTACTTCTTCTGTACTTAATGGATTACCACCTATGTGGTAATTTGTGGGCACTTTGTTTTTGCCAAAGGGGATTACTATACACTTTTTGGTGTTTAGCTTGAGGCCATGGCTCTGGCACCAGTTGTCTGTTTCTATGAGGCCCTTTTGGAGGATGCTTGTGTCAGCTGGAGAGTCGATTATGGCACCCAGTTTGCAGTCATCTGCGAACTTAGTCAGCTACAGTCCTTCTGTGTTGGCCTGTACATCCAAGAAATATATACTGAATAAGAGAGGTCCCAGGACTGAGCCTTGTGGGACGCCACTTGTAACTGGTTTGGAGACTGACATGGCTCCAGCAACTCTAACCATGTGGGTTCTGTCCTTGAGCCAGTTTGCAACCCATCTAGTGACATAGGGGTTTATATTTAAGCTGGTGAGCTTATCTATAATGCCCAAGTGGGGTATTGTATCGAAGGCTTTTGTGAGGTCCAGGTAGGCTGTGTGGACCACCTTCCCCTCGTCAATGGCCTTGGTGACTGTTTCAAAGAAATCAACCAGGCTTAAGAGGCAGGATCTACCCTTAACAAAGCTGAACTGGGTAGGATCCAGTGTCTGTAGGTCCCCAATATCTTTATTTATGAGGTCCATGATGATCCTTTCCATAGCTTTGCAGACCAAGCTAGTCAGGCTTATGGGGCGATAGTTTCCAGGATCCATTGAGGCACCACCTTTGTGGAGAGGGACCACTGTTGCTGTACGCCACTCTTTGGGTACATATCCTGTAGTAAGGCTGAGATTGAGCAGTAGTTTTATGTTTGGGTTTAGCTCTTCTTGGAGTTCATGTAGGATGCAGCCCGGGACACCGTCTGGTCCCATTGATGCTGTGTTTTTTGCTTTGGAGAGGGCAGCTCTTACCTGAGCATCTGAGATGTCATGGGGGCAGCACTCTCCTGGGATAAATATTTGCCCTTTTGGTGGGGGGGGGGGGTTGCGCTGAACCTGTCAGCTAGGATGTTGGCAATGTCTGTGGGTTCGGTGTATTTTTTGTCATTTTGGACTAATTCTGAGCATATCTGGGAATTCCCACCCAGGTTCCTAACATAACTAAAGAAAGTCTTGTGATTATCCTTAGTGGCCTGTGCAATTTTTGTCTCGAAGCTGGCCTTAGACGATTTTATGAGTGCCCATAGTTTTTTGCTAATACTGATCAGAGATGCCTTCCCTTTTTGGGATTTTGCTCTATCATGTAGTAGCTTCCTCCTTCTAGTTTGTTTATGGCTGGGGTCCACCAGACAGGACGTCTGCCTTTGGAGGATTGGGTCTTGGTTTTATTTGGGATTGCATGATCCATGCATTCCTGAAGGTGTTCATAGAATGCATTTATAAAGGATTCTGCGGTCTGGGCCGTATTTTCCACAGGCCCGGGGGCTTTGAAGGATTCCACCTCGGTTTTGAGGAGTGTGAAATTTGCTTTAGAGAAGTTTTTCACTGTGGTTTTCAGGGCAGGGGGTGGAGCCAGGATGTGAATATCCAGTGAGATTAGTTTATGGTCTGATCTTACCAGTGAGGGATACACTTCTGGTCTGGAACATAGAGTCCCCATGTTGGTGATGATCAGGTCCAGTATGTTTTCCCCTCTTGTGGGAGTGGTAACATGTTGTTCCATAGCATTTGAGTTTATAAATTCTAGGAACGTTTGGGCTAGGGTGTTGGAGCTACAGTAATGCTCCCAGTCTATGTTTGGGTAGTTGAAGTCGCCCAATATAATGGTGTTTGGAGAGACCTTCATATTTTCCAGTGTTCTCAGGAAGGCCGAGTGGGGTTCCTGGGTTTGGGAGGGTGGTCTGTAGCAGGCTATAAACTGGAAGGCAGTTTTACCCACTGTTAGCTGCACATGGATAGTCTCTGATGCTTCGTGCTGTGCCACCAACCTGGAGGTGTGGGTATCTTTGATGAATATTGATACTCCCCCTCCTTTTGTGGTACGGTCCAAGTTTTGGGGCCAAAAAGCATGGTATGAGGTATAACCTGGTAGTGCTGGGATGCTCTCGGGAGCCATGAACCAGGTTTCTGTTACTGCACAGATATCGATGTTCTCCATGCTAAGGAGAGTTTCGAGTGCATGCATCTTGAGGTTTAGACTTCTGGCATTGAGTAGCATTACTCTTAGTTTCTTATCCCTTGTGATACCTATGGAGGTGGGTTTGTCTTTTGAGCCTTGCCTAAAAAAGGCACTATGGGGGTAGCAAGAACCATTGCCAATATCCAAAAGCCCAGGGGTGACAGGTGCAAGCTGTCCCTAGTGAAGCATCATGGCTTGTCGAGCATGTCTTCCCAGGCTGACAGGCATTGGATCCCCTTTGAATGAAACCAATACTTAAGCCAATTGTTGAAATTGATCATCTTGTCTTCATATTGTGGCATCACTCTTGGTGAGGGTAAGATGCTACTCAAGGTCAGGGTCATACCGGCCTGGGCTACATGCTCAGAGAGTTCCTCTATGTCTCTTTTCATGTAGTCCAGAGAGGTACGTCTCAGGTCATTCACACCAGCATGGACAATGACTGAGTCATATTTGTACTTGCCTTGGAGTGACCTGAGTGCTTGTGTTATGTGGCAGATCCTAGCGCCCAACAGGCAGCTCACCGTGACCTTCTCCTTGTTTAGCCTGGTGAGCAGGACGTCAGTGTGCCTGGCGATAGAGTCACCTATTACAAGTGTATCAGGTGTGTTGTTTAGCCTTAAGGGCTGTGACTGTTTGGCACACTGGCTTTGTGAGCTATGTGTTGCACGTGTTTTGTTTTGGGGTAGCGGTTGCTTGGGTGACTGCTTTGGAGGTCTCTGCTGCTTAGGCAGATTTTTATTTAGAGCCTCCGAGTATGTTTTTGTGTGTTTATGTGTTTGGTTTGCTGTCGTGGTAGGTCTATGTGAGACTGGAATTGTAGTGAGTGTGGTTTCCTTCTCCTCCTGACTGGTTTTGCCAGTACTGAGTTGAGAGAGCTTAGCCTCCAGTATGGCTATATGGTTGCATCCCTCGCATGTGTTGGAATTTGTTGGGAGGAGGAGAGGGTTGTCTGTGTACATGAGGCAGTTGTAACATTGCCTCAAGATTCCCAGATTCACCAGCTGGACCGGAGAGGAGATTGACAACTGACCTTTGGACATGCTAGAATAGTATTGGGAATTCCTTTATAATTGAAAAAAAGGGCCAATGGGGAACGAGGTACTCAAGGGGAGTTTGTGAGGGTGTAGTGCTTTTAATATTTTAGTGCTGACTTATATAATTGCTTTAGTGAGCAAGTGCCAGGTAACTTAAGTGCAATGTGTTACAGGTAACTTAAATGCAAAAATGACAAACAGTAACTTTCTTTCAAGTGAAACAAGGAAATAAGTACAGTATGCAATGCAGATATCACTAGAGATCCACAGAAGTGCTGAAAAGCCGCATTTTAGGTGGAATTAGCGTTTCAGGGAAATAACAAGCAAACAAACAAGCAGCATACAAATAAAGCTAGATTCACCAGGCCTGGATCTAGTCTATGCTACAGCAAACAAGGTGTACCAATTTCAGTAAGAAACAGTTCAAATATGCAGGCACTTTAAGCCTTTAACCAGAAATTCCCAGCTCAGAAGGGCAGAGTCCAGCCTCTCCTCCCACAAGAGTGCAGACCACGAACCTTCTTAATGTAAAATAACTGGCCTGACGCCCAAGTGCTTAAACCAGAATGAATACACTTTTAGAATAACAGACACTGAGCCCTCAATCAGCAGTTCACAACTTAGAAGGATGTAAGCTACCTGTTCTGCCACTACAGTGCAGACCACAAACCTTCTTAATGTAAAACAACTGGCCTGAAGCCCAAGTGCTTCAACCAGAATTAATACACTTTTAGAATAACAGACACTGAGCCCTCAATCAGCAGTTCCCAACTTAGAAGGATGTAAGCTACCTGTTCTGCCACCACAGTGCAGGCCACAAACCTTCCTAATGTAAAACAACTGGTCTGAAGCCCAAGTGCTTAATCCAAAAGACTTAGAATGATAGCTACACTTTAATCAAGTTACTACCAAGCAGTAATAAATACAACTGAATACTTTAAAGAATGCCTGGATTAGTGCTCAGGTTATACAAACAAAGCTAGATTCAGCAGGCCTGGATCTAGTCTATGCTACAGCAAACAAGGTGTACCAATTTCAGTAAGAAGCAGTTTAGATATGCAGGCACTATAAGCCTTTAACCAGAAATTCCCTGCTAGACGGGCAGAGTCCAGCCTCTCCTCCCACAAGAGTGCAGACCATGAACCCTTTTAATGTAAAATAATTGGCCTGAAGCCCAAGTGCTTAAAACAGAATTAATACACTTTTGGAATAACAGACACTGAGCCCTCAGTCAGCAGTTCCCAACTTAGAAGGATGTAAGCTACCTGTCCTGCCACCACAGTGCAGACCACAAACCTTCCTAATGTAAAACAACTGGTCTGAAGCCCAAGTGCTTAAACTAAAAGGCTTAGAATGAGTTACACCAAGCAGTAATAAATACAACTGAGTACTTTTAAGATGACGCAAAAGCAAAATAAAGTAGGAAGAAACACAAATACAGTAAAAGCAGATTTTTTTTTTTTGAGTGAGCAAATGAGATGGGCCCAGGAGTTACAGGACAGAAACAAGTGCAAATGCAGGCCTTCAAATCAGAAAGTTGAGAGAGATGGAAGACTGCCCAAACGGCAAATAACTACAAATTCTGGGCCAGAATCACTCCTTATGTGGTAGACAGGTTACCTAGTGCTTACCACTCCCACTGATAAGCTAGAAGGCTTCCCTCCAACACAGAAAGGCTTGAGGGCTCAGAAGCTTACAAATAGTCCTGGATATAGCAAATCTGTATCTGGAACACTAATTACAGGAAAGGTAGGAAACAGGCTTACAATTTTTTTTTTTTTTTTTTTTCAGAAAAGTAGCAAAAACAGTAGTAAAAACAATTCACATGCAGTGCAAGCTGGCACACATGAGTATGTAGCAATATTAGTCCACACACAGTTTGAAAAAATGTAAATAAATTAAAAAGGACTAAAAGCAAGTGCAGAAAGGGTTTATTAGGTAGAATGCGGTAAAGAGATGGGACTGGGGGAGTGTCCTAGATCAAATTTACAGTGGGGCGGGCACTGCAAAAGCCACCAAATTTAAACTACTAACAGAACAGGGAGGGGGGTGGGGAAAAGTTTCAACAGAGATGTGAGGAATCACAGTGCAAATTATAAAACCCAAAAAATATATACTGATCTCTATATATTTGCAGAACACTAAGACAACAGATATCTAAGCAACAATTTAGCTCTATAATACAGAATAATACAGAAAAATATACTCAGCTCTATATATTTGCAGATAGTCTTGTAAGGTTGTTCCACTTTAAATGCAGACTGCTGCTATTAACAGTTCAAATTAAGGGAACTTTGAGTTAACAACACACAAGCAATAGAAACCATGCCGTTTCTTAATGGACAAGATGTAGTCTAGCCTATGAATATGAAAAATCCTGGAATACAAGTTAAAGCAATTGTCATTTGGTTTTCCACAGACCATGCAATATTTGCAGCTTCTCAGAGGTTCAACTACTGGTCTGTTTATCTATGTCTCTCTGCCCTTTATTTCTGCTATCTAAACTGAAGTTATTGCAAGTCGGCATACAACAGAGAACTTTTTGATGTAATGCTATCACAGTTTTCTAAAGTGTGCTGTCGTGTTATTGATATGATCTGTGCTAAGAGGTTGCTACTTTTAGCAAACATTACAAATGGTCAGCATGCTTTTCAGTAGAACAGCTGCATTTGCCTCTGCATAACTGAGTTTGAACTAAAATGCAGGTCTGTTATATTTTACTGGAGTTAGATAAAATGAGATTTTTGGCATGACAGTCTTTTTCTGAGGTATGCATTATAGTTCTTGTTTATACACTGTTCTAGAAAGTATATGCCTATGTTGACTTAGTGAAAAAAAAAATCTAAATCCAGTTGAAAAAAAATATGTATGTTAAAACAGCACCATGGGTATAGTTAACCTTCTCTTCCCTTAGTCAACTACATGCTGCTTCAATGTGTTCCTGATCCATCCATTGCAGGAAAGTGATGAAAAGGAATATGTTCACAGAAGTGCCACTTAAGAAAGTCTGTCAGGATGTTTCCAGCAATGTAAGCACTATATTCACATATGTGGTATGGGGAAATATAGAAAACAAAAGCTTAATGTCAAAAGCTTATGCAGACCACAGACTAATAGGATTGCATATGAACCACTTAAGATAGATTTAAAAGAAAAAAAGAAAAGTTGCACATCTGAGGATGCAGTCGATCAAAGAAATTTTAGTAAATGTATTCATGTACCCCATGAGCTCTCAGTGGTAACCTAGCTCATTAAAGTGACTGGCAGGTTATCATCAGCCAGAGACGCATACATGCATAAGAGAACTGATTACTTCATTAAGTGATATTTTTAGTGCTTAAAGAACATATTGAGAAACAAAGATATCCAGTCTAAGTGTAAGTGAAAAGCACAATTCTCTGACAAGTGCAGCATTAATTGCAGTAGCAATTAATCTCTGCAAGAATCAAAGAGGAGTGACTGTGCAAAGGTTATCATGTGCATTGTGAAGCATTAACAAATGTGTGTTGTTGCTTTAATCTTTAGCAGTGAAAGAAAACATGATGGGTGCTATTAGTAAGCAATGAAGCCTGTGGTGGTTGTTACTACTGATTTAATGTAGTCTGGTACAAGAGTAGATTGTTGACATTTGTGTACATTTCCTCTTGTTGAAATTGGTGTCACAGAAGAATATCTATGGTTCACTGAGCAACCAACTGCCTGACTAGAAAATCTAATTTATTTTCTTGATTCACTGTGCCTTTCATGTCCCCAGATTCTGTAAATGTTTGTGCATTTATTTTACCTGCATTCCCTGTATATTTATTCCATGACAGCTTTCTTTCTAAATATAATTTACTCCAATATGTTTTCATACAGGAAAGTTGTTTAATAATGAAGAATGATGCATTGCTGTTACTCCCAAAATGTATTGCTAGAAACTGAACAAAATAATCTCGTGCAGCTCTCATGACCTATGAATCCTTCAAGTAACTCTTGTACATACTGCTGTCATTGAGATGTTTGGCATTTCCATGTTTCCATCTCCTGTCAAGAGTACTTGACTAAAATGAGTTATTTTTACATGAAAATGAGAAGATATAATAAGCCCATTCCATATATGGTTTCCATTTACTAGAGCTGTGTTGTTAAAAATCATGCTTTCTTTGAATGTTTCTGCTGCAGAACTGCTTTTCATAAATATGTTCTTTATTAGCTCATACAAATGTCTCATAACCTTCTAGAAATGTTTGCTTGAGCAGGTGTTATTCTCACCTTAGTCTAATTTGTTTCTAAAATACTTTTCAGGTATGTATGTCATGCTCATGTGCTGTTTATTGCACAAGAATCGATTTCAGTAGCCCTGAAGAGATCTGTGAAAAAGATTTATGAAGCACAGTAGTTTTGACATAATTTGGATAAATTATTCCAGCATAAGCTTGCTGCTAGCATCGAAAGTAAGTGAAATGCTCATGCATAAAGAAAAAATGTGAAACTATTTGTAAGTAAAACTGCATTCTTTGTTCTGTTTTAGCACATTGTAATGTGGAGCAATGTTTGAAGCACAAAAAAAGTTATTATTTTTATAATTTCTTTAAATTAAAAATGAATGACTACTACAACACAATGTTAAGGAATACAAGGGGGACGATGATGATGCATACAGGTATGTCTACTTTCCTAGATATGCACTAAACAATCTAATATAGTTTAGCAACTTATTTGATTTTTCCTGAATATAATACATTGTTTTAAAATTGTTTTATTATAATTCTTTCTTTTGTTTCTTTTTGGCCTACAATTCCCTACCGCCTACTGAGCAGCAACTCCCACATTCAAGTCACTCTGCTGACCTGTTGTTCTCTGCCCCAAAAGCACTATTTGCTATTCATTCCCTTAAGGTGACAGTTGAGCAAGCAAGTTAGGAGGGGAAGTTGTCACATGTACTTTAAAAAGTTTTCTTTTTTTTTTTACATTGTATCTACCTGTAGCATTCAAGGACTGGCCATGCAATTCACAATCACAATGTATGTACACATTACCATGTATATGTAAGCAAGCTGACCCTGCCCACCCCATCACCTTGCAGAGAGCACCTGCAAGTGATCCCTCATCTTCACTGGTGATTCTGCCATATATTAGAAAACCTGTGCCAGCATTTGTTGCCTTTGCCTACACCCAAACAGAGGAAAGTAAGCCTCATCATGTTCTCTTCCGCAATACCAGGTGAAGCAGGTGCTTCAGACACTAATCAAACTTAGGTTGACTGCATAGCAGTCAGTCTTTTATGCCTCTATACCAACAGAGCTGATAACCTGTGTAGATTGTAGTACAAGACATTTAAGAATAATCAGATTTCATCAACTATGCTATGCTGTTTTTCAGAACTGTACATTTTGCCCAACAGGCATTCTGAATATTTCCAGTCCTAATGCATAGATACAGAGAGATGAATGACAGCACACTAGGGAGACCCACACATCAGCTTAAACAAGGTATAGAATCATACTGGTACCCCTGTAAATCAATGTGTGTCTATTTACCTTGAAGAAGCTATCTAAGTGCTTGCACAAGAGTATACATACAGAGCACGTGCAAGTCTGATTGCCATTTTGTAGTTAGCAGTTGAGATGCAAGCATGTATGTATATAAGGTCTGTCTATTATCCAGTCCATTTATATTTTATGATGCTGTTATCCATTCTGATGTGTTTCTATGTATTAAAGCATCTAAACAAAATACACCTCCTGCTTGTCATCTATGTTAGACAGGGACAAGCAACATGGTGTTAGAAATGGCATGTCTAAAGGATATGGTGTTAGAGGCGGCATGGCTAAAACGACTTAAGACACTTGCTTGGAACTGGTGCAATCTGCAAAAATGAATCATCCCTACAATGTGCATACTTCGCAAAACAGGTCAGAAATGAATTTTAGATATTAAAAGTTGCTCAGCATTATTTTTATTTGCAAAACATGAAACAAGGCATACAGAATGGCCTAAATGATTTTCCCATAAACCAATATATCCAATATTGATAAAAATATTCAAAATACTATGGAAAATGTTTGAGATAAAGTCCAAATTGCATAAAATGAATAAAATAAGGGAAATTACTACATTTTTAATACTTGCTTAGCAGATCCATATTTTTCTTATTAATCAAAGCTATCTGATTTATTGGACGTGTAGAAAGTGTTTGCATGTTTGTGCAATGTTGCAGTAAAGTTATCAAACATAATACAGTCATTACAGAGCATATTTCACAAAGTACAGTGTTTTGAAGAGTTTATTGTGCATTTGAATTTTATTACATGCTCAGAACAATTTGTTCATACATAATTTCAAGGGCCATATTTTCAGTTTGTTTGTACATACTGTCTGAGCATGGCAGACAGATTTCAAAAATCCAGTGCAGTTGTGTTTGACACTAATATTGCTGAGAAGTGGACAGTGTTTGAGCAAGAGTACATTTTCATACAAGATGCACTTTCTGATAAAGATGGCCATACAAAGGCATTTATTCTGCTTAATTTAGCTGGATGAGAAGCCATAGAAAGGGAACATGCTTTTGTGTATACACCTGCTGTCTAAGCAGGAGAGGGGGGAAACTCTCATATTGTTTTACTGGCTGAGTCAGGGAAGGACCCTGAGTGCTTAAAACATAAATTTAGAGAAATGTGTAACCCTCAGACAAATGTTAGAATGAAAAGGCACTTATTTTAAACAAGGGATCAGAAGCCTGGTGAAACTTTTGCAGCATATGTAACTGACTTAAGAAATAAAGCTAAACCATGCAGATTTGGTGATTTAAGGGATGAGTTGATAAAGGACAGATGTGTGTGGTATTAAAGATGATGTTGTGAGAAAGATTTTGCTTTGTGGCAGTGATTTAACTTTGAGTAAGGCCACTGAGATTTGTCAGATATACTAGCTCATAGAAAAGCACACAAATATGCTTACAAATGAGAATAGCTCTAAAAGGCACAGTGACAAAGCTCATGTTGATAGTATGCAGCATGTTATTAAAAGAAACAGGCCCAAGCACATGGCAGCAACTGTAACCCCTGCAGCACTCATTGGTAAACCACAGAACTTTCCAGCAAATTCCAGAGTTTGTACAGTCTCAGTGAAATAATAACAGTGAGTAAGCAAACTCAAAGCATGGGTCCCAACCCAGTTTCATTGCCAAATTTCGTAACTGTGGTGGAAGTCATGAATGTAAAAGATAGAAATGTTTAGCTTTTGGTCAGCAATGCCATAAATGCAATGAATGGAATCATTTCAAAATATTTTGTAAATCAGAAGACCCGCATTATTTTATTAAAAGGGAACATTTTAAGAAACAAGTCCATCAATTAGTGAGCTACAACCCTACTCTTTATGTGGATGGTGTGTCAGTGCTTCATGAAACAGTCAAGGCAGTAGATTTAAGACCAAAGAATGAAGTATTTTGTACTGTTCAGATAACTTACAAATCCACAGAGCTCAAAGCTGACACAGGTTCCTAGTTGAATGTTATGTCAGCAGAAATATTTGCTAGTGGGTATCATGGTGAAAGGATTGATTTGGCAAGGTATGTGAAGCTTGTTGCTTATGGTGGCAAAAAAAATCATACCAAAGGCTCAGTAGTACTTTCATGTTACTCTGCTGGAAGAAACTATGACTTGTTATTTTATGTGGTTAAGAGGCATGTCCAGTCATTATTAGGACTCAGAGATAGTTTAAAAAGGGACTGCTTTCATTTAGTAAGGAAGTCCATCTTGTTAGCTTAAAAGACCACTAATCTAATTTTGCCCAGTACATTCTTTCTACCTATACTGATCTCTTCGAAGACAAACTAGGCAAACTTCCAGTTGTGTACTTCATGAAGTTAAATCCAGATGTCAGTCCAGTTATAAGGCCAGCATGAAATGTTCCAATAGCCATGCAGAACAGAGTCAAAGCTGAGCTAGATAAAATGGTGCAACATGTTGTGATTTGTCCAGTTGCAACTCCAATTGAATGAGTATCTTCCATTGTGGTAGCTCATAAGAATAGCGCAGATGACAGCAGAATATGCACTGATCCATGAGATTTGAACAAAGAGCTCATCATCCAATGCACACAGTCGAAGAAGTCACAGCCTTGATGCTAAATGACACTGTTTTTTTTATCTTAGATGCAAAGAGTTCACTTTGGCAAATTCAGCTTGACTAAAAAATTGTCATTGCCTATTATATTCAGTATTCCGTTTGGCAAGTACAGATTTTTGAGAATGCCATTTGGGATACAGTCTGCAAGTGAAGTCTTTCAGTGTGCAATGGAGCAAATTTTTTCTGGGTATCCTTGTGTTTTATAGTCAATGACATACTAGTAGGAGGTCATGCTAAAGCAGATAATGACAGAAACCTCAAATAAGTTCTATAAAGGGCTCGTCAATTGAATCTTAAGTTCAGTCAACAGAAATGCAAATTCAGGCTACAAGAAGTTACTTATGTTGGTTATTTATTTACCAGTACAGGCCAATGACCAGCCATTCTGGAAATGTCAGCTCCAAACCATATTCAAGCCCTGCAACATTTTCTTGGCATGGTTAACTACCTAGGTAAGCTCATGCCAGACTTCAGCCAAATATCAGCACCACTCAGAGAGCTGACACGTAAAGATGTATCTTGGTCTTGGTCAAAGCAACACCAAAAAGCACTTGAAGTCCTGAAACAGAGAATTGCTAGTTCACCAACTCTATTCTCTCTGTTAAGTGCATTCATCTAAAACTAAGTTAAGACTTAATCAGAACAAAGAAACTTCCCGTTACACCCATTTTTATACATACATCATTGGTCACATGACCGTCATATTATTAAAACAATTAACTCAAAAACAGCCAAAAATCCCAATGTGGAACTTCAAATAAAACCCCACATGTTAATAATACAAGTTACTAACAAAATATTACATATTCTTACAACCATGAGACCTTTGATATTAAATAATTAATATAACAATAAAGATGAAATACAATTGTACTTATAAAAAAATTCAGCCTTCAATTTTACAACCCTACTAATGGAAGCTGGCTTATTAATTTTTGGGAACATAGTGGCGTTACATTTTAACTGCGACTTTAACTCCTTAAATTCAAGATAAAGATCAGTGGGTCCTCCTCTAAAACATAAATCAACTCGGTCTGTGGCTATAAATTTAAACTCATAACTAGGGTGGTTCTTAACATGTTTAGCTAGGGCACTGGTAACCAACCCCCTCTGAATGTCATACATTTGTTGATAAATTCTGTTTTTAAACTTATTGAATGTTTTACTTAAAAACTGCTACCTTTGTGAATATTTAAGAAGGGAGAACATTCCAAAGGGGCTATGGAGTTGAGAATTTCCTACGGGACTAGTAGCTGGGTCAGAATTACATCATGAACTGTTTAATCAGCATGGATGTGAACTACTGGAGGTCCTGGCTCTGGACAATGAGTGGAAAATCAGTGAGTTAAATGACAATATTAATTTTTTGAACAATGATATTACATCTAATTTATTTGAGACAAAAATCAATGAATATAAGGTTATGTTTGTTCAAGATGACAAACTTATAGACATTTTAAGAAAGAAAAGCTAAGAAACTGGCTAAAGACAAACTGGAGTACCAAGCCAGGAAAGCTTATCCTTCACCACTGGGCAATAGGATTAATGTTAATGACAATCATACAGATACTGGGGCAGTGACTGATAGGGTCTTTCAATTTAACAACCATTCTCATGATAGGAATGCCAATACCCCTTTAGAAGGGGAGCCTCTTAGGAGGTCAGGGAGACTGATGAGTCAGATGCAACAACAACCCTCAGACTCAATTGGTATGGTGAACAATTACTCTATGAGGGGGAGAACAATGCAAGGGAGGAGAAAGTGTGGAAAAAGAGGGAGGGAGTGGCAGGTGACTTGAAGGCGATGCATGTAAATTTGTTTTCAGTAGATCTGGTGACTTTTAGATTTACAGTATGACTGAATGTGATTTTGGAGTTAACTGGGCTAATTTATTTGAAAAGGGGCTAACATTTGTCTCTGTCCAGCCAGCTAAATTGATATAACATTGTCAAGCTTGAAACTGTATGCAAGGAAACATAATTTGGGGTTTTATTTTGAAGACACTAATGCTTCCACTGACACTCCCAACAATTGTATGAGATCTAGCAAACTTAATCCACTCCTTCACCCAATTTTACATTTATTTGAAAAATGTTGTGAAAATGACATCCAGAAATATATCTCCCTGAAGAGACACTACCAGTCCACTTTGAGTTGTAAGGAGAAGGGGTTTGGTTAAGCAGATTATTAACAACAAATGTATCAGGGTCATGAAACCTGATAAGGGTTTCACATTAGTAAGATGTTGGTCTTTTATACACTGACACATATGAAGAAGTTTCTGTTAATGAAATGAATATTGTACATAGAAGGTTGGATGTCATTATAGCAAATCTTCTTTACAATGACCAGATTAAAGCTGAATTTGACTTTTGGAAATCTACAACATCTACAACCCCCACCATATCTGGCACCCCAAAATTCACAAAAGTGTTACCGATCCCCCCATGAGACCAATTGTGGCTGCAAACGCAAAAGCCTGGAATTGTTTTATGACTTTTTATGTGCTCATTCTGGCCTTGATCATGGCAGGGTATTGATGTTTAGAATCTTGATGGAAGTTATATTGGATACCAATTTTATTACATTTGAAAATCAGCTGTTTAGGTAGTAAAAAGGTGTAGCAATGGGGGCTGCCTGTGCTCCAGTATTTATAAATATAGTTTTAACAGAATGGAAAAATAATGTGGTATTCCCCTGTGAGGTTTCGGACAATTGTTGTTTTTATGGGTGGTTCTTTGATGACAGCATTATTTTTGGAACAGGGAAAGGTATAGGTTAAATCAATTTTTTCATTACTTGAACTCAAGTACCTCTTTCTTGAGTTTTACCATGAACGTCATTGAAGACAGAGTCCATTACTTAGATGTTTCTTTATAATAAAGACAGAATTGAAGGGAAATTTGAATCTAGTTTCCACAGGACATCTACCTATTCCAATTCCTTTCGACGTTTCCAAAGTTATCATCCAGTACATCAAAAAAGGCCCTGGTCAAGGGGCAATGTGTGAGACTAGCCTGTATGATTAGTGATGAAATTAAACTTGTGGAAGACTGTTCAACCCTTTACAACATGATTGGATACCACTGTGCCTTTTTAGATTCTATATTTGAGGAGGTCAACATAAAAAGACAACAGGGACATTTTTTCCTTTATTAGGCACCAGAGTTGGGAGTGAGTTAAACATAAGGACTGGTGAACCTATTACCTTCAGATGTAACACTGAATTTACATAAAGCCCTTGAAATGCCATACAATGTGTACTTTGAAGGTATTAGAAATATTATTGAAAATAATTTGGAAATTTTTGGGATCAATCAGAATTCTCTTAATAAGATGGGGACACAAACCATACTGGTATACTAAAAAGACTTTTGTCATAGGATGATGTTGGAGAGGACCCCATGTGATGATAATGTGGGCATGACCAAATGTGGACACTGTACATAATGTAGGTACATTTTAGAAGGTCCAGGTATTATGGTTTCAAATTATGGGTTTATAATATTAACCCATAAATACTATTGTACTAGCATGGGAGTGGTCTATGTAGAAAAATGCCAGGGCTGCAACTGCTTTTATATTGGCAAATGGTCAAGACATTTAAAAATAGAATTTACCAACTCCTGCATGACATTTAGAGGAGGGTTGTATACCAACACCCTGGCTAATCATATCAAGAACCACCCTAGTCATGAGTTTAAATTTATAGCCATAGACTAAGTTGATTTAGGTTTTTTGAGGAGTACCCACTGATCTTTACCTTGAGATGTAACACCACTGTGTTCCCAGGAATTAATGAGGCAGTCTTCATTAGTAGCATTCTAAAATTGAAAACTGAATTTTTTTTTATAAGTGCAATTGTATTTCAACTTTATAGTTATTTTAATTATTTAATATCACAGATCTCACCTTTGTAAAAAAGTAATATTTTGTTAGTGACTTGGTGCATTATTAACATTTGGTGTTTTATTTGACTGTCCACATTGACCTTTTAGGCTGTTTTCGAGTTTATTTATTTGTTTATTTACATTTGTTGACCGGGAAAGCCCACTGGGTCAGAAATCCATTTTCAGTGGAGGCCGGGAAGAAAAGCTCCACATTAAATTTAGTTTACACAGAATAACAAAATTACAGATTTACAACAGGGAGAACCATACATAGACCAACAAAGTAAAACAAATACAAGACTAAGGAATTTATACAGTTGGGAGGATGACAATATTGGATAATTCCTAATAACATTAGTTCAATTTTATTTTATTTTTTTTTGAGAGAAGGTGAGAGTGTAGACTAGCTGCAGAAGATATGAGGCAGAGTTTAAAAGGGTGGGCATGAAGAGAAGTAAGTAGAAGCAGTAGGGCACTAAGAAGGCTTTAAGGAGGTGTATTTATTTGGGGACAGGGGCAGGTTTGGATTTTGAGAATGTGATTTCTTAGGGTATGTTTGAATGTGTTCAGAGAATCACGAAGTGTGATGGGGGGTTTCATGGTTTTAATAATATCACGGTCATGTGACTACCAGGGGGTTAGAGTGAATTATTTTAATAATATGACAGTCACGTGACCAATGATATATGTATAAAATGGGTGGAACTGGAAGTTTCTTTGTTGTGATGAAATCTTTATTTTTAGATGAAAGCACTTAACAGAGATAATAAATTGGTGTTTATAGTTTGGGCTCCTTCTTTTTTTGTTTGTATTAGTTTAAAGTGTCATGTGTTCTTATTAGTTCACCATCTCTCAGATACTATGATGTTCATAAGCCAGTTACTATTTCATGTGATGGTTCGAAATTTGGTCTTGATGCAGTCATAATACAAGAGGATCAACCTGTTGCCTATGCATCGAGAACTCTAAAACTGAGATGCAGTATGCCCAGGTAGAGAAAGAGCTTTTGGCAATTGTGTTTGAATGTTCAAAGTGATATGATTATCTTTATGGTAGACCTGTCCAGATCGAAACAGACCACCAACCCTATTTACTATCCTGAGAAAACCTATGCATTCAGCTCCATCCAGACTGCAATGCATGATGCTGAGAATGCAAATGTATAATTTCACTCTTGTCTACAAAAAAGGCAAACTTCTTTATCTTGCTGATAAATTATCCAGATTGCCCAGACAAACCACAGGACAGCATGATAATGAGAATCTTGATTTTGAAGTCATGGAAGTGACACATTTTTCTTCCACACATCTGGATGAGTTGAGAGATCATAAAGCCACAGATTCAGTTTTACAGAGGCTCAACCATTTATCAATCAAGTAAGGCCATCAAAGCAATCTAGTTTACCTCAAGAAGTGCAACCTTATTTCCCATACAGAGATGAGATTTTGTCTGACAAAGGTATCATTATGAGAGATCCAAAGTAATTGTTCCAAATAACAAGAGTACATTACTATCTTATCTCGTGGTTACCCAGGAACTGAATCTACAAAAAGAAGAGTGAGAGGACTTGTATTTTGGCCTTCTAGGTCACAAGATATTGAGAGAGGACTTTTATCTTGTTCCCTGAGTAATAGTACAAGCCACATCAACAGAAAGAGCCAGTTCAGCTAAACCAGATTCCTGAACTACCTTGGTCAACAGTAGCCACCGACATCTTTTTTTTTCTCTCAAATTTTTTTTTTTATTTTTCAAATGCAATTGAATAAATTCCATAGTATTTGTATATAACATCTTAAATAACTATGTACACTATTTACATCAGCCTGGCATTATAAAAGAACTCAATATATACAATTACTTTATAGGTATAACAATCCAGTTAACAGAGTATATCTGTTCAGTTATTGTAAAGTGTCAATCAATAAAAATACTTTTTTCAATGGATTGTTAATAAATGGCTTAGGATGAATCTATATTTTTTTTTCATTTTAATTTCCAACAATGCTGTGGTTTTCAGTAGGCTGTAAAAGTGTTCCAAAGTCAGTATTGTGTTTGTATTCCATCTTCCTGTTATACACTTCCTTGAGATTGCAAGTATTGTCCATACTAGATACATATATAACTCATTCAAATGAGGACCTTCATACACATTTAATACTTCTAGATCTTTAGATAAGTTAAGCGATTCATTAAATAAAGCTTGTTAAATGTTTTTAATACCACTCCAAAATGGCTTAATTTTAGCACAGTTAAAAAATGTGATTCCAATTTGCACTGTGTATTTGCTCACACCTCCAACATATTCCCTTTGTGGAAGAATGAATTTTAGTAATTCTATCTAGAGTTAAGAATGCTCTGTGCAAGCATTTCTAATTAAAAACTTTCTTTCCAGTATTGTATAAAGAATGTATGTTTTATTGATAATAAAATATTTGATTTAATTGCCTCAGTTAGCTGTAATGAGTGGCCTTTTTTTATATAATTCTAATATGAGGATTTGGGTGTTGTTTTATAATTTATCAATATCTTGTAAAATTTTGAAATACTATTTCCCATGTCATAATCATTATACATGATTTCATATAGTATTTTGTAAGCTTAGATATTTCTTTAAATGAAGAATTATAATTATTCTGCATACATCTTGCAAATACGCCATAATATTTGCATACTTAGCCAATCTTGTTGTGGAATGTTGTATGTTGTTTCTATTGTTTTGCATATCCAGAATTTTTAGTTCTTTCATACATTGAAACTAACAAACAAATCCTTTCTGTTCCCAGGAATTAATTATTTCTCTGTATATTTTATGTGGATAGCTCTTTGTAACTATGAATGGTGTTAAAAGATCAAGCCAGATTTTGAAATCTATATTTGCATTAATAATTTTCCTAAATGAGTCAATGCAATAATTAATCATATGAGTTTTAGTGAGCTTAGTTAAGTTGTATTGCGTACTAATACATAATATGTGCCATGGCAGATTATTTTTATCTATTTGAAATTTTTTTGTAAATCAAATTAATTTATTGATATTACAGTTAGTAATTCTTTCCAATTTGCAGAATAATTTGGACTTATCGAATCTGAGATTATTTTAGATATTGATGCTTTTATATATGTTTCTACATCAGGAAAGCTTAATCCTCCCTGTTTCTATGTTCTGATATGATGTATTAAGGCTATTCTGTTTCTTTTGCGAAACCATAAAAATTCTTTCTTTGAGTATATTCTTTTCTGGTAACAGTTGTATTGCCAAAGCTATATATATAGAATCTTGGGTAGTAAAACCATTTTTATTAACTGTAGTCTATCTTTAAATGTTAATATTATTTTATTCTACTTTTCCACGGAGATTTTAATTGTATTGTTGATATTATTGTAGCTTTTTTGAGACTAATTCATTATTATACTTGCATAACTCAATCCCTAGATATTTTAAGGTAGATTCTTGTTTCCCTATAATGTGATCCCCCTTTGTCTGCAATTCTTTTTTTTTTTTTTTTTTAAATAAAAATTTTGATTTTGATTTATTGAAATGGAGTCCTGAAGTCCTGTTAAATGTGTGAATTAAAATATCTAATTCTTCTAATGTCTCTTTTGTATTGGATTAGATTAATAATATGTCATCAACAAAGAGCATTACTTTAGAATTGTATTGTTCATAAACATCTACTCCTTTGATTTTTGTATTGTTACGTATTGAATCTGCCAATATTTTATTAGCCAAAGCAAATAGAATCAGTGACATGGGGCATCCTTGTTTAGTACCCTTTGTTATATATATAGATTCAGGAGTGAAAGGACCTAACTTAACATATGCTAAATCATTTGTATATATATATTCTTTAGTAGATGAACAAAGGAAGGAGGAAATTCAAATAACACCAGAATTTTGAATAAATAGTCCCAATTTAGGGAATCAAAGGCTTTCTCTATATCTAAGCCAATTATGAGTGTTTCTTTATTTTCTTTACTAACATAATCTATATGAGAAATTATCCTTTTAATATTGTCATGTGTGCTATGATACATACATCCAGTTTGATCATTATTTATTGTTTTGGATAGTGGTATTTTAATTCTGTTAGTTAATATTGTCATAAATATCTTATAGTCATTATTTAATAATGATATAGGTCTATATGAGGTACAGAGGTTTGGGGAATTGTTTTCCTTTAGGATTGGTGTGATTAAGGAATATCTCCAAGAGGGTAGTATTAAAGCTTGTGACTGTATTTTTAGGTTTTCTGAGTTTTGTGGAAGAGGGATAATATATTTGAAGAAAAAAAGTTTATACATTTCCAGAATTATGCCATATATACCTGGAGCTTTATTAGTTTTACCCTCTTTTATTGTATCGGTAATTTCTTTGTAGGATATGGGTGCTTGCAGATTTAGTTTTAATTTTTCTGGTATTTTTTTATATTAGAATATTTTTCATCTAGATTTAACTGATCGATATGTATATTTTCTTTTTGGAAATGTTCCATATAGTGATTTCTATAGGCATCAAGAATGTCACCTATATCCGAGACATTTTCCACTTTCTTTTCATGGAAGATACTTTTAATGTTACTAACTTTTGATTGTATTTTGATTCTTGTGAATAAATTATGCATGTGGTACATCTCATTACTAAGGGTTTTGAATCCAGGAAGAAAGAGGTCATTGTCTCCCTATACTCTTCCCTCATTAGGCCAATCATCGAGTACAATGCCCCATTTGGCATGTACCTCATTAGACACGTGCAATAACTGGAGAGGCTGCAAAAGTACTTCACAAAGAGGATCCTAGGATCCTTATCCTATATGGACAGACTGAAAAAACTCCAACTATTCTCTGTCTCATATCGCCTACATAGAGACGATCTCTGCTTGACTTACAAAGCCATGTCTGACCCAGTTCTGTTAGAAATGATACATCTAAAGAAATCCCAATCCCTCCGCATCACACGCTCCAGAGACCTCAACCTCATTACCACAATCAACAGAACATGCTGGAGGGACAGGTTCATAACCCAAAGACTGCCCATGCTACAGAACAGACTTGCCATACATGTCAAGCAGAGCACCTCACTGACCCTGTTCAAGAGAAATCTTGATGAGTGAATGGGAAACAGAAAATTCACCCTGGGGATAACACCAGTGGCTCTACTTGACAGAGACACTGGGGAACGAAGGTCAGGTGGCACTATGCCAGGCTTGTAAAGGCTCCAGAGCCATTAGCCTAGTCCACAACTATAAACCTATAAGTGGCCAAGGTATTAATTTTTAGTTACCTAAACTACTTTTATGTGTTAGAATTTCATTGTATTTATTGTTTAATACCTATACTTTCTTTTTCATCTACAAATGATTTTGATTTTTTTCAGCTTTTACTGACAAAATTTTGGATTATAGATCTAATAATTCAGAATCCCATTTTCTGTTTTTTTATACCAAGTTAGGGTTCTACCATATATGTAAACTTTTAATGAGTCTCATATCATTACTTTATTTATCTCTGTGGTGCAATTAATATCTAAGAAGAAATGTAATTCAGATAATAACCAGGGTTTGAACTCTATGCTGGAATTCTGGAGTTAAAGATTAATGGTTTGAACCCATTTTGAAGTTTTATTATCGATGAATTGTGGTTTGAAAAGGTCAGGGAGTGATTGAGAAATTAATGATTTTAGAGTGTATGTCATGGGCAGCAAATATTTTATCTATTCTAGTTTGGGTACCAAATCTGTGATCTTGATGGGAAATCAACAAAGATTTATCTTCTTTAAAATTGAAAGTATCTACAAGATGAAATGATTCTACCCACTCATTTAAAGCTTTTGATACAGCAGATGTATGCAGCGGTCTTTTATTTGTAGCTTCAGAAATATAACATATACAGTTGAAATCTCCTCCTAATATTAAGCTGCCTTTATAATTATTGGAAATGAAACCCCGAGTGTTTTTTAACAGTTCCTCATCCAATGACTGGGAACCAGTATAAACTGACTAGGGTCCATACTCTATTATATTTAACTATTACTAATGCCATAAGGCTTTATCTTCATACGTATAAATGATTTCTGAGTTAATCACTTTTTTCCCATAAAATTGTTACCCCTTTTGTTTTTGTCTTATAAGTAGATTGTGCCAATATCATATATTCCTTAGGATTCCATTTGTAATTGTCATTTGTTTTGAAATGAGTTTCTTGAAGGAAGACAATTTGTGCTTTGTTCAGTTTTAAATATTTCAGTAGATATGATCTCTTGCTAGGATTGTTTAAGACATTGGTATTTAAAGATGATAAAGTTAAATCCATCTTAGGTTATTTAGACTATGTATTTTTTGCTTTATTGTAACTACTAAACATTTTCCTCTGATAACTGTAAAGTATATGTTTGAGCTTTTAAAGGAAATTATCAGTTTTATACTTTGAGTGTTTACCAATAAAGCAATGTTTTGGTGAGGCATACTAAAAATGTTTTTGTGAAATAACAAATTTAAATTAATAAATGTTAACAAAACTAAGATCCACACTAGCCATGGAATGAAAATGATTCCTAATCTGATGGATAAACCTAAGTCCATCAGATTTCACTCATACCTTGACGATCTAGAACAGCTAAGCTCCATAAACTGAATTATCATATGGAGAATATTTGTAATAGGAATAAGCAATATTTATATTATTTTGAACAGATATAGTACTATTGTTGATTAGACAGAATTCTAATACAATATAAATGTCTACTTATTGCATAAGCAATTAATATTTACATGAAAGATAGATGACAAACAATTCAATCATAGTAAAGTAGGATGTATCATATATAAAACTTCAGTAAAAGATTATAGCACACAGTTATTTAACATATTCACCCTTATTGATAAAGTCTTTCAAAACGTATTACCTAATATAAATAGCTGGTAATAATATTTATACCTAATGTTTATAATACAATGTATTTTACTGGATATGTCAGAAGTTATATTTCATTGTTTGCCAGCATTTAAGTAATCACTTTGTTTGTTGCTAACTTACTTAAAGGATCAAGTTTGTTTTATGTAAACATTGATGAAAGTTAATGCATTTTAATTATCAGTGCATCCCTCTTCCCCCCTTTTCCTACGCATAAGGATTTTCATATCTGTCATTACTTATTAAAAATGAGTGAAATGATAGGTTAAAAACAACAAATTCACTTATTTTGATTAACAATTACACATTCCCTTTCCATATTCATAAATTTCCATTTTATGGTATATACTGAAAATTTTTTAGATTTAAATGGCAACATTCTATTTTGTATAATCATCAAAGGTTAAACTGAGTGATTATTGTCAATTTAATACTATTTGTTCAGAATGTGATTGTTACATTCTGTGACATTCCTAGTTCAGGCTTCTTTTGTTTCTCTTGAAAAACTTTGTCAATTTGATGTCATGTATAAAGCATTAGTTATCTTGGTAACTGCTTAAGTATTATATATGACCAAGATGGGTTACAAAAACTACAATTCGAGTTAAAGCAATTACATGACTTGTTATGCACATTTACTTATATAAGAAAATCATCATGCTTCCCCTTGATGTTCAATGTAGTGTATATCATTTATGACAAGTTAAGACAGTAGTGTTATTATACACAAGCCCATGTTATTAAATCCTATCTTTAATATCTAAATTCAGCAGACAGCTTCATCTTATATGACAATTATATATTTTATGTCTAGATTTACTAAAATCATAATTACATAACTATTGTGTGTGTTTTGTTTTTGGCTGTTGCTTACTTATTTCAGAGACCACAAGCTGTAATGTTTATTCTTATTATTAGCTCCTTCCAAGCATGTTTATACAGTCCATAGACTTTAAATTATGAGACCCTTCTAGTTTCTTATTTGTTATAAGTATGTTTCCATCCTTACATACACACATATCAATACTTCAAGCACGAGCAATAATGCCCATCCGGTTTTGCCAGAATACCATTCACTAGTTCATGTGGTGTGTTTCCAGGTTGTTCTTAAGATATCCAAACCAATATTTGTCCTGTACCATTTTACCAGCCCATTCCATGCAGTGGGCACTCTGCCAGTGAACAACTCAACACACCCTCCATTCCCACAGATATTTCCACAAAGGAAATCTGATGACTCTCCAGCACTTCCCAGTGACCCCAAACACTCCTAGAATCAGCTATCCCCATATGCCCAACACATCCGAGCAAGCTCACCTCCCAGACCATTGCAAAGGGTACTGTACAAGACCAAGTGCTCTTAGTCTTTCATAATAACTCAGACTTCCACTCTTGTGTAAGTCCTTAATGTGTTTGGACCAAAATACATTTTAAATATAAAATTGTGCTTATTTTTTGTTTTATCAAGAATCAACTTAATGAGCTAAATGAAGTGTTGGGAGACTGGCTCCCTATTATGCTGTCGCAGACACAGGTTGTCGAATGCATCTTTGACAAACTGTTGTTGCTGTGTCTTTCGGCTTTTCCCGGTTAGGGGTCGCCACAGCGGAACTCTGGTCCACTAATGATTGGTAGTTGATTTTTACATGCCGAGTTACCAGCCCTGATGCACAACCTTCAACGAAGGTACGCCCATTCACGCATGTCTCTAAGCAGAAGACGCTCTAGCTGAGAATCGAACCAGACAGCATCTTGCTGTGAGGCGACAACGCTACCGCAGCACCACCACATCGGGTTTGTAAAGTGCGAAAAGGCAAAATAGTGAAGCGGCTTTTCATCAAATTCTTTCCCTGGGAAAGAATTTGTTTGGCTGCTTTCGCTACTTTCCCTTTTTGGCACTGTAGTGCAATATCGGAGTTGATATATTTAAGTAGGGGAGGTGGGGATCACCCCCCCCACATTAAGTAATGTTTTACAGTTTTTTTTTTTTGTTTCGGAACAGCGATTCTTTTTCCTTTGGAAAAAAATTGCTGTTCTGAAGTTTCAACGTTGTAAGCTTTCACTTACATGGGGTTGATTATGTGTCGTTCACTCTTCTGGGCATGCGGTATCATAATATAGACCTGGGAGACCATCAATATGTGTACAAGTGGTTTAAAACAGCCCTTTTATTATATATATATATTTTTAAAACCAAAAACGTCATTGCCAAGAATCATCTCAGAGGCTCCTCAGAGTCGTTAAGCATTGGGAGCGTCTGTTTCTGTTAGTGTGTCTGTATACTGCATACCGGAGGCTCACAATGCACTTGAAGCAAAGCTTCACTTCAATGCAACTTTAAGCCTAAATGCCCTCCCTTTCAGTGAGGCAGCAGTCAGGAATAGAACAGAGAGCAAACAGATCAAAAAAAAAAAAAAACTCCCAAAAAGCCGCCACAACAAGAGACAACACACTCCTGCAGCCCTCCCACCTCTCACTCAGCAGATGTACAAACAAACCATTCTCTGCCAAAATATCCCAAATCACAGTTCTATCCACCCCTTCCCCTAGATCCAGGCTAAAACACCAAATGTCTCTTCCTAATTCACAAGCATCAGTAAACCTTGATCACAAGCTGCAACCCACAGCTACCCGGAGACGAAAACGGCAACATATAACAGCTGACAGATAGTTGCATCTACATACACCATGTCAGGCTTAATCAAACAGCATTCAAAGCTATGATACCTGCCATAATTGATATTAATTATGTTTAGACAGAATAATAATAACATTTGTACTAGCTGACAGACATAGCTGCATCCACGCACACCATATCAGCTGTGATACCTGCCATAATTGATATTAACTATATTTAAACAGAATAATGATGACATTTGTACTAAGAGGTTACTACTATTATTTAAACAGGATAATCATGACATTTTTAAATAAAACTTTAACTGAAAAAGGCATTAGTCTCCATGACAGCGTTTTTTTTTCAAAACACTCTACTGTTACTGCTATTATATATGATGTTAATTTGTTACATTTGAGTCTGAACTCTAACGAATGGTGCCTTGTTGAATTAGTTAATTACTTAAATTATTACAAATAAAATCAATGAAAAATGAACAAGATAAGTATTCACCGAGTTCAAGTAGGGGAAAAGAAACTTCTATGTTTGTATTATATGTTGCTTTGTTTGGCTTATGTATAATGTAAATAGTAACCCATCTTGATCTACCTTTGTGAAGGATTATTGGACTATTTGAACATTCTGAATAAATCATTACTGTTTCTCAGTTGTTTAAGAAACCCTTATTTTTTTAAATAAAAATGGATGACAAGTGATGTACCATATCAGTTGATACTTTGAGAGATGTAGTTGTAAGAGTTATTTTTTGGGACAGCTATCTTGGACTCAGTTTTTTTGTTTCTTCTTTCTAGCATCAGTCCAAGGATTTGTTTATTTTATTCTTTTAAGAGTAGGGCCATCCATTCCATTTATTCTGGGATAGACACTATGTTATTTTTGATGAATATAGTAGCTTCTTTTAAGTCATTAAAGGTTCTCATCTCATTGGAAAAAAGTATTTTTATCTTGGCTGTAAAGGTCAGCTGTGATTTAATGTTGTTTTGTTTCAACAGTTTTATTATTGGCCAGACTTTTTTCCTTTGTTCTAGTATTATGGTAAAATAATCATTGTCAAACCTTATCATGCTTTGATTGTATTTTAAGGGTGATTTTCTCCAAGCAGATTTTAATATTAGTTCCTTGTCCAGAAATGAAAGAAATTTTATAGCTATGGCTTTAGGTGGAGTATTTGTTGAGTTAGAAGCAGGTTTCCTCAGTGCTCTATGCGCTCTTTCAATTCCAATTTCAATGAAAGTCCCTCTTTCAAGTCTAACAATTCAGGAATCCGGGTTAAGAATGAAATAATGTCTTCACCTTCAGTGTTTTCAGGCAGTCCAAAGAGCCTTATGTTATTTCTCCTTTACCTTTTTTCGAAGTCATCTATTTTGTTAAGCAACCATGTATTCTGTTTGAGCAGAAATTCTTTTTTGGAATTCTTCTTCTTTGAGTCTCCCTTCAATGTCATTTAGAGAAGTCTCTATAGTTGTTATTTTTGTATGGTGTTGCTGTAATAGTTCTGTAAGAGTATTAATCTGTTTTTGAGTCATTTTTAAAGCCATCGATCTTCAAAGATAGTTTCTGTAAGGTAGATGTCATCAATTGCAGTTCTTTTTTCAAAGCAGCATCTGGGTGAGAATCCCTTGCATTGTTCATATTCAGTGTCTCAATATATCTACAAGTTACTTGACAGGAAATTTTTTGTACATCTCCACCAAAACTGATATTTATGTAGTTTAGTAGTTTATCTATATATTTCTGATGTTTTAAACTTGAAAATAATAAAAATGTTCCTATATTATTATTATACTAGTTTATGGAGCTCTCAAAATTCAATGCTCTCAGTTGGCCATCTAGGCTTCGCCCTGCCACAGACATCTTTGAGTGGAATGGTCAACATTATTTGGTGTTTGTAGACTCTTACTCCATTTGGTTTGAGATTAACCTACTTCCCAATCTAGCATCCAGTACTGTCATTACTAACATGAAGCTTCATTTTGCAGTGCATGGTAGCCCGCACAAAATTATTTCTGACAATGGCACACAGTTTACAAGCCAACAGTTCAAAAGATTTGCTGAAGAATGGGACTTTACTCATGTCAAGAGTAACCCTGAGTACCAGCAGTCAAAAGGTTTGGCAGAACTTGCAATTCAAAGTGCAAAATAGTTGCTAGAGAAGTCAAACTGAGATAATAATGATGTTTTCCTGAATCTCTTGAATCTCAGAAATGTTCCTCATAATAAATATCTTGCTTCTCAGAGACTTCTGTCAAGACAAACCAGAACCACATTACCAAAGAGCAGTCAGTTCTTGGTTCTATGTATCAATAACAACAGGTCAGTGCAAGCCAATCTGCTGAAGAGGGTTGTAACCCAAAAGTCCTACTATGATAAAACTAGCAAACTGCTCAACCCATTACAAGAAGGAGAAGTGGTAAGGATGCAAATGTCCATAAGTTATGATCGGATTGGAGTTGTGAAGAATATATGTCCAGAGCAAAGATCATACATTGTGGAATCACAAGGAGCAGAGTTTAGGCAAAATTGGAAACATTTGAGCCCAGTGTATGAGTCTATAACAAAGCACATAGCCTGTGAGAAAGACTCTTTATCTCAGAGTGAGTTGTCCAGTGTTCCATTTCTAGAGGAGGTTCCAGAGAATATTCCTGCAATGAATCCAGAAGTTCCTTATATGAGTTGTTCACTGAAGACTGTCCCTGTTGCTAAATTTAGTCCAGATTGTTATGTTACAAGATTTGGTCATATCTCTAAACCATGTAGCAGATACATGGCAACTTGGAAATGAACATTGTGTTTTGTTTCTAATGTCTGTAGTAATGTATGTCTAACTCCAATGTTGTTTTTATAAAGGGCAATCTTTTTAAGAAAGAGGATATAGATCAGTGTGTTTGTGTATGTAACTTTAAGAAGCTATCTATGGGCTTGCACAAATGTATAAATACTGAGCACATGAGAGCCTGACTGCCTTTTTGTAGTTAGCTGTTGAGATGTTAGCATATATGCATGTAAGGTCTGTCTGTTAACTAGTTTGTTTATATTTTATGATGCTGCTATCCATCTTGATGTGTTTCTATGCATTAAAGCATCTAAATGAAATGCCCTGCCTGCTTGTTATCTATGGTAGAGATGGAAGAGTGACACCCTGATGCATAAAAGTTACCAAAGATGGAAGGAGTTAGTGAGTCAGCTTAGCCTCCGAAATACAGCTAAACAAACTTTTAACCAGCTTGACGTACTGGAAGAAAAGGTTTTATCCAAGTTCAGGGGTATAGCCCAATAAAAATGTGTGATTTAATTAAGATGTGAACCTATGCCTTCTGGATCACTGCTGCTCTGTTACTAAAGTGTTAAAGTCCTGAGATTTGGCCTAGGTGCAGGTGCATTATTTTTTCAACATACATATGTGATTTACACAGATAAACGAAAGTGGAACAGGTATATCAACATAGCATCTCAAGAATGAAGTAGGTGGGGTTACCTCCTTTCTCTCTTTTCACTGGACAGTCCCTATTTGGGCAACTGCATTGTGGTAAGTAAGATGAAAAATGGCAAATATCCTGAGAATTTGAGGAAAATTGCTTCCTATGTTTCCTGCAAGAGTAGCATAAAATTATTCCAAATCTGAAATACATTAATATTATATAAAGAAGAATAAGCAACTCCAATTCTATGAGAATGAGTTTTATTCTGGCATAAAAATGAGGTCCAGTTCACTTCACTGGTTGTAGGTAGAGTTTGCCTTGCATTATACTTCTATGGACATGCACAGGACCTTTAATTACAAAGGAGTGTTTGCAAAGGGGGCTCCTCATGTAAGGCATCTTAACTTTTGAATGCTTTTGTAGATAGTGGTAGCCTTCAATAGTCTTACTATACCATATAAATTACTCTGATGTAGCTGGTCAAAGCTTAAGGACTTTCACATAAGAGAGAGAGTTAACTGGGTGATCAGTCTTCTTTCCCAGCTTTATCATGAGACATTGGGTGAACTCTTAACAATATGGTGACTGAAGCCACCATTGTTGCTACATATATTAAGGCTATTAGATCAGTGGTGGAACATCTCACTTCTGTCCTCCAAAGTACTAGTCAAGGTCCAGCCAATAAAGGTAACTACTGCAAACCATGATGCTCAGTTGCAGTCGTTATTCAAAGAATTTTTTATAAAACATTTTTCCATATCTTTAAATATATTGAACCATAAATAGTGAAACATAAAATAATATAAATAAAATAATGTGGTGTAGTTCCTGTGTTGTCCATTACCTTACTTGGATAAGAAGGAAGTTTCTTTGCTCACCAGTGGGAGTGGGGAGCCTTGAGCAGCCTATCTGTCCCTGAAGGAAGTGACCTCAGCAGAAGAGCTGTAGTAATTGGTTGCTTTGGACCATTTCTAGGTCTTTTCAAGTTCCCTGTTTAAAATCCGCCTCAGAGCATTTTTTTCTGGCTATACTACTCAGAGACAGCTCCACGTGGTCCTGCAGAGTGGTCCTAGCTACAGAGAACTGAGAAAAGCGACTACTTTCCAGATTTAAGTATTTTTTTCTCTTTCTTACTTGGAATACCTTATCTTGCTTATTTTAAACAAGCTTATACTCTTTTTTTAACTGCTTGCTGCATTTTATAGTATCTGCACTTAAAAGTTTACCTTGTCGAAAATTAATCGAAAATCTGTGTTTGTTTGTTTAATTTAACTATTGAGGCTGCCCACTAAAGTGTGCTAGCCTGTGTAACTGATTTATTGCTGCCTTCTGTATTTCTGAGTGTTTTCTATCTAAAAAAAAAATAATCCTTGTTTTCCCGCCTCTCCTCGACTAGTTTAGACCAGTTTACAGGCTTTGCTGTATTCTGGGCTGTGGTGTAGTTCCTGTGTTGTCCATTACCTTACTTGGATAAGAAGGAAGTTTCTTTGCTCACCAGTGGGAGTGGGGAGCCTTGAGCAGCCTATCTGTCCCTGAAGGAAGTGACCTCAGCACAAGAGCTGTAGTAATTGGTTGTTTTGGACCATTTCTAGCTCTTTTCAAGTTCCCTGTTTAAAATCCGCTTTAGCGCAGCTTTGCGAGCATAGTGCAGTACCGGTTAAACAGGGTTAAACTTTTCCTGGCTCCGCCAAGTCTGCTCTTCAAATTTTCCCTTAGAAAGCTCTACTCTTAGATTAACCAGTCTACTCGTTATATTATAAGCATAGCACTTGTTCTCAAAGCTACTCTTCTAAGCAAGCACTCTCAAACTCAAGTAGCACTACATCCACCTACCACCCCAACCACTTCCCTTAAAGGCACAGCACTCTCTTATAATATTCTAGCATGTCGAGTGGTAGATTGCTAGCATCTTCTCATGCTCAGCTGGTTAATCTGAGAATCTTGAGACAATGCTATAATTGTCTCATGTACACAGACAACCGTCTCCTCCTCACAACAAACACAAATACATGTGAGAGATGCAACTATATAGCCAAACTAGAGGCTGAACTCTCTCAACTCAGGACTGGCAAGACCAGACAGGAGGAGAAGGTAACCATACACACAACAAACCCAGTCACACATAGACCTACCCCAACTGCAAATCAAGCACATAATAACACAAAAACATACTCGGAGGCTCTATTAAAAAACTTACCAAAACAACAGAGGCTCCCAAAGCAGACACCCAAAAATCCACCACCTCAAAACATAACACATGCAACACATACTTCAATAAATCGGTGTGTCAATAAATCACAGCCCTTAAGGCCAAACACTATGCCTGATACACTAGTGATAGGTGACTCTATAGTCAGACACACTGACATCCCACTTACCAGGCTGAGCAAGGAGAGGGTAACGGTAAGCTGCCTATCGGGGGCAAGGATCCGCCATATAACACACACACTCAGGTCACTCAAAAGCACGTACAAATATGACTCCATCATTGTCCATGCTGGCGTGAATGACCTGAGACGTACCTCATTGGACTACATGAAAAGAGACATTGAGGAGCTCTCTGATTATGTAGCCCAGGCTGGTATGACCCTGACCCTCTGCAGCATCCTGCCCTCACCAAGAATGATGCCACAATACAAAGACAAGATGATCAGCTTTAATAATTGGCTCCATTACTGGTGTCATTCTAGGGGGATCCAATGTCTGTCTGTTTGGGATGACATGCTGGACAAGCCTCGCTGCTTCGCAAGGGATGGCTTGTACCTGTCACCACTGGGCTTCAGGATATTGGCTAAGGCTCTTGCCACCCCCATAGTGCATTTTTTAGGCAAGGCTCAAAAGACGAACCCACCTCCTTAGAAAACAAAAATGGAAAAAAATTAAGGGTAATGCTGCTCAACGCCAGAAGTCTAAATCTCAAGATGCAGGCTCTCGGAGCACTCCTCAGTATGAAGAACATTGATGTCTGCGCTGTAACCGAGACCTGGTTCAAGGCTCCTGAGAGCACCCCAGCACTACCAGGCTTTACCTTGTATCATGCTTTTCGGCCCCAAAACCCGGGCCGAACCACAAAAGGAGGGGGAGTGTCCATATTCATCAAGGATACCCACACCTCTAGGTTAGTGGCAACTCATGAAGCATCAAAGGCCATCCAGGTGCAGCTAACCATAGGCAAAACTGCTATACAACTGGTTGCATGTTACAGACCACCCTCCCAATCTCAAGAACCTCACTCAGCCTTCCTGAAGACATTGGAAGATATGAATGTCTCACCAAATACCATCATATTGGGAGACTTCAACTACCCTAACATAGACTGGGTGCACTATTCTAGCCCTAACACCCTAGCCCAAAGGTTTCTGGAATTCATAAACTCAAATGCAATGGAACAGCTAGTCACCTCTCCCACAAGGGGGGATAATATACTAGACCTGATCATCACAAACATGGGGACAAAATGCTCCACACCGGAAGTATTGCCCTCACTGGTGAGATCTGACCACAAACTAATCACCCTGGATATACATTTACCACCTCCACCCCCAGTACAAAAGACTACAGTGAGAAACTTCTCAAAAGCTGACTTTATACTTCTCAAGACTGAGATGGTATCATTTAAGCCCTCAGGGCCAATGGAAACCACATCCCACAATGCTGAATCCTACACAAATGCTTTCTACGGACATCTCCAAGAATGCATGGATCGTGCAATCCCAAATAAAACGAAGACCTTCTCCACCAAAGGAAAGCATCCTGTCTGGTGGACCCCAGCCATAAACAAATTGTATAACAAAAGAAGGAAGCTACTGCAAGACAGAGCAAAATCCCATAAAGGGAAGGCATCTCTGATCAGCACTAGTAGAAAGCTACGTTCTCTCAAAAAAATATCCAAGGCCAACTTTGAGAGAAAAATCGCCAAGGACACTAAAGATAACCACAAGGCATTCTTCAGTTATGTTAGAAACCTGGGCGGAAACACTCAGATATGCTCAGAGTTAGTACACAACGACAAAAAATTTACCGAACCCACAGATATTGCCAACATTCTGGCAGACAGGTTCAGTGCAAATTTCTCCCCTCCCTCACCTCCAAAAGAAGAAATACTCATCCCAGCTGAATGTAACCTCCCTGTCATCTCTGATGTCCAGGTGAGAACCGCCCTCAACAAAGCAAAAAACACAGCATCTATGGGACCTGATGGTATCCCCGGCTGCGTGATACGTGAACTCCAAGAGGAGCTAAACCCGCATATAAAAATGTTATTTAACCTTAGCCTTACAACAGGATATGTACCTGAACACTGGCGTACAGCAACAGTGGTACCACTCCACAAGGGATGCTCCACTACAGACCCTGGGAACTACCGCCCCATAAGCTTGACCAGCCTGGTTTGCAAAGCTATGGAAAGAATTATTATGGAACTCATAAACAACGACATTGGGGACCTACAGACACTTGATCCCACCCAGTTCGGCTTTGTAAAAGGCAGATCCTGCCTTTTGAACCTGGTTGACTTTTTCAAAACAGTCACTAGAGCCATTGATGAGGGCAAGGCAGTCCATACAGCCTACCTGGACTTGGCTAAAGCCTTTGACACAATACCCCACTCGGGATCATAGAAAAGCTAAACAGCTTAAAAGTAAATCCATATGTCACAAGATGGGTTGCAAACTGGCTAAAGAGCAGAACCCATAAAGTCAAGATTGCGGGAGCCATGTCAGACTCAAAGCCAGTCACAAGTGGTGTCCCACAGGGCTCTGTCCTGGGACCCCTCTTGTTCGGCATTTACTTCTCAGATGTGAAAGCAAAGATGGGAGGGTTGTGGCTGACAAAGTTCACAGATGACTGCAAACTAGGTGCCATAGTCGATACACCAGCTGACACATACATCCCACAGAAAAGCCTCACTGAAACGGAAAACTGGTGCTGGAACCACGGCCTTAAACTGAATGCCAAGAAATGTATAGTCATCTCCTTTGGGAAAAACAAAATACCCACAAATTATCACATAGACAGTAACCCACTGAGTACCGAAAAAGTAATCAGAGACCTGGGTGATAGTGACCTCTCATTTGACACCCACATTGCCAAAGTGGTTAGAAAGACTTTCTACCTTGCCCACCTTATCATGAAGGGGTTCACATCCAGATCAAAGGAGGTCATTGTGCCCCTGTACTCCTCCCTTATCAGGCCCATGATTGAGTACAATGCCCCATTTGGTATGTACCTCACCCAGCACTTATAACAGCTGGAGAGACCCCAAAAGTACCTCACCAAGAGGATCAAGGGTTTCCAACATATGTCATATGCTGCCAGGCTAAAGAAAGTCCAGCTCTATTCAGTAGCATACCGCCTGCTCAGAGGTGATCTGTGCCTGACATACAAGGCCATGTCCAACCAGGAATTGATGGACATTCTCCACCTCAACAAATCAAAATCCATAAGAACCACGAGAGCCAAAGATTTAAACCTCAGTACAAACATGAATAGAACATGCTGGAGGGACAGATTCATAACTCAGAGGCTTCCCATACTCTGGAACAAAATCCCAGTCCATGTTAGGCAGAGCCCCTCACTGACTCTCTTCAAGAGAAATCTTGAAGAGTGGATGGGAGATCATAGGTTTACCCCGGGGGTCACCCCTGTATCGCTACTTAACAGAGGCACAGTAAACTAATTTTAATAAGTAAGGGGGTCTTCAATGTATCACTACTAGACAAAGGCACAGTATTCTAAATTTATTCTATACACCTTAGTACCACTACATGGGGTGGCGAAAGCCACATCTCTAGGGCTAGGTTTGCAAATGCCTCAGGGCAGATAGCCTAGTACTAAACTATGAAACTATGAAACTATAACATAATCAACTAGTCAACTATTTAGAAATGAAATTATATAGAATTTCTTAAGTATACAATCTATATCACATTTCCATATACAATACATTTGTATTAAGATGCTGTGCTGACTAATCAGATCAATTTGTTTTGTCCAATATTTCGTCAACTTTCTGCCAATAAGTGATGTATGATGTTGTCTTGTCATTTCTTTTCTTTATGGTTGCTACTTCCATTCGAGACAAGAAGACTGAGATTTTCTTAAAATCTTGAAAAGTTGGTGGTGCTTTATTCTTCCAGTAAATTGTTATGGCTTTACATGCAATGGCAAGCAATGTCCACAGTAAAGGATACTTTATTTTTGGGACACGCTGTGGTATGGGTACAATAAACAAAACTAATGACTTGGTTAACTGAAAAGTATCATTAAAAATTGTTTGAAAGAAATAATTTCAAACCAATATTTATTCAGTAAATGACAATCAAAAAACATGCATTTCCAATCTGCTTTTCTATGTGTTTTACATCTCCAACAATCAATATGTTTCTTATACATTAGTTCTACTCTATGAGGGGTTAGAAAGGATCTATGTAAGAATTTCCATGCATATAGTTTCCACTGAAATGACTTGGTGGTAAGGCTTGATGATAAAAGGACCATTTATTTTTCATTTTTATCAGGATCCATTGATTAACCTGATTACAATAATTCCAATAACTATTATTGGCATAGTTCTTTGTTTCTTTAAGTGTCTTACGATATTTGGATAGATATCCTTGTCCTTTATCAATAATATTTATTAAAAGTATCACAAGATCTATGAACTTAGGAATATTATTTTTAAAAGTTGGTGTCATCAATTCCAGCTTATTTGTGCTGTACTGTCTTATTTGTGTATTGGTAGCCACAATTTATCATCTAATTCAAACTTCCTTTTGATTTGATCTAGTGTATGTACTGTCATTGAGTATTTGATACCAATAAATCACTTCTTTTTCTTTAAACTCTTTAATTACATTTGAATCAAATGTATTTATACATTCTTGTGTACTAGCTACAGGACGTAATATAAAAAAACTATGTCTTTATATCTGGGTTCATGTTTATATATTTATGTAGTCTGAAGAATGTTCCTAATTGTTTCTTTCGATTTCATCTCTATGTTGCTAGCATTAACATTTTGTGACTGAAATGTTTCTAGTATGCTGTGTTAAGTCAGACTTTCATATTAATGTTGGGATTATATAGTTCTTTTATTTGATTCATTTTAATAACTTTCTTAGTTCTGTTTGCTATATTCCTTTGATTCTTTGTATTCATTGAATAAGAAATATGTGTTTTTTCTAATTCTATCATTATTTTATGATGTAATATTTCAATATATTATTTATTTTTCATTGCTAAATCATTAGTTAATTGACTATGTCCTTTTTGCATTTTAAGTTTAATAATATCTATTTCCTTTTAAAATTGAGTTAATTGCTTCCCTTTATTTTTGTATTGTTGTACCAATGTTCTTCCATATATGTATGCTTTTAATGCAACCCATACATAGATTTCTGAAGTGTCTTCATTTATGTTTAATTAAAGAAATTGTTGTAATTCTTCTGTAAAAAATTCTTTAAACTCTTTTAGATTTGTTATATAGGATGGTATTCTAGTGATTGTCACCTTTTGTTTGTTATGAACATCTACTTCAAAAGTGATTAAATTGTGGTCTGTTAATGGACAAGAGATCACTTTAACATTGCTAAGAATGGCGGCTGTTTCCTTTGATTTATATACTCTATCAATTCTTGAGTGTGTGTTATATATATGTAAAAAAATGTATATTGCAGAAAATCTTTGTATATTCATTAACATATTTAAGATTATATAGTTCAACAAATTCTGCTAGTGTTTTTGATGTTGCAATCCTTCTGGTATTTATAGAGTCAGTTTCTTTATCATCAAGTATACAATTGAAATCCCCAGCTATTATCAAGTTCCCTATGAAGTACTAGACTACTTCTTCTAAGTGATGTTTAATTATACTTGCACTCAAGCCAGGTATCCAATAAAAGTAAATAAAAGTATACAGTTTACCATTTATTGAGATAGTTGACATATGAAGCATCCCATATTTATTTTGATATCAGCTTATTATTTTTGGCATAATGACAGAACTTTTCCATAAAATCATTACCCCTCTTGTTTTTTTTCTTATGTGATAAACTTGTTAATACTGTATAACCACTGAAGCTGAGTAAATTAAGGTCTTCGGTTAATGTGTCAATTGCAGAGATATCAATTGTGGGTTTATAGTTTAATATATTTAAATAAACTTAATCTCTTACATTTATTATTCAACCCATTAACATTAATTGAGATCACCTGCAAACCTTATTAGTCAACATGTCTGAACTAACCAAAAAAAATTGATAAAATGGACAGTAAACTGGATTTGTATAAAGAATAAATAGAGGTTTTAAAAGAAATGCTATAGCAACAAAAGATCCAAATAACCGGGATGGAAAACTCATTAAATGACCTGGATGGGAGATTAACAGAACAGTCCAAACCAAATACTATGCACGTGGGGGATGCAAGGCCCAACCAAACTATGAAGAAACAAAGATGGCCAGCAAGGTTAACAGTTGAATATGCAGCCCAAGACCAGATAGTGAATAATCAGACTTTTATTATAAATAAAAAACAGACTGGTTTCGGCAAATTGATGCCTTCTTCAGTGTTGAACAAACAATCAAAATAGACACAATAGAAAATGCAGATTTATACAGAGTGCTAACCAATAGGCACATGAATGTGCTGTTAAACCTCATGAATAATACATGATATATTGTGAACTGGCTAACACTGTACCTGAGACCATGGCTAAAATATGTGTTATACCCGAGACCGACATCACAAAAAACAAAATCATAATAGACTATGGAACCATAAAGGCTATAATTATACATAATAAAATATGTACCTGCATAGTCATAATTATGTTAAATATAAAAATATATGTGGAAGAAAAGAAGAGAAACTATAAGGGGCCCATTTCAAAACCAGACATAATAAATAACTCTGGCTACTCCTTGTAATATATGTATATATAAAAACATGTAGATATAAAAATGAAATTAAATAATTCAGAAAATATTATACCTGATATAGTTGGTAAATAAAATGGAAGTCAATACATCCTTCTCCATTGGCTAAATGTTAAAGATGATCATTGAGACCAGGTGGAAAAATTGTGCCCAAAGTGATTATCCAGTACTTTTCTTTGTGGTTAAGGATACCATACCAAAAATTAAATTAAATAATTCAGAAAATATTATACCTGATATGGTTGATAAATAAGATGGAAGTTAATACATCCTTTTCCATTGACTGAATGTTAGATATGATCATTAAGAGCAGGTGGAAAAAGTGCACCCAAAGTGATTATCCAGTACTTTTCTTTGTGGTTGAGGATACCATGCCACCCTTGTGGGTTGCTACGATCACCCACTATACGGTCAATAATCATAAACATGAACTGTGCTTGTAGATGTTTTAATACATGTCGATATAAGGCATTGGTCTCCCTTTTGTTTTTAATGTCACTTCGATGTTCATTTATTCATGACCTGAGTGGCCTAGAAGTCTGTTCCACATAAAATGCCCCACAGTGACATGATGCCAGGTAAACAACCCAATCACTGCTACAGTTTCCAAAGATTTTACAGTCAAAGACCTTACTAGTGTTGCGACTCGAAAAGTTCTGAGACTTGGTGATCTGTTTACAAGACCCACAGTGGCCACATGGGTATGTACCCAATAGTTCATGTCCCATTATTGTGAGCTGTTTATGAATTGCTCCACCACTACCAATATGTTTATAATGAGAAAGATGGGACCCCAATGTTTTGCCTTTTCTGTATGAGAATTGACATTCCTCACCCAGAAAAGATCTGAGTTGTTCATTGGCTAGTAGTATATTCCAATGTCTGTTTATGATGTCCCTAATCACGTAATAGTTCCTACCATAAATTGTGATAAATCTGATGGTGGTTGATCTGGAATCACCAGAAGGCGTTCTTGTAGTCTAGCAGTCTGTTCCTATTCATCTGAGAGGATCGTGTCCATGCAGTGTTAATATCTGCAAAATTATATCCCCTGCTGGCAAATCTGCGACATAAGTCAAGACTAGCAATGTCATAATCTGATTTGGTGGAGCTAAGGCGTTTCATGCGCATAAATTGTGAAACCGGGATGTTTCTGATGGTATGACTTGGGTGCATGCTTGATGCATGTAATAGAGTATTATAGTGGGGGTATTTGCGAAACACTCTGGTGGCCAAGGTATGGTTATGATTCCTAGAAATCGTTACATCCAAAAAATTGATAGTCTGCATGTCATAGGTAATAGAACATTCAATTCCCCAGATATTGCCAAATATCCCACATCCGCACGCCATACCATCCAACAGTCATCCAGGTACCTGCGCCAGATGTCCATTTCTACCAAGTATATGTTATTAGATGCATCATAAATCATGCGCTCCTCAAAAAATGCCATAAACAGGTCAGCATAAATGGGAGCAAAGGATGCTCCCATAGCTGTACCCTGTAGTTGCCAATAGCATTGTCCTTGAAAATAAAAAACATTCTTGTTGAGTACATGTTCTGACATGCAAATCAATAGCGTATTGAATCCTGGTGAGTATAAACCTGCCCTATCCAACCAATATTTAAGGGCTTGTAGGCCAGCCCAATGTGGTATACTGGTATACAATGCCTTGACATCCAGTGAACACATTAGCCACCCTTGCTCCAATTGTGTATCCTCGATGATTTTCAGGAACTGTGTAGTATATTGTAGCCTTGCCCTGACCAAACCCAAGAGAGGTTTGAGATATTGTGTCAGGAAGGCGGACAAGGGTTCAGTCAAGGAACCAATGCCTGAAACAGTTGGTCTTCCTGGAGGTTTGGTTAGTGATTTGTGAATCTTAGGTAGTAGATACATAATCTGCTTACAGGGCTCCTTAACCGAAAGTTGTATAACACATTTTTTGCTGATGATGCCCTCCTCACATGCTAGATTCAGAAAAGAACCAATTTTGTGCTTAAAATTCAGGGTTGGGTCTATGGCCATGTTCATGTAACATGCTGTATCCGATAGTTGGGATAAACCCTCTTGAAGGTAATCACTCATGTTTTGTACAACCACGGCCCCACCCTTATCTGCTGGTAATATAGCTATATCTTTGTTGTTGTGTAGCTGTTGGAGGGCAATGCTCTCCTGTTGTGAAAGATTATGTTTCAACATAGTGGATCCATAATTTTGAAAATGTAGGTCCCTGAACACTGAATGCATAAAAATTGACACATGCTTGTTCATAGGGGGCTGGAACTCAGATTTGCCAAATCTTAATTCGTTTGATCTTTGAGATGTGTCATCTGCAAAAAATAACTTAAGGTTAAGACTACGACAAAAGTCAATAACATCTGTAACTATGTGATATTCATTAGAAAAAAAGCCAGGTATAAAACTAAGCCCTTTATTCAAAAGAATATGTTGATCACCAGACAAATGTACATTAGATAAGTTTAAAACATTTTGGTTGAGTTGTTCATCTTGACTTATGTTAGAAAGTTCTGAATCAAACCCTCCAGGGAATGCTCTAATGGATCTTTTCTTATGTTTCCTTCCTCGTCTGTGTTTGGAACCATTTCTACAGGGATATTTTTATTCATTTTCTTTTTGTGTGGTGATCCCCTATCCCCTGAGCTGTCATAATCTGTGAGAGAGGAATCCTCTCCTGAAGTGCTGTTGTTGAACCCATCCCTATTTTTCAGAATAGATCTTGGTCTTTTCTTGAGGCGACCAGAGGCAGGCCCCTGACCAACATCTGCAAATCTGACAGAGCGATTAAGTTCAAAGGGACGTCCCCTTTGATAGTCAGAATAATCTCTATGAAATTTTTTAATCTTTCTTTCTTTCTTTGATAATTTGTTTGTGGTTTGTCAATTCTCTAGATAACTTCTTAATGTTATCCTGAAATTTTGGTAGGGACTCAAATTTTTTACAATCACAACACAATGTTTTAACCTCCTGAATATTCACATCTACCATTCTCTCATAGTATTGTAAGAGGACATTCACAAATAACATAGACCCAATTTGTAAAGCCTCCTTCCAATCACAATTCAACTTGTCATCCGGTCTTCCTACCAGTGGTTGGAGCCGTATTCTCAAGCCCCTTGGAGCAATATTCTTGTTAGAATATGCTCTGAATAATTTCAGATGCCATATGTTGGATCTCAAAGTTTTGAGTCCTTTGGTAAGAGAATGGAAGGATATATCACAGTCGGATGAAATATTATGATCCATGTAACTTGAATTACTGCCTGGTGAGGTATTGATCCCAAACACTCCAATATCCTCCCGATCGGCACATAATCCAGATAATATGCTCTCAAGGTCCATGCTGTGGGTGTCCAATAAAAACAATAAAGTAAGTAATAACAAGAGAGAATGGCAGTTGTTGGCAAACCCAGAAAAAACTTCAATAATTCCTCCAATTATAGCAGAGGTTGGAAAGAGGCTCCCCAGCTGCCCCAACAAAGTACCCAAACTAATTCACCGTTCTGAAAAATCAGGAGGGTTGATATGGGAAGAAGGTTCAACAACGTAATAATATTCCTAAAATGGTAGATTGTGATAACCTGACTAGAGGAATACTACCAGATAAGTATCCAACACATATATAACTGGATGAGAGAAATGCAAGTAAATATAATCACAAGGTTAAAGGTCAATAATATCAAGACCAAAAAAGTCCTTGCTGATAGTAACCTAAATTATTCTGGGTGATTGACCTGATTTTGTTAGTTGGTATAATCTAAATATAATCTTACTTGTACCTGGCTATACAGTGAGATCAGATGTGCCCAGAGAAAAGGTGGTACTGCCACCAACCAAGTTTGATATGTTATATTTGATAAGATCCACATACACAGCCAATATGTAATCACTCATGTAAGTGGCCATCCAACATAAGTAGATGTATCATGAAGGCCATGTAATTAAACAAAAATGCCAATGGATGAATCATTAAGTAGGGAAGAGCTAATATCCCAACAGCTTAGCAATATTGCAATGTAGAATTTGCAATATAAAAAGTACTACTGCATACATGAATACTTATGGGGCCAAAACAAATCACAATGTGTATTTGCCTGAATCCAAGGCCAGGTCATATGGTTTCCCTCTATACACAATGCATCCAATGGTTCAATCACCTTATGTTCCACGAAATACAGATTTTGCAAGAACAATATTTTCCAAAATCAATATATTCCAGGTATAACACTTGCCTAAATAATGAAAATAGAAATCCAAATATGTGCCTATCAAACTTGCCCTCTAATACAGTGTGATGAGAAAACAAATCACTTGTGAAACATCTGGTCCAGAATATTCCTGCAATAGGCTCACAATGGATGATTTGTTAATAATCCCTGATCAAACCATATCTACAAGCATAAATTACTAATACGAAACAAGAGTACTGAAATATCATATATTCATTGATAGTGTCCCAAATTCTTGAACATTTGAATTATATCTGCCTTCAGGATAAAGTCGCACTGATCAAAATGAAGTTTTAGAGTTGAAAATCCAATGATAGTGCTGGGCAATTCCAACAAGGTCCAAAAAAAGTAGACACACCTGTGTATAAATCTACAGATGTCCCCCTAACTCACTGTCATAATAAACAGCATATGCCCCATATATAGATAATTTTGTGTACAAGTAAATGTCATCAACTTTTTAGCCTGATAGCAAAAATTGTATATAGAGTTCCTACATAAAAATATACATTTATCCCCTTGACAATATACCCAGTGAGCAAAATAATGCCCAACTATCATACACTGTATAGGAAAGCCATATACATTAAACACAAAAGGTATATGTATAGAGTACAGAGGATATAACTATAAAACTTAGTCCCAAAAAGAAAAATACTGTTCCAGGTCGAAATGTCACTCAATTCATCAGGTAAAAATGTGTATAGACTGACATATAGTCCAAACCAACAGTATCTACAGGAAGATGTCGCAACTCACGCGTATGCTAAACGCCTGTTATGCTCCTGTCACAAACGCATGTATGGATCGCAGAAAAATGTCCCGAAAGTGTAAAAAATCACCTCGTTACCTTAAATAATGATATCCATCAGTTTAAGGACCAACTATCAGAATGTTACCCCTGGATGGTTAATACACTATCGGGGATCACCACACAAAAAGAAAATGAATAAAAATATCCCTTTAGAAATGGTTCCAAACACAGAGGAGGAAGGAAACATAAGAAAAGATCCATTAGAGCATTCCCTGGAGGGTTTGATTCAGAACTTTCTAACATAAGTCAAGATGAACAACTCGACCAAAATGTTTTAAACTTATCTAATGTACATTTGTCTGGTGATCAACATATTCTTTTGAATAAAGGGCTTAGTTTTATACCTGGCTTTTTTTCTAATGAATATCACATAGTTACAGATGTTATTGACTTTTGTCGTAGTCTTAACCTTAAGTTATTTTTTGCAGATGACACATCTCAAAGATCAAACGAATTCAGATTTGGCAAATCTGAGTTCCAGCCCCCTATGAACAAGCATGTGTCAATTTTTATGCAGTCAGTGTTCAGGGACCTACATTTTCAAAATTATGGATACACTATGTTGAAACATAATCTTTCACAACAGGAGAGCATTGCCCTCCAACAGCTACGCAACAACAAAGATATAGTTGTATTACCAGCAGATAAGGGTGGGGCCATGGTTGTACAAAACATGAGTGATTACCTTCAAGAGGGTTTATCCCAACTATCGGATACAGCATGTTACATGAACATGGCCATAGACCCAACCCCAAATTTTAAGCACGAAATTGGTTCTTTTCTGAATCTAGCATGTGAGGAGGGCATCATCAGCAAAAAATGTGTTATACAACTTTTGGTTAAGGAGCCCCGTAAGCAGATTATGTATCTACTACCTAAGATTCACAAATCACTAACCAAACCTCCAGGAAGACCAACTGTTTCAGGCATTGGTTCCTTGACTGAACCCTTGTCCGCCTTCCTGACACAATATCTCAAACCTCTCTTGGGTTTGGTCAGGGCAAGGCTACAATATACTACACAGTTCCTGAAAATCATCGAGGATACACAATTGGAGCCAGGGTGGCTAATGTGTTCACTTGATGTCAAGGCCTTGTATACCAGTATACCACATTGGGCTGGCCTACAAGCCCTTAAATATTGGTTGGATAGGGCAGGTTTATACTCACCAGGATTCAATACGCTATTGATTTGCATGTCAGAACATGTACTCAACAAGAATGTTTTTTATTTTCAAGGACAATGCTATTGGCAACTACAGGGTACAGCTATGGGAGCATCCTTTGCTCCCATTTATGCTGACCTGTTTATGGCATTTTTTGAGGAGTGCATGATTTATGATGCATCTCATAACATATACTTGGTAGAAATGGACATCTGGCGCAGGTACCTGGATGAATGTTGGATGGTATGGTGTGCGGATGTGGGATATTTGCATGAATTTGTGGAATATCTCAATGGCAATATCTGGGGAATTGAATTTTCTATTACCTATGACATGCAGACTATCAATTTTTTGGATGTAATGATTTCTAGGAATCATGACCATACCTTGGCCACCAGAGTGTTTCGCAAATACCCCCAATATAATACTCTATTACATGCATCAAGCATGCACCCACGTCATACCATCAGAAACATCCCGGTTTCACAATTTATGCGCATGAAACGCCTTAGCTCCACCAAATCAGATTATGACATTGTTAGTCTTGACTTATGTCACAGATTTGCCAGCAGGGGATATAATTTTGCAGATATTAACACTGCATGGACACGATCCTCTCAGATGAATAGGAACAGACTACTAGACTACAAGATCCCTTCTGGTGATTCCAGATCAACCACCATCAGATTTATCACAACTTATGGTAGGAACTATTACATGATTAGGGACATCATAAACAGACATTGGAATATACTACTAGCCAATGAACAACTCAGATCTTTTCTGGGTGAGGAATGTCAATTCTCATACAGAAAAGGCAAAACACTGGGGTCCCATCTTTCTCATTATAAACATATTGGTAGTGGTGGAGCAATTCATAAACAGCTCACAATAATGGGACATGAACTATTGGGTACATACCCATGTGGCCACTGTGGGTCTTGTAAACAGATCACCAAGTCTCAGAACTTTTCGAGTCGCAACACTAGTAAGGTCTTTGACTGTAAAATCTTTCGAAACTGTAGCAGTGATTGGGTTGTTTACCTGGCATCATGTCACTGTGGGGCATTTTATGTGGAACAGACTTCTAGGCCACTCAGGTCACGAATAAATGAACATCGAAGTGACATTAAAAACAAAAGGGAGACCAATGCCTTATATCAACATGTATTAAAACATCTACAAGCACAGTTCATGTTTATGATTATTGTCCGTATAGTGGGTGATCGTAGCAACCCACATGGGTGGCATGGTATCCTCAACCACAAAGAAAAGTACTGGATAATCACTTTGGGCGCACTTTTTCTACTTGGTCTTAATGATCATCTCTAACATTCAGTCAATGGAAAAGGATGTATTGACTTCCATCTTATTTATCAACCATATCAGGTATAATATTTTCTGAATTATTTAATTTCATTTTTGGTATGGTATCCTTAACCACAAAGAAAAGTACTGGATAATCACTTTGGGCACAATTTTTCCACCTGGTCTCAATGATCATCTTTAACATTTAGCCAATGGAGAAGGATGTATTGACTTCCATTTTAATTACCAACTATATCAGGTATAATATTTTCTGAATTATTTAATTTCATTTTTATATATACATATTTTTATATATACATATATTACAAGGAGTAGCCAGAGTTATTTATTATGTCTAGTTTTGAAATGGGCCCCTTATAGTTTCTCTTCTTTTCTTCCACATATATTTTTATATTTAACATAATTATGACTATGCAGGTACATATTTTATTATGTATAATTATAGCCTTTATGGTTCCATAGTCTATTATGATTTTGTTTTTTGTGATGTCTTTGGAACTATCGGTCTCGAGTATAACACATATTTTAGCCATGGTCTCAGGTACAGTGTTAGCCAGTTCACAATATATCATGTATTATTCATGAGATTTAACAGCACATTCATGTGCCTATTGGTTAGCACTCTGTATAAATTTGCATTTTCTATTGTGTCTATTTTGATTGTTTGTTCAACACTGAAGAAGGCATCAATTTGCAGAAACCGGTCTGTTTTTTATTTATAATAAAAGTCTGATTATTCACTATCTGGTCTTGGGCTGCATATTCGACTGTTAACCTTGCTGGCCATCTTTGTTTCTTCATAGATTAACAGAACAAGAATTACAAGTGGAATTTCTTTTGAAGCAAAATCCATCTTTAATAAATAAAGTGGATGACCTCGTCAACAGATCCAGGAGGAATAATCTTCTGATTTATGGTTTACCTGAAAACGTGGAGGCTCAAAACTTGATCAGTTCCCTTACAACCTGGCTTCCCAAAGCTTTAAATCTGCAAGAAGCCTCTTCATATGGAATTGAGAAGGAACATCAGTCTTTGAGTAAATCAACCATGTACAAGGACAAAACCAAACCAAGATCTGTCATAGTTTTTTTTTTCTTCACTACAACAAAGAACTGGTTCTGAAGTCAGCATGGACCAATTCCCCAATTAAATATGACAACAACATTATTAGTTTTGATAATGACTGCTCTTCTACAGTGGCAGCAAAAATCAAAGAATGTTTACCACTAATTAAGAAACTTAAACAACAATAATTAAAAGTTCATATTTTATTTCCAGCCAGACTTTACATTTTTTTCCCGGAAGGCACCAGAACCGCAGTTGCAGTCTTTATACTCTGCCATGCAAAAGCAGCACTCTAACATAGCGGACATTATAACCATACATTCTAGTCAATTACAAGAGTTAATTTGCAATCCAAGTGGTTAGAAACTAAGACTGATGATCTAGAGAAGTGGACATGTCAGATTAAGTTGAGTGTTTGGACTCATGGAGAATGTGGGAGGTAGTGATACAATCTTATTTAAGAAATGGGATAGCTGGACATTGTGCAGAAAACAGAGTGGTTGTAGAGAGAGCTCATTGCAAGTGTAAATCTTCTAATGTTCTTAGACATTTACTTTTCAACTGCTTGGACCTTAATAACAGAGAGGCTTTACTGAAGTAAGCTAGAGAGAAAGGGACCAATTTACCAATGACTGTCTATGAAGTAAAAGTGGCACCAGACTATAATGCATCTCTATTTGCAAAAAGTAAAGAAATGGTTACATGTCTGTGTGCATGCAGAAACCTGCATTATAAGGTTTCCTGTGACTCTTTCAATTTCCAAGGGTGATCCCCACCTTCAGTTTCAAATGCCAGGTGAAATGGAACAGTTTGAAAAGACAGCCAGGTATAAGAAGAGCTTCATACTTAGATATTGTGCAAGGGTCAAGTGCTGCACTTATGTCCAGGAAGAAAAGGGACAGATTGGTACTGACAAGAATGAATATAGTACAGGAAAAAAGAATAGCCCTATTAAAGCTCCTGATGCTAAGCATATTAAGCAAAGATTCTTCCCTACATCTCCTAACAAATTTGAGCCATTGTATGAGTAATCTGGACTTAGAAGACCAGGTAGATCTATCTGCACATGACAAATGTCTTTATTCTTCTAAACCTACCTTCTATCAATTGACCATTTGACACAAAGAGTCATCCATGCACACACCTTCCAACAAACATATTTTTCACACACACACACACACACACACACACACACACACACACACACACACACACACACACACACACACACACACATGTATTACAGTTCAAAAAACTGCCACTCTTCAGCCTCATAGCTCATTTGGATATCACTCGGGCATTTCGTTAATTTATTTATGCAATATTCCAGTTTCTTTTATAATGCATCCGAACTGACACATTTTCTTAACCATAACCATAGCCATTTGAGATATCATGTACTCTTTTTTTGGTAATGTTTTTTCTCTGTATTTAATTATTTGTATTTCATGTATTTCAGCTCAGCAAAAACTATGGATTCTTTACAGAGCCAATGCAACCACCGACGCAACTAAAACTGCGCTTGCAACTACTTATCTCTGCCCCACTATTCTTTATGGTGCCCTCACCCTTAATAACCTCCAGGCTTTACAAAAATTAAAACTTGAACAATGTTATAATAAAGTTGCTAAATTTGCAGCACATACTTCTTTCAGAACCTACCACTGTATAGCACTGAAATGGCTAAATTAGTTAGAACTGTCACATCAACTAAAAAATATACAACTTCTTACCATGTATAAAATTATCCGGTATTCATCTACTTGTCCAGCACTAAAAAATATTCTACACAACTGTGTTCCTAGTCAGTTATTGCAATCCAGTGACCAAAAACTCCTGTCTACAATCCTAGCAAATATGTTGGGCATTTCTCTACTCATACAATGTTGCTAAGGCCTGGAACTCCTTACTTGTATCTATCAGGTCTATACCCTCCCTCTCATCTTTCAAAACCTTTCTGAAAGACATTCTACCTAAAATATGGCCAAGTGATTACTTTCCCGCAGTGGAAGACAGCAGTTGACCAGCAAGGAAAAAAACACAACCATAATAAATTACAACCATTGAAATGGGGGCCTTCAGTCCCCACACACCTGTACTTAAATATACCAACTCTGACATATACAAGCTCTGTGGCACTTGTGGTAACTTCGTCATACTATAGTACAGCAAAATCATACTACAGTGGAGAAGGGGCAAAGTTCACCATGGTAGCCAAGTGGTTACTTTCCTGGAGAGAAAAGATGATTTTCCGGGACTTTGTGCTTTTGCAGTTACAATGTTTTCATCTCACTGCTTTCAGAGTCGATGAAGTGGGCTGTGATGTTATGACAGTAAACCATAAAACCATATATATATATATATGTATATATATATATATATATATATATATATATATGTGTGTGTGTGTGTGTGTTATATATACATGCACACACACACACACACACACACACACACACACACACACACACACACACACAGACAGACAGACAGACGCACACACACACACACACACACACACACACACACACACACACACACACACACACACACACACACACACACACACACACACACACACACACACACACTGTGCTCATGGACTGAGAGAAGCAGTTCCTGCTAAGAATGTGCTAGCAGGAACATTCCAGTCTGCAATGGTTTCAAGTTGACTTCTAGTACACAGGAGACTGATGTCCAGGTACATTGGGGAGATGCATGAATGAAACAGGCCAGACTGGGTTATTAAAGATTAACACTAGTGATTTCAGTAGAAATGGAGAAATGTGTTTTGTTTTTATTAGCCAAAACCAGCCTTGAAAGCTGAATGTATTCATGATGGCTGTGGAATATCATTAGCTTAGGCTTCAGTTAGGATCAGACAATCATCATGGTCATCACTAAAGATAACAGTTCTTATCTGTAAACCCACAAGTTCCCACCAGATACAGAAAGGGCATAATATATTAGGGACACTAACGGCAGCTAGTGCAAAACATTAGGCAATTAACAGTTAGAAAGTTGCTGCCTTTACTTCAGAGTGTCAGTCTCTCAAACTGCATTTGATTCTAACAATACACTTCAGCAGACACTGCTCTGGGGAAATTGGAAAACTAGAATAGGATCCTAAGTTACCTCCTAGACTGCATGCTTAGTAACTGCCTATGAACATGTAAACCTATAGCAGCTAGTATAAAAAGAAAGGAAGACAGCAGACTCCCCTGTCTTGTATAGCTATATAAGCAAAAGGCTGGGAAGACTGCTGAACCTGAAAGTACTCTAACATAAGCAGAGCACTAGAGCACTTAGAGTGTCGTTACAAATGAATGAGGGAAGCCGAGAAGTTTATGAAGGAAAATAGTGACAGCAAGAAGAACGTTGAATCAAATACCTTTCCAAAGGCAACACCAATGGCTGATCCTGACTTATGTGCTGATTTATAGCTTTGTGGGAAATATATCAACATATTTTATATTGGTCTCTGATGCATCTTCTTATGAATCCTTCCTGTGCTTATTGTGCTAAGTACAAAAATAATAGGATGCAACCTCTTTGACAGAATGTGGTCATTTAATTTTTATGTTACATTTTAATAGAAATGGGCCTGTATTTCTCAACCATGGTTTTGTCTTTCCCTTGAAACAGGCAGCATAATAATCCCTTAAAGATTTGTGAAAGCGCCATTTAGAAAAAGTTCCTTAAACCAAATAGTGGAAGGTTCTTGATTTGGTACTTCAGCACTTCATAAATATATAAGGAATCTAGCAGACTCCAGGACTTTCTCTCTCACTTTAAAAGGATGAATAACCTTTTTGATTTATTCAGCACTGAGTGAAACTGAAAAAAGTAGCTTGTGCTCTGCCAGTGTACTGGCCAGGAATTACCCACATTTAGTTACATGGGCTGGATTAAGACTATAAACAGATACACCAGTGCTGAAACAGAAATCTTAAGAGGACAATTTTATAACCACATGCAAAGTGAGGTTTCCATACCTTTCAACTGTCCACATTTTTGAAGAATGCCCAGATTTTGCCTTATATTTTTGATCTGTTCCTCATAATATTTGCAGTTTGCTGGAAAATCACTAAGGACTGAAATCACTAAATAATGACATACATTTGAATTTCAGAGTTTAAATTGTCGTCTCACAGCAAGAGGTTCTCTGGTTTGATCCTCGGCTGGGGTGCCTTCTGTGCGGAGTCTGCATGTCCTCCCTGTGGTCGCGTGGGTTTCCTCCGGGTGCCCCGGTTTCTTCCCACATCCCAAAGACATGCAGTAGGTGGACTGGAACTCTAAACTGGCCCTAGGTGTGAGTGCGTGTGTGTGCACCTTCTGTGGAAGGTTGGGCGCCGGGCTGGCAACTCGACACTGTAAAACTCCACTGCCAATCATGAGCGGACAGGTGATCCACTGTGGTGACCCCTAACCGGGAAAAGCTGAAAGAAGAAGAAGATATGCTTCAGAAATGCATGGTAACACAAATCCTGTTAAATCCTGTTATTCCATCTACTTTCTAAGCTTATAACAACAATATTTAAAACCTGCCCCTATTTCTGCGCCTTTGTCCCCCATTATCTTAGGCTTTGCCCAAATTTCTTGCTCTAAGAGGTTGAGAGTTATGAAGGTTTCTTCTCATGACAGTTTTTCTTATATGCATATGAAAACAGAGTTGTGCTGCTTTAATATATATATATATATATATATATATATATATATATATATAGATATATATATATATATATATATATATATATATATATATATATATATATATATATATATATATATGTTAATATATTTACTCAAATGACTGGAAGTGCCCATGTTTGTAGTACCCCCTGTTGATAAAGCTCACACTTGTCCTTGTACCCTTGCCCACTCTTATTTCAATGACCTATATTCTTTTACCACTTGCTTGTCTTCATACTGAATATTAATGGATCATCGCAGAAGTATGACCCGGTTCCTCAAACTACAGTTTTAGCTTATGGTTGTGTACTAACAACAGTTAAAACTCTCCCATCTGACTTGAATTCACATACTGTTCATGGAGTTTAAGTCCTGCTCCCTGATAACATCTTCCCTGATAAATAATGTAACCATCTGGGTCCTTCAGAACTAATGGACCATCCCTCCACTGTCTGTGAAGAAGTGAAATAGGGTTACTTAGGAAAAGTCAATTAGGACCCCATCATGTTCTGACATGCAGCAAAGGTGCAGATTAAGTGACAACATTTTCAGTAATACAGACAAAGAAACAAGCCAGTAGTAAATCCTAATTTGGAAGAATATCAAAGTATGGTGAAAATTTACCTGGCATCACAAATATTAAGTACGGGTACGATATTAAGTGGGTCGCTCAGTCCAGCCCCCAAATTCTTTCTCCTAAGAACTTCAGAACATGTACATGGCATTCCATTCTGGGATCTGGTTTTCCCATCAGGTTATACAGGGCTAGTTTAAAATATCCCCAATGATCAAGTTATTAAATATTGCTCTTACAAACTTGGAAAGTTAATAGAATAACATGTTTTACATTAGCATGAATTTTATGAAAGGTATGAAGTCTGAAAGTCAAATGTCTGTCATTATTTTCTATCTTCAATCCTCAGTGATTTGTCAATGATTTGACAGAAAACCAAAATGTTATGAGGAACAGGTCAAAAATATAAGATAAAAATCTGGACAGTTTAGAGGGATGCATGGTATCCAACAGGGTCTAGTAATGAAGCCTGCAATTTTTGCTCTTCAAGGATGGACGAAGAACTAAAATATTGTTTAAGCACTTTGACAATATAAAGGTGGTAAGCATAATAGGTAATGATGAAGGAAATACTGAATTTGAAAAACAAGTATGGAATAAAAAAATATTCAGCATCTGATTACTGAAGACTCCCGGTAACATTGCAGATATACTTTACCAGCATCTGTTCTCTGTCATGATCTCAGAAAGTATTTATGTCTCTGAATATGTAATAGAGAAGAGTATGGAGGAACTGAACACTGTGCAGGCCTCCTTCTATAATCCCTGCCCCAACAATACTGTAGAGCAGACATAATGTGATTACAAATCATGCAATGTTAATGAGGAGCATAATGTACACATTGCAGTTCTCAGATATACGCTAGTAAAACAAAGCACACCCTCCAACACACTTTTAACAGCTTATCAATACATATACTCTCTACCAGATAGCAATAACATTCCCGGGCACTCTCATTGGTTGAAAGAGTGTGAGTGACAGACTTAGCACAAGCAGGGTAAAAATCAACAAGGATACGGTACAGCATTGACAATTTCATGCAGCCAAACACAGATGTGGCTAGTAGTACAGGATTGGATGATGGTGGTGCCTCTGATGATTAACAGTGGTCAGTGAGAGTGTAGGGGTTGAAGACAAAACAAACCACCAACAGGGGGATAAGAATAGCATCTAATGAAAAAGACAACAGAATTGTACTTGGTCATCCATATCTGTACTGAATCACATGACAGACACTATAACTGCAAAGGCAATAAAATTATTAAATGTAACACACACAGATCATTTGCAGCTACAGTCTCACCTCTACACAAATGTTTTGCATCTTAAAATATGCTGGACTATACAAGCCAAAGTAGAAAAGAGTGGGGGAAAGGAGGCTACAATGTATATAATAAACATCTAAGCATGTAAGGAAACAAAAAGAGATATTGACAGAGTGGTCAGACTACAAACAAAAACTGTATGGTAATGCTTTCATCCATATACATACAGTGCTTCCCATAACTCAATACTTTCCCTTTGTCAAATATGAAGGGCTTTTGTAGATATATATATATATATATATATATATATATATATATATATATATATATATATATATATATATATATATATTTGCTACAGCAAGTACTTACAAATTAAGTGGGACAAATACTGGAAAATAAAACAGTAGCCTTGAAGCCTCTTCCTACAATCTATATATAAAGCAGTGGACCTCTCCATTCTAACCCTGATGAATCCTAAGCAGCTGTCAAACTAACTGGATGCCACCTGGATGGAAATTCAAAAAGACTGATGGGGCTAGCCAGGTTTGCAACGACTTCTAGGTCACAGGACTGCACACCAGAAGGAAGCCTAGCTAAAGCATCCTGCAATAAAGAATATGTTTTAAGCCCTACACATTGACCAAGAAATGAGTCAGCATCAGCTCTTGCCAGTACCACTCAGAGACACTTTAAAGTGTTTGCTGAGGACAGCTCAGTGAATGAAGATCGCCTTCAAGAGTCAGCAGATTCTGTTTTGATTAACAAGACACTACTGTCACACTCCTGTTTCTGGGGCACATGGCAATTCACTCCTTCTTTGCTATGGGCCAGGCTCTGAATGAGTCAGACCCATCAACTCGATGAAAGAATGATAAGTGTCAAGGAGAGAAATTGTGAACAGTGAGAGCTGTTTCACTACAGTTTGTACATATATGGTGGCTACCCCCTAGTGCTAGTGCATGAGCCAGGTAGGGCTCTCTGTCTCTCTCTCTCCTGTCCTATTCTTTATGCTCTAGACCTGAACATGTTGGTACCCCCTAAAGCTAGTGGATGAGTCAGACTAATCACTCTCCAGTGCTGATTGTTGCACTCTGACCAGAACACTGCTTATGGCTATATCATGGAAGTTGTGCACTTCTCTTCTCATTACTCAGACTGCTCATTTTTACATTATATATATTTTAGCACTGTAGTTTCTGTGACTGTGTCAGCATTATAAGTAGTTTCTTCTATCATTTGATCATTCAGTCACTATGTCATGAGTAGCTTACTATGTCACGTGTAGCATGCTTTTGTGTATTTTTTGGACTATTATTGCTGTGACGTAAACTTCTCATATGAGTTCTGTCTTTGCCCTATCTCTAAAGATCAGAGGTATAAACTGTGAAAGCAAAAGGAATTATGCCTTTTCTCCCTCATATGATAATTTGAAGAAGACATTGTTATGATTTATGAAATCAGTATAACTAAAAGGTATAAATGCTCTTTTGAGCCTTGGGGGCCACACTAAGCACAAGAAGGATTCATAAAGTGATGCAGTGATTCTGGTCGCTTCCTACAAGAAGGGAAAAGCTATTTTTTTCATTCTCTGTTTAAGTGGATGAGGTACAGTGCATTTAAGGAGAGGCATCTGAGTTGGGTATTACTGAATAACTAGAAGCCCTTAGGCAAGAACAGTGACACTATATGGGATGAATATAAATTCACAAAGCTTTTTCTTCAAATTCATGGCTGTCATTCAATCAGTAGCAGATCAAAATAGCTTGCAGTGAGAGATATCTGATATCTTCAGTTAGTAGAAAAATAAGTAACAAAACTCTTGTTGCTACATAACAGAGTCACTAAAGATCAACTAATTTAACTGAGTTAATTACAGTTCTTACTATATATGCTTACAGTTTTTTTAATACTTCCATTTTTAATGGACAAACTTATTTAAAGAACAGTTTAGTTGGAGAATAAGTTATATTTTAAATACGTCTTTAAAATGCAATGTTTATTATAAGATTGTATCTGAAACTTATTTATTTATTTATTTTTTGATATTTCAGTTTGCAATATAGAACCTTACATTACTGACTTATAAGAAATATTTAGATTTAGTTTATTAGATAGTAAATGTAAGTGCATTTGTGACATAGGGAATTACTGTCAGCGCAACTATCTGGAATTTTATAAACAATTTTATGTCTTTTGTGAATAATGATATTATTTATACAGAACAGTATGTTATGTACTCAGCTAAGATGTATCCACTGTGTATCCTGCTGGAACATAGAAGATTAACCTGCAAAACATAAGATTAGTTGAGGTTAAGTTACTTTATAGCTGGGCCATAAATAAAGGATGTTATCCCTCAGTTTCAGTTCAGTAGCAGACACAATGTCCAGAGATAGAAGTTTTTTTTTTATATTGTCTTGGAGAGAAGTAGTTACTATGTTTAAAATGTAAAAGTGTTTTATTGTTTTATGACCTTCAAGTTCTGAAAAAACATCTGAGAGATATGTATTTTTCACACACAAATGTTAAATTTGGTTAGTTTCTGTGTTAGCCTGGGAAGTGAAGTCAGGTGACAAAAGTGATGTCATCCAAGGTAACCCAACAGCAATATTTAATTTTAATTTAAGAACTCTCTCAGAGAGAGACACTGGGCATTTTGTATTTTGTCTTTGACCTGGAAACATTCACTCATTATCACCATCTCCACTTGTTTTGCTGTAAGTAAGATTTAGTGCATGGTATCTATTTTAGATATAGACAGGACTATAGTAAATATTAGTTTAGATGCCTTCTGTATTTATTTGTGACTGTCCTGCAATGTTGTTTTAAATACTTCCTATGATTTTGAACTCTGAAGTAACTGTGTTTGTGTACTGAGTATTGTCTTGCTCTTTTATTATTTATTATTAAATATATTTGTCCCGGTCCCCTTCAATAAACACAACACACCGGATGACATTTTACGACCTTTATTAAAACTTCCATAACATAGCTTTGATTACCAAAATTTGTTAAATACAACTGGACATAGTGTAGTCAATTCTAAACACAGCATCAACATCTTTGCAATGTTAATCAGGACAGCGTACCTGATCATCCTGCCCCAGTAAGTAGCACCTATACCTTTGCTCACTTAATGTACTTATAAACATTCTTATAATGTTAACCTGGACAGCATACCTTCTCATCCTATCCAGTTACTCACTCAACACTCCATCTGTAACCTCAATGTGCCCACTCAAGTGATCAGGACTTCCACTGAAACCTGCATTCAGATTTAAAACATGCAGCAAAACCATCCTCACTATGACGACCATCTAACGTATGTGATCTATATGTCTTCCCGTACAAATATATCCAATATTAATTAACTAGCAACTTAGCACCGTGGAAGAAAACCCAGGAGTACCCAGCAAAACCCACACAAACACAAGGAGAGCACGCAAGGCCCACAAAACTGGCCGAGAATCAAACTGGAAAACCTTTAGCTGTGAAATTACACAAACTGCAAAAATTAAACCTTCAAATTGGAACAAGAAGGCTCCATCTTAGACCCACCTATTCCAAACTACAGCCACATTGTTCCAAGACCCCATCTGCAAGAAAGAAAAGACATATAAAACATCCAAAATACATAACACATTCCAAGACATCTTCAAGGACAACCTATCCTGCCAACCCAGGAAGGAATATACCACCGACAGTCCAATCTATGACAAAGCAGCCATAACTGAAACAATGCTTCCTATGAAACCATCAAATACCCCAAGATAAATGTAACTACCAGTGAAATATATTAAAAGTATCAGAGCCACATGATCCAAGGATCTAAACCTTGTCATCAACAGAAAGCGTGACCTTGACAGCTTCACCATTGAACTGATTTTCTGTACAAGTGTCCTTTGACTGCCACCCTCTCCTCCAGTGCGACATCTGCCAAAAGAAAAAACACAATAATTAATGCAGCCATTAAAAAGAAGTACATAAACAAACAATGAAATACCTTTCCAAGCCAAACTCCTGCCCATTTCTTCTGTTAATATGCATGAATCTCCTATACCTCCTTCCAAACTGCATTTCCTTCCACTTGTCCCTTCCTTTGCCCCCCATTTTATTCATTTTTTAAATATATGACCACCCCACCCCACCCCACCAAGATATGTACCTCATTAAGAGTCTTGGCTGCCCATACTTCCCCAAAATTCCACCACAAGGAGCCAGCAATCCATATCAGGAATTCCTTACTGATATGCATGGCAAATCTAACTTAATCACCATAATTCATTATTATTCAGTGACTTTTTTTTCTTTTATTTATTATATATTTTATAATATACAAGTAAGCAACCTACTTTAACCCTTGTGCAACCCTCTTAGTTAACAATGCTAATACACTATTAATATTTTGTGCTTCACCTTGTGCCCCCATTCATCCCACTGAATGATGCCCACCATTTTGGAGATGTAAGGTTAGGAGCTAATTGAAAATCCCAGAAGAGTAGCCCACCAAGGCTCTTCCCCTTCACCCCCAATGGTTACTATACTTCTCACCCTCTTATAACCCCTACTTCTGAACCCCCTTTTACAAAATGTGAACTGCCCCTCAAATAAAAGTGGGACAAAGGCAGAAAACCAGGGACAACCTTCAAATGTGGCTCTAAACCAAGCAAGTTGAAAGAACAGTGTTTGCATTAACATGAACTGTCTGACAAGTAGAAAGTCAGTATCTTAAGTGTCTGTCCTTATTTCCAAATTTGAATCCAAACAGACCACATTATGATGCAAATCTGGGCAACTGAAATGTATAGTGGTCACCACCTCATCGTTCATGTGGAGAACAACCGCCACTCCAGGTACCTCACAACCTGCCAAACTTGCTCTATAACACAAAGAAACCCTCCCCATTACAAACTTTAAAGATGAAGTCTGAAATGTAAATTACTGTCATTTTCCCACTTCAGTCTTGAACAATTCACCACTAATTCACCAGAACCCCCTGTTTTGTGAAAATGGACCATAAATATGTGGCAAAATCTGGACCTTCTGCACAAATCTGTACAGTTGAGAGGTATATTCTAAGACCTCGATCTATCAACTAAACCATCCACTGGAAAACTGTTGCAAGACATGATGTGTGCCCATCCAACATCATTACTTCCCAAACATACCCCCTTGAAAGTTAATGTTACTTGCACATGTGCAAGAACAACAGCTACTCGCGTCACCTCACAGCCTGTGAAAATAACTCCAACCGAGCCACACCACTCAGGCACAGCAAAGAAACAGATCCAGACAAACAAGCACAACACGTCCCCACGACCATCAGCGTCCCCAACTCCCAAAAGTCTGCCACACCCCCAACAAGTTCACAAATGGAGACAAGCAGCAGTCAATACATGGACAACACCCAATGCTGACCACTGCAACATGCCACCACAACCAACCGGTGCCACATGCCCGCTGTTCCTTCCTCTTTTTTTTTTCCACTCTCCTCTGGGGGGGGGGGGCAGTCCCCAACACCCCGAATAGAATGCAGCCCCGCACCAAGACAAAGCATGCCCAATGTCCATGAACTAGTGTCGTGCAATTCTCGATGCCAGCCAGAATTGCTCAACACAGCACCAACCCTGAACCCGAGCACCCCCACACACTCTTCAGCCGACACTGAATCACCACCCCACCAAATCATTGCAGGCCCAAGAAAACCAGGAACAGGTCAGCTGAGAAAACACCTGCACAGTCAAAAAGCCCACCAGATGCAACACCAGCCAAAGCGAATGAACTCAAACCTTTTTTTTCTCTCTCTCTATTTATACTGCCAGCAGCACAACACACCGCGCTCCAACCGGTGTCCCCACCACGATGCAGAAGAAGAAATGAAGGGTGCCACACCTGCTTCCCATACAAGAAACCTGGCTATTAACCAAAACAAGCCATCCATTTCCAATCTACGACACCAACAGGAAATCAAAAGTACAATACATTGTACTCAGTGCCCGAACCATGCAAAATACACCCTCCACAGAATGCTGCATTCTGCTTCATCGAGGGTCATGCAGCTGCCACCAAACTGGTGCTTTCCTCCAGGCAACCAGGCCCATGCCGGCAGAACCCCACCTCTGCACTCCACCAGCCCGCTGCAAATGTTATGCAGCCAATATTCCTCTACACACGACAAGCACCCAGCATGTCTGTAGTGGAGTCCATGATGTAAGACAACATTCCTCTATCATCCATTAATTGGAAGTAATCTCTTGTGGTCTACCCAGCCCACGGTCGTACTGCGCATGCACTGAGGCAGTAATTACAGCTTCACCCAAAGCCTGTGAAAGCTATCCAGTGCAGCAGCTTAAAATTACCTCAAAACTGCTACTGTAGCCCACCCTGCCTCCAACGAATCCCAAACCCCTGTCAACAACCCACCAGTCAGTATTTATACCAAATTAAGAAATCATGTAAGCTATACTTTGAAGTAGAATTCCTAAATCAAGGTTTTTAAGTTAATCTATTAACATATGTAACGTTTTCCTTCAAACCCTGTCAAATCCACCAGTTACTGCTACCCAAATTACTGATCTACAGAAAACAGAGAGTAGCCCTAACACCGTATCCATTCCCCAGCTAAAAAAAAAAAAAAATTAAACATGTTGCTACATCACCTACACCAACTACCTGTCCATTACCATACCACCGGCATCCTACCTGATCTCAAGAAATACCTACAGGTTATCTCGGACGTAACCCTTGCCTTTGCAGGTTCACGCCAAAATGTGATTACTTACCCAGCTACACTCCTCTAAATCCCTTAAGCTCCTCCCACCCTTATCTCATTTCCTTCCAATCAACCCTCCCATCGTTTAACCCTGTTACCTCCCCAACTCATTGATCTCCCATTAATATCAACCTAACACCCCCTTGAAGATGTCCCAGGACAACTTGGCTTATGCCAAGCCTCATTTAAACTTACCTTTGTGGCTGATATTTGTGAGATCTATTTAAGCTTGTAGAGTACTTGCATATGTATTTGGAGACATTGTACAGGCCACTTCTAAATAGCCTTGCAAGTCTTGGTCACACTACCATTTGAATTATTAGTAACATTACACAGTAGGATTGGACACCCTGTGTTAAGGGCCTTAAGTAGCTGATAAGAGAGTTGGCTGGTGGCAGCTGGAACTACCTTATAGTCTTGGCAAAATTAGGTATAGCTAGTATGCCTGTGCCAGCCTTCCTCAGGTGTGTGTGTTTGTCAGCTGTTTGGGCAGGAACACGAAGCACTGGATGGACAGAGAGGGTGCTGGAGGTCTTAGCTTGCCACTCAGCTAAGATCTCAACCCTATAGCTATGTCAGTGGGGAGTCTTATTGGGAATCTGGAGAAAGAGGGAGAAACCCACCACGGACTGACTGTGATATCTGTGTGCTTTTAAGGGAAATTGTACTTTACTGTGTGTGTACTTTTCATCCTCTCATTGTGTATGTTCCCCACTGTTGCCAGTGGTGAGTATTGAGGTTCCGTGATTACTGGGCCAGTGCAGAGGCATCAAAGCATTCATACAGATACTTTATATACATTATAAAACATATAACAAGAAACAGAGCATGATAGTATTAGTAATATAAAGTCCTTATTTTCAATAAATGGAACTAAATTTATCAATACACAGTAGTCCAAATACTGAATGTTTTATAGCCATTTAAAACACTAGTTAAAAATGAAAATTTTGTAAACAATGACTAGAATGTTATTTTGACTTATAACTTCATATTAGTGCAGTAAAAGTGCTCTGCCTCTCTCTCACTCTCTGGTTAATGGATGGAAATGTTTGGATAGTCAATATATCCAAACAAGGAGTTTTGGACTCCATGAGGGATTTGAGGGCTTTTAAACATGTATGTTCAACAATATGGGAAATATCTTATACTTTTTGGTATCTACTACTGATATTAATATTTATACAGATAACAATTTAAAATGTAATAAGTATATGAGTTCCAATTTCCAGTTCCAGACTTCATAAATGGTACAGTTACTATTATTATTTTGAAATTATAATACTAAAGAAAGCTGGAAGCCACTAAAGGTCCATAGTAGTAGAAACTGAATATATGTAACCAAAATAACCAAAAACTACTTGGTCCACCAGGCTAAAATGACAAAAATTTTACTAAAATTCAAGAACAATGATAAAAAGTAAGCACTTTCAGTTAAACTCCCTTAATCAGACAAACTGCACAAACACGTGGTTACTTTTTAAGGTAGATACGGCCAATCAAAAATCAGAAAAAAAGATATACACCCCTTTGATTAATCTACACAATGGTTTTTATCTATCTATTTATTTATTAACATTTAATAACTGTTTTTAAGAATATATGTGACCATATTGTGATCTGTTGCTTTAATATGCATGATAAATTAATTGTTTAGCAGTCCTTATTGGCTGACTTGATTTTAAATTCATTTATGAACTATTGCTTTTATTATGAACTATTTTGAAGTCTGAATAAGTGTTGTTAAAATGTGAAAGTGCTAACTATACTGCAGTTGAATAAAGTGTTTTTATCGGCCGTGGTGAGCCTCGTCTGTTCCTTTGGTTCTAAAAGTATTACTTCTGAAGAGGCTCTTTATCCAGGACTATTTGTTTTTACTTGAAATGAAAATGTTATGACCACTATATTTCTTAACAAGTTGATATAAAGCATTATGTTCTAATTTCAGAAGTATAGCTGAAAAAATGCTGTGAAATTCTTTGTTTCAGCTTGCAATTGGTTTTAATTACATAGAATGAAGTACAAGATAAACATCTAGCTAAATAAATGACATTACTAGTTTGACAGCATATGGTTTGGGGGAATATTGTTTATAGTTAGGATGAATAAAAAGATTGGTATGAGATATATGAATACATGCTTTGCAATGTTTACATGGATAGGTACCTATCCTATTCAAAGCTTTTGCACCAAACGTAGTACAATTTCTGTCGGTGCAAAGAAGTTGCTTCAAATTTTTATTACATCAAAAACTAAAACTAGGAATGTCCCCCACTAAATTACGTATGGTATTATCTGTCGATAGAATCTTCCAATTATTCCATATAATATTACAGATGCCATTAATATCACTACTGTACTTCATATGTAACATCATCTTATCATTATTAGTCCTAATAGTATGATTAGATCTATTACATGCCCCATGTTGGAAAACCACGGGGCTGCCATAGTGGTCCCAAATGTATTATTTTCCGTATCACCTACACAGTAGCCTTTCTTGGCTAACCGGTAAGTGAAGTCTTGAATCCCAGATTCAAAATGTCTGTCCTCTGTGCAAAGTCTAGACATCCTTTAACTATATTATTAAACACATATCTAGGGTGCATACTGTCTTTAAACAATAAATTATTTCTCCAACAAGATTTTCTAAAAACAGAAGTACTAATACTATTAAGCAATTAAGACTTAAGCTTCACAAAGTCAATCAAAGTATGTGAGAAATTCAGCATAAAATGTAAAACACACATAGTTGATTCTAGATATGATACAAAATTTCTTAAAGTTTCCACAGTTCCAGACCATAATAAATACACATCATTGACAAAACGTAAATAATATAATAAAGATTATTTCCACTCATGTTCAACATTAAAAATAACTTCCTCTTCCCATTTAGCTAATACTATTTTGGCATGTGAATTAGTGGAGGTGGTGCCCATAGTTACCCCCAGTGTTGCCAGTAGCACTGTTGTTCCAAGAGGAAGACAATGTTCTCTAAAATAATTCTTAACAACAACAATATCTACCTCTTACTACTGGCAAATATGGATAGACTTAATACTAAGACATAGTCTTTGTTAAATAGTCCTCATTATACGAAAAAAAGAGGGTAGCAGCTATTCTATGGAAAAATAGCTTATACCTAAAATGAATGGATCATATAATGATGAGAATGGAATGATTTGTTTAGTAACTATAGAAATTAAAAGAAGACTTTATACCCTCATTAATATATACTGGATCCCAGGAATAGGAACTACTATGGATAACAATCAATTTAACCAAATAGTCCAAATTTCAAAAGGTAGTATCACATTGGCAGGGGATTTCAATTGTAAATTAAAAGCTGATGATACTAACTCTGCAAGGAAAAGGCCAATATTGTCCAAAGAGTTAATAAAGTTAATAGATATATTTCATATTATGATATAAGCAATTTTTCAGACACCGATTCACTTTTCATCACTCACTATTCAAACTGATATGGAACTCAAGCTAAAATTGATAGAGTATATATTTCTAATGTACTTCAAGATAGATTAGGTAAGTTTAATGTAGTTTCATGTCCACTTTCTGACCATAATGCCATAACTTCTGAGCTAACATTAAAAACTTGTAATTATATAAATAGATGTATGCCTGCTTATATAACTAGCCTGAATAAATTTAAAGATTTTTTTATGAAAGAAATACAGACCTTTGTAGAAATTAATAACACAGATAATATTTCTGAAATTTATGTCTTGGATTCCCTAAAGGCCTATCTTTATGGTATTTGGTGTGTGTGTGTGTGTGTGTGTGTGTGTGTGTGTGTGTGTGTGTGTGTGTATATATATATATATATATATATATATATATATATATACATATATACATATATAAATATATATATATATATATATATATATATATATATATATATATATATATATATATATATATAAACACTTTTATAATATGGAAATACTGAAATGTCGAATTTCAGTATCTTGAGACTATAAAGTTGAAATTTGAAAATAGCAAAAATGCATAATTGAGAATTCGAATATCTCAAATTCGCAGTTATGGCTTTACGCTACGTAATGTCGGGGATTGTATGTGGTTGGTGTGTGGTACCGTGTGTGGATTTAAGTGTTATGTCAGTTAAGTGAGTGTTTTGTAAGGGTTTTGGGTGGGAGTTTGAGTGTATGTGAGTGTGCTACTATGTGTGATGTGTGTGTGAGGGACTGCAGAATGTGTGTGCGCATGTGTGTTTGCTTTTGTTTACTGCTTGTGTGATCTTGGAGTTAGTATATATAAGTGGGGGGCCCACTGCATGCGGGGTGCAGGAGTGCTTTCCCCCCTGCTTATTTGTGTTGTAGGTTTGTGGATGTACGTCGTTTGTTTATGTTATGGTGTGGGTGCTGTGGTATATGTGTGGTCTGGTGTGTGCTGTGTTTTAGATGTTTTGAATTTTGTGGTTTTGGGCTTCGAGGTTTTGCTGTTTCGGTGTTGTGCTGATTCGATTTCATGATCTCAAAAAACTGAAATTCGAGATTTCAGTATTTCAAGATTATTAAGTGAATCCATATATATATATATATATATATATATATATATATATATATATATATATATATATATATATGTATAGTAGAATTATGTCTTGGTATGGTTTTAAAAAGTTATGGGAAAAAATCAATTGAGTTGTAAGAAAAAAATCAATAAGTTAAAGCTAGAAAGTCAAAAGACAAACACTAACATAAAAAAAATCTAAAATAATAAATATTTAGAGATTTTAAATCATAAGGTTAAAATTAATTTGGAAAGGATTAAAATAATACATTTCACTGTTCATCTTAAATATATACATAGCCTAGCTTACAGAATGAAAATCTTAAATAGAACTAATCATATTAAAGAAATATATTCTAACAGCAGCAAAGAAAAGTAACTGAAGTTGAAGAAATTCTAAAAGAATTTAGAATTCATTTTGAAACTATTAATAAAAACACATTAATAGCCTCTCAGGAGAAAATCAAAGCATTTATTAGAAAACATACCAAAAGTAAGTTAACTGAAGAACAGATGAAAATAACAGATAAACCTATAATCCTCACTGAACTTAAAACTCAAATCAATAGATTAAGACCTAATAAGGCTCCTGGTAATGATGATATCATACCTGAACATTATAAATTAATGTCAAATGAAGCCACATCTATTTTACTCTGTTGTAAAGGAATTGGCAAATGTTCCTCCATCTTGGAAATATAATCTCTTCTCGACAGTTCTAAAAATCGGTAAAGATCCTATTAAACATTATTCTTATAGACCAGTGTCATTATTAAATACAGATTATAAATTATTTATGGTGATTCATGCTAATACAATAAAACAGTTTCTACCATCAATGGTTAGCAGCAAACAAACTGGACTCATATTAAATAGGAATTTATACGATAACTTTAAAAGAATATTAATAATGACTGATTATCTAAAACAAAAGATAAAATACCATTAAAAAGTTTAGATATAGACAGTGCTTTCAACTCTTTTAGCTGGAATTATCTCTCATTAGTACTGAAGGAAAGTCATTTTTCAAGCAACTTCATTCATCTTATTAATCTTCTCCATGACAATTATTATGCATATGTCAAAACAGGTTTACTTACTTCAGAATCAATTAGACTTTCTAAAGGAACCAAACATGGCTGTTCTGTCTCTCTTTTGCTTTTTATTTTAGTCATAGAACCATTTGCAAATCTTATATGAACAAACACAATCATTAAAGGCATCTTTTTTTTTCAATAATATTTCTTTATTGTTTATTTTCAATATACATCATTTCACAACAGTAAACACAAGTGATATATAACTGGTACAACAACAATATATTTAGAACATATTTACACTATTTACATGAATGCTTTCATATTTTAATAGTATGGAAGGAAATAGGAGTTGTTTTCTCCAGGGTTAGTACCATCAGGTTAGTATAATGCCCTATAATGTTATGATTTTTACTGGGCATTTTCTAGATGTCTTCCAAAATCAATGTTTTATGCAAGTATTATATTGAAAATTTGTTCCCAATGTTTCAAAATATTGGGGTTTTTGTTTTGTCTGTTTATTATGTATTTGTGGGCTAATATATGTTTTATCGCTAGGTTCCTAAAGTTATTCCATGAGATTTTAGATGGGGTCAGCCAGTTTGTAGCTATGTAAAGTTTCATTAATAGGAAGATATTATTGAGGATGATTGTTTGACTTTTAGATAAGTTAATTGGGGGAATATGTAGTATCGTAAATTCCCAAGTGAGTGTTGATGATTGATATCCCATCTTTTGTAGCTGTACGTTCAGGGAGTTCCAAAGTCTGAATACACATTTACAGCTCCAGAACATATGTAAAAGGTCAGCAGTTTCAACTTTACAATGTGGGCAAAATTGGGAGTTCCTAGAGTTAAATTTATGCAGTCTAAGGCATGTATAATAAGCATTATTATATATCATGAGTTGGGTAAATCCTAGCTTTTGAAGAGGTATGGATTTTATTGTTAGGTTGATTGCTTGTAATATTTTATGGTTTTCTACTGATGGTATTTTTTCTTTCCAATAATTTGATAAGAGTATGTGTTCTTGAAATTTCAGGCCCTTGATCATTTTGTATGAGCATGTTATAAATTTACTGTGTTGTAGAAGGGCTTGCCATAATGAGTTACATTTCATTAAGTCATCTTTATTGATGTTTATATCTTGTAGGTAGCTTATACACAATTCTTTGATCTGTCTTAAGATCAGCAAATATGTCTTGGGAAGGCTCAATTGGTTTCTTATTTCATGAGTGGGACAGTTCAAATATGGGTATATATCTTGTAGTGTTATATTAATTATAAGTGGGAATTTTTTCAGGTCTAGTAGCTGGTTATTAATTCTCAAGTTAGGATTTTTGTGAATAGGTTGTAGTATCATCATGGGTTGAAGGAGATTTACTGACTTGAAAAGATTTTGTGTTAATATTATAGAATTTTTAAGACATTCCAATAGGTTATGTGCTTTAATGTTTTTACTACTTAAGAAAGGTATTGATTTGGGATTTGTATTCTGGCTTTCAATATGTTTAAAACCTAGTTTTACCCAATGTGGGGTCCAGCTACTTCCTAGCATATTGTAATTTGCAATTCTTAAGGTTCTATTGGCGTTTATGATTGAATAGTAATTTTTAAAATTTGGTAGGTCTAATCCACCTTTGTTTTTTGGAGTCATCAGTTTATCATATGAGATTCTGCTTTTTTTTTGCTTCCCATATAAATTTAGCGAATTCAGTGTGAATTTGCTTGAAAAATTTCTTAGGTATTGACAGCTGGGAGGACATGAAGATGTATAAAAATCTGGGCAAGATATTCATTTTAATAATCGAGACTACATCACCCTTATTCTTAAAAATCGGTACCAAAACACTTTTTCTCCATTTCTCAGGCATCCTCTCACGTTCCAAGATTTAATTAAACAATGTAGTTAAAAACTCCACTGCCATTTCACCTAAACACCTCCATGCTTCTACAGGTATATCATCTGGACCAACAGCCTTTCCATTCTTCATCCTCTTCATAGCTATCCTTACTTCCTCCTTGGTAATCCACTGCATTTCATGATTCACTATCCACACATCATCCAACCTTCTCTCCAACTCATTATCTTCATTCATCAGCCCCTCAAAGTATTCTTTCCATCTGCTCAACACACTCTCCTCGCTTGTGAGTACATTTCCCTCATTATCCTATATCACCCTTACCTGCTGCACATCTTTACTAGCCCGGTCCTTCTGTCTAGCCAATCGGTACATGTCCTTTTCTCCCTCCTTAGTGTCCAACCTTTCATACAACTCTTCATATGCCTTATCCTTAGCCTTTGCCACCTCTCTCTTTGCCATGCACCTCATCTCCTTATACTCCTGTCTACTTTCTTCATCTCTCTGACAATCCTACTTCTTCTTCACCAACCTCTTTCTCTGTATACTCTCCTGTACTTCCTCATTTCACCACCAGGTCTCCTTGTCCTCCTTCCTCTTTCCAGATGTCACACCAAGCACCTTTCAAGTCATCTCACTTACTAGCTCTGCTGTAGTTACCCAGCTATTCGGTAACTCTTCATTCACCCAGTGCCTGCCTTAACTCTTCCATGAACTCCACCTCACAATTACCCTTTTGCAATTTCCACCATTTGATACTTGATGCTGCTCTCACACTCCTCCTCTTCTTGATCACCAGTGTCATCCTACAGAGCACCATTCTATGCTGCCTAACTACACTTTCCCCTGCCACCACTTTACAGTCTCCAATCTCTATCAGACTGGCCCTTCTACACAAGATATAATCTGCCTGTGTGCATCTTCCTCCACTCTTGTATGTCACCCTATGTTCCTCCCTCTTGTTAAAATACGTATTCACCATGGTCATGTCCATCCTTTTCACAAAATCCACTACCACCTGACCTTCTGCATTCCTTTGCTTAACACCATACCTACCCATCACTTCCTCATCCCCTCTGTTCCCTTCACCAACATGCCCATTGAAATCTGCTGCAATCACCACTCTCTCACCCTTGGGTAAAATCATCACCACTTCATCCAACTCACTGCAAAATGTTTCTCTCTCATCCATCACACACCCAACTTGTGGAGCATATGCACTAACAACATTCATCATTACACCATCAATTTCCAGCTTCATAAACATCCGACACTCTTTTTACCTCCAAAACACTCTTAGCATACTGTTCCTTCAGGATAACCCTACTCCATTTCTCCTCCCATCCACACCATGATAAAATAATTTGTATCCACCTCTGATACACTGAGCCTTGCTCCCCTTCCATCTGGTCTCTTGCACACACAATATACCAACCTTCCTTCTGTCCATCATATCAGCTAGCTCTCTCCCTATACAAGTCATACTGCCAACATTCAAAGTTCCGACCCTCACTACCACAGTCCTAGCCTTTACCTGCCTTTGGGCATGCCTTTCCCCTCTTATCCTCCTTCAGCCAACAGTAGCCCAATTTCCACCAGCACCCTGTTGTTCAACAATACTGGTGGCGGTCATTATTAACCCAGGCCTTGACCAATCCAGTTTGTATATCTGTACTGTTGTCTGCAAGTATGATTTGGCAAAATTTTACACTGGATACCCTTCCTGACGCAACCCTCCCCATTTATCTGTTATATATTATTATATTATTATATTAATGCTATTAATTTAGCAAACTGTAAGAAACTATGCACCTAAATTGACTAATTTCTTATTTTTTGGACACGACAGCATATCACTGAGAAAAGTCTTTTATCTAAATTACATAAAGTGATTAAAAAGGAAATAGAATATAATAGAAATAGGTACTGGAATTATTTTAGAATAATTAAGAATAGGTTACCTAATGAAGGGCATAAAAGATTAATTCTATTGTCATAAAAAAATCCTCTTCATTGAAATGAAGATTATTGTCTTGGAAATGAATCCATAGATATTTCTTTACCCCTCACAGAATAGAATTAATGTTTAAGAAAAGGATGACATGTTGACATTTTAATTTACAGATTACAGCAGATTGGCAACATATGTTCTTTGACTGTGTTCTACTTAAACCTTTTAGGGACAATATGTTCATTTTTTTCTTACAGACTCTATTCACTGACAAATTCACTTTAACAAAACCCTTAATCTTACTTAATATTCCAATACCTGAATATGTTTCAAGACTAAAATATCTACTCTTATGGAGCATCTTATCAATTTCTTGAAAAGTTATAATAAAAAATGGGGGAAAAAAAATCTACTCCTTTGTTAAATGAATTCATCAACATTACATCAGAAGTTTTTCAGCTAGAACTCATTACCATCACAACACGAACTACCACAATCACTTATTCATACAACATTGGAAGAATGTTAAAGAATTGATAAATAAGTAACATGAAGCATTTATGTATAATAATTAGGAATCTTATTGTTAAGCACAAGACAAGATGAGCGTACACTGCAAAGTCCAACAAGGTTTAATAGCTGAGTAAAACAAGCTTACAGCAATCAGTAGTCCGGTGCACACTCCGGTAACTGCCAAGCAATAAAAAGTTAAAAACGATCTGGCTGCTCAGAATTCAAGTCACAAAGTGTAAAGCGCTTTTCGTTAGGAAACACTTCTCCCAACTTCTTCGGACAATAGTGCTCAGAAAGAAAAAACAAGTTTAAGTACTATCCTAGTGACTCATACTTGTTAATACAATTAAGCCAATTAAGATTAAGCACAGTCACATAATTTAAAGGTGTAATCCTAAAATACTGAAGTCAAACAGTTTGTTTTTTGTTAAGTCATTAGGTAAAATGAGTGCCTTAGTTTTATAAAAAAACAAAGTTCTGTTGTCTCATAACGGAACATATAATAAATGAAATAGTATCAATTAAATTCGTAGTTAGTTCACTTTACTTATAACTAATGATCAGATTTGGGAAATCAGGGACCGGTGGAAGTAGTAATCTTTTCATAAAAAACTGTGTTGTGTAATGTTTCTTTTAACCTATAAAAGGTGGGTGTAACTTAGCACCTTTAGGGCTAATGAGCTTCTATTATTTAACCATCCAATAAAAATAATGTGTGTGCAGCTACTATTTCTTAAGGCTCTTTAGTTTTAGCACACATAGAATAGAAGCCATTTCATTCAAGCCCGGTGTAAAGCATGCATTGAGTCTAAGCTGCTACAAAAGTTCCAATTTCTCCAACATAAATGTAGACGCCTCTCCTGTACTATTCATCTCAATTGAGTCGATGGCCTTAAATTTGAAACTGTGGTTAGAGTTTTCAATGCAGAGTCTAGCTAGTGGGCTCTCCATTTTCCTTTTGTTAATGTAATAAACATGTTTGTAAATCCTCTCCTTAAACTTACGATCAGTCTTGCCTACGTAAAAACTAGGACAGCACTGACATAATGCTACATAGACTAAGGCTTTGGAGTTACACTTAAACTTGTTCTTCAGGAAATAGTCTCACCCCCTAAAAGTGAATTTTGACCCTGTAGCAATGTGTCGACACTGGTTACATGCCTCACATTTAAATGTCCCTGGGGTGCCTCTAAAAGTACTGTTACTACTTTCAATAAGTTTTTTTAGCTTCCTTCCTTTTTTCCAGGTGACCAGCAGTTTGTCTCCCAAATTTCCTTGTATATCCCTATCGGACAGTAACAACTGTCAGTTTTTTCCCAGTATTGTGATCAGGGCTTCATAATCTAAAGAGAATGTTGTCATGAATCTCAAACAATTTTGCTCCCTTTGTGGTCCAATACTATTCCTAACTACGGGGTTACTCAGTTCTATCTCTACTGAGACGTTGGTTTCAAAAGTGTGAGCTGCTGCCCATTCTTGGGAGAGGATGGGTCTGAAGTGGCCAGAGGCCCTTTTACTACTCACCTCCCTTATAAGGTCAGCAGTCAACTCAATGGGGTACCCCCTCTTGAGGAACATGAACTTCAAGAGTTCATATTCCTCAAAGAAGTGGTCATCCTCTGTAGTCATCCTGGCCGCTCGTACCAGATGGCCCTTCACTACACTCCTCTTCTGGTGCAGCGGGTGAAAACTAGTGTAATGTAAGAATGAGTTAGAGTAAGTACCCTTTCGGAAAATCCTTGCTATTTTTTCTGGGCTCTATCTTTAGATAGTTCAACTTCCAAGAAACTCATAGAATCTTTGTGGAAGTTACTAGTAAACCTGAGAAAGGTGATGGACCTATTAAACTGCTCCAGAATTTCAGCAGCTAGTTCAATACCCCCTTTAATAATCATAAAAATGTCATCTAAAAAGCGGGTGTAATAATAAATGCACTCATTCAGTCCAGGGTTATCAAAAATGGTGTCTTTTTCCCATTTGGCCATGACTAAATTGGCAAAACTAGCTCCACGAGGAGAGCCCATAGTTACGCCAATCTGCTGTCTGAAAAATTATTTTTCAAAAGTAATATAGTTATTGGACAGTGTTATACCTAGCAATTCCTCCACCATTCTCAGTTCTGAATGTTCTGCCCCTTTAAATCTCATGTGATCAATAACCCATTCTGTTCCCAAGGTCTGTGGGATCACCGTGTATAGATTGCAAACATCCACTGATAAAAAACAAAAGTGCTCATTATAAGCTAAAGAGTTAATACTCATCAAAAATGTCCAAGAGTCTTTGCAAATCTGAGGTTCTAGGGCCACAAATTTCTTCAGAATGTCATCTATCACCTTAGCACAAGAATAGGTGATTGATTGTCGAGCGTCCACTAATGGGCGCATAGGTGGATCTCCTTGATTCTTGTGGATTTTAGGTATTCCAAAAAGTACAGGTAGTCTAGGTGATAGTACTGACAAGTAGTTAAACATGTCAAGGTTGATGAGTGAGTCAATGAACATATCATTCAGGAACATTCTGATACGGTTGTATGCTATGTTTTAATTCATTCAGGCTCACTTTAATATATGCGTTACTTTCAAGTATCTTCCTCATTCTTTCCTTGTAGTCCATTTTGTGCATAATGACCAGTCCACCCCTTTTTGTCAGGTTTCATTAGGAGGACTGCTAAAAGTCTAAAGTTGCTTAGAGCTTCTCTTTTGTTCTTGTTCAAGTTGGTCCTTAATTCAGACTTGTGTTGATGGTTAATAAAAGCCCTAAAGTCCAAAATGCACATTCTTTCTAATAGTAAAACGGACGGGTGTAAAGGGGGATTAAATGTACTAGAAATACACAAGTTTGGGTTCCCATTGTAGTTCCTGTTACCCAACATTAATTGTAAACTGAGTTTTCTAGTGTAAAGTTTAAAGTCCAGTAATAAGGACCCTAAATCAGTAGCATGAGTTGGAATGAATGTAAGTCCTTTTGCAAAAATTTCAACTAATAGAGGGTCGATAGTGTAGTCGGTAAAGTTGTAAATTTTGAAATCTCTGCTTTTATTTATTACAACTTTACAGGAGGGGTTGTTTGAACTGACCCTTTGGTGAAAGGTCACCTCTTGTTCCTGTTGTTGTTGTTCCTCCTTGTGTTGTATTTCCTCTGTTGCCTGGGGGTAGATTTGTTTGCCCCCTGCCTCCGATGGTTCATGGAGTTTTTTAGAACATTATTTGAACTCACACCCGCCATCTGAGAATTGTTGTCCTCATCATCCTGGTCTGTGAAGTAGTTGTTTTGGTGGGCTTCATTCTCATTTATTGCCCCACGGTTCCTAGACCCTGGTAAGCCCTCATTTTGATTGCTGTTACTATTATCAGATGTACCCCTTGTGGTATTAAAACCTCTAGGGGCATTCCATATTTGTGATGGGGTGGGTCTGGGTAAGCTGTTCCATTTGCATAGTTCCTCCGGTCTCTGTTAATTTTCCTGATTTGGTGTCCCTAGTTTTTGACAGTAAGTTATTAATACTGGTAAAAGTCCTGTTATATTCAAAATGGTATCTTTGGAAGTCAGGGTCCCTTTTAATTTCTTCGTCGAGGGTAGTAACTTCACTAGATAATTCATTAATGTGCACCTGATAATGCTTGGACATAATCTTCAATAATTCTAACCCGAGTGTTGAAAAATGTCACTAGTTCCATGTGAAAGGCAGAATCTTTAACTAGTCCAGTAGGATACTGCCAAAAACACAAGCCTTTCGGCACAATCTTCTCTTTAAGACATTCACTAAAGTAGTTCACTTCTAGTTGTAGTTTTCTCATTTTAACAAGTTTAAAATCAAACAGTTTTAGTTTCTCCACAATACTCACACTCTCAGTCGCCAGTTGTCCCACTAAGTTGTCGGTAATGTATGAGTCACTAGGATAGTACTTAAACTTGTTTCTTCTTTCTGAGCACTATTGTCTGAAAAAGTTGGGAGAAGTGTTTCCTAAGGAAAAGCGCTTTACACTTTGTGACTTGGATTCTGTGCAGCCAGATCGTTTTTAACTTTTTATTGCTTGGCAGTTACCGGAGTGTGCACTGGACTACTGATTGCTGTAAGCTTGTTTTACTCAGCTATTAAACCTTGTTGGACTTTGCAGTGTACGCTTGCCTTGTCTTGTGCTTATAACTTTTTGGATGTTTTTACAGGAATCTTATTGTTTAGTAGACACTCTTCTAAATAGTTACTTTGCTGTGTTTTTTTTTTAGTTTGGTTTCTGCTTCACACATTTTGATTTATTTTTCCATTTACATTGAGTATTATTGTGATTTGATTTTTCAGTTCTTAAAAAAATATTAAAAAATATAATAATGTGATTTATCTGACACAACTTCATATTTTCAAACCATATTGATACACCATAAATATCCAAAACGTTTATTTATTTTATTTTATTTATTTTATTTATTTTACATTTGTTAACCGGGCTAGTCCAACTGGATACATGTCCATTTTCAGTGGAGGCCCGAGGAGAAAAGCTCCGCTATCTACTACATGATAACAAAAGTAAATACAAAAATACATAAGGCATTTACTGTACAAATACAGAAAAACTCTGCTATCTACTACATGATAACAAAACTAATTACAAAATATATAAGGCATTTACTGTGCAGATAGTCAAGGCATTTGAACCACAATAAGAGGATGTAGAGACAAAGGTGAGAGAGGAGATACAGATATTACTGGAGTACTGATCAGCATAGTGAGAGACAGAGAAATAAAATAATTTAAGAGTTAGCTAAAGAGTTTAGAGACAAGTATAGTTCAAAGAAAAGAGAGTAATTCCTAAGTAGGAGTGAGTAGATAAAAAAGAAAATGGAGATGAGGAAGATAAAAGGATACAGGTGATGGGAGGGGGTAAGATTAGCCGGGGTTGTTGCAGGAGCATAGCCAGTGGTTGGTTAGAAAGTGTTTCAGTTTAGTTTTAAATAGTGTTAGGGAAGTTTGGGCTGTTAGATCTGGTGGAAGTTGATTCCAAATTTTGCCAACTGAGTTTGAAAATAAAGAGTCACCTGCTGTGTTTTTTGATCGATGAGTTTGAATCAGTAGTTTATTGGAAGAGCAAATGTTTTTTAGGTTGTTATAGGGTTTGATAAGTGTATTGAGCATAGGTGTATTTTCTGGTTGGTAAAGGGCTTTATGGGCAATTGTAAGCTGATAGTATTGAATTAGGTGGGATAACTCTAGCCACCCTAGGTTGCAAAGGTTCAGGCAGTGGTGTGTTCTATATGGTGAGGCAGTGGCAAATCTGGCAATGTTGTTGTAGGCTGCAGTAAGCTTGTTGATGTTATGTTTAGAAAGGTTAGTATATATAGGGGAAGCATATAGTAGAGTAGAGGTAAGATGGGTTCTAGCTATAGTTGTTCTAGCTTCCGGAGTTAAGTAAGATTTGATTCTGTAGAGGGAACCTAATTTTCTATTCATTGTTTTTATGATTGAGTTAATATGGAAATCAAATTTAAGAAGGTTGTCAATAGTTATGCCTAAAAGTTTGGTAGTTTGGTCTGGAGAGATAAGGGTGCCATTATTTGAAGAAAGTGTGAAGTTGATAGAGGGAGAGAGGTGTGTAGGTAGGAAGATGAGAAGTTTAGTTTTCTTAGGGTTTAAGAGAAGACAGTGATTGGAGAACCATTGCTCAATGGTGGTAAAAGTTGTTTGGGTAATGGAGTGGAGGTCAGTTTGGTTGGTGGCAGAGCAAATGATAGTGGTATCATCAGCGTACTGGATACAAGTAGTTAGAGGAGTGGCAAGATGCAGATCATTAATAAAGATGGAAAATAATAGAGGACCTAAGATGGAGCCTTGGGGGACTCCTAAAGTGGTGGGGAGAAGGTCTGAAAGATTGTTGTTCCATAACACAGCTTGTTTCCGATTATGAAGGTATGAAGTAAACCAGCTTAGGGCAAAGTTATTGAGTGAGAGAGATTTTAAACGGTGTAAGAGTAGTTGGTGGTTCACCATGTCAAAGGCTTTTAGTGAGTATTTTTTATGTATTTCGAAATGTAACATTCTATCACCTTTCCCCATGAAAATTTCATATTAATCTGTCTTGAGCTATCTTATTAAGTTATTCTTCCTCCATTAAAATATGACCGCTGTTGATATACTTTGGTTATTTATGGATCACATGATCTGTGCCACTGCTGCAGAAATGTGTTTATCAAGCATTAAAGCATTCAAAGCAAGAAGTGTTTTTAGAAGTTAACAGTATAAATGTTTTCTACATATCTATTGTTTGATAATTATTCTGTAATCCTTTCAGGCTGTTTTCTAGCTCAGATGATTTGTCTTACACTCTCCTAATACAGAATTTTGATTGCACTGACTCCTTCCTCCTTCAAAGAAAGCCTAACTGGAGATTTCTTATGACAAAGTAAACTGTGTCTCTGTGTATAACTGAACCACACAAGCATATGTATACCATACAGGTGACTAAGACCATTTTGGAAGCAGAACAATCACAGTTTAATTTCTCTAAGTCTTTTGCGTTTCTAAAACCATGACGGGAATGGACCCCATTCCTAGGTCAAAGTATGATTAAAATTCATGATATTAGTACTGTAGCAATCTTTGATGTTAGCCAAAAGTGCTCTTTGCAGCGCCCGCAATGTGCACCAAACTGAATCCTTCTGCAATTCATATGGTTTTACACGTATCAGTAGGAAGTCTAAATATGACTGCAGATTCTTTAATTTGAGACCCATCACTCCCACTACTATTAGAACTGTCTGGGTATCCTTCTTCCACATTGCCCTTTCTTCTACCTGAAAATCATAGTATTTTATTACTTTAAATCTCTCTGTATGTAATCACTGGGTGTTTCAGCTTCAGTGCTCAATGGTAGTTTTGTCTTCTTTTCATGGACTACTATATCTGGTTTTCTCACATCTATTCTTTGAAATGTTGGGAATGGGTAATCCTATGAGATATAACCTTCATCATTTTCTATAATGCTTTGTGGCTCAGGTTTCCAATGCTTCTCAGCTATTTCAATATAGTAATATTTGTACAATCCCCAATGCAAAAGTCTTCCCTTACTATTACACCTTTCAGTATACAGGCCCTCTGCCATTAGTTTAGCACACCCAGCAAGATGTGCAACTGTTTCCATTTCTGTTTCATAGAACCTACATTTGTCTGTTTCTCCCACATGTTCATTGGACTTGGTAAACCAAAGTGTACATAGTCTACTATCCTGGGCCACTAATATTAACCTTTCATCTTTTGATTTAAATTCACCTCTCCTTAACCATTCCTGCATCAGATCCTGATTGACATGAGGTGGCTCTAGGATTTTTCTGTACTTGCAAGTATATTTATGCCTTTTCCACATTTCCTGCCTTGTCATCTGATCCTTCTCCTTATATTCTTTCTTTTGTTTTTTGGCACATTAATTTGCTGCCTGATTTGTATATACTTCTGCTTTGGTTTCCATTCCTACTTGACACCAATATCCTTCTGCTAAACTAAGCAGGGAAGTCATCTTAGATTTTTTCCTTTCAAATTTCAAAACGTTCACTATGTTTGGATCTGAGGAGGTCAGCGGATATGTATGCAGACCTACAATTGCAGATCTATACATGCAATCAATTTCACGGAGGCTCATTACCACCTTCAGAAGTAGGAATGCATAATTTTGATATACACTGATTTTTATATGTCATTTAATAAACATGAAGCATTTTTTTTTTGTTTTCCCGTCCAACTAATACAATATCAGTCACTCCAAAACTTTAAGTCAGAACATGAAGAGCAAATTGGTTTATACCTTGCATTTGTTCGTAAATGTCAGGGTTGTTTTCAGTATAAATTTTAGTCTTCTAAAATATTCCTTACTGAGTTTTGTTTGTATTTGTTCAAATCTTATTGTCGATTCTTCGTCAATTCCCAAATATTTATGCACTCCTTCCAGCTCAAGTTCCATTATATCAGTTTCCTGTCCCAGATGGATATTTTCTTGGTGTTGCAGCTTTCCTACTTTAAATATTGCTTTTGCAAGACCAAATGACATTTGTGTATCATCTGAGAAAGTGTTGACCACTTGCAGTTGTGCTTTCAGAACCTCATATGATGAACTATACAGTTTTAAATCACCCACAAAAAGAAGATGAGAAGTCTTTACCCTTTGATATTGTGCAGGAGACAAATAATAACCATACCCTAATCTGTAAAGTAGACAGTTTAATGAGTTAAGGGCAAGACAAAAGAGCATTGGTAAGAAAGAGTTACCCTAGACTATCCCTCTCTGAATTTTTATCCCTGGGATAATAATTTGTTCTTTATCATGGCATAGCCACAAACAGGTTTGCCAATGTCTCATGGTCACTGTAATGTCATTGATCAATGTAGGATGTATCTTATTCATCTGTAGGCACACCTTTATCCATGAATGTGGGATGTTGTCAAATGCTTTTTTGTAATTTATCCATGCCATGCATAGCTTCTTCCCCATTTAAAAATTCTCCATTATGACCTTAACAACAAATGATTCTTTGTTCCATATGACTTTCTTTTGTTACCGTTTGTTCTTTTGCCATGACTGAGGTTTCTTTTAAATGACTCTAAACTCTATCAGTATCACTTCTAGTATAGTTTATACATCGCTGGAAGTTATTGTTCTATAGCTTTTAGGACAGCTTGCAGGTTAAGTCTCAAGGAGGAGTATAATTTTTTATGTTGTTAACCAGGCAGGTGTCTGTTCAAGGTGAATATACAAGTAGCATTTACTCAGGACTAAATCTTTGTGTAAAGATGTTAATACTTTTAGCCAGAAGTTAAGTACTACACCTGTTCCTGGGGTCTTCCATTTAGGAGCTTCTCTTAATTTTGTTTCAATTTCTCTGGCTATTTCATCCCATGCCATATCGGGTCTATTTTTACCCATCAAACAAAATTTCCCGCAAATGGCTAGTCATCGAACACTAACCATTGAAACTCCATTTTTATCAGTCACAACAAAAAAATCAATATATACACATAGTTGGCCAATATACACAAAATGGAAGGGAGTATGCACTTACAAGTATGCTAGAGATAAGAAAATATGCCCTTTCCCTACTGTACTGTGATCTACAAATTTGCCCTTTCTCCACTGTAGTGTGATCTTGGAGGTGGCATATATAATTTACAGAGGTGTGGAGGTTTCCTTCTGTGGCTGTAGTTTCATTTTCACTTCTAGTAGCTACTCAAAGACACATACGACATTCTGTGCTGTTGGTATACAGTCTGTCATTAATATACATCATAAATATGTTAAAAGTCCCAATACACAATTAAGTATAGTTATGTTCCCTTGACCAAGAGAAAGACAATTTCTAGAGCCTATGAAACCATAGTCCTTAGTAAATAAGAGTTACCAATGGGCTGCTTAGTTATGCCTCCCTGGAAGGTGAATAAAGCTCTTAAAAGTCTTAATTAAAAGCAATGCAGGGGATGTCTTACATCTTGGACAACATCTTTTCAAGGTGTTATTTGCTGGAGGGGAAGTCCCTTGGGCTGTCATAATGCTTTGCAAGACACAGTCAGCTGCACTATTCATTCAAAATACTTATTTCTTCCACTCCCTACTGAAATGTTGGCACTTGAAATGCTGAGTGCTGACAAGCAGAATAAAAAGTACAAAAACCCAGGAAAATAGTGAATCTCAAACATTTCTCTTCTTTAAACTCTTTAAACTTCTTTTTTTTTTGCAGTGAGGCAAGCCCCCCCACACACAATTTATATATGTCAACTCCAAGATTGCCATACCTCAAAGAAAAGAAAATATCCAGGAAATAGCCATCTTGGCCTTAATATCTGTCAGTCCATTTTTTCAGCCATTCAGCCTCCATGTTTTTGGGACTTGCTCTAGTGGGTCCAGACATTTCAAATGGTTACCTATTTCTTCTGTTTATTTTTAGAGCAGACTGCATTTTCTGTCTACTGTCCTATTATATATCTATTCCATTTGTCCAAAAAAATTGGGAAAATGTAAAAAACGTTGTAGTATATTTTACATAACAAGATTCGTTTATGGCATCCTCTTTCCATTATTTGTGCAGGCCTTGAACGTCTTAACTTCTTAGTGAAGAAAACTGGATAAAGACAAAAATAATGGATGTGGATCCTAATAATAGTGACACATTTTAAATATTGCTCTTACAAACTTAGAAAGTTAATAGAATAACAGGTTTTACATTAACAAGCATTTTCTGAAGGGTATAACACCTGAATCTCAATGTTCTGTCTTTATTTAGTGACATAATATGCTGATAAATACATCAAAAACTAAGCATATGGGATTTGGGAGACATAAATTGAAAGGTGAATATTTAATACAGCACACAGTGATTAAAACTGTAGACTCATTTAAGGACCTGGGCATATAATACTCCATCTATCAGTTTTTCTAATCATATCAATCTTTCTAATCTAACCATATCAACCAATTGGTTAATGATAGCTATAGAACTATAGGTTGTATGAACAGATTTATAAAGTTTAAGAACTCAAAAATTATGAAGTCATTGTTTGTTAGTTGCACTAGACCCAAACTAGAGTACAGAATAAAAATATGGAAACCCTATAAGAAAACAAGCATGAGTAAACTGGAAAGAGTACAGCAGAAATATACCAAGGGCATAATATCTGAATTTGTGCAGTCTGTCTTGTAGATATCTAAGATGACATCTTATTCAGGTATATAGGGAATTTTGAGACAACTACCTCTGGGAATGTTTGGGGTTATCAAAAAGTACTAGAGAATCATCAGATGACCAACGTAGAAGATTCAATAGGAATGAGAAGTGCACTAATTGGTTTTCTAATGGAGTAGCTGATGCATGGAACAGACTACCAAATTACATTAAAGCAAGTACTATTTTAGATATTTTTAAGAACAGCCTGGATACTTCTTATGGGACCAAGTGTTTTGGTATATTGGCAAGGTAGAAGGCCATTAATACCCATGCCTAAAATAGCTGCATGAATCTATGTATAAATCCTCTTACCTGAAAATGACACATTTCATGAGGAACAGATCAAAAATATGAAACAAAAAACTGGACATTCTTTAAAATTCTGGACAGTTGAAAGGTATGCTTGTATTCTAGCTCTTGTGTCATTCACAGTGCATCACTTTGGAAAAAAATGAATGTTACAGAAAGATAAAATATTTATATGGAAATTCGACTACAGACCCAGATGAAATTTAAATAATTAAAAATATCCTCCCTTTCTTTCTTTGCCCAAGTAAGTGCTTTTAAGTGAAAAAGGTCTGTAAAAGCTGTAGGAATCAAAGATTAAGTACAATGTTTTTGGTTTCTTTAAGACATGATTTATTTTCAAAGAGTGTATTTGAAAAACATCAGACATCTTGCGATTTTTTTTAATATGTTTTTGCATGCCACAAATCTTCATTCTAAAAATTACTTAAGTGTATATGCATCATGTTGGGCCAAACAAAGCAGGCACATTTTGGAAGAAATTCAGTAGTAACAGAATTCTAAAGTCATTCTATATGTGTAACATATTATCAGTGACATTTGAAAACAAAATGGTCCAGTTCAAACTGAACACATCTGTCTCTTCTTTAGTCATAGGAGTTGACAGTTACTTGAAGAGACTCCAAAATCAAATGCAAGTCTGAAATTCTACAATTGTGTAATGCAAGTAATAGTCATGTTCTTAATCAAAATTAACACAGGCCGTGGATACCTGTGTTAGTAATTTTCCATAAAAGTCACCACCATTGTAAGTTGTGGAATTCACGGTGCATTTCAGAAATTAAAGTTTGTTCAGATTAAGTTCTTTTGAAATTGTTTCACATTTTCTGTAACATATTTCTGCCACTATATTTTAAAATACTCATTAAAAGAAAACCCACACATACCTTCTTGCCTTTGGCTTTGCTGCTAACTGAGCTGGTGACAGGCTTTGACAAAGTTGCACAATGTGATACCTTGAAACCGTGGTGCCTTCTATAATACCATTAGCTTTTAACGTGACTCATTAGAAAGTTGACTTTGTAAGTCAGCCTTCGTCTCACACTTTCATTAGCTTTGCAAGTCTGAAGCTCTGGTTTGTTTAAAAAAATAGATGGTAGATTCCCACAGCATAGAGAGAATGTCAAAGAAAGCAAAAGACAATTTCAGAGCAGCAGAAAATAAGATAAACGATGTAACTGTGAAAACAGGTCAAAGTAGCATGTGCATTCTCAAGCTAGGATTTGTACTGAGGCATGCCATCGAAGGAAAATGCAAAAAACAAAAAATATGCACACTGTAATTTAGTTACTTATTTCATGACAACAGCCTCATTGAGAGCTCTTATTGCTTGTTTTGATAAAGTTTAAAAACAACCAGACAAAATGTTGTAATCCATCATTTTTCATGTTTGAAAGCTACAGTTACACTACTCTAATTCATAACATTTCAGTCATTTTCAACCATGATGTAAAATCACTGAAATCTACATTGTTTCAGAGTCGCGTCTTCAGTGAAGTATATATCTAACAGGCCCAAATGATATCCAAGAGGTATGTAGGGTCAGTGAAGTATAAATCTAACAGGCTCAAATGATATCCAAGAGGTATGTAGGGTCAGTGAAGTATATATCTAACAGGACCAAATTATATCCAAGAGGTATGTAGGGTAATTGGGTATATCCTGAGCATAGTGCCATTTTCTGTTCAGTCCCTCTTGATAAAAAAAAAAAAAGGTACTGAAGCTCTATAAAATATTCAGTTTTGAGCAATGTGGAAAGGAATGATTTTTATATAATGATTTGGACCACTATATCAAAAAATAGAGACAAGGAAAATAATACATTAGTAAATGTATGCAAAATGAACATTTTTAGATATCAATCACATTTCTGTTTTGACATTTCTGTACCACCACATGAAATGATAGTGCTGTATCTGGAGCTTAAGTATACATGAAGCTAAATATTTACCTTCCAAGACAATATAGAGAATATCACAAATTTTGCTATTTATAAAAGTGGTTAAAACCTGCTATAAATCACAGATGTGTACAATCTAAAGCATTTGGCCCTTATATTAGCACTGTCATCAGAGAAGATACGGTGACTGTTATTTTCTCAACAACATTCTTCAGTAGAGCATATGCTGTTCACTGGAAAAATTAATGAATTTATTCTCACTATTCAAAAAGACAACAAGCAAAACATCATTTCAAGTAATTATACATGCATGCATATATATATATATATATATATATATATATATATATATATATATATATATATATATATTATGTGTAGGTCTGCTTAAATTGCTCTATCACCAGGTTAACAACAAATCACTGACAAAAAACATTTAAAACTCAAAATGTTGACTGCTGATTGCCTTATCCGTACAATATCAATGTTATAGCAGGGAAAGGGATATGGGGGTAAGGGGCAATTTGCTCCTCTGCAAAAAATAAATAAATTAATAAATAAATAAAAAATAAAAATTGGCTTTATATGTGCATTCTCAAAGATTATTTCTTGGAGTATGTGCAGTTTCTGTCAATATTACGAGTATGGATTTTTTTCTTTGTCAATGATTTCTGTGTCAATCTAGTGAAAGATCAGTTTAAGTAGACTTGTATATACACACACACACACACACACACACACACACACACACACACACACACACACACGTATGTTTGTATAAATATACATACAGGTATATATAAAGACAGAAAGAGAGTTATGTGCGCAAACACGTTCATACATATATTGTATATTTTTAAGGACAGAAAGACTCAGGAAGATTCTGTATCAGTGGAGTAGTCCTCATGGCATGTCTGTAGCAACAGATTATGTCTAGTATTATCACACAGCCTGCATGACATAATAGAAGGCCTCTACATTGGCATGCACAGACCACAGGGTGATGGCCAGCTATCATAGGCTATGCTATATAAACATCCTGCTGAATTCACTGTAGGAAGAACAGTGTATAGCAGATGTCCATGAAACTAGATATATGAAGTCTTCTACTTTGCCTTGTTAGATACATTAGGGTCTTGTCCAGGCATTTGTCCAGGCAACGCCTTGTAACACAAAATACAAGTCCTTCTTTACAAGCAAATCCTAAACTCAACTACTTTTGGCACTGTCACACCACTGTGATTATACTATCGTATCATCTGGGCCTATTCTGTCCATGCTCCTTTGACCCCAGATCACTAGTCCAACATTTTTAAAAACTTTACTGACCAGTTGTAGCAAAGATACTCTAAAATTAAAAGAAATATGACCAAAGCTTGTGCTACACCACTCACCGGCATTACAAATCCCATTGCTTATCAAACATTATTCTCAGTAGCAACTTTCTAGCTGACCCGATGAACTATAGCATGAGACGCAAGCATTACATCATTAAAAAACATACTCCGTGATTAAGATATGACATTTTCAGATCTGGGTTTTAATGTGATTATTCCGATATAGATTTTTTTTATTATTATTAACATTTACTTTGATAAAATAGACTGACTGGGTAGGCATATTTCTCCAGGTACAAAACATAAATAAATAAATAATCTACTATGTAAAATAATGAGCTGATACTCAGAAATTATACATATTTTAGTCTTGAATAAGCACATCTTAGGAACATAAATTGGCAATATTTATTGAACCTGTGTAATCATATTAACAACTGCACAAAGACACCTGTACTTAATCTGACTAAGCTCAGGATCAACTCAAAAAACAAGCTTCCATGCTGTAATTCAAACATCAATAGATTGTATAACAAAAGGAGGAAATTCATAGCCAAAAATTAGGAGGTGCAATGTCCAGTAAGGTAAGAAATTCCTAATCAACATAAGCAATCAACTCAGAGGGATAAATAAAGCATTCCAGAGCTACATTTGTGGTAAAAATTAACCTCTCAGGCTGACAGTCACAAAGCGTTCCTGTCCTATGTCTGTAACTTCAAAGGCAATGCACAGTAATGAAACAAATTCATTGTAAATTGTGTCACTTATACAGAGCCAGAAGATGCAGTAAACCTCCTGGCTGACAAGTTTAACTACAAATGTTACCAGCATCTTCCCTTCAGATGCATCTCAGGAAATGCTGCATCCATAAGTTTCCCAACTTTCACTAGAGAGTAGGTGCTCAATGCACTCTTCAATGGCAAGAGCACTGCATCAATGGGTTCTGATGATATCCCAGGATGCCTCTTTAATAGCATGAAATATGGACTATTTGGACCACTAGAAACATTATTTTACCACAGCCTCTAGACAGGCTTCATGCCAAATGAATGAATGACTACAGTGATTATCCCACTACATCTGGATGGGCCATCCATGGACTCAAGGAATTATTGAACCATAAGCCTGACTAGCCTGATATGCAAAGCTGTGGAGAAAATAATCAACAATATCCTAAATGACAACACGGATGGCATATAAAAATTGGACTCAGATTAGTTCATGTTGGTCAAGGGCATGTCTTGCCTACTTAACCCAGTGGACTTCATTGAGAAGGTCACCAAAGCAATGGATGAGAGCAAAATGCTGCATAATACTGACCTCAACCTGGCCAAGGCATTTGACACATACAGCCAATCAGGCATTTTAGCAAAGCTCTCTAAACTAGGTATAAACACCCACAGACAGGAACCAAGAAATTAGACTAGAACAGTCTTCACCACAGAAAGGCCAGTTATTAGTGGGGTACCCCAGGGCTCAGTGCTGGGGCTGTTCCTATTTAGCATCTACTTCTCTAAAGTCAGGACTAACATCAAGGGCCTCTGGCTGACCAAGTTTGCAGATGATTGCAAATTGGGTGCAGTGACTGAATCCCCCCCAAGATACAAACACTTTCCAAGAAGGCCTGGCACACATTAATAACTGGTACTAGAGTTATGGTCTAAAACTCAATGCCAAAATGTGCATCATAGTATCTTTTCCAATGACAGCCAACCCAGAAAGCTACTACTCTGACAATATACCCCTAAATGTAGACCCTGTAGTCAGGGATTTTGAAACCCATTTAATCAGTGATTTGGTATTTGACCATCATGTGTCTACTGCAGTGAGAAAAACATGCTATGTTGCACAACTTATAAGCAGGGGTATGGTATCTAGATCCAAACATGTGATTGTTCTATTGTACTCTGGTCTAATAAGACCATTCATACAATGCTTCCTTCAATATGTACCTGGCTAGGCACACACAACTGTAGTGTTGTCAGAGATTCCTCACAAAAAAAATTATACACTGTAGTCCTAAGCAGACTGCCTCAATGTCTTGTCCTTATATTCAATCTCCTAAGGGTGCTGAGAGGACACCTATGCTTAGCCTACAAAGCATCCTTCATTCCAGCTGTAAAGGAATAGTTTTACATCCATAAAACAAATAATATTAGTGACACCTGATCAAAGGGCCTAACCTTTGCCTGCAATAGAAATAGGACATGTGGGAGGGGCAGGTATGTGTGTCAAAGGCTCTCCTTCTCTGGAACAGGCTTCCCATCCATGTGAAGCAGACTTCATCCCTGCACTAATTCAAGTAAAACTTAGATCAGTCAATGGGTAACCAAAAATATACCCCTGGCACATATGTCTCTATTAGAGACAGGAAGCTTGTAGATGATCTGTGAGCCATGCTGAAGTATGTATAGCTTAGTAAAACCCTTGGGATTCAAAAGGTATCAAATTTTACTTAGAAGCATGGCTAGGCTTAAAAACGCCCCTTGGACTGATAGTCCAGTGCATTTGCAAAAGACTTTCAATAGTTCAGAGTATAGTTGCAGTATTTCTTAAACTACATCACTAGCATTGTCAACAGGCTTTATCACAAAGGTAGGGAAAAGGACTACTTATTTCCCAGCAGCTCAAGGTCCACTCGTTTCTCAATAGCTTCTTTCCTGCTGAAACTTCATAGACATCTTCCACATTTGAGATTTCATGGACACCTTCTAGACAAAGCAGAGGTCAGGAGTTAGATATCTTGCATAGGTGCTGGCCGTTATATCCCACAAGACACAGTTATTCCTTATTGGTTTCTGCAGAGACTTGTACTTTTGTTTTTTCTGCCTGCTCTGTATTTTTTGCACATAATATATCATCTGCTAAAGACAACCCAACATATACAACCACAATAAGCTGTGCATTCCCTAGACTCAGCAGATATACTGCATGGTGGCCCCAAGCATAGAACTACCATTACCATAATTCTCTGAATGTAGACCCAAGACAGCCCATCCACAATTAAGTGACTCTGGCCTGGACAATTCTGGATCTGAAAATTGTAATACTATAGGGTCAAAGAAAATCTGGACAACTTTGGACTGTAATCTTTCAGCTGGTACAGACACTGCAGAGGGACATAGTCAGTAATTAATATAAAATCCTTACACAACCGATAACACATTAAAATAGTCAGTGCCCATTTTTATGGCAAAACATTTTCTGTAAAACCAAATACCATCTCTTAGTATTTCTGTTTTTTACTAAACTAATAGATGGGGTATTCACCCCCATCTTTTACCTGAGAAAATAATTTATGTACAGCAACCTCAAAGGCATCTGTGTGCATTAAGAATTTCTTGGAAAAATATGGATTTCTTAGTATTATTTCTGAACACAGCTTTTTATGCTTCATCTGTCCACATAAACATGAAGAAAGCCTTTTGCTCCCTCTTCATCTCAGTCATTCTTTTAATTTCTTGTCCCAGCTGTTAAGTATACAAAACCATTTTACCTTCTGCAAATTGAATACTTTTAGCAATGTACCCTTAGACTCTTCTCTTGTATAACCCTCAGTTGACTGCACATCTTTGTTCTTTCTCTGTGGTTTATGGCCTATGTCTCAGCATACACACTTCTATATTGTTTTTTGGTTTCCTGTTTATTAATAAATTATAAATGGATATAGCAATAACTGTAAATGTTCATCCTACAATTCACTGTAAAAATTTAGATTTGACAATAGAAAACCTCTCTCTGGTAACTACTGTTCTCTGTATGGAAGTCATTTTGTACTGATATTTCAAGAAATCCTCCCTAGCTTAGGGAATTATCAGCACTTCCTTTTCATTCTGCATCTGTATATTAGAGAATGAGGAGTTTTCATATGCAACAGTTATGTTATTTCATCCCATCTTTGGCTTAATATGTCTCCTAACCACAAAATCATTAATTTATCTTAAGACCCATTTCACATTCAGGATTAAAGTAAAACATCCACATATTTAAACTAAGAGTTTTCTTTAAGTGACTTGAAGCTAACTGCAGTTTTTCAATCTATTTAAAATGAATGCTTTTCCATTAATATTCTTAATAGCATTTTATTTATATGCAAATATTACTTAATATTCTCATGGTAATGAGTCATCCAACGTGAAATTTCAACCTGTTTTATGTTTACTGTTAGTACTCTATCATGCTGAGCCTTAACTTTGCTTCAGTTTGTAGACATACCTTTCTCTTACATGATAAGACTATACAGCAATATGATAAGCTCACCTGTGCTTGTTTTCAATGCCAGCCCATGTTATGTTAACATCTTTAGTACTTTTTATTATTCTGTCAAGTTCTTCATCTTGTTTCAGTTTATATCATTCATCACTATAATTTTTTTACATTTTGCATTCTGTGTCACTCACTGTGTGAGACATAATGAAAATGCTATCAAGTTGAACATTAGTATTGTGTTTTATTCTGTTTAATAATACTGCATTATTTTATAGCTTGGTGGTCTGTGTTGCATTACTGTTTGCCATATTGGTGAGTGCAGAAGGCAAATTTGGCACAATGCTCTCCAGACCAAAAAGGATCCTGGCTATCAACTTTTAGTGTATAAAAGCCCACCTGCTGAGTGATAACAGCTGTCCTGTGGTGTGGACTCAATGGGAAGAATGAACAGTATGCAAGCAGAAAAGTATCCTGATGCAGAGCAGCTCCAACTGGAACTCAGACGTCAACAGATGTGTTCAAAAATGAGTTAAAACTAAATACTAAAAACTGCAATATCACCACATCTGGTAAGCAATCCCTTTGTCCATCAAATAGCTTAGATGACACCCTTCTCCAAAATTAATATGTGGTGAGCGACCTTTGAACCTGGATGTATAGTTCTCTTGCCATTGACCATCACACTGCAATAATGGTTAGGAAATCTGTGGTGAGTGACCTTGGAACATGGCTAGATAGGTCCCTTGCCTTTGACGGTCACATTGTAAGAGTGATTCATACCCCTTTATATTCCGCAGGGATCAGAGCTATTATCAAATGCAATGCCCCTTTCAGGACATGAATCTTACAAAGTATATCAAGTGAATGAGCTTTCGACTTAAAACATTTCAGGCTTAACAGACAAGAGCTACCAGGAAAGGCCGAAAGCACTGTCTTTTTATTCAGTGTCCTACAGACTCCTTAGAGGAAATCTGTGCCTTGCCTTCCAAGCCATTAGGGATCCAATATATCTTTTATCACTCCACAAATCAAACATTCTGCTAATACCAAAACTAGGCATTTAAGCCTGCTTCAGAAATAAAACTCATTTGACGGACAAATTTGTCATACAACACTCACCCCTTCTCTGGAACAAACCTCCATTCCAAGTTACCTAGTGTGACACATTCTTCCTTCAAAAAGGAGTTAGACAAATGGATGGGTATCCACAAATTCAACCCAGGTAAAACTAGCCTGTTGTTCTTGGAGGAGGCGTGGTTTAAGGGTGGTTACTCACAAGATGTAAATGGCCACTGGGCCTAGTTATCTTGCATTTTATATGAGCCTATCACTGTGGAGAAAATTATTCAGGTTACGGATGCTGCAGACAAGGTGAAAGAGTGTCACGGGCTCCCTAATGAAATATCGGCACTTGAAATGCTGAGTGCTGACAACTTTACTTACTTAATTAACATTTGTTTACTGGGAAAGTCTGACAAGCTGAAAAAATGACAGAAAGCACAGCAAAGAGTGAATCTCAAACAGTATTCTTTTCCTTTAAACTTTTTTTTGCAGGTGGACAAGCTCCCCCTGCAGCCCCCATGTGGAGGGCACCCCCCACCCCTGAACTTATATATACCAATTTCAAGATCACCATACCATGCAGAAAAGGGGATATACAGAGAAATGGCATCTCAGACTTATTATATGTAAGTCCAATCTTTCTTCCATTCAGTCACCATATTTCAGGACTCGGTCTAACATGTCCCAACATTTCAAATGGTTACCCGGTCATGTCCATGGCAATACCAATCATTGTTTCAACTGTTAAAGAAGTGACCAGGAATTAATACCATGAAATATACTTCATGGCTTTAAGTGGTAGTTAACTGTCAAACCATTAAAAGACTTGTTGAGCATAGAAGGGGCTGAATATCAAGTCTATGATAAGGATAAAAATGACTTATTAGTGCAAGGGCTCTTGCTGCCCATATAGTGCCTTTTTTAGGCAAGGTTCAAATAAGAAATTCACCACTATAACAGGAACAGGCAAGCAAAAACTGAGGGTAATGCTACTCAATGCTAGAAGTCTAAATCTCAAAATGCACTCACTCGAGGAACTCCTTAAAATGGAGAACTTAGATATCTGTGCAGTGACTGAGACCTGGTTCAAGGCTCCAGAGAGCACCACTGGACTACCAAGCTATAACTCAAACCACACTTTTCGGCCATGTAGCTTGGACCGAAACACCAAAGGCAGAGGTGAGTCCATATTCATTAAGGATATCCACAGCTCCAGGCTAGTTGCTCAGCATAATGTGTCCGAGGTTATCCAAGTGCAACTAACTCTGGGCAAAACTGCAATCCAAATCCAAACTGTAGCTTGCTACAGATCCCCTACCATGCCCCATAATTCCCACTCCTCTTTTCTTGATGTACTGGAAGATATTAGGGTTCAACCAAACACCCTAATAATGGGCGACTTCAACTACCCCACCATTAACTGGGAAAACTACTCATGTACCAACTCCTTAGCTCAATGCTTTCTGGAATTCATAAAATCCAATGCCCTGGATAAAAATACCCACATCCCCACCATGGCAACAATATCCTAGACCTAGTAATTACCAACATGAGTGACCGGTGTTCCACACCTGAAGTCAACTCCTCGTTGGTCCGATCCGACAATAAGCTAATCACCCTTGATATCCACATCCCGCCCCACCCCCCCATTAAGGAAACCATGGTAAAAATGTTCTCCAAAGCCAACTTCATGCTTCTTAAGACAGAAGTGGTGAACTTCATGAAACCCATGCAGATGGACAATAGAGTTACAACTGCTGAATCCTACACAAATGCACTCTATAAGCACTTACATGAGTGCATGAATCGTGCTATCCCAAACAGAACCAAGATGCTATCCTCTAAAAAAGGAAGCCAATCTGGTGGTCCCTTGCCATAAACAAACTGTACAACAGAAGGAAGAAACTGTTGCAAAAGAGAGTAAAATCCCATGAGTGGAGGAGCTACCTGGTCAGCCTCAGTAAGAAGCTGAGATCACTTATAAGATCCTCCAAAGCTAGCTATGAAAACAAAATCGCCACTAATTCTAAGGACAACCACAAAGCATTCTATAGCTATGTCAAGAATCTCAATGGCAACACCCAGATCTGCTCTGAGTTACAGCACAACGGCACGGAAATTACAGAACCAACTGATATTGCCAACATCCTGGCAGATAGGTTCAGTGCTAACTTTACCCCCCCCACCCCCTAAAGGGCCCAATATCTATACAGGAAGAATGCAGAGTCCCTGTAATCACAACTATGCAGGCAAAAACTGCACTCTCTAAAGCCAAAAACACAGACAACATCCCAGGCTATATTTTACACGATCTTCAGAACAAACTGGCTCCCCACAATATAAGCACCATGTTCAATAATAGCCTCGCATCAGGCTTTGTACTCACTGAATGGTGCACAGCAACAGTTATCCCATTCCACAAAGGGGGAGCTACCACTGATCCTGGGAACTATCGACCTATAAGCCTCACGAGCCTGGTCTGCAAGGCCATGGAACGTATCATCATGGAAATCATAAACAAAGACATTGGTAACCTCCAAACACTGAATCACACCCAGTTCGGGTTTGTGAAAGGCAGATCATGCCTCCTGAACCTGATCGACTTCTTTGAGGCAGTCACCAAAGCCGTAGATGAGGGTAAGGTGGTTCACACAGCCTATCTTGACCTCGCCAAGGCTTTCAACACCATCCCCCATTTGGAATTATAGCTAAACTCACTAAACTAGGTATAAATCCCTAAGTCACAAGATGGGTTGCCAACTGGCTCACTGACAGAACCCACACTGTAAAAGTTGCAGACTCCAAATCTGACCTCAAAGCAGTGACAAGTGGAGTACCACAGGGTTCCGTCCTGGGACCTCTCCTGTTTGGTATCTACTTTTCTGAAGTACAGACTAACACAGAAGGCCTCTGGCTAACGAAGTTCACAGATGACTGCAAACTGGGAGCCATAGTAAAGTCCCCAAATTATGTGGACATTCTACAGAAGGGCCTCGCTGAGACAGATGCCTGGTGTCAGAGCCATGGCCTCAAGCTCAATGCCAAAAAGTGCAGTGTCATCCCCTTTGATAAAAACTCAGTACCCATGAACTACCACATAGGCAGCAATCTACTTAACACTGAAGGTGTGATAAGAGACCTTGGGACCCAAGTGGACAGTAGTCTCTCCTCTGATAGTCACATCACCACAGGTTAGTCAGGAAGTCCTTCTACGTGGCACACCTCATCATAAATGGGTTCTCATCCAGGAAAAAAGAGGTCATTGTTCCCCTCTACTCGACACTCATTAGACCTATTATAGAGTACAATGCCCCTTTTGGAATGTACCTCACAAGACATCTGCAGCAGCTGGAAAGGCCACAGAAGTACCTCACAAAGAGGATTACTGGCCTCAAACAAATGCCCTACACTGACCGCCTCAAAAAACTCCAGCTTTACTCTGTAGAATATCGCCTACTCTGAGGTGATCTCTGCCTACCATATAAAGCTATGTCAAACCCAGAGCTGTTGGACATGCTACACCTAAAGAAATCCCAATCTCTCTGAGCTACACACTCTAGGGACTTAACCTTGTCACCACAATGGACAGGACATGCTGGAGGTATAGATTCCTCTCCCAGAGACTTCCCATACTCTGGAACAAGCTACCCATCTATGTCAAGCAAAGTTCTTCATTAGCACTCTTCAAGAAAAATCTTGATAAGTGGATGGGAAATAGGAAATATACCCTGGGAATCACTTCTATGTCTCTGCTCGACAGTGGCACAGGAAAATAACTTTCTTGAGTGGTGTAAGCCAGAGAACCTTGTTGGCTAGGCTTACGTAGGCCCTTGGGCCGATAGCCTAGCACCTACCTATAAATCAAGTATTACCTTTGACACACAAGCTCAAATGATTGATAGGTGGCCATTTGCTGGCAACAAAATGATAAGACCTCATTTATGTCCTTTAGAACATGAACTTACCTATGCCTAAATCCCAAGATCAAACCTTCTAAACGTAAATCAATAGAAATGCCAGCCATTTATAAAATGAAAAGAATTGTCAGATACTTTCAGACAGTGGGTGTTTTAAACTGACCCTAAGGCAGCTGACATTTTTGCTGTACTACTATACACATTGTTATGAATAAACTGAGTTTAAAATAAAGGATCAAAACCTCAGCACCATTCCTTACTGGACATTGTAGAATTCTCATAAAATTAAGACTAAACTCTTATAATACCCAGTGGATAGCAAAATATCTGAAAAAATTAAACTTCTTCTTTCGGCTTTTCCCGGTTAGGGGTCGCCACAGCGGAACTCCGGTCTGCTAATGATTGGCAGTAGATTTTTTACAGAGCTGATGTGCCAGCCCGATGCCCAACCTTCAACGAAGGCACGCCCATTCACGCATGTCTTTCAAACGCCACTCGACTGCAGGGAGGACATGCAGATTCCACACACAAGGCGCTCCAGCCGATAATCGAACAGGAGAACCTCTTGCTGTGAGGCAACAATGCTACCGCTGCGCTGAAAAAAATTAAAGTAACAAATTAAATTGAAGGCGCACTCACCTTCAAAAGGTTCATGGCCAGCATTGTCCCCCAGAGCTTGTTTTTGGGGCCATGTCTGTGTTGTGTATACCGATCTGATGTTAAAACTGATGCCAGTTTTATTTACACTTCAATGTTGAAACATCCTAGGGTAATATGTATATTTGGGTAACAGACAGTTCATCATTTTTATAAATGATCCAAAAACAATTTGTCATATTTTACATCAAATTGCTTTTGACTGAGTGGTACGTTATCAAGCTTTCTGTGTTTTTAAGCTAGATTGTGCATTAATGGGTAATGAAAGTTTGCTGCTATCCTCACTGTTATATGATCTCAAATGTGGTATATTTAAGTAGCAGGGGGTGTGGGTAGTGCTGAAGGGGGGGAGCAGGCAAAAAATTATACATTTTGCGTTTTTTGTAGATTTTGACCATTTGTGTCGTCAGTATTTTTCTCATTTATTTGTGATTCTGGATTTTCAACATGTGATGTAACATATACTCACATGCATATACATGTACGTGTGTGTGTGTGTGTGTGTGTGTGTGTGTATATATATATATATATATATATATATATATATATATATATATATATATATAGGTGATTCCCCTTTATAATCTAGAAATATTGAAATCTTGAATTTCTGTATCTCGAGACCATAAAGGCGAACTTTGAAAATACTGAAACCCAAAACTGAGAAATACAATACATTGAAAATAAATACACCATACACCAAACAACAAATACACTATCCTACCCACACTACAACAAATCAAACAACAAAACATTCACAAACACAACACAAAGCAACACACCTACACTACATATAAACACATATCACATATATACAAACAGCAACACATCCAACACTAACACACTCATACACTCACTTAACTACCCTAACCCACAGGTACAACTTACAAACACACTCACATACATTCAAACTCCCAACCAAAACCCTTACAAAACACTCACATACCTTAAATTGCATCCAAATCCACACATGACACCATACACAATCCACATAAGACACCACACATAAAGAGGTGTAAAGCCATAAGCGTGAATTTGAGATATTTGAATTCACGATTATGCACTTCCACTATTCTAAAAATTTGCCTTTATGGTCTCGGGATAATGAAATTCGAGATTTCAGTATTTCGAGATTATAAAGGGGAATGATATATACATATATATATATATATATATATATATATATATGTGTGTGTGTGTGTGTGTGTGTGTGTGTGCGCTCATACACACATATCTATCTATATATATATATATATATATATATATATATATATATATATACACACACACACACACACACACACACACACACACATACTTATCAACACACACATATAGATGTAACACACACACTCTCTCATATACATTTACTTATACAGATAAAAAGTAAAGAAGCCAAAAATGAATCCAACGTGTTCTATGTGTTGTATTTACTTATACAGCTATATTAATAAGTGCAGGAATTTGGCACATGCCTTTAAATGTACTTTAAAATAAGTTTGCACTTAAAAATCTTAGTAATAAGATATAGTATAGCAATTAATTCAACTGACTTAATGCTTTGTTCATTAAATATTTGGTGTTAAATAAAGGTAGCCAACAGACCAGGCATGAACTGATGTCTGATGGCATGCTTATATTAGACTAAAGGACACAAAGATGCTATCTTTGTCTAGTGTCAGGCATCCATGTCCATGGGACCAACAAAAGTCCATTTAGATGGTAGTTGAGCTGGGAAGATGTAAAACAAAGATAATGGACAAAGAAGATATACTAAAGCATGTACTGAGCAGGGTGGGAGAGATGGAAGGCAGGTAGGTATGGCTGGTATCATGAATATACCTGAGACGCACTTGTTTTGTAGGACTGGGTTTCATAGACATTAGTAAGCAGACAAAATGAGAGGCCAATTCTTTTTTAGGCTGTTTTTCATTTTCTCTCTTCACTTTGGACTTGTCTTGGTTTACAGACTAGTAGAACAGAGGATTATATGCATATGACAAGTATTTGCAGGGAAGTGATTTAAGGATGCTTCTGGGGAAATGAGGGGATGCTGAAGATCTGATGCACCCTGATGGCGAGTTGAGGGCTCTGTTTAGTAGTATTGATGGGCTGTCATTATGAGCACCTTGTGAGAGACTAGCAGTAGAACAAGGTACTGTAGTGTGATGTAAGTACTGCTGACTGGATAGTCAGCTACATGTTGTAGCCTTAGAGAATGGAGAAGTAGTCAGCCATCCTGCAGTGCACGCGACTCTTTCCATTGTGAAAATGGAAATGTAGTCAGCCATCCTGCACTACACATAACTCTTTACACTGTGAGAATGGAAATATAGTCAACCGTCCTGCACTAAATGTCAATCTTTATACCATGAGAATGCAAACAAAGTCAGCCATCCTGCAGTGCACGCGACTCTTTTACACTGTAAGAATCAAAATGTAGTCAACAGCCCGTCAGTAAAGGTGATTCTTTACACTGTGACATGGAAATATAGTCAACCGCCCTGCACTAAATGTCAATCTTTACAATGTGAGAATGGAAACAAAATCAGCCATCCTGCAGTACACTCAACTCTTTACACTTTGAAAATGAAAATGTAGTCAAACATCCTGAAGAAAACGTGACTCTTTACATTGTGATAATGGAAGCAACCTTAGCCATTCTGCAGTACAAGCAACTATTTACACTGTTTTCATGACTTGCTCATCCTTTCATGCTGATAATTAAATCTCCCATGTTTGAGTCTGACAAATAATGGCTTGCTTATTTTATCAGGTCTAGAAATAGTTTTTACTGTGTTTTCTTGTTTTGGTTTTATTTTTTAAAACTAGTAGCAGTCTCACTATGCTTTATTTCAGTCAACCTCTTAAAGTAAGAAATCTGAACAAAACCATAGATAATGTGAGGACAAAGGCCCAAAAATAGGGACACATTTTAAATATTGCTCTTACAAACTTAGAGAGTTGATAGAATGACAGGATTTGCATTATCATACATTTTCTGAAGGGTATGAAGTCTGAATCTGAAATGTCTGTCATAATTTTCTGACTTCAATTCGCAATGATTTGCCAGAAAACCCAAATTTTATGAGGAACAGACCACAACTATGAGGCAAAAATCTGGTGTGCTATGTTTGCATAAGTACAACTGAAAATGATAGGCTACAGTTTGTATTTTAGCCTACAGCAAATGCATATAGCTGAATGACTTGTAGATGAGCCCAGAGTTAGTTTTGTGCTGAGGTATGTTTGTTTGTTCTGTAGTTATGTATCTTTTCTTTGTTTTTCATAATAAGTTAACAATATTTTATAGATCTTGTATGAAAGGATTGTTTTTCAGTTATTGGAATGCATGTAGTATCTTATAAATGTTGCTATACTGTATGCTTTGTGGTAAACAGAACCATCAGCATTGATATTTTCAAAGGGAAGCACTAATGAATTATTCCATCTGACCTATGAGTCTGCTTTGTGGCAAGCTTTAAGTCAGTTCCACAGAGTAACGCTGCTTTCCTGTGCAGTGTACCCTGAGGCACACTATGTGTTATACATGTGCTTTTAATCAAGGACAGCAGATTGGATTTATCATGTCACCATTAACTGCCAGACAGTCATAGAAAAAGGTAATACACTGTTTAATATTTGAAAATCTTTGCAATCCTTTGACCTTTGACATTTTTTTGCAAAAGCTTTCAGCAGTAATGGCTTATTTGGTGACAGTAACTCAAAGTACTGCACAGCAAGAATGAGCACTCCAAATGAGGTCTGACCGCGTATGAACCTTATGCCAGCTGGACGCCATAGCACTGATTGTTGATCATGCAACTGTATAGCAAACTGATGATGTTATTTAATGAGGTCTATGTACAATTACTTTATCTGCATTTGAATACCAATGTGTTTGTCTTACAATCGTTACTTGTTCTGCATTAAAATAATTGATCAGGAACAGATCAGACATGTATACTACTCATGGATGTATTTAAATATTCATAAAATGATTTATTTATGGCAGTAATGTTCTTGAAAAAAATATTACTTACAAATAACTGTTAGGCTATTAAGGAAATGGGAATTATATAGTGTGCATGACAGTAAATACTGATTTGAGCATCTATCTCTTCATTATTATGATGCAGTGATGCAGAAAGAACCTTCTGGACATTGTCTGATCAGAAAACATACTTCATTGTAAACCTTACCCTTTTTGGTCATGTCCATGAAAGACTACAGTTGTAGATGGAAGAGTTTGCTTTTGTTGCATCCATTCTAGTAGCTGGCACCTGTCAACTGCATCCCCCCAAACAGCTTACACCCAGGACATCTTCCTCATTTGCCCTGAGGTAGTTATGGCTGTGTTTCCTTAGCTGTTATGACCTGTGGCATGGATAAAAAGGTTCTGGCAAGGACCTCTTATTTAGCTAGTTAACACATGTAAAATATTAAAAAACACCCAATATGTATTTTATGTTGGTCTAGAAAAATGTCTTTAAAGTCACTAGGAGTTTTGCCTCTTAGTTATAAAACTGGCTACATGACAAAATATTACCCCATTAGTATTCAGCAACCAGAGTGTGTCTACAAGAGTGTGAAAAACAGATAAATCACTGAGAAGCCAAAACTGTGAAGCTTTTTGAGCATTTTTAGAAATTCTGACTCATGGGACTGGGCCTCCTAAACCCTTCTGGCAGTGGTGGATTAAGTATACCTTAGGACCAGGGCTGTTATGAATCCAAGGGACTCCTGTCTCCCCACATACTGTCCCGCACCCCACTACATCAAACCTTCCATACTCACACATCCTGCTGACCTCTGTACATCACACACAAACATGTTCTTTGGGATTCAGCTCATAAACAAACACAGAACTAAAATGTGACAGCTTTTCTTACCACTTTTAGTATCTTGTTTCTTTAAGTCACAAAGTACATCGTTTTTTAAGTGCAGCAGAAGAAAGAGGGATGAATAATGAGAGCAGGGGCAGGCTAATCACCCTGGCCCCATGTGCAACAATGGAAAAAAGGGTAGAGGATGGATGGATGGGGAGGGGTAATCAACATTCATGCAATTTAATCTACCTGCATGCGAATGATACTGAAACTGACAGATGACTGTCTGAAGTCATTAACTGACTAGACATCTGCTTTGTCAGCTTCTCTCAGAACCAATCAGCATTTCATTCAATTTGTATAACTGCAATGGGAAAAAAATGGGTGAATAGGGGTGGGTGAGGGGGATCCAAGACCAATACACTGAAAGCCTCAACTTCTTTTGAGGCAGAACAAACACCAGAACTTGCAAATATCAAAAATAGATACAAAGGCTCTTGAAAGAAGGTACATCCAGCCAGAAATCTGGACACACAGCATATCATTCACATTACCACGTAATGAATTGCATATAACCCCTGACATTTCCTGCAGTGTTATATGCTACAGTTCAGAAGCACAGCTGATACCTAGATAAATATAACTACCAAACCTAGGTTTACATGATTTCATTGGCAATTTATCAAAACCGTTTTAGATGAATTTGCCCTTTTTCCAACATTGGTGAATATTTGATGTGGTTAGATTTAAGTAAAGGAGATATGAGAAGTCTCTCACATGGAACTGAGATGGACACTCTTTGTGAACCTCTTTTGTTACAAACACCTTCAATAAAACTGACATTTTTTATGAAATAACATGAATTCACAAACCTATAGTATCACATACAGTAGCACTACGGGTTAGTATATGTACAGAAGTACTTCTTAAAGTTCAGAAAGTGCATGTTTCTCATTTATGGTTAGCAATGGTTAAATCGGGAAGACTACAGTCATGTAATTTTAATAATCGTAACGCCATTTAAGCATAATCAGGATCAGGCTATGATTATGAAACATATACTAACAGTTATCTTTACACTTTGGTGTGGCTGTTTTACAGGTCTACTCTATGTACTGCACATGTTTATACAATTCTAGATGTATATTCACATTTTGTTCTGGCAATTCATTTGCTGTGTATTAAAGAAGCATTTACTCTGTATTTTAAATTTATTTCTTTTATCACGCAAGTTAGAATCTGGCCAGCCATACATTCAACATGGCCTAAGTTGTTAGAGGACAATGGAAGGTGTTTAGCTCAGCTGCAATATAGAGTCTTGCAAACACCGTATCTGGTGCTGAACTTGTTCCATTACTTTAAGCAATATCAAATTTCTACAATCTGACTGGCAGAAATTATCCCATGCTGTGTAAACGAAACAGAAATGCAAAGCAATATGTGCAAAAATGCGTCAACGGGGGTTATGGATGGCACACTTATTTCATACACATCACAAAGCATTTGCACCTTAAATCCTGTCATTTCTTTTTATTAAAACAAAATGAGCTATATCAAAAAAAGAATAATGTAAAATTCAGCTATCCATCTTGTAATTGTTTCATAGTAACCAATGAAGGAATAAGTATGGCTGATTAAACTGCTGAAATGATTTGACACCTGTATCTGTAAAGAAAATCAAAACTTCCGATGCAAATTTAACAGAAAAATTTGGAAGCTCATGAAGTAATGTCAGCTGCCTTATGCATAACTGAAATATTACACTCAAAGACATACCAGTGGAATTGACTACACAGTAAAACCAGCAACCTCTGACTGACAACTGCTTTTCAGCATAAGCAGAAGAAGCATTTACCTCACATCAAAATAGAGCCATTTATGCAAGCATGAAAACCAATGGAAAAAAAAGATTTATTAACCTGGTAACCATAATCATCTGTCTGCTAGATATATTTAAAACATATGCCTTGAAATGTCTGTTCTTATTAGTGAAAGGGTGAAAGCTGCGTAAGTTAAAGATATACAAAGCTAAGGCAGCAGGAATTATAAATGCTGATTTCTTTCAGCTTCAACAAGTTATTTTAGATATATCTTCATCTTTCACAAAGTTCATACAGACACCAGTACTCTCAATAAAACTCAAAACATTTTACATATTAATATTCTACAGAGGTTCTGGAGCTCACCTTATTAATTTTTAAAATGCAACTGCTGTTTAACTAAAACATCTTCTGTTCTAAATTTTTAATTACAGATTGTCTTAAAAATGCATTTTTGGCTAACTGTCTGAAAGAACATGCTGCTTATCTGACCTCTTCTTATTCCCATAATATCCAGCTTTGGCACTCCATTTATAATAGTATACAAACTTGGAAGGGTTTACTATCATTTGATAAAATTGCAGTTGAGTAAAACCATCCCCGCCATCATTTTCAGCCCCCCTTTTCCAGTTTTTTACATAGCCATGCGGTGGCATGTCAGCTGTCATCATCTCTCTCAATTCAGTGCCACACTCTGAACTTCTTAGACAGCCAATGATTGAGTACAATGCCCCATTCGGAATGTATCTGACCCGACACTTGCAGCAGCTGGAGAGGCCACAAAAGTTCATCACCAAAAGGATAAAGGGTCTCAAAAATCTGTCCTATGCTGCCCGACTGAAAGAACTCCAGCTCTATTCAGTCGCTTACCGCTTGCTCAGAGGTGACCTTTGCCTAACAGACAAGGCCATGTCAAACCCAGATTTGATGAATATGCTTCACCTCAAAAAATCTAGATCCATCAGAGCCACAAGGGCGGGAGACTTAAACCTCGACACGGCTATTAATAGGACGTGCTGGAGGGATAGATTCATCACCCAAAGACTCCCTATGCTGTGGAACAAAATCCCGGTATATGTGAGGCAGAGCACCTCGCTGGCCTTATTCAAGAGAAATCTTGACCAATGGATGGGAGATCGCAGATATACCCCAGGGATTACCTCAGTGTCACTGCTCGACAGAGGCACAGCAAAATAATGGGTATAGTTCCCCATACTAAAGGGGTGGCGTAAGCCACAAAACGATGGGCTAGGCTTGTAAATGCCCTCGGGCAGATAGCCTAGTATGAACCTATGAACCTATGAGCCATGTCTGTCACAGGTCTTCTCTCACACAATCCATCCATCTCTTTGGTGGATGCCCTTTTTTTCTCATGCCTTCTTCCTGTCTGCACCAAATCTTCTTCACCAGATTGTCTTCTGCTTTCCTGTACCATACTTTGTTCTATCTGACCTCCTCTTTAACTGGAGCAATTTGGGCTTCTGCTCTGATGTCCTCATTTCATCTGTCCTACAGTGCATGCTAGTACCCATCTCAGGCACGTCATATAGATCACTTCTAGCTTCCTCAGCTACTCTTCCTTTACTGCCTTGGTTTCTGTACCATACAGCCATAATAGTTGCACAACTGTTTATACACCGTACTTTTCAGCTTCTTTGGCATTCTTCTGTGATATACTACCCCTGAAACTCTGTGCCACTTATATTTGACTGAAAACCCACTTACCTGAAACCTCATTTCACTGATTCCCAAATCATAGAAAACATTTTACATCACAAAACACAGTATAAAAGCTGTGTCTTGTGGGTGAGGGGGGGGGGGGCTCCGTGCAATTCCCAAGTGTGGAGCTTTACCCTCCCACATCCCCTAATTATATTAATACCATAAACCAGTTGGCATACAAACACAAAACACAAACACTGATAAATGTTGGTGTGTGACATGACTGGGGCCATTGCCAATCCACACCCAGTGTTCTAAACTAACTTCCTGGCAAAATGATATCTTCTGAAGTGAAACCTTCTCATACAGTGTCTACACTTCTGTACTTTCCTATCATTTGTGAAAATGAGTGAAATGAGGTTTCATTCAAATGAGTTTTAAGTCAAGTAATTTTCATTCAAACTGCGTTTTAGTGAAATTGTTTGCACCATTTGCGTTTCAATCAAATTCAGTTCTATTAGGTTATAGTAAACCTCTTGGAAGCATATTTTCCTGTTCTGAACTGAATAGGAGATACCTGAAAAAAGTCCAGCACTTTTATAGTTTAAATCAGATTTGTAGTAGGATTAGATCAGATGGGTTTGGCTGTCCTGGATGAATGCCAACATGTAGGGATGGCAACTAGCATAAGCCAAAAAATGTTGGACAGTTTACAAGGTGTCATTAAGCTTGTGAACTCTTGGCTGGTCTTTTCTTTCAATGGCAGTAGCAGGTTATTAAACTCGTACATAATGAACATGATAACATTTACTCCTGGGGGACAGCCAGCTTCTACATGAAAAATACCCTACGTGAACATGTACTGTGCATGACTGTCAAAAGGAATATGCTGTGCATGTGGCATACAACTGAACTGTTCATAAAAGCAAAAGAAATGTATACCATAACAAATCAAATTTATCAAGCAGCTGAACTATACTTACTAGGCTATTGATCTGGGAGGATCTTCTGAAGCCTAGCCTTCATTTCCTTTGATAATTATTAGTCCTTATTTTTTTTTCAGTATGAATATTGAATGTTTCTCCATGCTGAACCAGGGTTGAATTTGAGGGCATATGATCAAATGACATTTGAATATAGTAAGAGAACTACACTGCTTTATGTGGAATGGATGATGTTTCACTGAAGTAATATTCTCTCTTATATTTACCTGACCCTACAACAAAGAGATTGAGGTCCATTGAGTGGATGTATACAATACCACTGGAGTTGAGAATCTGTAACTTGTCTGTCAGAAAAGGGTCTGTTAAGGCTACATATGCAAGGCAAAAGTCACTTCTCAATAGCCTGCATGATAATGAGAAAAGAGATAAAGCTCTGAGTAATCATGTTTTTTTTTTAATTTAAGCACTTGTTTTTAGAGATAGAGAAAAACTGTAGCCATCTGAAGAGGGTCATTAATTTCAGTGATCATTCTAATGAGTGCTGAGTACAGTATAACAATGATGAGCCTGGATCAAGATGCCATACATTTAGATACACGTTGTGTGATCAAAAAGGACTTCCTTACATAAGTGGATAGTTTGTGATCAAAGGACAGTTTAGTGGCAACATAGGTTTCCATATCTCTATTCATGGGATCAATGTTCAGGGGTAGTTGTTAATGTGATAGTTACAAGAGGAGCCATTCTTGCTGAAGGCTATATTTTTAGCATTTAGTTTTAGTCCGTGGAATTGATAGTAATGATATGTTTGGGACAGGCCCTCCTATAGAATCCTAGAGTCCTCTGGGGATTGTTTGATGGTACCAAATTTGCAGTCATCTGCAAACTTGGTCAGTCACAGACCCTTAATATTAGTTTTGACCTGTGAAAACCAAATGCCAAAGATGAGTGGCCCAAGGAATGAGACCCAGGGCATTATGCCAATGAAAGCTCTTTTGGAGGTGATAGTCCCCCACACTTATGTCCTGGATTCTATTTATGAGCCAATTTGCTATCCAAGAAGTTACATATTGTAGGATCATAGGAGGTTACTAGGCTAATGGACCTGGGGCCCTTACAAGCCTAGCCAAGAGTTTATCCCCAAAAAGAAACCTCAGTCAGCACCTATCACCCCTGTCAATGAGGGACATAGGTGGAACCCCTAGGACAAATTTGTGTTTTCCCATCCACTCATCAATACTGCATTTGAAGAGGGTAAAATAAATACCTCTGCCATGTTTTGAACCCAAGCACATCACACCTGCAGCACACTGCATTAAACCAGCACACCACACAACTCTTAGAAGGTATAAATTTAGCTGCAAGAACTTATCTATAATGCCTGAGTTTGGAATGGTTTTGAATACCTTTGCAATGGTCAGATATGTTTTGTGCACTGATCTGCACTCATCCATTTCCTCAATGACATTTTGAAGAAGTCAACCAGATTAAGTAGGCAGGACCTACACTTGACAAATCTAAACTGGGTTGAGTCAGGAGTGTGGAGGTTACAGCTATCCCCATTTATTAGTTCCATAATGATCCTTTCCTTAGCCTTACAAATGAGACTGGTCATACTTATTCATCTATAATTACTCAGGTCCATTAAAGCCCCGCATTTTTGGAAGGAAACAACTGTTGCTGTCTTCCATTCATCTGTACAAAGCCTGTTTTGAGGATAATACTGAATAGCCCCTGTATTTCAGGCTAACCAGTAGATAGCCTGATGTTATCCAGGCTCACAGACAGCATTTTTGGCTTTAGATAATACACATAATACATTGATAATTGGGTGTTGGGATATTGGGGGGGGGTTGTACATGAAAGTATTTGTTCTGTGTATATTGGAGGGGAGAGAGAGGGGTGTTAGAACTAGAACTGAATTTGTCTGCAGTAGATTTGCATTTTTTCTGAGTCCTGGTATGTGGCATCATTTACTACTAGTTTTGTGCAGTGCCTGGCATGATTTCTAATATTTCTAGCACAGTTGAAGAAGGTTTTCTGGTTATCTTTTGGATGGCTATTATACCTCATATGTAGCTTTGGTCAAATTGATTAAGATCCAGAGTTTCTTGTTAAATTTTGAAAGAGTATCTTTGGCTTCCTGAAAGCTGGACTTATTTTTCTGTGTACAATGTTTTTTTTTCTTTTATTACAGAGACTATTTATATTACAGTTCCACCATAAGTGTTTATTTTTGAAATTGGCATTGTGTTTCTGAGCTGGTGAGAGAGAGAGAGATGCATCTCTACAAATATTTACATGTATATAGAATTTGGTAGTAAACAATTCCACATAAGTAGTGGGATCATAGAGGTGGAAGTGTCTTTGAATTTAGCCAGGGCATCACTAAGTTTTAGCAGATTAGCTTGCGCATAGATTCCCAAACCATAATTGTAGAGCAAAATATTCCAAATGACAAAACCAGTAGAATTTCTTTTATTAAAAGCACAAATAAACCTCTCTCTAGCACCTCAGCAAAAAAGCCTTCCAGGAGATAATACAAACCAAGAAAAAACTTTTCTTATAAAGATACATCAATTACTATGAGTCAACCAATAAAACAATTAGCTAATTCTATTAGCACTTTACAATACAAATTTCCAATTAGATTCCTGGTTTAATCCACCAGGAGTTAAAGTATTATACTTTAAAATGAAGACTGCTTCTTTATACAATAACTTATTCTTTAAACAGTGTACATTTGTTGCTGTAACTTGTTCTAGACCACAGCCTTTTAAATCTACATAAGCCCCCCCCCCATGCATTTCATTAAAATGGGAAGCTACTGGACTTTCTAATCTTTTATTATTAATATCACGAATATGCTCTTGCAATCTAACTTTAAAAGACCTCTTACTTTCTCCAATATAGAATAAATTACACAGACATTTAAGAGCATAAATAATGCCCACTGCATTACAAGTATACTCTGTTATTGGTTTATATTTTATACATTGATTTTATCAAAATATTTAACTACATATGGACAAACTGAACAATTTTCACATGCCCAAGTACCTGCACTTGTAATTTCATAACTCATATTAATACTTGGTGGAGAAACACTTGCATGAACTAACATATCCTTTAAATTGTGACCCCTCTTAAATGAAATCAAAGGAGAATGCCACACATTATTTAATTTATATCTTCCTTTTGTTAAGAAGGACCAATAATATTTTTTTTTTTTTTGTTACCACCACTATAATATCATCAGAAAGTACATTATATGAAGTAATAAAATAGATCTTATTTCCTGTTGGATTTATTCTTTTTTGTAAAGAACTATCTCTATTTTTGTTCTTATTTCTTAAATTAACTTCAGAAGAGCATAATTTTTCTAGAGCTTCTCTAATAGCTTCAAAAGTATATCCCCTATTTTTAAACATCTGACAAGAATTAAGAATTTCTCTCTCTAAACTATCAGACTCACTGCACAACCTACTAACTCTTAGTAATTCCCCATAAAGTAAAGAATTCAAAATATGCATTGGATGACAACTATGTCCATCCAAAAAATGTCCATCATCAAATTTTCTATGTATACTTGTTTGAATTTTTCTTTCTTCATTACTACCTTTCAATATTAGATCTAAAAAAACAACTGAATTTCCACTTTGTAAACCTTCAAATACTAAACCTAACTGGTTAGAGTTTAACAAATTAACAAAATCTTTTATAAACTCTTTACCTCCCTTAGATAAAAAAATTAAATCATCTATAAATCTAAAATAATGAACTACATACTTTTTAAAAAAAATCTAACCTATACAAAAAAATAATTTCAAAATAACCCATAACCAGGTTTGCATACATAAGGGCAAAAGATGTCCCCATACCTGTGCCTTGTATTTGCTGGTATATTACCTGATTAAATTAAAAAAAAATATTAACTAAACTAAAATAAAGTAATTCAATAACATAATTTGCCACTGGACTATTTCCCAAAAAATAATCAAGAGCATCTATACCTATTGAATGTTTTATACTTATGTACAGGCTCTTAACATCCAATACAATCCAATAACAATCTTCCTCCCATGGTACATGTATAATTTTATCTAAAAAGTCAAAAGAATCCTTTATATAAGAGTCCAAACTTATTACAAATTTAGATAAATAACAATGCAGCATAATTCCAATGTTATGTAAAAAATAATTACTAGCTGCCACTATAGGACGACCTGGTGGATTTATTGAATCTTTATGCACCTTGGGTAAGCAGTAGAATTTTGCCATATCACAATTATCTGTATTAAATTTTACATCTATGTCCTTTTTAGACAGATAACCAAGTCTGTAACCTTTTGTTATAATATCTTTAAAATTTATCACTGCTTGTTCATATTCTCCAATACTGGATATTTTACACACTTCCCTTGAGTTTAAGTGGTTCATAGACATTTGCAAATATTGAGAAAAATGTAACACCGCTATTTTATTACCTTTATCTGAAGGTTTAATAACTAAATCTTTCTTCTTACTTAAATTCTATAAAGCCTTCCACTCTCTTTTACTAAGGTTATAATTTATAACATTTTTATTCTTTCAAAAATTCAAAAAAAGATTATCTAATAAATGATGTACCATCGCTGAGAAATGTGAAATTCCCTCATGTCTAAAAGGCGGAATAAAGGTACTTTTAACTGGTACTTTTGCAGTATCTATCAAACAATAAGCATTTGTTTCATCACAGTCTAAAGAAGAAGAATCATATGTAAAAAAACGTTCACTCGATTCTGAATCACTTTGGTCACTTTCTACTGTTGTAAACATATCTTTATCAAAGAAATGAGATAAATGTAACTTGCATATCAAATGAAAGACTTCTATACACGTAACATGCTTTCTAAGAAGAGCAGTAGGTATGAACTTTAAGCCACAGTTTAACACAGCCATTTCACATTCAATTAAACTGTGACCTGATAAGTTCATAACAAAATCATTTCGTATATTTCTTTCAGCATCTTTCAATAGTGACAACACATCACAAACATTAATATTTTGTCCGTTTTTTTGAGGTTATCATACCTCTGATATTGTCCATCCCTATAATTGTCTGTGTGCCCTCTTTTTCTTGCAAAGCTGTCCCTCTGACTCCGAAAATTGTTACGCAAGTATTCTGGATCCTGTGGCCTTGGTAATGAAGGAAAATTAGCTACTTCTTCTTTCGATTCTCCCAAGCTACTAATTGCTTCGGAATATACAAAAGAAACACTTTGTTTCAAATTAGTTCCACCCACGCGTTGCCGCTTCTGTTGTTTACGTTGAACTGCTTTCTTAAAGGCATAGCCGCTGTTGTAATCACGAATGTCTCTCTCAAGTTTATTAATTTTTCTTTTAATGATGTCACTAGAGACTTCTTCCAACTTTACATTATAACTGCCCAATATTGGATTGAACTGTTCAGAACTAAATTGTGCAGTCAAATTATTATATCTCTCTTTATTTTACGTTGTTTCAAGATGTCTCTATCAATGAGAATGTGTAACCATTCGCCGCTCGTGCCCACCTAACTTCAAATTGTTTATCAATTGCATCAGTGACATCAAAAGGGGTAGTTGGTGTTTTCACAAAACGTAACCCCCTTGGTGTAATTTCAAGATCTGTATAACGTTGTAAACTCAAAATATTGAGATGCAATGAATTTTCTTTAAACAACAGTTTCTCAAGAGAATCCAAAGACTCTTGTATTTCCACTGAAACATTTGCCACATTTGATCGACCTACAAACTGAAAGGGATTATGCGATCTTTTCTTATCCCCTTCCATCAAAATACGTTCCCAGTTTTTAACAGCATCATTGCTCTTGGACACAGAGGTGTCTTCCGATTGAATTTCTCTCACCTCTCTAACGTCTCTGGGCTGGCCCAAAAACTGTTCCATAATTGTTTGTCCATGCTTGGCTCCTTCTTCCCGAAACATACGGGGCAGTTGTAAAAAAGAAGAATCACTGGCCATGAAAGATTCCCAAACCACAATTGTAGAGCAAAATATTCCAAACGACAAAACCAGTAGAATTTCTTTTATTAAAAGCACAAATAAACCTTTCTCTAGAGCCTCGGCAAAAATTCCTTCCAAACCAAGAAAAAAATTTTCTTATAAAGATGCATCAATTACTATGAGTCAACCAATAAAACAATTAGCTAATTCTACTAGCACTTTACAATAAAAATTTCCAATTACATTCCTGGTTTAATCCACCAGGAGTTAAAGTATTATACTTTAAAATGAAGACTGCTTCTTTATACAATAACTTATTCTTTAAACAGTGTACATTTGTTGCTGTAACTTGTTCTAGAACACAGCCTTTTAAATCTACATAAGCCCACCCATGCATTTCATTAAAATGGGAAGCTACTGGACTTTCTAATCTTTTATTTTTAATATCACGAATATGCTCTTGCAATCTAACTTTAAAAGACCTCTTACTTTCTCCAATATAGACTAAATTACATGGACATTTAAGAGCATAAATAATGCCCACTGCATTACAAGTATACTCTGTTATTGGTTTATATTTTATACCATTGATTTTATCAAAATATTTAACTAACATATGAACAAACTGAACAATTTCCACATGCCCAAGTACCTGCCCTTGTAATTTCATAACTCATATTAATACTTGGTGGAGAAAACTTGCAGAAAAACTTGGAGAAAATAAGAGGTCTTTTAAAGTTAGATTGCAAGAGCATATTCGTGATATTAAAAATAAAAGATTAGAAAGTCCAGTAGCTTCCCATTTTAATGAAATGCATGGGGGGGCTTATGTAGATTTAAAAGGATGTGTTCTAGAACAAGTTACAGCAACAAATGTACACTGTTTAAAGAATAAGTTATTGTATAAAGAAGCAGTCTTCATTTTAAAGTATAATACTTTAACTCCTGGTGGATTAAACCAGGAATGTAATTGGAAATTTTTATTGTAAAGTGCTGATAGAATTAGTTAATTATTTTATTGGTTGACTCATAGTAGTTGATGTATCTTTATAAGAAAAGTTTTACCTTGGTTTGTATTATCTCCTGGAAGGCTTTTTTGCCGAGGTGCTAGAGAGAGGTTTATCTGTGCTTTTAATAAAAGAAATTCTACTAGTTTTGTCATTTGGAATAGCTTGCACATAGACTCTGAACACTGGGGTATTGGAAGATTCCTCAGGTTTCAGTGTTAAGCTGAGTTTGATTAACTAGTGGTCAGCTATGATCAGGGAGTAAGTTTTTATTAGTGAGAAGCAGTACTATCCCAAAATGATAAAGACTAAATCCAGGATTGTATTGCCTATGGTTGGGGTGCAGACTAACTGGTCCAGAGAGTTTGTATTGATGAAGTCAAGAAATCTCTGGGCATACATGTTTGGCAACATATATATCTCCCAGTTTATGGCTGTATAGTTGGTCTAGTAAAAGAATGAGCTTTGGTTTAACACATAGCAACTCCATACTGGTTAGCTAAGAATTATGTGAGACATAGACACAGAGGGGATCCTATAATTAGCAATGATGTGAGAAGGGTTTTGTGCATAGTAAGTTGGACATGGAGGAGTTCCAGGTCATTGCCTTGTCTAACAAGCCTGCAGGTAAGTTTTCTTCCTTCTTAAATACAGAGATGCCTTTACCTGCATTGCCTTCATCTAATGCAGTGCGAGTATGGAAGTAATAGGCATTGAAGACCTACTCTGATGGAGTACTTTCTTTGATCTTAAACCAGATCTTTTGGATCATGGATATATGTTCATAGGTAGGTACTAGGCTATCGGCCCAAGGGCCTACGTAAGCCTAGCCAACAAGGTTCCCTGGCTTACGCCACCCAAGAAAGTTATTTTCCTGTGCTACTGTCTAGCAGAGACACAGAAGTGATCCCCGGGGTGTATTTCCTATTTCCCATCCACTCATCAAGATTTTTTTGAAGAGTGCTAATGAAGAACTTTGCTTGACATAGATGGGTAGCCTGTTCCAGAGTATGGGAAGACTCTGGGACAGGAATCTATCCCTCTTGCATGTCCTGTTTATTGTGGTGATAAGATTTAGGCCCCTAGAGTGTGTAGCTCGGAGGGATTGGGATTTCTTTAGGTGTAGCATGTCCAACAGCTCTGGATTTGACATAGCTTTATATGTTAGTAAGAGATCATCTCGGAGTAGGCAATATGCAATAGAGTAAAGCTGGAGTTTTTTGAGGCGGTCAGTGTAGGGCATTTGTTTGAGGCCAGTAATCCTCTTTGTGAGGTACTTCTGTGGCCTTTCCAGCTGCTGCAGATGTCTTGTGAGGTACATTCCAAAAGGGGCATTGTACTCTATAATGGGTCTAATGAGTGTCGAGTAGAGGGGAACAATGACCTCTTTTTTCCTGGATGAGAACCCTTTTATGATGAGGTGTGCCACGTAGAAGGACTTCCTGACTACTGCGGCGATGTGACTATCAAAGTAGAGACTACTGTCCACCTGGGTCCCAAGGTCTCTTATCACTCATTCGGTGCTAAGTAGATTGCTGCCTATGTGGTAGTTCATGGGTACAGAGTTTTTGCCAAGGGGATGACACTGCACTTTTTGGCATTGAGCTTGAGGCCATGGCTCTGACACCAGGCATCTGTCTCAGCGAGGCCCTTCTGCAGGATATCCACATCATTTGGGGACTTGACTATGGCTCCTAGTTTGCAGTCATCTGCAAACTTTGTTAGCCAGAGGCCTTCTGTGTTAGCCTGTACTTTAGAGAAGTAGATACCAAACAGGAGAGGTCCCAGGATGGAACCCTGTGGTACTCCACTTGTCACTGCTTTGAGGTCAGATTTGGAGTCTGCATCTTTTACAATGTGGGTTCTGTCAGTGAGCCAGTTGGCAACCCATCTTGTGACATAGGGATTTATACCTAGTTTAGTGAGTTTAGCTATAATTCCAGAATGGGGGATGGTGACGAAAGCCTTGGCGAGATCAAGATAGGCTGTGTGAACCACCTTACCCTCATCTATGGCTTTGGTGACTGCCTCAAAGAAGTTGATCAGGTTCAGGAGGCATGATCTGCCTTTCACATACCTGAACTGGGTGGGATCCAGAGTTTGGAGGTTACCAATGTCTTTGTTTATGAGTTCCATGATGATACGTTCCATTGCCATGCAGACCAGACTCGTCAGGCTAATAGGTCGATAGTTCCCGGGATCAGTGGTGGGTCTCCTTTTGTGGAGTGGGATAACTGTTGCTGTGTGCCATTCAGTGGGCACAAAGATGGATGCAAGGCTATTACTGAACATGGTGCTTAAGTGGGGAGCCAGCTCGTTCTGAAGTTCATGTAAAACGCAGCCTGGGATGTTGTCCAGTCCCATGGATGCTGTGTTTTTGGCTTTAGAGAGTGCAGCTTTTACCTGCGTAGTTGTGATTACAGGGACTATGCATTCTTTCTGTATAGATATGGTCCCTTTAGGGGGTGGGGGGGTAAAGTTAGCACTGAACCTATCTGCCAGGATGTTGGCAATATCAGTTGGTTCTGTAATTTTCGTGCCTTTGTGCTATAACTCAGAGCAGATCTGGGTGTTGCCACTGAAATTCTTGACATAGCTATAGAATGCTTTGTGGTTGTTCCTAGAATTAGTGGTGATTTTGTTTTCATATCCAGCTTTGGAGGATCTTAGAAGGGATCTCAGCTTCTTACTTAGGCTGACGAGGGAGCTCTCTTTTGCAACAGTTTCCTCCTTCTGTTTTACAGTTTATTTATGGCAGGGGACCTCCAGATTGGCTTCCTTTTTTTGGGGGATAGCATCTTGGTTCTGTTAGGGGTAGCACAATCCATACACTCGTGTAAGTGCTTATAGAGTGCATTTGTGTGGGATTCAGCAGTTGTAAATGTATTGTCCATCTGCATAGGTGTCATGAAGTTCACCACTTCTGTCTTAAGAAGCATGAAGTTAGCCTTGGAGAAATATTTTACTGTGGTTTCCTTAATGGGGGGTGGGGGCGGGATGTGGATATCAAGGATGATTAGCTTATGGTTGGATCGGACTAACGAGGAGTTGACTTCAGGTGTGGAACACCAGTCACTCATGTTGGTAATGACTAGGTCTAGGATATTGTTGCCCCTGGTGGGGGTGTGGATAAGTTGATCCAGGGCATTGGAGTTTATGAATTCCAGAAAGTGTTGAGCTAAGGAGTTTGTACATGAGTAGTTTTCCCAGTTAATGGTGGGGTAGGTGAAGTCGCCCATTATTAGGGTGTTTGGTTGAACCCTAATATCTTCCAGTACATCAAGAAAAGAGGAGTGGGAATCCTGGGGCATGGTGGGGGATCTGTAGCAAGCTACAATTTGGATTGCAGTTTTGCCCAGAGTTAGTTGCACTTGGATAACCTCGGATGCATTATGGAGCAACTAGCCTGGAGGTGTGGATATCCTTAATGAATATGGACTCACCTCTGTCTTTGGAGTTTTGGTCCGGGTTACATGGCCGAAAAGTGTGGTATGAGTTATAGCCTGGTAGTGCAGGGGTACTCTCTGGAGCCTTGAACCAGGTCTCAGTCACTGCACAGATATCAATTTTCTCCATTTTAAGGAGTGCCTCGAGTGAGTGTATTTTGAGATTTAGACTTCTAGCATTGAGTAGCATTACCCTCAGGTTTTGCTTGCCTGTTCCTGTTAGGGTGGTGAATTTGTTATTTGAACCTTGCCTGAAAAAGGCACTATAGGGCCAGCAAGAGCCTTAGCCAGTATCCGGAATCCCAGGGGCGACAGGTACAGGCCATCTGTGGCAAAGCATCACAGTCTGTCGACCATGTCATCCCAAGCAGACAGATACTGGATTCCCTTAGAATGACACCAGAAGCTTATCTAATTGTTGAAGTCAATCATTTTGTCCTTGTACTGCGGTATCATTGAGGGCAATGGCAGAATGTTAGTCAGGGCTAGGGTCATACCTCCCTGGGCTACAAGATCGGAGAGTTCTTCCATGTCTCTTTTCATGTAGTCCAGGGAGGTACGTATGTCAACCTTTTCAAGGGTAAGTGGTGCTTGTAAGGTGTGGAGTTTTTTGTATTTAGGTAGCAATACCTTAATGTTGTCCAGATTTTCTTAACTTATGTAGGAATCTTTATAAGACTGACAGTGAGTAAAAAGGGGACGATGGGGTGAGCAACGACTTGGCTAATATATATAAGCCTTGGGAGTAGAGTTGTAGACCATCCCTGGCAGAGCAGTTAGGACTGTCTACTAGCTCTTCTCAGGCAGATATATATATATATATATATATATATATATATATATATATATATACATATATATATTGTAACCCAAATGCAGGACTGCAGAAGCAGTGTCAGTTGTTGAAATCAATAATGTGTTGTTCATACTGTGACATCTCTCTTGGTGATGGTAGAATACTGCAGAAGGCCAGGTTCAATACCTGCTTCAGACACATCTTTTGAAAGCTTCATCATGTTTCTCTTTCTCTAGTTCTGGCAGGTATGTCTCAAGTCATTTATACCCACATTTACAATAACTGTGTTTTATGTGTACTTTTTACTTGTGTGATGTGGTGAATCCTGGCAATTGCCCATGACAATCTCTTTGTACAACCTGATGAGTGGCTGATCTGTGTACATCACAATGGAGACAACTATTACAATGATATAGGATTGTCTGAAGGTTAGCCATTAATGGCTTTTGACTTGAAATAATGTGCCTGCTGGTGTTTCATGATGGGTGCTACCTGAGTTTTGTGTGGTTGCTTTGGGTACTTGTTTCTTAAGATACATTTAGGAGCTTTTGGCATTTAGGCAGGTTACTTTTAAGAGACTCTGTATGCATAAATCTAGATGTTTGCTCTGAGCTGTGAGTGTATGTGATAGTGTGGTATTGTCTAGTACTGAATACTTGCCTGTCATTTGTGATGGCTACACGTGAGAGCTTTGTCTCCAATAACATTATATAACTACATCCCTCACACGCTGTGTCAGTTTTTTTTTTTAAATAGTTGGTGGTAGTCAGTAAATAAGATACAGTTGTTAGATTGTCCCAAGATGCTAATCTCAACCAAGAGGACTACAAAAAAAAGCTACAAAGCGCAAATCCATGATTACAGTTGCTTACTAATGTCGGCTGAAGGTAGGTAGTGACTAAGTGGCTAGGAGGTGATTTACCGGAGATCAAGTACTGACTATTGACTACACTTGGAATTCATGAAATGAGTAATGTAGCAATAACCCATGCCTGGGTGTGGGTAATGCGGGATTTACCCACGGTTGGCGTGGTTTGGTCCCGAGGGCAAAGCCCGAGGGATCAAACAAAGACAACCATGGGTAAATCCCGCATTACCCACACCCAGAAGTGGGTTATTGCTATTATACTATGACATTATTTAAGAAAAGAAACAATTACTTTTCTTAAATAATGGCATTGTATAATGCCTCTTTGCTGCCCTTCCGCAGCTGTCTGGTATCCGCGGCAGTTCTGATGTACTGCGCATGCCTATGCAGTGCATCAGAGCTGTGGCCAAAAGCAACAGAGAAAGCAAGATCTCCGTTGCTTTTTTACTGTTTCGCTATGTTAAATGGGTTTAACATAGCGAGACAGCTTTAAAATAAGCAACGGAGATCTCCGTTGCTTATTTTAAAGCTGTCTCGCTATGTTAAACCCATTTAACATAGCAAGACAGGTTTTAAAAAAAAGCAACGGAGAAAGCAAGATCTCCGTTGCTTTTTACACACTGTGTCGCTATGTTAAAGGAGTTTAACATAGCGAGACAGCTTTAAAAAAAGCAACAGAGATCTCCGTTGCTTTTTTTAAACCTGTGTCGCTATGTTAAACTCTTTTAACATAGCGAGACAGTGTGTTTTAAAAGAGACTTATACTAATGGAAAAAGTCCGGGCGACCAGACCTTTTTCCATTAGTATAATTCGATTTACAATGTGCATGCTGGCCAATCAGTGTGCACGTTTTGGAATATTAATGGGGGATCATGGTATAATCTAGTTTAATTTTCAGTATGTGCATCTATACTTTGCACCATTAATTGCAGCTTCACAATGAGCAGACCCTCACAAATATGAGCATTTCATACTATCATAGAAAACATAAAGTATTCAAATGAAGCCACTGGTGAATAGCAAAATAGCACTCTCTAAAATTCTACAATAAACAGTGGCCTAGAAATAACTAGGTTCATTCTCTGCTCATGCTAGAATAAAAGCCAAGGCAATGCTTTGTCAGATTACACTGAATATGAAACATAAGAGCAGAGCTATCACAATAAGTCAGTTAGAATGCAGAACTATGCAGCATGCAATGTGTGCACTTTACCAAACTCAAAACTTACCAGAGGTTATCAAAGAGTTTGCTGTGGTTCACATACCTTCAGTCCCCCCAGGGCATCCAAACACATTTTAAACAAACTGAGCTTCTCTTCTTTTCTAATAGTTAGGTGCAGTGAATTATTGCCAGCATCCACTCTATTACAAAAATGTACTCTTTACTAGTGAAATTTTGTTTCCACAAATGTATTATTGTTTCTAGTAACTCATTCAGGAGTTTTCATTTTAACACCTACAAACATTGCAGTAACTTTACAGTTTATACTTGTACATGAGAATAAGGCCCCCTCTGACTAATCTGTATTTGATTGTCTGTAGTGACAACCCTTCCAACTTATTCCTACACCTTATCTTTCTCATTCACTTTCTCTGTCTCATAGTATTCTTTGCATCCTTTACAACTGTTTCCATTTTTTTTATAATATGACCATACTGAAGCACAGTATTCAATATTTTGATTTCACCCCTGATTTGTGTAGTGGGATGTTTTTTGTCTCTACTGGAGATGGAACACAGTATATTCTTATATAACATTTCCTAACAACTTCCTGTAGGCTGACCTCAAATTATAAGCATTTATCTAGAGTAATACCCATATTCTTAATACTATTATCTCCACTCTAAAACTGTATTTTGAATAGCACTTGGATAACATATGCTCACAGGATCATAGAATGTTACTAGGCTAATGGCCCTGGAGCCCTTACAAGCCTAGCCAAGAGTTTATTCCCAAAAAGAAACCTCAGTCAGCACCTGTCTCCCCTGTCAATGAGGGACAGAAGTGAAACCCCTGAGAATAAATTGTGGTTTTACATCCACTCATCAAGGGTGCACTTGAAGAGGGTCAGCAAGGTACTCTGACATGTATGGAAAATCTATTCCAGAGACAGGCAGCCTCTGGGAGACACACCTGCCTCTCCAGCAGGTTTTCTTGATGTTGCATATTAGATTTAGAACTTTCAAGTGGGTAATGCATGAGGAGTTAGACTTACGGATATGGAGCATCTCTTGTAGGGCAGGGTCCGAGATTGCCTTGTAGGCCAGCACAGACCACCTCTGAGCAATCTGTACGATACCAAGTAGAGTGACAGTAATTTGAGGCTGTCCACATAGGACAGGTGTTGGAGGCCATGGGTTCTCTTTGTGAGGTATTTCTATGGCCTTTCCAGTTGATGCAGATGTTTGGAGAGGTACATATCAAATGGGGCATTATACTCAAGTATTTGTCTAATGAGGGAGGAGTATAGAATGGCAATAACCTCCTTTTCTCAGGACGATATCCCTTTACTTATGAGATGAACCAAGAAAAAGGCTTTTCTGATCACTGCCACTACACGATGGTCAAACATGAGATTGTTATCAACCTCAGTACCCAGGTCTCTCACCACAGGTTGTGTCTTTAGGGGGTTGCCATTGATCTGGTAATCAGTAGGGGCCATGTTTTTGCCAGATGGTATGATTATACATTTTTTTGCATTTAGCTTGATGCCATGACTTTGGTACCAGTTATTAGTTGCTGTGAGACCCTCTTGCAGTATGTTAACATAATTTGGGGAGTCAATGACAGCATCCAACTTACAGTCATCTGCAAACTTGGTCAGCCACAGGGTTTTTTCTTTGCCTGGACCGCTGAGAAGAAGATGCCAAATAGTAGAGGTCCCAGGACAGATCCCTAGAGAACTCCAATAGTGACAGGTGTGCTATCGGAGGTGGAGGCACCTATTTTGACCTTGAGGGCCCTGTCAGTGAGCCAGTTGGCCACCCACCTGATGTGACAGGGATTTATGCCAAGTTGTGGTAGCTTTTCAATGATGCCTGAGTGGGGGATTGCTTCAAAGGTCTTGGCCAAGTCAATGTAAGCTGTATGTACTGACTTTCCCTCATCCAGGGCCTTGGTGACAGTCTCAAAGAAGTCAACCAGGTTCAACAGACAAGATCTGCCAGTTGACAAATCCAAACTGGGTGGGGTCAAATGCTTGGTCATTGCCTATGTCCTTGTTTATGAGATCTATAATAATACGCTCCATGGCTTTACAGATCAGACTTGTCAAACTAATAAGGTGATAGTTTCCTGGGTCAGTAGTGGCACCACCTTTGTGCAAGGGGATGACGATGGCAGTTCTCCACTCTGTTGGAATGAATCCGGTATTTAGTCTGTGGTTGAATAGGATGCTCAATGACAAAGCCAGTTCTTGTTGGAGATGGTGTAGAATACAGCCTGGGATACTATCAGGTCCCATGGAAACTGTGTTCTTTGCCTTGGATAGGGCCTTCAACACTTGATCTATGGAGATGTGAGGTATGGGACAAGGTTTCCTGACAATCATTACACTCTTGTTAAGATCTTCCAAACATAAAGCCCTTTTCACCTCTGTGATACTAAGTAGTTATCCCAGATGTTTCAAGGCAGGTAGTTTGGCAGATTCAATGCAAAATTGTGACAATTAAGAAACATGTTTGCTTAGCAATCTGCAGCTCTGAACGAATATGTACAAGGCCACACAGTCGATAAACTTATAAAACCACAGAAAAATCTAAAAATATTCAAACAAGCTCATTGGCTAGTAACAAAATGGCACACTTCAAGGTTCTACAGCAACCAGAGGTCTTACTCTGCATGTTTTCCATTTCACTGCATTACATTGATGTCAGGTGAGCATGTCTTATTTCTCGAATTTAGGAAAAGAAGCTATGCAAATAAGTTTCACCTGTCTCATAGGTGGGATCACTGAACTCCTTCATATTTTCATATTTAACCATTTCTGTATGTTTACTGACCTTGAAACAACCACTTCTTAATGGGAGAGGCCATGATCTAAAATCATTAACATACAGATTAAAGACTGATAGAAAGTCTTTAGCACCCATAATATCGAGGGCATGGAAACATGGTTTCCTTCCAATTTACTAAACAACATTCCCAAGTACCACAAACATTAACCAGCTACTACAGTGCTCTTTTACTTTCTGCATTTACTTCCTCTCTTACCCTCTGCCACTTGGAACTCCTCCTAGAACCCAGTCCTTCTCCACTATAAACCATCCTTTACCTCACCTTTTCTCTCTCTCTTCAGATTTCTAACTCTGAATTCCTAAAAAAAAAAAAAATCTTTCTCTGTACATAACCTTTGCTCACAAACCTGTAGCATTTATACTTTGTAAATATTACTTAGACTATATAAATCATGTTTTCTTCTTTTAAATAATGCTTTTCATCATTTGCATGCTACCACTGTTCTACAACTTTATAACTTGTATAATTGTCAATGTCTGTGGAGCTTTGCTCTTCGGGTCTCCACTGAAAACGGGCTCTTCCAAGCCCAGTGGACTACCCCAGTCATCAAACTGAAATAAAATAAATAAATAAATACATAAATTGAGTAAAGGCCCTAGCATGTGATCTCCATGCAGTGCAAGAGCTACACCCCCTTTCTTCATTGCAATTAGCCAATGCAACTTCTGGCTTAGAACAGACATGCTTTTCCGGTGAATCGAGTTCTGGTACTGCAATTTGAAGCTGTTACTCAGCCAAGATGCTGGGGTGTGTGACTTATTTTCCTCACACACAATGGCCTAGAAAAACAATGACATCTATTGATAAAATAAAATATATCCAAAACTAAAGACATTATAGAGCGGGATCTTTAAATTTTGTTCATAGACAGTTACTCTTGGACCATGCATCTAAATTACTTGTTATGGGACATCACCCAGACCATTTCCATAATATTGTGAAATGCAAGCTAGGAGAGTCAGAACTTAAATGCAAAGAAGCACAGGAAAGTTATCTTACTGACCTGAAATAAAAACAGCTTAAGTAGCTGAGTGTAGTTATGTTACTGCGCTTTTTGCACATCATGATATTAACAGAATCATTACTAGGTTTAATTTTTTTATACTTATGGCAGAAAAGGACAGTGGTTTCTGAATAAAAGTGGCAAGAGTTGGTGACGTCACCTGTTTAGACCTGAATAAATGTTCATTACCTGTACTCATAAATCGAGGGATTAAAAACAAAGTTTCTTTACTGATATTATTCACGACTTGCTCTGCATATTTTCTATTTCACTGCATTACAATGATTTCAACAAGTGGGCATGTCTCACTTCTCAAATTACAAAATAAAAAGTTGTAGTCTTTGCAAGACATCATTAAACAACTGTGATCACTTGCAGACAGCATGGCGGAGTCATCAAGTAGGTGTGTTGCCCATAACACCAAATGTCTTTGTCATGCATCTCATTTCAATAATACCCTGGTCTAAAAGTTGCAACTAGTCTAATAACTATACATTCTTTTTTCAATGTAAATATATACTCTTCCCATCCTGATATACCCTGCTTTGTCCAGTGCCACCTACTGAACTGTAAGTGAAAGTAATTCCCAGTTATAGCAATAAACATTTTTAATTTTCTGTTTTTGTGCAATGGGAATTATCATAAAATATATTGGTGATATGTAGGCATATATTAGCACAGGGCTTTTAAAATATACTGGGAACATATCTAAGACTTGTGAAGTGAAAAGTCCTCTAATCAAAATTTTTGCCAGAAGTAACAGCTACTTGTTTTTAGTTAGTGCATGTTATTTGGTACTTGTACAGAAGTGAAGGCTGTCCTTTTAGCTCAAGGAGTTTCATGGATGCCTTTGTTTCTAAGAGAAGTCCTAATGATTTAACTTTTGTACTTCTGATAGTTTTTTTTTTTGCATGATTAAACAGCAGTCATTTATTTTCTCCCTGCAGCTGAACATCATCTGTCACTAGCTCCACTCCTCATTCACTGTGTCACTGTTTACCAGACCTAAAACTTTTTTGAGCAAATTGTTAAATGGACCAAACTGCATCATCTTCCCATTTCTTTTTCTGCACAGTATATCCATGTCGAATCTCTGCAGCCCACTTTCTGTGCTGCTGGTGTGCACTGTGCCCTATTACCAGCCTCGAATTCTTCCTTGACTGTAAATCTTTAAGGTAGTATTAGAGCTTCTAAAACCCATATCCTCGCACACATCCTTTGCAGATTGTGGTTTGCTTCTGGAAACTGTGCTTTTCATTTGAATTCATAAGTGCTGTGTGCGTGTCTTAACAGAACATCAACAGGAAGTATTCTGAATGTGCTAATGGTTTCTTTTAATTTCCTTCATTTTACAGAACTGGTTAGTATACTGACCACCATTTAACCTGTCTAAAAGGTAGTAGTTTGAAATGTGGACACAAAAATAGAAAATCCAGATTTGGGTAGTGCTAAATTGATATTTCTCAGAATATTTCATTTTTTCTGAGGTATGTTGATCTCAGACATATATATATATATATATATATATATATATATATATATATATATATATATATATATATATATATATATATATATATAAACACTGTATATATGGGTCTGCTTTATTTTGTTGACTCTCATTTCACTGAATGTCATTTCACCCCGACCACTTTGCTGAAAACACAAATTACTGAAAACTCATTTCACCGAATCTCGTTTCACTGAAGTGAAGTACTGGCACTGTGTAGAGTACTATAAGGCAAGTAAAAAGTATATGTCTTTTTCCCCACTGTAGTGCAATCCTAGAGTTAGTATATATAGTTAGGGGGGAGTGGATGTTACAGCCCTCCACATTGGGGGGTGTGGGGGGGCATAACACCCACCTTGTTTGTTTTATATTGTATTTTACCAAAAACTTCCAAACAATACATTTTAAACAATAGACATTCATAGTTACAACACCAGCGACTAATTCTCTCCAGAAGACAATATGTAATCAAACTAAGTGGGGGGCTACTACCCCCACACCCTTCGAAGTGGGGGGGCTGTGTCCCCCACACACCCCTAATCATATATACTAACTCCAGGATTGCACTACAGTGGAGAAAAGGGCATATACCTTTTACTTGCCTTACAGTACTCTAAACAGTGCCATATATACTAACTGCAGTTCAGTGAAATGAGATTCAGTGAAACAAAGTAGACCCATAAATACATATAAATTCAGTGTGTGTGTGAGGGGGGGATTTCACCCTCACCAGGGTGCAGTGGTGCTCACCCCCTGCAAAAAACAAGTTTAAGGGAAAAGGAATGTTTGATGTTCATTTTTCTCCTGCATTTTGACACTCCACAGATCTTTCCAAGAGACAGAGTTGAAGGCTTTTTAAAAATCAATAAAGATACCTATAGAAGGACCTTGTCACTTGCACTTTTTTTGGATCATAGAAATTAAAGCTCTGCCATGACTGATGTTACCTCTGCTCTTGATAAAGCCACCCTGTGCAGGATGGATTAAAGAAGGGACCAGGTCAGCAGACCAGTAAACTATATCATGACCATCTCTAAATGACCAACTAAAATGTGTCTATATCTCAATTTCATTACAAGCATATTACAAAATGCAGTAACTGATAAATGGTTCAGTGCCTGTTGTTTAACTTTTGTTACTCTGCAGAGAAGGCCATTTAGTAGCTTAACATAGGTATATGAAGTAAGGCATTTCTGTTCCCTAGTTTCTGCTTCGAGTATCAATATATCCTATCTAGGTCTGCTTAGTATATTGTTTTTTTTCACTAATTCTTCTTAAAACTGACATGACTTATCCAAGGGCCACTTAGATTAGCATTACCATAATCAGTATTCTGATATGAATTGGGAGCCCATGTTTTTTTCTCTTATAAATCCTGATATGGGTTTTCCCCTTAACTTAATTCATCACCTATCAAAGGCAACTTGTGTCTTTCAGCTTTTCCCGGTTAGGGGTCACCACAGCGGAACTCCGGTCCGCTAATGATTGGCAGTAGAGTTTTACATGCTGGCTTGCTAGGCCTAACGCACAACCTTCAATGAAGGAATGCCCATTCACGCATGTCGTCACACAGAAGATGCTCTAACTGAGAATCGAATGGGCAACGTCTAACTGTGAGGCGACAACACTACCACAGCATCAGCACCACAGTTTTGATTATAATTTCCTTCACCAGAAGTTCTATGAGTTTCTCTTACTCTTCTTCAGAATTTGTTTTACTCGCTTTACCATTCTGACTTTGCTTCTACTTGTTTGTCTGTGTTTGTATAACAGTGAGAAGCTCAGTATTCTGTACAAGTTCCCCATTCCCCTTTCTTTTAGTCGAGGGTTCATCTGTTTCCTACACCTTCTCCCATTATCTAGTGACACTGGTTTCCCCTGTCAGTCACTATGTTAGCTTTACTTAAACTGTTGGAATCTTCTGGTTAGAGTCACCTTGTGAGACACTGCTGACACTGGTTATTACTATTTTAACCACTGGGGCTTCTTGTTAAGATTCAGTAACTGATTTGTGTAATCATTCTAGCTCCTTTTGTCTCTTGCAGATGTATATGTTTGCCTTGATGAGCTATTTATTTGCGGCAACATGCCTCATTGTGGCTTTTACCCTGTACAATTCATAGCTGTTTAAAATCTAAAATGCTTCGGTTAAATATCACATCACATGTTAAGTTAGGCACTAGAGTCACATCAGTTTTCTGTCTTCTAGTTGTTTTACATTTGCAGACATTTTGTACTACGACTAATGTAATCATACTAACTGAATCCAACAGTATTTGCATTGCTCTTCCTTGTATGGCTATATATTGTATTTGCCAAGTCTAGCAGCAGCACAATAACTCTATAGTAGTTTGAAATATGTCCTTTTCTGGAACATTTAAAACCTTACACAGTGATAATGGTTCTTTTCTGTATTCAAATCAACATATTTAGGCACTACTTATTGTTAACCATATGTATATATGAGTCCAGCTTGGTATTTGCAATTTAACAACAAACATTTCATTTAAAAAAAATGGTGTTCAGAAGACACTGTGTCGGTCTGCGATACCCACTTTCTTGAGCTGCTACTGAGTGCTGTTTTAAATTTATATACAGCCAAGATTTCTATAGTTTTACTTGTAATACTTACATGTGGATTAGTAGTTGCGATATATATGTATTAAATCAAGCACGTGTGGCCTTATCCATTTGTCCATACAAACTGTTTACTTGTGCAACTTAAGGGACTTTACTTCCAGTGAAGTTCGAGACCTAGCTAACATATCTGTTTTCATCTATGGTAGTTCTGTGCATCAGAGTCTTATAAGTCACTATGACTTTTCAGTGAGTCCCCCATTAGATAATATGAGCCAGTTCCGTCCAGCAATATACTTCTCCATAGACACTAGACACACCTCCACATTTTCCAATGATCCAAATTTTTTCAAAGGTCAACTAGGTTTTGGAATTCTCAGTGAGTTATTCATAATCATTGAAATATGAATTTGGAGGCAGAGTAGGTGCTTGCTACTGGCTGCACAGCTTTTTTGCAGAGCTATAGTACAACTCACTAGGGTCTTCCCAAGCCTTGAAGGAAGCACAGTAGCTGCACTTTCCATACACACAGCTCAACAGCAAAACAAAAGAGCGGCTACATAAAGATTAGGACACAAATATTTCATATTATGGGAGTGTTCCATATTTTTTCCAGAATAACACATTGTATACACAGAAGAGTTTTAACAGTGCTTCCTTTTTTCATTTCAGTACTCAATTTTATTAATAGCTTCTCAAGTATCACTGCACAACAGGTTCCTTCTGCTAGGCAAGGGAATAATTTGATATTGTGGCAAACTATTGTGGATCTAATCTATGCCACTAAATGCTTGTGTGCCACTTAGTAGATATTCTCAGATAGCTTATATAATTTGCATCATGGTCACATATGGTATAAAGCACTGTATGTAATATGTGCGGAAAGATGGCTTGGACAAGTCAGTAACTCAAAAGTCAGCACACTCGCCATTAATTGTGGCAAATTAGAAGACAATGTTTTTAGTTTTCTGCTGACCCAAACACCAAATGAAGTCTTCCATAAACATATATTTCTGTGCTAACTTCAGCCTCAAAGACAATTAATTTTATAAAAGATCATCTAATGCCTCCCATAAAAGCATGCGTTCATACACAAAAAAAATCTACCAACTTCTGAAACACTGAAGTAGAACAGTTTTAGTGCCTTCTGTCTCTCCATTAAATCCCCACAAAAAGGATACCATGCCACAAAAACATCTGCAGAGCTCAAAACAGTTTGTACTCTCCCCATAGCAAATAAATTAGCATTCCCAGGTTACACTTAGAAGGTCGAGGTGGGTTCGGATGAACCCACTTTAGTCGACGTCAGGAGGTCAAACGGCAACAATGTAGAACCTGACATTGTCGAAATACAAATGTCTCCCCCATCTTGAACCATGTTAAAGCCTGTTCTGAGGTTTACAGCTATTTGTATTTTGACAATGTTGGAATTTGACATTGTCGGTTTTGCGGAAAGGGGTTGACGATACCATCATTCGATGGTGCATTTTCAACCTTCCGATGGTAAACCAACATTCCCTGTGCATTTTGAAATTGCTCAGTATATGCACAAATAAATTAACACAGGAGTTATGGGTACCCCTTTTGACCTTGCCTCTTCATATCTACTATCTGCCCAAAAGCCCATTCACTATTCATCTTACTATCACTGTCTCATCTATCCAGTTATTAGCTTTAGAACCTATCCTGAATTCAAATATTTGCTGCAAAGCTTCACTTTAAAAATCATCACATTATTTCTGATCAATACTACAACAAAACTCCCCATCCTGCTTTGATAACACATCGAAAATATTATTTAAAATCTATACAATGCTACGTCTCATTCTGTATAACTAAGACATAGAATATGTGGCAATATAAACTTCTTAATGGACTTTTGTATATGATTTCACTGCATTTAAACATTAACATATAATTACATTTTAGTCAATCAACAAATTTAACTGTATTATTTCCTTTCCAAAGTGGTTCCAAATTTGCTGCTTTGCCAAGTTTAATCTCTCCATTACAAACCAGTATTTACACTACAGGAGTCCCACTTCAACATACATAAATAATACATATAACAATACAGTAATACAATAACTTCTCTAAAGCAAATTTCACACTCCTCAAAACCGAGGTGAAATCCTTCAAAGCCCCCAGGCCTGTGGAAAATACGGCCCAGACTGCAGAATCCTTTATAAATGCATTCTATGAATACCTTCAGGAATGCATGGATCATGCAATCCCAAATAAAACCAAGACCCAATCCTCCAAAGGCAGATGTCCTGTCTGGTGGACCCCAGCCATAAACAAACTATACAATAGAAGGAGGAAGCTACTACATGATAGAGCAAAATCCCAAAAAGGGAAGGCATCTCTGATCAGTATTAGCAAAAAACTAAGGGCACTCATAAAATCGTCTAAGGCCAGCTTTGAGAGAAAAATTGCACAGGACACTAAGGATAATCACAAGGCTTTCTTTAGTTATGTTAGGAACCTGGGTGGAAATTCCCAGATATGCTCAGAATTAGTCCAAAATGACCAAAAATACACCGAACCCACAGACATTGCCAACATTCTAGCTGACAGGTTCAATGCAAACATCTCCCCCCCCTCCCCACCGAAAGGGTAAATATCTATCCCAGCAGAGTGCTGCCCCCCTGACATCTCAGATGCTCAAGTAAGAGACACCCTCTCCAAAGCAAAAAACACAGCATCAATGGGACCAGATGGTGTCCCAGGCTGCATCCTACATGAACTCCAAGAAGAGCTAAACCCAAACATAAAACAACTGTTCAATCTCAGCCTTACTACAGGATATGTACCCAAAGAGTGGTGTACAGCAACACTGGTCCCTCTCCACAAAGGTGGTGCCTCAACGGACCCTGGAAACTATCAGTCCGTAAGCCTGACTAGCTTGGTCTGCAAAGCTATGGAAAGGATCATCATGGACCTCATAAATAAAGATATTGGGGACCTACAGACACTGGATCATACCCAGTTCGGCTTTGTTAAGGGCAGATCCTGCCTCTTAAACCTGGTCGACTTCTTTGAAATAGTCACCAAGGCCATTGACGAAGGGAAGGTGGTCCACACAGCCTACCTGGACCTCGCAAAAGCCTTTGATACAATACCCCACTCGGGCATTATAGATAAGCTCACCAGCTTAAATATAAACCCCTATGTCACTAGATGGGTTGCAAACTGGCTCAAGGACAGAATCCACATGGTTAGAATTGCTGGAGCCATGTCAGACTCCAAACCAGTTACAAGTGGCGTCCCACAAGGCTCAGTCCTGGGACCTCTCTTGTTTGGTATATATTTCTCTGAGGTACAGGTCAACACAGAAGGACTGTGGCTAACCAAGTTTACAGATGACTGCAAGCTGGGCGCCATAATCGACTCTCCAGCCAACACAAGCATCGTCCAAAAGGGCCTCATAGAAACAGACAACTGGTGCCAGAGCCATGGCCTCAAGCTAAATGCCAAAAAGTGTATAGTCATCCCCTCTGGCAAAAACAAAGTGCCCACAAATTACCCCATAGGTGGTAATTCATTAAGTACAGAAGAAGTAATTAGGGACCTGGGGACCCAAGTTGATAGCAATTTCTCATTTGACAACTACGTGGCCAAAGTGGTTAGAAAAACATTTTATATAGCCCACCTAATCATGAAGGGATTCACATCTAGATTAGGGGAGGTCATCGTGCCTCTTTACTCATCCCTCATCAGGCCCATAATCGAGTACAATGCCCCTTTTGGGATGTACCTTACCAAACACCTGCAGCAACTGGAAAGACCCCAAAAGTACCTCACCAAGAGGATCAAAGGGCTCAAACAGATGCCATATTCTGCCCGGTTAAAGAAACTCCAGCTCTACTCAGTGGCATACCGCCTGCTCAGAGGCAACCTGTGCCTGATGTATAAAGCCATGTCCAACCCGGAATTAAGGGACATGCTGCACCTCAAAAAATCCAAATCCCATCGAGCTACATGCTCGAGAGACTTGAACCTCAGCACTGAAATAAATAGGACATGCTGGAGGGACAGATTCATAACCCAGAGGCTCCCTTCACTCTGGAATAAAATCCCAGTCCAGGTTAGGCAGAGTCCCTCATTGACTCTCTTGAAGAGGAATCTTGATGAGTGGATGGGAGATCATAGGTTTACCCCGGGTATCACTTCTGTGTCACTGTTAGACAGAGGCACAGTATACTAACCTCGAAAAAGGGCATAGCAAAATTAATTTAAAATGGGTGGCGAAAGCCAAACATACTCTGGCTAGGCTTATAAATGCCCTAGGGCAGATAGCCTAGTATGAACCTATGAACCTATGAATCTATAAAGAAGAACATTCCTAGGGGCCAATTCATATGGGCTTCTACAATGAACAGTAGAGATATAGATTTTGAAAAGGAGATACAGGTTATCACTTTGTTTTTAGGCAGAGCATATGATTAAGAGCTTTTGTTACATACTGCTGAAGAGATATGACCAAAACGTAAAACACTAAATGTAAAGCAGTCATTTGCAGTTATGTTTTTAAAACTCTGAATGACTGATTTTTAAGTAAGATAATTTCAAAGCAGTTATTAGATTATTTATTAGTGCTTAATCCTATTCTTTCTATTTTACAAGATCAACTGAAATTGCATAAGGATGGTCAGAACCCATCCTTTAGACCAACAGTCTCAGGACAAGGATGGGTTACTCACCCCATGTCAATATATGTAGAGAAAAACCTAAGACCAGTTCTTGAGAAGTTGAGACATGTGACACATGGGACACTAAGCAATTAATATGTGACTTCCCTCATTCAGTGATGTCATGAACAAGAATTGAAGGACTGTTTATTGGTTACATTAGACATAAATTCTCTGTTTACAGTGATACCTCATAGTTATGGCATAGATGCTGTGAAGAAATATTTGTGAAAAAAAAGTAGTTATGATGAGATCCATATAGATCTCATATGCATGTTAATAGAACTCATTCCAGAGAATAATGTTTTTCTATTTGATGGGACTTATTATTTACAACAACTAGGCATAGCTATGGGCATATCGTGTGTGAACAGCTACGCTAATTTAGTTCTATCATACTTGGAGGAAAATAATGTTCTTGAACATGATGTCTATACTGATAAGATTGTTCTCTATAAAAGATTTGTTGATGAACTTTTTCTATTATGGACTGGGACAAATGAACAACTAGAACAATTCATAACTTATCTGAATATTGGTACAAGTTTTTTGAAATTTACTTATGTGATATCTACAAGTAGGATAAATTTCCTTGATATAACCATAGATAAAGATGAATACGATAATTTATCTGCACAGTTATATAGGAAACCATGTCGTAGGAACAATATGCTACCAAAGGATAGCATGCACCCATCCCATATTTATAAAAATATTATAAAGGTGCAAGGTATGCAGGTCTGAAGGATAGATAAAGATGATGACAAGTTCAACACTGACATGGACAAGTTTAAACAAGACCTTCTTGAATGTAATTATTCTCCCAAAGAAAATGAAGAAGGGTTTGCACAAGTTAGAGATCTAAGAAATACCACAGCTAAACCATATATGCTTAATAGCATGGATGTACTTGGACATAGTAATACATATAACCACCAACATAGTTATGAGAAGAGATAGTATGGGAAGCAGGTAATACCTGTTAGGTTACAGTATTCTAGAAATGTCACTATGATCCATGACATTGTAACCAATAATTAGTCTATTTTACGATCTGATGGAGACGTAAAAGAATTGATAGTGATATGCCTTTGTTTGGTTTTAAAAATAAGAACATTTTAAAAAGGCTATTATGCCATCCCAATGATCAAAAACAGCATAGTAGCATTAACAGAAGTTTAAAACCATGTAATAAATGTAATATATGTGATGTTTTAAGTCTGAGTGATAGATTTGTTTATCCAGTCACTCAGGTTGTATATGATTTTAAAGTTGAGGCTACTTGTACTACAAGAAATCTTATTTATTTAGCAATATGAAAGGAATGTAAGTAATTTTATGTGGGTATGACTAACAGATCTTTGCGTGAAAGAGTAAAGGAACACCTGGCTTCTATTCATAATAAAGATGGTGAAAGAAGTGCACTGGCTAAACATGTTATATCCTATGAAGCTTATAGTTTCAAATTTTTGGTAATGCAATGTATCATGTTGAATCCATGCCTGAGTGATGTGAGAAATGTAACTGAACAAAGTGAATTAAAGTAGATAGTTGAATTACAGGTTGATCGAGTCCCAGGTTTGAATGACAGGGCCTCGATTAAGCTTTACATAGCAGCCAAAAGGTTCAAATAACAGAATTTTACTGTTTTAGCATGACAAGGAGTATCTTAGTCATATTGTTAGCATTTCACACAATACACATGCATTCTGAAAAAAATATGTATCTATATATATTTTAGATTTTAAACATAATTTTAATTGCTTCTAGGACACAAACTTTTATATATAAATTAGCGTACAAGATAAAATTAAGTAGTTATATTACTTGAAGTTAATTGATTAACATGATGTGATGTATATAAAAGTAGGAAGTGATGTTAATTTATTATGAGGTCTGATGAAGCATCATATGGATGTAAAAGTGCTTACCCACTTGTTTTTTACTGCATTGGATTATTAAACATCTGAACTATCTTCCCTGCTTCCTTGTCATTTTGTTTATTTTTCTACTAAAAATATATGCAAGAGGGGAAGTGGCTTTAAGAACTTATGCCAACTACACATTACTTTCTTTAGTTATGACCAACAGTTGTCATACCTAAATAAGCTTTACACAATGAGTTAAAGGGCAGAGTTACTATCACTGGCACCTCAGGAGTTCACCCACAACAGTAACAGCCCAGTGTTTCTAGTGCAAACTTACCAACAGTAATTGAGACTTAGCCATAGTGTTTTCTCATACACACACACACACACACAAAAATGTTTCCCAACAAAGACTACTAATATTTTCTCAGTGACAATATTCCTTTCCTGTACTGTGTCTCTATCAAATTATTTTATAATCTACTTTAATATATCTCTTTAAAAATCTATACAATACTAACATCTCCCTTCCTACATAATTTTGTAACTAACTCATTTACGTATCTTGAACTCCTTACAAACCTTTCTTGACTGAAATGAAAGAACACAACTTCTTTACAATAATGTTTCCCTTCTGCAGTATCAATCCATTTACCTCCTGCAAGATTTTACAACTGGAACAACTGTACAGACTTACAATTGTTGATGTAAATACTTTACAGTATATATCTCTCTTACAATTATGTTTTTTTTTTTCCATGAGAACTGAAATTGTTTTTTTGAGAAGTACCTGAAATTAACTTGCTAATATAAATGTACTGTGGTGGAGCTTTTCTCTCCAGGCCGCCACTGAAAATGGGGTCTGCCCAGTAGAACTTCCCGTTCAACAAAGACAAATAAATAAATATTACCCCAAGATCTCATTTACTGAAGACTCTTCCAATTAACCAACAAACACTGTAAGAGCTACTAGTCAAGTAGTTTTCCTTCAAAAAGAGTGGATATAAACAGTCCTACAAATGTTATGAGGATACAGTTCAATAATAAAATAAGAAACCACCCAGAAGCTTACATGAATGAACTAATGAAAACTATTTTCTTTCAGAAATATTTGCTTATACACACAAGACACTATTGTATTTATACAGTGAAAATAAGATAAAATATCTCATACAGATATACTAATGACAAAAATCCTCCAACTGCATGTGTTATTAATTCCACATACTTATACTAGTTGACTTAAGTCTCAGGATGAAAACGCAGTCCAACAAGTCAGTGCTTGATTTAATTTTCTTGACAAGTTAGTATATCCAATGCTTAGAAATCAACAACAGACAAAACAAAAGGAGGACAACAATAGCTCTGGCTCAGTCTACTCCAAGTCAAGTTAAAAGTCTCCAACAAAATGTGAAATAAGAATAGCTGCAGCTCTGGTTTCGTATACTCCACAAAGGTTAGATGTATTGCAAATTCCAAAAAGCAGTATCAGACAAAACATTTAAAAAGGAAAGCAACGGCTTGTGTTTAATACAGTGCACAGAATATACAGGTAGGCATAATGATTAAGGTGTTTACCTTAAAGACACAAGGTACAGGGTTTTATTCTCACATGGGGTGATTGTCCAGGCTTAAAATGCCCCACAAGGGCAGCTAGCCTATTACTAATCTATAAACATATACACAGATTTCCAAGCTGAAATAACAGCCTCAGACAGAAACTGTGAAAAGGACAGCAGTAGCATCTCTGGCTCAGTAAACACCATGCAAGTTAAACACATTCTCAAACATAAAAAGTATCTGTGTTTTGTTTTAAAACCAGTTGCTAGAATGCACAGAGATTTTATTGTGCAATGATATATTTCATTGTGCCTAGAAAATACCAGACTTGACATGAGTAAACAATTCCATTTAAATAAAAATTACAACAGTTGTATCATTCACACTTTAATTGAGATGCATAACTGTTTACATTTTAAATCAAAGACAACATACACCATCTGACATTTAGCTTATAAAAGACTTCTGATGGTTCAGGCTGTGTAAACATTATACTACAGAATCTATAACAGATGTCTAATATCCTAAGAAAGCATCGGCATTTCTTCATAGACATGATATAAAAATACATAAATCCCATTGCCGTTGTAGTACCATGTTTAATCACTGAGAAAACAAAGCTACAATATATATCTATTTGCAGCTTGACTGGTCAAAATTCACTGCATTCACATTTCTGTTTTACACTGGTTATTAAGCTTTGAATGAAATATATTTTATTCCATCTCCATTACATGTATTCTCAAATATTCATATCTATGTCTTATCAGCTGTGAATACTACACACAGTGTTTTGGGAAATATATTGCAATATCCCTGTGTTCTTAAAAAAATAATACACTTGACTGTAATGACTGTCTCAGTGTACAGAGGAAATGTTATTTACTACATATTGTTTGCTATTTCTGTTGCTTGCTAATGTGCAGAATAGATACAGTAAGACAAGTATGTATGTGATTTCTTTAGCGCTGGAACAACCCGCAAGCACAAAAGTATCATAACCTTTAATTATCCCTGCTTTGAAAGGCTCTTTGTTTAATATTTTCCAAGAGTAAACCATCAAAGTTTTTAATGACCATGTCAGGATACAAACCCAAATGCTGCATATCCTAGCCCAGATGACTCATTTTAAACTCTGCAAGTGCTTCTGTTTTAAGCCTTGTGAATTATTTATACGTTTGCTCATGGAAAAATAACCATCTCACACTGCATTTTATGCTTATTGGAATGTATTATGCATAATGTGCCTGAGAGTCTGAATGTCATTTTGCTTACAGGCAGAAAAAAGCTACATAAAGGCCTTTTATTTATCTGATATATTGCTGGCTGCTGGTTTGTGACCAACTGCTTTATTGTTATTTATATAGTTTCTTGTATAGCTGAAGTACTAAATAAGTCATATGAATGTTACGTATGCTTAATCTATGAATAGGTAACCCTATATCAATCTCGTAACATTTTTTTTATGAGAATGAGCTGTTTTCATGCCACTGCATTGTGTTTTCCAGGTCATTATTATTTAACTGAACTTACTATCATGATTCAAATGAGTCAGCTCTGACTGCTGGTTGGAATACAATATGTGCAACAATATTCTTAAGATCAGAATACTACTATATTTATAACCCACGACTATTCTTGTCACCATACACCAAACTCTATTAAGTCAAAACTTAGCCACTATGAACATGCATTTATAAATGTTGAGGTAACTTTGCATTCACAAAATGACAACTTGTACTGCAGGTTTTATGTCTTAACATGATGCATAAAACACATTTTAGACTGTATCTCAGTGACTGCACATGTTAGACTTGACAGCTAAGTAATGACTTTTTTTGAGTTTTGAAGAAAATACTGAAAGTTTCTAAGTCATATGTCTACAATTACTTACCAGACATCCACCCATTACTTCTGTGACTTTTACACTGCTATCTTATTAGCACAAAGGGTTATAGTCTTATTTCAAGATGTTGCTCTCACTGAATTCTTCTAGATTAATGGGAGTCTATCTACAACAAAAATGAAACATTTTGGAGCTGTAATTCAAAGACATTATCATGTAGAATTAGATGATGTATGTACCCCAAGCTAAAATAAACTAGAACTGTTCAAAGCCTGTGATCTGGAGAACAAAAATATATTTAAATTTATTTAAAAGTAATCAAACCTGAGAATGTAGCTATCATTATTGAATTTCCCCACACAACAGACAAAATATTTTCTGAGCTTTAGACCTCTGCTGAGTAGTTAGTAATCTGCAACTTAAGAAAAAAATCTGCTCCGTCAAATCAAACATATGAACTTACTCACCCTAAAATGTGATTCAACTTAGCATAATATTACTGCACTAAACCCATTATGCATAATCGAGTCTCCTCTTTCATCTTACAGTTAGCTTTACTAATCTAGCTACTAGTATCCATATCGCCACCATTTCTACAACTCATACTTAACTCTATCCTCCCTTTTCTATTTCACTTATGCAACTTTTCAAATATCTGGCTCATTAGATTTTCCGTATATGAATTGTTTGTAAGATTTTCCATGCTTACACCTAAATGTAAATTATTATTTGTATACTGCACATTTTTTAACATTACTGGGCTGAGCCTGTAACTGTTCATTCTCTAATCAGTGTTTTAATCGGGTAAACAAATTTAAATAAAATATATAAAAAAAACAAATAGCTCAACATCTGATAGTTATGACAAGTTTAGTTTCAGAACATTATAGATGTGTAATATCCCTGCCGCCCCAAGACAACATACAGCTACAAGTATTTATAAACTGCACCAAGGCATAATTCTGAAATGTGAGGAATATCAGATTAGAAAAAAACATCTCTTATTTACCCAGGGGCTGGGGGTCTGAATATTATCATGTTCTTCCAAAACTGGATAATTGTAGTGGAAAAGCTATTACTGGGTCATCCTCAATCCTTGATAAGTGTTTATTGATCTGTACTATCATTTCCTTATTTAAAAGTTACATTATTTCTCTACAAATTCCCACAATGGCATAACGGATATTGGAACAGTGTTTATAAAATAACAAACCCGGTTGGCCTCATCATTCCAAAAGGGCCATTAATGCATAGCTATAGCCAAAGAAAATACAAATTTGAATAAACACAGTTCAAGATACATATTCCACAATAAAAAAGACATTAAGCAAAGTTATCATTTACCATTAGCCTTATGTTTTCCTCTTTGGGAGCTGTTTAACATTTTAGGATTGGTGCTAAATTTTACTTGCTTTCTGTTAGCCCTAATAGAGGCCTAGGTACAGTTCAGGTATTCACAGTATGGGCAGCCACTCACCTAATTCAATGGCAGCTGATTTACTCAGCAAGTTGCATAGTCTAGAAAAGTTTTAGAAGAGGCATCTAATGTAAGGGCAGAATCACTGGCAGATCAACAGGAGCTGGAGAGCCTACCAGCAAGACTTAAGTAAAAGTGATCCATGACAGTTACTGTCACAAAAGGAAATACTGCCAGCCCAGCTATCTGAAATTTTGTAAATACTTGTGCATCATTTGTGAATATTAATATGGTTTATATAGAAGTGTGACAGAAGGAGATACTGCCAGCACAGCTATCTGGAATTTTTTAAATAGTTATATGTCATTTGTGAATATCAACAAGATGCAATTGCTTGTGTTACCACTATAATTGAACTGCATGTTGTCTGTATATCAAGCTGATGGTACACAAGTGTGCGTGTAAAGTACTGAGCTTAAGGATGTGTCCACAGTGTACCCTACTGGGAAAGAACAGAAATGTATATGAACTATTGTACCTCTGTAAATGTATATGTTTTAACAGTGTGAACTAGAACATAGATGGTTAACTTGCAAAACTCCAAGAAAGTAGTTGAAATTAAATTGTTTTATAATCATCCTATAAAAGTTAGTTTCAATGTAGCAAGGAGACAGGATGTCTAGAACTAGAGTGCCTTCTGCATTGTATTGTAAGTGTTGTATTGTTTTATGTCTTCTAGCAGCTGCAAACATTTGAAGGCTATGTAATTTCACAGGGAGATGGTAGATACTGCATCAGTGGGGGTTGTTTGCAAGCCTGGGAACTGAAGGCAGGTGACAAAAAGTTATGTCACGCTGCAAGTATCCCAGCAGCAATATATGAGATATTAATTTAAGAACTGGCTGGGAGAGAAAGAGACAGGGCTTTTTACATTTGTCTTTGACCTGACAACATCCACTCACCACCTCTGCACTGGCCTTGCTGCAAGTAAGTTAACTAGGGTACAGTAATTTCTCTTAGATTCAGTTAGGAACATAGTAAAGATTAGGTTAGATGTTTTCTGTATTTATCTGAGACTGTCCTGCAATGTTGTTTTAAATATTTCCTGTGATTTTGAACTCAGAAGTCACTGTGAATACATATCTAGTATTGTCTTGTTCTTTTATTATTTATTATTAAATATATTTAATCCTTTCAATTGTGGCTGGTCTGTTTAGAGATATTTAAGCTCTTAGTGTACTTGCATATGTATTTGGTGACACTGTACAGGCCACTCCTAATAGCCTGGCCCTTGGTCAAACTACCATTTGCATTAATATTAACATTACACAGTAAGATTGGACACCCTTTGTTAAGGGCCTTAAAGTAGCTGGTAAAGAGTTGGCTGGTGGCAGTGATAACTACCTTATAATCTGGGCAAAAGAGGGCATAGCTAGTAAACCTGTGCTAGCCTTTCCCATGAGTGTGTGTTTGTATATAACTCATATCTCAAGGTGTCTGTGTGTGTGTGTGTGTGTGTGTGTGTGTGTGTGTGTGTGTGTGTGTGTGTGTGTGTGTGTGTGTGTGTGTGTGTGTGTGTGTGTGTGTGTGTGTGTGTGTGTGTGTGTGTGTGTGTGTGTGTGTGTGTGTGTCAGCTACTTGGGCAGGGACAAGAAGCACTGGCTGGACAGAGAGGGTGCTGGAGGTCTTGGCTTGGCCACTCAGTTGACAGCTCAACTCTATAGCTGCTCCAGTGGGGTGTCTTTCTGGGGATCTGGAGAAAGAGGGAGAAACCAGCCCCAGACTGTGGTATGTGTGTGCTCTTAAGTGAAATTGCATTTTACAGTGTGTATGTAATTGTCATCCTCCCAGTGTGTACGTCCCCCCCCCCCCACTGCTGCCAGTGGTGAGGATTATGGCTCCTTGATTACTGGGCCAGTGCAAGGGTGTCACAGTCATCTTCCTTAACTACAGAAAATATTGGAGGTCAGGTAAAGCAGATTATAATGTAACAATTTGAGGCTCATCAGCATACCAGAACAGTGTGAACCATAAAACATGGACTTGTATCTTGAGCAGTACCTTCAAGACATGCTGAATTCAGATCCAAATGCTCTCCTAAAGACTGAAAGGGTTCTTAGAATGATTCAACCCCCCCCCCAAACCACATAGTGCCACAACACAACCAATAAACTTTCACCTGCTCAGTTACTAGTCTTGGAATTACAATAAGATTTTAATTACACTTATACTGCAATTGATTCTGTTAAAGTTTTCTTTGCTCAGATGTCCAGTGCTAAATGCATACATTTATTTCAGTAAATATAAAAGGCATTAACTATCCATGGTAAAACCTATAGTACTGAAAATCATGGTTTAAATGAGTGAACGCAGATGATGTTATATAAAAACAATACAAGGTGGAAGATAATCCTAGAAGAATCTTACAAAGTTTTCCTGAAGGACCATAGCCTGTATGCTTTAAATCATACTCAAAAGCAAAAGTAGATGTCTTTCAAGTCTTATTTATGCTGACAGATTAACTAGTGTGCAGGGTAGATCACTCTGAAGTATTTTCAGCACAAAAAGCCAACTACTATAGGTAATAGTTATTAAATCATTGTCTGAAACAGTCTTTTTTAAGACTCTTTTGAGTTCCTGGACAAAAAACAGAATCCAAATTCCAGGATACTTATTGCAGGGAATTTGAATACTGCACTAAATTCTACTTTTGATCATATCCTCCATACTGCATACAGTCAGGAAAGGCCTGGAATGGCATAAGTAACGGCATGAAAAAATAGGGCTTAAAGATTACTTTTGGATCCTAAATCCAGATGAGTGACAAACATTTCAGCTGATTATATTATTCATTTGTATCTGTTGTGTGCTGACTGGCAAATGGATTGTTGAAATCTACAAAGAATTGTTTAATGTTCCCTTTAAAATTATTATGTGTCCTATAGTGATGAAGGAGTTGTTAATGAGTGGACAACATTCTCTTCCATCGTAATACGTCCAAAACCAGGAAAGTTGACACTACCCATGTAGAAAACTACAATCTAATCTTTCTCCTTTGAATGCAGATATTAAAACAGATGCCTGTATTCTAGTCACATCGTATCCTGTCTAATGGTACTAGGCAGAGTAACCTGTTATTCCTATTATTCTCAAGCCTCTTTCCATCTTTCCACTGGTGCAGAAACTGTCATTAAAATACTAAGAAGAAAAAAGGTGTTTTGTGGGTCGACACTGCAAGATATTCCAATGAATGTGCTGTTTTTTTTTAAATGATTATTATGTTTGATCTCAAGGCCCGAGGAAAGATATCTCAAACATTACTGATCAATGACACATGTTTGCTTAGATATCTGTACTTAACCTAAGGCAGAACTAATTGCAACAAACAATGCAACCCTGAAGATGAAGAAAGCAGAGGTGGCATTATATATAGGCTAGGTTTCTATGCCCCTATATACACTGTAATCCTTTTCCACACTAATGCCATATCTAAGGCAGATTTAAATCAGAAGTTATCTGAAATAAACTCTTTATCTGTGTCAATACTTGGAGGGGGTTATTATCAATGCAGCAACTAAGATGTTCTTAGTGACCCTTGCTATTTTACATAGTCACAAATAGCAGCACAATAACGGCAAAAGGCTTTACTGTACGCAACACAGAAAAAACACATAAACACTTTAACTGTATCACCAACGTTTTCATTAGACTTCATCAGATGTGAAAAAAACATTAAACACTACCTGATATATCCTAAACCACAGAACAAACCCACCAATGAAAACCTGACACCACACAACCAATTAAGATGCATAGGAGTCAAAGTATATAGAAAAATACCCAGCTTGTATACGTTTTGTGCTGTGTTGCTTACAATAAACTTTTGCCCGTTACTGTGCTGTTGGTTTTTAAAAGGGCCCTTCCGAAGTGCCTTTTGTGGTTTTACTCGTTTATTTTTGGAATTATTCTTCATTTTTTTGGTTTTGGAGTTATTTGATATTCACAAATATCCCACTATTAGTTATTAACAAGAAACTGATGAAATGTCCAAATTAACCCCACAGTTTATTTGGGATATAGGAGAAAATAAGAAAGTAGCTGCAGAGTTTCATCTCTGAGATCCTCTGTGGGATTGGGCCATCCCTCCTGTGGAAATCTTTGTGGCAGCCTTTACACTTTTGCAGTTATTTTGTGTTAAAGATATACCACTGCTAAGTGGGCAAGCCTAATAGCAAAACTCATCAATACAAAATCCTCCAGGGTCATCACTTCTCATTGTACGCATTGTAAATATTGATTCCATCCTGTGGTGACCTATAGAGTACTTTTATTGCTATGTAAGTTAGTGTTATAACCCCAAGAGTGGGGTTTAGTGATCCCATTATGGGAATATTTAGAACTTCTGTGTGTTTTTAGATTCCAGTTAGGGAGGAGGCTTGGATATGCAAAGATATTTTCTGGGTCAAAGATATTTTGCAGCCCTTGGACGGCAACCAGTTTTGCCAGTTCATCAAATATATTCAGGACAGATTGGGATTTACAAAACTTAACCACTGACAGTACTTCAATGATAAAATATGCTTTTAACTGAAAACCTTAAGGACACTCTACAAATTCCCTTTGTTCAGTTGGATCTGCATGGGGCCACCTCTTTTTGGATGCCAAAAGAAAGAAGAATATTAGAGCACTGGAGTTATGCAAATCTAAAGATATCCTAGCCATTAGTGAAACCCAACAAAGTTTTCATTAAACAGCAAGAAGTATCAAGCCAGAGCAAGGAATTCAGGCTCTCCTCAGTTTCCTAAAGAAGATTAACCTGCATACTTATCTTACTTATCTTTATGAATGGCACAGAGGTAGCATTGTCACCTCACAGCAACAGGTTTTCCTGTTCGATTCTCGGCTGGAGTGCCTTCTGTCTGGAGTCTGCATGTCCTCCCTGCATTCATGTGGGTGTCCTCTGGGTACTCCGGATTCCACTCACATTGCAAAGACATGCATCTGGAGTGTTTATCCCAGGAACTCCACTGAAAATTGGCTTTGTTCCAAGTCTGACCTTCCTGGTTAACAAATGTTAAATAAAATAAAATAAAATGGAAAGAAAGTGGTACTCTGGTTGTAGGGGCATTTGGTTCCAGCAGTGAAGAGTCAACTAGCTTTTCAAAAAGAATATGACTGCTCTACCTGTAATTGTACACATGATAAATGAATTAAAACATTTTGGAGCATACCACCTGATAATAAACTTTCAAAGTATTTAATGATTTGATTGAGTAATGCTTCAATGCTAAGCCTACTTCCTTAGGGATGAAAGCACTTAAAAAGGAGGATGTGTACTGTGATTTTAATTTTTTCATTAAATAGTTCTTCCTGCTGGACTGGTGATTTCCAGACCATGCACTTTATAGTCAACTTGTTGGGTTTATATCTATCTATATATATATATATATATATATATATATATATATATATATATATATATATATAATAATCTTGAAATACTGAAATATCGAATTTCAGTATCACGAGACTATAAAGCTGAAAAATCAAAAACCCGAAACTTTACAACTGCAAAATTTCAACCCACGAGCGTAACAAACAAAACCACACAGACACAAACATACCTACCTGTGGACACTACAAAAAACAAACCAACACACACGAACACAACAAAACTAACACACACACATACAAACAATCTTGCTAAAAGTAGGGGGCAAACTCCCCTGTTCCCCTACTTATGTATACTAACTCTGAGGTTGCGCTAAACACAAAAACACATAAAACTCACCACTGCACACACACATACAAAACTCTCTACCCAATACCCTTACCAAAACACCACTTACCTCAAACCCCAATTAAATCCACAAACCGCATGGCACGTCACGTACGCGAACACATTATGGCGAATGCGACAGTTTCGCATAACTGCACTTTCGACTTTATAGTCTTGAAATACTGAAATTCTAAATTTCAGTATTTTGAGATTATAAAATGAAACCATATATACACATATACATTTTGATATATATATATATATATATATAAGTGTGTGTGTATACATATACATTTATACTATATATATATATATATATATATATATATATATATATATATATATATATATATATACTGACACGTATATATGATCTTTTATTAGTTCTTCAGAGCTTAGAAAAAAATAACGTAAATATTAACTGCTGTAAAAAATGTTGTTTCCTGTGCATAGCTGCTGGAAAACGTTGATAACAGATACTGTAGAACTGCATGCTGGCTTACGTTTTATTTTTATTGTAAACTATTTATACTGCTCTATGATATTAATTACATTTTAGAAACAATCATTTAATGCTATCATTGTATTCTGTTGATGGTATTGCTTGCACTGTTTTAATATGGACACTCTCAGAATGGTTGTTTAAAAGTCTTAGTCAAAAATGTATTTCCTTAATTTATTACTTAAATGATGTTGAAGAAGTTGTTGCAACTGAAATTGCTCTTGGAAGTTTGCCTGATGAAAAACTGGTTGGTTTATTAAACAAAGGTGATCCTGGAGAAAAGTCTGAGATTTTGTGGTCAGATATGATGGAGAAGGTTTTCAGAAAGGACAGTGAGTTGGGTGTAAAGGAAATGAGTTATTAGTTGGATGGGCAAAATTAGATTACGGTTGTGGAAGGAGGAGTGGAGATCAGTTATGGAACAAGAAAAATAATGATAATGGGCTATAGGAATGTATATTTTGTAAATAATGTTTATTCTTTGTTAATTAAAGGACCCCTATTCTTTTCGATAGCTCTTGTTGAAAAAGATCTCACAGCATTTACCACCAATGCAGGGAAATGAAGCCTCTGTTTAACATCTCATCCAAAAAATAACACACTCAGGAGTTCAGTCCTCAACTTTTACTGCACTGCAATGTCAGCAATTTGTCTACATGGAGTAGAATCCACAGCCTTCTACACGAAATGGAAGTGTGCTACCCATTGTGCTACTAACACTGCTTTCAAACTTCATAGCACAAAAACTGATGGCCATTTGCTAAATAAAACAGTTGCACATGGAAGGCAGACTTATCAGGAATAACAGAAAACTTCTGTTTTCCTGAAGCTCACTTTCATTGACAATGCATCTGACTGGTGGAAAGTGTAGTGTACCTTGGTCCCTGGGCTGTTTTCAAACCATGAACATCTTGAAAAAGATTTTTAAGATTATGTATAAATGTAACTGTTATTTCATTCATTTTCCTGTTATAATGTATTTATTTTTTTTTTTAAACATCAACTTTTATTAGAGTGAATTTTAAATTTGCAATTTTGAACATTTTTTTCATTAAGCAGGGAAACAAAAATGTATGAAATAGAAAAGAGTTACAAAGCCACCAATTTCAGATGATTTCAACCAACTGGTAGTTGGTGTAGTGGATTTAAGGGTCTTTTTATGAGTAGCAAAGGTATATGGTTTGAGACTGAGCAAGTTCTTTAACTAAATGCTGTACTACCACGAATGTAGGGAAATGGGGGTGTTAAACAGTTGCTACATTTCCCTGCATTGGTGGTATGGGCATTTTACTCCTGCTCATAAAGAAAATGAAAGATCCTGCTTGTACCAGCAATGCTTCATTTGCCCATCTGCTACAAGTGCTCAAATATTAAATCTCACCATCCATCTGTTGCAAGTGGTCTACTTTCAGAAATCAAATCTTAATGCATTACATCTGTGAGTGTGCTGCTCTAAAAGGAAATGCATGCAGTTGCAACAAGTTGGGAAATTGTGGAAAAAAATGTAGTAGGAAATCTTTACTTTTTATTTTAATTAAATTAATGTTGTGGCTGAGATGTTCTGCAAAATCAAAGACAGATAAGAGACAGATTACTCTGTTTGCTTTTTCTTCTTTTGGCTTCTCCATGTTAGTGGTCGCCACAGCGGAACTCCGGTCCACTAATGATTGGCAGTACATTTTTACGGTGCCGAGGTGCCAGCTCGATGTGCAACCTTCAATGAAGGCGCGCCCATTCTACGCATGTCTTTTGAATGTCACTCAAATGCGGGGAGGACATGCAGACTCCACACAAAAGGCGCTCCAGCCGAGAATCGAAGGGAGAACCTCTTGCTATAAGGCGACAATGCTACTGCTACACCACCACTGCTCACAGGAGACAGATTACTATAATTCAATGAAAAAGTTAACAGAGCATCAACGTACATTTTCTAAATAATAAGAACTATGAAACTCTATTGATTGGCTTTGTAGACTGATTGTAATCCTCAGCAACTTATCCAAAAATGAAGATGATAATAAAAGCCTTGCAGCTAGTATATAAGGTTAGGTTCCAATCTCTTAACAACCTTCTTCCTGTAGTCAAACTTACTATGTTTGACTCCATCTTCATTTGCCTACTGATTGATGCTGATCAAGATACTTAACCTGCCACCACTCCTGGGTGCCCCAAAACGTTGTGCTTAACAGGAAGATAATCAAAACATAACATTTTCTGAACATGTATGAAACGCCAAATGCCTGGTGTGAACACACAGACACACACACACACACACACACACACACAGACACATACACAGACACACCGCACACGCGCACACGCCACGCACACGCGCACACATACACGCACACACATCACACCACACACAGCGCGCACGCGCACGCGCACACGCACACACACACACACACACACACACACACACACACACCTCTCCCTTGTCATATAAATTAAACTGACAGCTTAAATCCTAGTTTTAATGTGATTGCTTCCACTCTTCACTGGCTACATGGAAACATTACAACAGCAAACTCAGGCTACTAACTCAACTTGCTAAGCAAAAGTAACTGCATAATTGCTGCTTTTACAGTAACAGCAGCAACAATAATCAGATTGCAACAGCAATTCATACACATACTTCAAGTGCTGGGCTTTGCAGAGAATAAAGTTTTACACAGTAACATGAAGTCTGACTCAGCTGTAAAAATAACATACTAAAAGCTCAGTTTTTCTCTATCTAGTTAGCTTAAAAGTTTCTTTCCCCTAGTTGGATCAGATTTAGAGCTCATTAGAGGAACTTACTGGAGCAAAGCAGAGCAGCTGAGAAGAAATTTAGTCATGAAATGTTAGTAATATAGGTTCTTCTTTTTTGTAATATTTATGGGGCCCCTGTCAGCACCAGGCCCTAGGCTGCTGCCTAGATTGCCTTATGCTAGATCAAGTCCTGACTGGAAAACTGGCTAAATAAAGAGTCAAGACTGGGTGATAAAATGGTTAAAATCACAATTGTAGTGGATTAGCGATGGCAGGCTATGAAGAGGTATATGGAATACTGGGGATAAGACTGACTGTACCTAAAGGATGGCAATCTTCTGAAAGTTGGGAGGCGAGTAAGTGGAGTACCCTGATTCCTGAATTTAATGTGTATTACAGTCCAAAATGGGTAAGGGCTTGGTTGGGAAGGAATGATGCAGATGAAATTATGTAGGTGTTGGCTATGCATTGGGTAAGAGTGAGTAAAAATGCAAAGATTATTCCGGATATTGTAATGAAGATGTAAATACTTTGTATTTGTGCTGCGTGAACTATGTTAAGATGTATATTATAGAAGACAAAAGTGGAAAGATCATCATATGAGAAAATGTTAAATACAAAGCTGTATCATGTTCAAATGGGGCCCTAGCAAGAGTGTTGCATTGGTTGCCCCCATCATACCAGAATACTTTCAAATGGACATCCATCCCCAATTTCTATTATGGTCAGATTTCTCAGTGTACATTACTGCCTTAATCTTTACACTTACAATTACTACAAAGATAAAAGTTTTCAAATATTAACAGCATAAATACTGAGCTGTCATTTTATATAACAAAACCAAAAAAGAAATTCCTAGTGCTGAAAACAGATTCAACTTGAACAGCAATAAAGTAATAGTAGCTTGAAATTTTTATTTGTTTAAAGTGCATCTTGTAAGACAGTAAACCGAGAGAGACTCACAATTTTATTTAATTTCCTGCTAGTCTAGACTATGACAATTATTTGTGTGTTTGCATCTATTTGTGTAGTTTTGCAATTATAAATTGCGTGTGTGTAAAAAATCCCCCAAATCTGTGGGTGAGTCCAGAAGCATGCTAACCCAGAAAAAATGAAATAATGCATACTAGTCAGTTTTAACATGACATAATTATTTTCAAAAGACAGTAAATCTATCATTATTATTTTGTTTTATTTTCAAGGAACTGAGGAGCTGGGATTTGACTTTTTTTATCACGTATGCTCAAGTATTTATCCTGATAATTTGTCACTGTAACACTAAGAATTAGATGTGAAAAAAATGACCCTAGAAAATGTATTCTTTATTAGAAATTAAATATAACAAAACCAAGATGATTCATGTCCCTTCAAACTTGATGCTTTATAAAGTATTGCTGTGTGACCTGTTTACCAAAATCAAACAAATGAAATATCTTTTGTGACAGAAATGTCCATAAGCAAAATTACCTAGCTAACTGTGGTCAGTGCAGTGACAATCTATGACAATTGCCACAGCACAGTAATTATTTTTATGTAAAGTTTATTTTTAAATGAGACTACAAATGCCATCATGGTTAGTACTGTTTTGACCATATTTAGATTTTGTGTGAAAAATGATGTTTAACAGTCTTGCTTTATTTTTTTTTATTTGATTCATATATGACAAAGGCAGCCCTTTTGAGAATAGTTTTAAATGTTTTGATGTCTTCATTTTAGATATCATCTAATGCCAGGCAGGCAAATGGTGGAGCAGATATATGGCTTGCTTAGTAATGCATATGTATTTTATATAAATTGACTGAGTCTTTTGTTAATTACAGTCAGTGAATATGCTGAACATTTTAATCTACTCTACTAACATTTGCCTGACTCATTATTTTACGTTACTTTTGAAATGGGTAGCATTATAGTTAGTCTTTCTGGAAGCATCCAGATATTCCAAATGCTGTTTCTCTGACTGACAATAGTGCAATGAACGGATTCCTTTTATATAATCAAAGAGACAATCCTTCTAATGCATCTCGATCGAACTTAAAAGCACGAAACAGCAAAATAGCAAAATGGCATATAAACGATTTCTTTCCCTGGGAAAGAAATCGCTTGGCTGTCTCTGTTACTTTGCCATTTTCCTCACTGTAGTGTGATCTCGGAGTTGGTATACTTAAGTAGGGGGTGTGGGGGGCACAGACCCCAACTTTATGAAATGTTTTGAAGTTTTTATTTTTTTTTTATTGTTTGTTTGTGGAACAGAGATTTTTTTTCCCTGGGAAAAAAATCGCTGTTCCAAGTGTTCGGGATTGTAAGCTTTCACTTTCATGGGGGTCAATAAATCAGTGTTTTCTTTTTTAAGCATTCACTGATTTAATATAGACACTAATAAACTTATCAATGAAAACCACTTTCAGCAAATATATGGTATTCCCTTTCTCCACTGTTGTTAACTGTGAAGTTGGTGTGTGTGTGTATTTTATATATATATATATATATATATATATATATATATATATATATATATATATATATATATACTCAAAACATCTGGCCAAAGAAACCTGCTGCTCCAGCTACCAAAGGGATTAAGAAACTCTCTACCTCCTATCCTGCACTAAGGGACCTGCTTGGTCTTTAAGGACCCCTTTCTTTTATTTTTCAATCATCCCAATGTCTGTCCAAAGAAACCTAGCACATTTTCCCAGCTACCAAAGGGATTAAGAAAGTATGTTCCACCCTGGAACTACCTATTACGCTGACTTATTTATTTGTACTTTACCAAGTATTGAGAGTAATTAAGCTACCAAGTTGGGAAACCAGCTGCAATACTCCTCTCTACCCCAATAGCAACTGCTAATTTCTCCTCTTGGAATCTTTTATTTGAACTACCTCTTCCAGCTATCATTATTACAGATGTCTTTGTTGTATTCTACTCTCTGCCCATTGGTAGCACCCTAATCCAGCCTTTGGCTATAACTCTTACTCCACCTTCCCAAATATCTTCTCAGAATACTTTTTCAGCTTTCATCCCTTGACTAGTTGTTAATCTCCGTGCTGTATCACACTGCTGTTACCTTTTTCTCTCCCCATCATCTAGCTATATTTTTTATTTCTTCCTTCCTCTCCACTATCCTTCTCTACCTCACACCTGCTTTACCACACTCTACTTACCTGTAAATAATTAGAATGCCCTAGGAATCTGCTGCTCTCAGACCGTCTCTCTAGAATCTCCCTTTACCTGTTCTAACCCACTCTATTCACCCTGCGAGCTCACTCCGCTCCACTACCCTACCCCCAACTCCCACCCCCACTGGCCCTACACTTATACCTCCAGGGCCACACCCCCTTCCTTCCTATCCAACAGCTGTCTAGTACTCATTACACAGCTACCACCTACACACCCACTCCCATACTGAGACTAATTCTGCTACCCCTTAGATATTGCTATACTCCACACTCTCTCTCTACCTACCTCCTAATTTCTGACTACATTCTATAATCTCCTGCACCATGCCCTTAACTCATAGAGTCAAATTTATAAATGCACTTCTCTTATTTGCATTACTATCTATTCTTTCTATACCCTATATCCTTACCTTTTATGAAAACCTACAATAAACCACATCTCACCAACCCCTAAAACAAACATTACTATTAAGTGAGCTAGCCTTCCAAAGCCATTCAAACATAACATCCACCTCAACCTATCTATTGCGAAAGTATCATAGGGTAGCCCATTTTACATTCCTACAATATAGGAAATTGCAACATAATTGCTGTAAACTACTGAAGCATTCATATAGTCCTTACAGAATCCTCTCCATCATGGAGACATTCATCCCAACCCAGGACCAAATAGCAATACCCCTATAAACCCCCTCTGACTTCATCCATCTTCCCCTTTCACTCCCAGTATAACCCCAAATTCTCTACTCATAGCCCATCTCAATATAAGGAGCATAAACAATAAAGTTAGCCAGCTATACACTCTACTAGATACACACTCATTTGATATCTTATGTTTAACAGAAACCTGGCTCAAACTTGTAACAAAAGACAATGAAATACTCCCACCTGGTTATAATATCTTGAGAGTAGACCGAGCTACCAAAAAGGGTGGTGGGATAGCAATTCTGTACAAATCTCATTTACAGATCACTTTTCTAGTAGTACAACCACCTCTAGATACTAATGTGGAAATTCTTATCTCCAAGCTCCAGGTCAGTGCTAGTAAATATATATATATATGTATATAATATGCTCCCACCTACTCCCAGGCAATAACATTAGCATCCTAGAAAGTATCCTCTGCTGGCTTTCTACATCCTTCCCACAGGAAACCATTGTACTCGGTGACTTTAGTATAGACTGGAACACCTGTACCTCACATAAACCCACAACCCATATAAACCTCTATGGCTTTTCCCAAACAATTACCACTCCTACCACAATCCATATACCCAGTAGCAAAGAAAGTACCTTAGACAGGATCTTAACTAATAGCCATCCTCTCTCTTATAAAGCAGGTATCCTTCCTGATGACATTAGTGACCATTCACTTTACCTGTATAGCTAGACAAAAATCCTTTATTCCAAACCAAACTACCTTTAAAATCACCCGCAACAAAAAAGATTTTAATCCAGCAAAATTTGAAGCAGAGCTTCAAGCCTGTGACTGGTCACCCTTAAGACATCTCCCACTTGATGAAGCAGTATCCTATTTTAACTCCAAATTCTTACAAATCCTCAAATTCCATGCCCCCTCATGCTCTATAAGAACTAGAAGCAAAGCAGCCCCATGGCTCACTAAAGAGATTAGACAACAAATCCTACTAAGAAATAAAATCTGGTCCAAATGGAGAAACACTAAAGACCCAATTGATCGGCAATATTTAAACAGCTAAGGAATGCCACCAAACTTTACACTCCAGAGAAAGCATCAAAAACAACCACAAACCTTCTGGTCAGACATAAATAGACTTTTACACCCAGGCCACTCCAAAACACCAACCCCATCAGGTCTCTCTCTCTCTTAACACTCAGATTGCTGATGCTTTTAATACCTTTTTTACTGAATAATATTAAAAAAGACACTTTTTAATGGTCCGTATGAGATGGGATCAGCCCAGTGAGCTTCCTTTTTTCCATCATTGGTGCTTTAATTTATGAACGGACATTGGTTACATGATAATGAAGTCAATTTAATTTTTGATTGGATTTCAGGACTTCAAATTTTGATAATGCGCTTTTAATGAATAGATCTGATGAAGGGTTGTAAGAACCCAAAAGCTTTTATCTTGATTTTGAAACAAATTTGTTTTATTAAGCTCTTTTATTATTATTTTTTTTTCACCTTATTGCTTTTAATTTTTACTTTTAATTGCTCCATTTTACATGTGAAAGGATAGTAGCCTGGCCGTGTTTTTTGGTGGGTGTTTTTGTTATTTATATATATATATATATATATATATATATATATATATATATATATACATATATATACATATATATATATATACATATACACACACACATACATATATGTGTGTCTCTGTACATATATATGTATACATATATATATATATATATAGAGAGAGAGAGAGATGGGTCTACTTCAGAGCATCGAAAACCAATATAGCCAAATTAAAAAAACATCGAGCCCACAATAGAGAAACGCCTATTAATCAATAGCATACAATATTGAAACCCAGAATATTGAACTATATAACTTACAAAAGGTCCAGGCTGCACTTAAAGAAAAAACTTCATTACAGGCATTGTGTTGCCAAGGCACTAGAGTTCGAATAAATTCCTTTTAGTTATTTTGGGCACTGTTTGTGGTTGTATTTTAATATTTTTTATTTTTTGTTTTGTTGAAAAATAAAAAAGTATGAAGATTCCCCTCAGCCAGGGGGGCAACCAGAACATAAGGCATGAGTCAGGACAGAGGATAAAGGAGGGAGGGATCAAATACTGCAACTGTGAAGATAAGGACTTCTACTGTTATGGTAAGTTTTCACATAATTGCACTATGTCCTTCCATATAACTATTGCAGTTCTTCACCTATGGAAGAGTACAAGAGCTCAAGAGGAAGTCTGAGAAGAGGAAACCAGAGAAGAATCCTCCATGAAACCATACAGGATACTCTTAGCAAAGCCTGCTCGGGCCCTTGAAATAACATCCAGCTTGTAATGTTGAGTGAAAGTGTGAACAGAGTACAAAGTAGCAGCCTCAAGGATAGCAATAGTATCTAGACCATTAAAAAAATCACCAGAGGAGGCAACCACCCTAGCAGAATATACCTTTACAGATGAGGAAAGACATTTGCACTGAAAGAAATCCCAATCCCTCCGAGCTACATGCTCTAGGGACCTAAACCTTGTCACCACAATAAACAGGACATGCTGGAGGGATACATTCCTGTCCCAGGGACTTCCCATACTCTGGAACAGGCTACCCATTTATGTCAAGTAAAGTTCTTCATTAGCACTCTTCAAGAAAAATCTTGATGAGTGGATAGGAAATAGGAAATACATCCTGGGGATCACTTCTGTGTCTCTGCTCAACAGTGGCACAGGAAAATAACTTTCTTGGGTGGCGTACACCAGGTAACCTTGTTGGCTAGGCTTACGTAGGTCCTTGGGTCGATAGCCTAGTACCTATCTATGAACCTATGAACGTATGAAAGGAATAACAAAAGGAAATTTTATTTTTAATTTTTTATTTAACATTTGTTTACCGGGAAAGTCCGACTTGGAACAAAGCCAGTTTTCAGCAGAGGCCCAGGGCAAAATGCCCCAGCCGCATGTCTTTAAAACACGGATGGAAACAGGATCACCTGGAGAAAACCCACACAAATTCAGGGAGGACATGCAGACTTTGCACAGAAGGCACTCCAGCTGGGAATTGAATCTTAGAACCTCTTGCTGTGAGGTGACAACACTACTGCACTACTGCACCGTCCACAAATGACACCATGTGCTGAAATGACCTTAAAAATCCAGGAGGAGACTCTTTGCTTTGAAACAGCTAAACCCATAGCCCTGGGATGAAAAGAAACAAAAATCTGCTCAAGTTTGTGAAAAACATTAACTTTATCTAAATAATATCAGAGCTGTTTATGCAAATCCAAGGTATGACCATACCTCTCAGCTGTACAGATTTTTGCAGAATGTCCAGATTTTTACCTCATAATTTTGGTCTGTTTCTCATAAAATTGCTATTTTATGGCAAATCACTGAGGGTTGAAGACAGAAAATAATGGCAGACATTTGAGTTTCAGACTTCATGCCTCTCAGAAAATTCATGCTAATGCAAAACCTGTTATTCTAACAACTAAGTTTATAAGAGCAATATTTAAAAAGTATCCCTATTTTGGGGTCTTTGTCCCTCCATTATTTATGACTTTGTGCAGATTTCTTGCCTTAAGAGGTATGATAAAGGGCATTTGCACTGGCAGAGTACAGAAAAGAAAAAGAAAAAAGGAAGGAAGATGCATAGACCGATTAGGGGACAACTGACTGACCATCTTGGGTATAAAAGAAGTGTTAGTATGAAGAAACACTCTGGCTCTTTGAAAAACTAAAAAAACAAGGATTTGGCACGAGAGCCAAACCATCAGAAACTCTCTTGGCAGAAAAGCCAAAAGGAGAACAGTCTTCTAATTACAATGGCCTAAGGAAGCTAAAGAGGCAGTCTTAAAAGGAGCCTGTGTCAATTTCTCAAGTACAATACTGAGGCCCCAAGAAGGCAGAACAGGCTTCCTGGGACACTTGATAATAAAGACACCTTTAAGAAATTGCTTGACCTCAAACTGGCCAAATCAGCAAGGAACAGATCAATCAAATAAGAAAAAATCAGAGGAACCCCCACAGATAGGGATCCTGGTGGTGATAGAGGCACCAGACAGACAGAAAATCTTTTCCATTTGGACATATAGGATTTTCTGGAATGGGTATCTGAGGCATCTGTAAAAAGTTCCTGAGTGGGAACTGGAGATTAAAAAGGGAGTCTTGTATTGACAGAGTTGATAAATCTACCACTGAAGTTCGAGCTTAAGACAATGAAGAAAAGGAACCAGGAACTCTAGGGTGTGGCATTGTGGAAGCCACTTCAATTTGCAGTACCACTGAATTTGCTAATATGCAGCCTGGCAAGAGAGAGCATGGGCATGGTGGAAATCATGAATCCAAGGACCCTGAGAAATTCCCTGGCCATGACAAATAACAGAGGAAGAAGGGATTGAAAAAAAAAAACGATATTAGAGACAGACCCTTGGGGGCAGGAACAAATACCAACATGGGAACTGTCTGAAGCCTGCAATCAAGGAAAACATGATTTTTGGAATGCATTAGAACTGATTTCTGGGGAGTTATTGTGAACCCCAGACTGTGTAACAGGCAAGTAGAAGTAAACTGGAGATCATGAAGTAGAGTGCTGGGAGAAGAAGCTTGAATAAGCTGATCATCTAGATAGAGAAAAATCTTAATACCTTAAAACCTGCAAAACACAATGACAGGGCCAAGGCATTTGGTGAATACCCTTGGGGAGTTACAGAGGCCAAAGACCAAAGCAGAGAACTGAAAAGACTTAGCAATGTAAAAACTTGATGAAAAGAGGATGAATGTGGATATGAAGGTATGCATCCTTGAGATCCACAGATACCAGACATGCCTGAGGAAGTAGAAGAGGAAATGATGTTTGAAGGGATAACACCCAAAAGGAAGGGATCTTGAGAAAAAATGTGAGCAAAAAGACCCAGAGTTGGTCTCTTTATACCCTCCCTTTCATGGAACCATAACATTCTGGAATAAAGTCCCTCTCCCATCTGGGTGTGAAGCATGACTTGAACGATGCCTTGATACAAAAGAACTTCTGGGAAATGAGAAATATATTCCCAAGGAGGTTACAAAAGGCCTGAAAAGGGAGGAAGGGACTTCCAAAACTTGAAATATGCCTGATGGATAAGGGACAGAACCCAGGAATGTGAGGTGATTCAAAGCCAGTTTGTAGGAGATAGGAAGAGGTGGAGAGACAAGGGACCCTTGACAAGAGGAATGGGAAAAAAATCAAATAGAACCAGGTTTGTCCTGAAAAGAACATTTCTGGGAGGAAGGATTCTGAGTGGACTAGTAGGAGGAGCACACCTAGAGCCCATCTTGGGATTAGGAGGAGGAGAGATTGCCTATGTATGAAATCTGACTTGAAAGGATAGTTCCTATGAGATATAGGAATAGGACAAATAAAATATGTTTTAGTACCTGCAAGGCTTTGCCCTTATCCTGGAAGGACTTGAACAGGTCAGCAGCAGCAGTTCCAAAAAGACTTTTTGTTATCCAAAAGGCTGGCCTTGATGTCACAATGCAAAGCCTGAAGATAAAGCCAAGAATAACACCTCATGACTAAACCAAAGGCAGCAGCTCTGGAGGAGCCATCAACTGCAACATAGCTGCATTTAATTGAATGTTGAACAACTTGCAATGTGGAGCCCAGCAGCGAAAAGCAAAAGTGCAGAAGCCTTCTCCTCAGAGTCAGGATGGTCAGATACTGCCTTGGAATCCAGGGAAAGAAGGGTTAAAACATACCTGGTCATATGAGTCTGGCAGTTAAAGGACAGAGTGTTAGCAGTGTAAACTTTCTTGACTAACCTTTCCATGGCCCTGCTATCCTTATCAGCTGGAAGCAGCATGGTTAATAGAAGAGACTGACACTACGGAAGGGTCAGCAAAAGAGCATTTATAAAGAAATTTGCACTCCTCAGCACCTTTGGTGGGGGAGGCTGAGAGTCAGGGGCTACATATGCTGAAGACAAGGTATCCAAAAAGGCAGCCTGAACAGAAGGAACAGCAGATGATTTGAGAAACTCCATTTGTAGGAGCACATAGTACCTTTTTTGAATATTAGAGACTTGGGAACAATCCCACTGAAAATAGTCCATCATACGGACAATGGTATCTCCAAAGGCGAGTTCTTCCAAAGGGGTGTTTGGACTTAAGGAATCTTCTTGCTCTGAACTATAGTCCAAGGGCAAAGGGCAAAGGGATCAGGAATATTACTCCAATGAGTTCAGATCCTCATCTGAGGAATCCTCTTCCTTATGCCTCTTGACTGGAATGGAAGACTTGGGGAGCTGGGGTGTAGGATCAAAGACTCAGTGGGGTGGCTTCAGGACCATCAAATCATTAAATAAATCCTGAGTGAAATCCTGCCATTCATGCTTGGGATCCTTCACAACAAGGGAAATATGCTTTATTTTTTGTTTCTTTTTTTGTCAGATACCCAGTCAAAACAACCTCAAAGGGTCAGAACCCTGATGCAACTCTATAATGGTTGTAGGAATCTCATCTCCCACTAAAACCTGCAGAACCCCCCCCCTTAGTCCCTCAAATATTATCAGCCAAGGTTCCCCCTCAATGTCAGGTACTGATGTTTGAAAAGCCTCCATGGACATGAGACAATTTGGACCCATGTTGGCCTCCAATGGGGTTGTGGCAGAAGAAACTGAAGCAAGCATCAGATGGTCTTCAGGGCTTTCACTAGCCTCTAGTGAGATGTCAAGGGGAGGCTGGACACAACCAGAATGAACTTGACATTTTGGCCATTTTCTTGTCAGATGTCTGCCCCTCAGGATGTCAGGATTCTGACATAACACCCTGAGCCAACAACTTAAGACGCTGAATCTGCAGATATATGGGCACAGTGGAGAGGGGAATATATAGGGTCTTAGGCACAAACATCTGGCAGATAGAACACTGCATATGAGCATGGAAAGCACCCAAACAAAAAAGACATTGGTCGTGATGGTCTTTCTGGAGAATCTGCCTTTTATACTAACAGTTTCACTTTCTGGATGACATGAGCAGAATAAGAAAGAAGAAAAAAGGAGAAGAAACCCCAATGAGGTACTTATCTGAAAAAGTGGTGTAATCATCACAGCAGAAGAGTGTCCAGCCTGATGGATGATAATGGCGTTCAGACTGGTGGCAAAGCAGTTCTGAGTATCAGTGTCCATACATCACCTTTATGTGCTACATCATGTACAAGAAGCATGTGTGTGACATATGGAACCTATAAGAGTTGTAGGCTTTGATATTCTGGCTGGACATTGGTCTATCCTTGACAGGAGATCCCTTAAATAAAGAATACTACAACAGTGATATGGAAGGACATCATACTTTTCTGGCTTCATTAGAATAGTCTCTTCAATGACAGAAACTTTGTTTGTAGAAATATAAGAGAAGTACTAAATCCATACAGACATGCAGCCAGCAGAATGATGTCCTAACTTGGAAGACCATGTGGATGGTCTAGAGGCTTGTCAGCCATCCTCTTCACTGAAAGACAACATGGATAAATTAGTATAACTCACTGGCAAGGATTTGAAAGTCATCTCTGAACTGAAATCTATGACAACTAAGAACATAAAATATAGACAGACATGAGGAACTAAAACAACCTTTATTGAAATTGTCACCACATTTCATGTGACAAGACCATAAGAAACACAGAGCAAGACAGAAGAAGAGAAAGGAAGCATCACCTTCTGCAAACAGAACTACGTGATCTTAAAATGGGTAGTGGTATAAGGAAAGCACACAAAACTCTTATCTAGTATCCTTCTTACAGCCTTGCGAAAGGCACTTAACCTCTGATATCAAATCACTATTAAATGCGTATGTCAGATAATCAGACACCTATCTTCCCTTAACTAGCCACTTAGGCAAATAGTCTTTCAGCTGATTAATTTCAGGGCAAGGGAAGCATCATAAAAGAGGCAAAGGAAAGGCTTGATCTTTAACTGTTGAATCTATCAGGCAGACTATAACAGAGTTTTCAAGAGATATTATCAAGCTCAGACTGTTTGCCAGCATACACCAGCTATGTTTCAGAAATGGTAACTCAAACACATTCAGATGCCCAGTCATTTTCAATCTGTTATGAGAGCCCTTGGTCACCCAGGTGGTTCCTTGATGAGTTTACAGTTGAGGATACCAATGGAAGTTTTCAAGATAAGGTCAGACAACCTAAGTATCAAATAATGCTCTTGTGCAAAACCATTCCAAACTGCCCACAGGCCCAGGTAATTTTTCCAGTTTCTAGAACTGCTGGGCATACCCTCTTATACCAATGCCAGCAGTGTCAAAGTTCATCCACAGCCCTGAAAGCTTTTTATAGAAGAAAGGCAACAGGAAGCTATTCCTTGTTTCAAAAGCCAATAGAAATGAGCTGATAGTAGAAGAAGAAGAACAGCAAGACATGAACACTCATGAGAATGAATTAACTAGAGATAAAGAGATCCAAGAAGAAGATGATACATTCAAGTAGACATCAGATCTCATCATAAGATATTTACCAGGGCTAGACAATCCCTAACAAAGGTTATAAGTAGTGCAAATCTTCCTGCCTATGTTATTGTGGCAAAAGTATTCATGCTATTTATTTTCTGGGATGGTTATGACTCCACCTTTACCTGCAATGTACAATACAAATGTGGTGCTTGCCCTCCATACTTAAACACACACTATTAGACTCTTACACATTTTTACACACATCCATACAGACAGAAATCAGTGACTTCTTATATCATGTTAAGGCAGCTGCCATGGCAATGGTGTCAGTACAGCTTTTTGCTGTTTACTCAACTACATTTAAGTGCAATTTCTTGTATTCACAGTATTTGACATTAGGCACCTTAATTTATTTGTTAAAAAAAGAACTCATCAACAAACTATTTCTGCTATAGTCAACGTTCGTCAAATAGCTTTAAATGACACCCCTCGGGAGTAATGCTTGCCGCTACTCTTTTTCTAGTAGGCATAAATTTATTGTTAATTTTGTTAACTAGTCTGTTTTTTTAACTGATAGCAGGTCTCACAATGAAGATCTTAGAGCATGTGACATTAAATGTAAAAGCTTTAGAATCTAAAGTCAGTCAGGAATGCAGTACATCAGTTTTGTGCAACTTAAAACCAGGTAGAACTCTCTTGTAGGAAGTTAAAATTATAGAGAGACATAGGACACCTTGATGTATGCAATATGACTACAGCATCCAAGAAAAGAGTTGCTGTCTTCATTAATAGTAATCTAAAATTGGATCTTTCTAGAAACAGAGATAAAGATTGGAGCTAGATCATATTAAATCTAAGAGCATCAAAGAAGTATATGGCCTGACTGAGGACAGAAATATTTTTTGATGGATTTGCTGTGCTAGATGCAGGACCTGTATTATTATGTGGCAGTTTTAATGCAGTAATGGATTTTGTAGCTGATTATTCTACTATGGACTGCAAAAGACATAAGCAGGTTCAAAGAATCATACATACTAAAATGTGAGACACAGGGCTATGTCGTTGTGGCCCAGCTCTAAATACTGAAGACACAGGGCTCAATTTTTTTTCCCATATGGGCTAACTAGAGGTGCAGTTGATAAGTGGATGATTTCTACTCCCACTTCTTTGCAGTAACAGGAAGACAGACATGCACTTCTCTTTTATCAGTCCATGATATGGTTGTTATTGCCCTTTTCATTAAAAAGCCATAAATCATTCAGTGATGCAGTAAAGAATGGATACAGTTACTTTGCAAGATAAGTCACTCTTACATATCTTTAATTTGGAAGTCTTAAACTGTATTAACCTTAACTAATTAGCTATCATATCCATCTTTTAATGGTGGGACTCATTTATGTTAAATCTTGTTAAATCTTGAATCTATATGTACTGCAGTCCCTGTTAATTATCGGGTATAAAATAAGAGAACAGGAGTCTAAGGTAAGGGAGGCACAGATTGTCTTACTAAAACAGAAATATCGCCTTCGCTAAATAATGTTAAGCTATAATAAGGCTAATATGGAATTAGCTGTGGCACCAAAGAACAAGGCTTTTCTACTTTTACAGAGAGCAGCATTGGTGGTGGTGCTGCGGTACCACTGTCGCCTCACAGTAAGACGTTGTCCTGTTCGATTCTCAGCTAAAGCGTCTTCTGTGTGGAGACATGCGTGAATGGGCATACCTTCGTTGAAGGGTGTGCGTCAGGGCCGGCAACTCGGCACGTAAAATTTACTGCCAATCAGTAGTGGACCGGAGTTCTGCTGTGGCGACCCCTAACCGAGAAAAGCCGAAAGACACAACAACAGAGAGCAGCATTGCAAGCCTGGATATAAAAGAGGAAACGCATCAAGTTTTAGATGACAGATTAAAGAAGAAGAAAAACAACTCAGATTTATTATTTTTTTTACATTTGTTACCGCTCCATAACACTTTCATAGTTATAATGTTTTGAGTAGTGGGTTTTATAACACCTGATTTCAAAACAAGGTTTTAAACACATGTTTTTATTTCTCCAGTACTTTGTTTATTTATACTTTGTTCTATCTAGATACGCAAAGATAGTTTTTATGGGTCATCTTGTGGAATTATATGTACTGTCTTTTTAAATTATTTAAGTGTGTTGTGAGCCGCAGGAAGTGATGTAATGGTCTCTTTCTGGCTGTGGTTATACATATGTGTGTTAAACAAGAGTCATTCATTTTGATAAAGTCTTTTCAAAAGATGAAAGGGCTAAATAAATAGTAGATATTTTTAAAATAATCTGTTTGGAGGAGGGGTGTTTTTTGGTGTGCCAATGCTAGAGTTACTCTTTAGGTTAGTTACCACTCTTGCTAGAAGAATTTTTAGTAACATCCGTGGGAAAATGGACAAGTGACAGACTTAATATATAATAATTCTGAACATGAATTAACTACTAATTAGAACATTTTGTTAAATAAAGATTTGAATTTTATAACCTCAAGTCATGTTACATAAGTTCAGTGTGTAACTGATTCATAGGTTAATAGTTGTGTAATCAGCTAACAACCACTGGGGCCTTTATAAGCATAGCAATATACCCGAATCTGACAAGTTCTGTTACTCTTGATAAGTGTAAACAGGGGCTTGAGAGATGAAACATTTACAAGCAGGGGCCGGGAAGATGTACCATTTTTAGGCTGCCCAGGACATCAGTCTGTAGCTATCTGTCATAAGATTAATTTACATTTGTTTTTAAAAAATCATCCCATTACACAGCAGACAGACTTCTGGTTTTAACAGTCTAACTTGAACTATTCCTGTCACAGGAACGTTGCTACCTTTGACAAAGCTGTAATGAAAGAATTTCATTTTTATCAATATATATATATATATATATACAACATTTTGCTAGATAAAATCTTAACAATAAAGAGCAGATGGCACTCAACCATATTTCAGTTATTAAGAATATAGTCATTAATAAAACAGATAAGGGTGTGGCAGTTGTTTTATGGGACATATATGCATACAAAGAGGAAACACATTTACAGTGATAAGATGCAACATGCTGCCAGGGCCGGCCTTAGCCGAAATGGCGCCCTAGGTGAAGTAGTGCTCCGGCGCCCCTTAAGTGCCACCACACCACAGTCATGAAACACCCCTATTTGAGCCAGACCCACAGGGTCACTTCCCAAGAATGCCACTCCATTCATTTCCTTAAATTATTTAAATGCATAGGAAGAATAACTACATTAAAAGGGCATCTGTATTGCCTTCAGCAATAGAAATTGATAGTGAACCAGGGTTGGGAGGGTGGCCTAATGGTTAAGGTGTTTACCTTACAAACACAAGGTGCAGGGTTTGAGTCTCACAATGGATAATTGGCTAAGTTTAAAATGGGTTCAGGCACCTAGGCGGTGCGACAACCCACTGTGGGACAACTGGATGTGGACAGATGGCAGTATGGAAATTTAGCTGTAGTCACAAATGCCTGCAGACAATTGAAAATAACCCCTGCACCCTAACCACAGGTGTCAGACAAAACCCCATATGTGATCTAAACACCACACCCCTAGAAACCACCATGTGCAACCAACAGTGTAACATGCACCTAGACTAGGATGCCAAGTGGGCACCAGAGTGGTACACTAAAACCTGTGTGCTGTGGGCAAGGCCTTTATTAATGCACAATGTAAAGTAATGTGGGGAGTGCTTGGTGCATACTAAACCATGATATCATCTTAACTTATAGAAATACGGAGAAAATCCTGCACATCATTATAGTCACACTTATGTTGCAGGATGTGTGTGTAACAGGCATCCCCTGCAACAAAGATTCCCGACGGGTATCTGTTAGGTTCTGCTCCTGTTGCAGGACAGTCAAAAGATCTGATAACTGCACTGTAGGCCGTCCCAGTAACACTTTCAGCCGACGATGCCATGCCTCTACCTGGTTATTGGTCCGTGGAAATCCATGCCGGTCACATCACTAACATTCCAGAAACGTGGTATATGACGGCGGTCGTTGCTGTGAGGAGCAGCAGGATGCATACTGCGTGGTCTACCTCGCACATAATGATGGTCCAGGAATATAGCAACAATGTCCACAAATGCAGGGATAACATCCTCAACGGTAGAAATGCTGGCAATGGAAAGCGGCGTCCATACCATACAGGGCTACAAGGTGGTTATGCTGGATCTGGTGCCAAATGATCTGTGCAAAGTGGAAAAGGCACCCTTTCAGAATACCCTTTGAAATGCTCACGGCTGGCACGGATCGCTGCCTTCAAATCAGTCATTATATACTGTGGAGCCAGGGTACAGTCCTGTTCTGCAGTCATACTCTTCAGTAACTCCCACATACTGTAGTATGCAGACTCTGACTTCCTAGTCATGAGACAGTACACCAGGGGGACAATCCTTGATGAGGTGTGGGTCCCAATACAGCCATGTAGTGTATATAGCTGTAGGAAGGTGCCATCGGCAAGAATGATGTCAGCTCTACACAGATCACTTAGGTTCTGTGCTGTTGTGAGGAGAACCAGGAATCCGTCCCATCCATATCAGATCTCGTGCCACTGCGGAGTGGACAGTGGCTGACATCAATATCCGCAAGTGTTACTGGAGGCGACGGACCCTGGTTATGCTATGACGTAATGTTGCATGGCAAGGCATATCCTGCTCTCATCTGCTGTGCCTAGGACACTCTGCATCACCAAACTTGGCAACTCATTTCCAGTTACCGCCCTCTGCCACAGTTCCGCACTCAGTGTAGCGACCTGGGCTATTGTTGCATCCGGCCCATGCTGGTGAGGCAGTGATTTCAGCAGTTCCTGTCGTACAGTGATGGCACGACCTCTACAGGCCTGCAGTCTCCGCTCAGTACATGCACAGTACAGTTTAGGTGGCAGTTCACGCCCAAATGGTATAGGTATCTCGACTACCAGCATTGGTTTGCCCCGTTGGCTGGGCACTGTGCTATACTTGTTGCCAAGCTGCCCAGGGCTATATCGGTACATAGCTTCCAGCATTGTAACACCACTTGCAGATGGCCTCGGCATCCATCACAGCATGTATAGTTGGTAGATCTATGTCGGTGCTACTACATAGGTTGTGCCAATAGTTCCTTGACACTGTCCTGTGGTGGAGCCTGTCTTGTATGGTGCACTGTGCAGATGTCAATACTACAGGTTCGTCTACCTGCTTGTTATGCTATGGAGGCACTATCTGCAGTTTAGACAGCCACTCAACCATCTCCTGCTTCATACAGAGTTTCTACATGTGGTGTACATGTCCCTTTAAACTCCCAGTTGTACCTGTTACCCAATCAGTGTGTTTCAGTGGCAGAGGTTACATAGAGGAGTAACCCAGTGTTGCACCCTCCTCTACCTAATTGGGCCTACATACCTTTGTACACACGGGGACACTGGATGGTTTACAGAACCTACCATGCAGACATGCTGCTTTACACTGGGTGTGGGGGCTGACACCGCTGTCTGGACGTCTTCCTGGTCCACAGTCCACACCTGCCTCTGTACTAGCCATAGCTGGACAGATGCTGTGTGTTTCACGAAGGCTGTCCAGGTATATGTATACTATTAACTCCTAACAGGGTCTGTGTAATGTGCTGTGCATACTTTTGTAGTTGGAACTCTGTACACTGTTAGCTGCACGTGCCTCTTTACAGTCTCACACATCTCCATGGCTTCCACTACTGGGAGTATTATTGCTTTGACGGTATTGTACTTGTTCTGGGCTGTCACATAGCGCATGGACAGGAAATGCTGCAGCTGCTTCCACTCTGGAGTCTAACTCTACTCTACTGTGCCTGTTTACTGTCGGGTTTCCCTGGAGTGTAGCTGATCTACAGGTAAGTTGTTGTTTGTGTATGTACATGTGTATTTGCTATTTGTGCTTGTGTTTACATTTGTTTTTATTTATGTTTTTATATGTGGTGCTGCTGCTTTGCTCAGGTTTCTGTGACTGCATGTGTGCTTTACTTGTGGTTAGCATAATACTTACCTATGAACTATCCACCTCACTGTGGATCAACAAGTTTATTGTACCTCTGAGGAAGCTCAGAAGAGAAGTGATATGCTGGTTTATTCAGTGTTTTTTCAGAGACAAACACCTACAGGAAAAATTATTTTATGATGAATGTGCCAGAATACTGCCCTTCTGTCTAACTGTGGATTTGCTGAAGGCTTACACAGACTACAAGGATGCTTATGCACACAACTACCAGAAACTGAAAAAAAATATTTTGACTAGGACTGCAGCTTTACTCAAGGCACACTCACTTGCATTAAACACTATGGACAGACTAGTAAATTCAAAATTGGGTAATGAACTGCCTATTTTGAAATTGTAGCTAGATCCTAATGTAATGATGCTGCCATAAAATGGTATTAGATCCTAACTGGAAATTCAAAAAAGAAAATGATAACTCTTTATGGTTAGTAGCAGATTTGGGTATTATTCAGAAAAAAACAAAAGCTTTAGATCTTATAGTAGATGGACCACAGATACAAACATTGTATATGCTTCCTAAGATGAATAAAAAACTCTGTTAAACCTCCAGAAGACCAATCGTGTCATGGAAAGGGGTCACGTAAAGAGTCACTTTTTGAATTACTTACTATTTAAAACCATATTTAGTGAGTATTAGATTAAGAATTCAAGATACAACTGAATTTCTTTCTGATTATTTACTGATGGAAACATCTTGGTATATGTATAGCTCAGATGTTAATTTACTCTATACCAACATATCACATTGTGTGGGGCTATGGTCTCTCTAAATTTGAAAAACACCAAGCAGAATCCGGAAGTAGGATCCTTCAAATACCAAACGGAGTTACAGATATAAAAATGCTTTAATAAGTCACAAGTATAAAAATTGTAGGTTATTCAAAAATAAAAAATGCTGAGTGCTTTCATCCTAAATAAATGTAACTTTGGACTTCATCAGAACCTAATCCTAAACCTAAAATCTATAATTTTGGTTACAGAGAATTTATTTGTAGAGTCCAGGTTTGAATACATTTGTTATGCCTTACAAAACACATTCTCACTAATGATGTGTTTTATTTTGATGATAATTGTTTTCTGCAAATGAAGGGGATGACTGAGGGTGCTTCATTTACACCCATTTATGTCAAACTCTTTGTAGCGTACATAGAGAGGAACAACTTATTCATGATACCAGCCAAAACATCTACTTCTCAGTCATTGATATGTGGTAGGGATACTTGGATGATTGCTGGTTGGTATCGGCAGCAGATTTTATCATTCATCAGGTATTTGTGAGTTACCGAAATGGTAATAAGTGGCATATAACTTTTAGTTTGAATATCAGAACACTTTGGCCTTTTTAGATGTGCAGGGAAGCACCAAAAATCAGTAAGATTATAATTTAGAAAACCATTCCATAAAATTGTTTGCAGAGCATAACAGAATGCACCCAGATAAATTATAAACAATATTCCTTTTTTGCAGTTCCGCAGATTTAAATGAATTCCTTCCTAATATGATAATTATGTTAATTTTTTCCCAAGATTTGACACAAAGGAGTTATAACATTAGTTTAGTTAAGCCAGCTAAAGAGGAGATTGATAAGAAAGTAAAGAGTGAGTTATTAAAATATACTGAAAAATCTAATAAGTCTAAAACTACTATTAATTTGTCACCACTTTTGGGTCAAATGATAAAGCAACAGCATCTCTCATAAATAAATATTGGAATATCCGTATTGTGGAATAAGAACTTTCAGAAACTTTACCTGACCACTGCAAATTAACAGAGAGAAAAGGAAAAACTACTAGACAATAATTAAACCCTTGTGATAAGGTTATTTATGTAAAAGCTCCCAACCAGTTGAACCTACACGGAGAAACCTTAAGGGGTGCTCATCATGTGGACATTGTGCAGCTAGTAATGTAGAAAATAAAATAAAAAACTTGTTTTTCTGTTAACACCTCCAAAGTTTTTGACATTTATAGCTTGATTACATGTCAAAGTGAATGGATGAATTATTTAGCATTCGTACTCAGTGTTCGTGTAATGAAAACTTCTAGAAGTTTTAAAAAGAGTCTTAGAGCATATTAGTAACATTAGATATTTTTGCTGGATAGTGTCCTGGTCATAGTTTAAAAATAGTAAAGTATCAGGTTACTGCTTTATTCAGAGCTATAGATTTTACATTTCAGAGCATTCCCCAATATTTAGTTTGAAGCATTGGAATGGGCTGTATGGAATGCACTTAATTATAACAAGACTAGACATATATTCCTGCTGAAAAAAAGCACTGCTGTTAACTTGAAAAGATGAGAACCTCTGTGAACAAATGCACAAATCTGATAATCACAGGCAGATACCAGGAACTCACATAAACATGGACATGCACCGTGTCAAAAGTACTTGAGTAAACCAGGTGTTTATGAGACACTCAAGCTATGGACTGTGGGCCCCAACCTCTAATCAATTTTAGGAGGACATGCAACAGGTCATTGTGAATGGTTTGCCTTCCATTAATTATTATTGTTTATTTTTAGAACTATAATGTGAACCGGTCACTGAAATCTGTGTAACCTAATTATTCAGGTTGTTGTCTGCTTTTCCTTTTATGACCATAATGGATTTTAGTTTTAGTTCTTGAGTATTAATTGCAATATTGGCAGAGCTATGTATTGTCCTTGCCACTACAATAAAACAAATCTAAAAAAAATAATTAAACAATAGAAATAAAAATAACTATCCAGCCTCAGATTCAGGTCTTGTGAACCTGTTTAAGAATGCATTCCTCTATGGTGAGTTTTGCAATCTGTGTTAGCAATTGGATGTCCTTATTATGTTTAAGCGGAAAATATATTTATTTTCTTTGTGATCTTTAATAGAAACATCTTTTTTGACAACAGATAATACCCGCTTTGCCCTCTCAGTTTTCATATTTCAAAATGTATCCGGCAACCTGTAGATCTGACAACTAGTAGCTTGTTGCTTCCAGTTCCATCAAAATTAGTCATGTTTATTTTTGAATCTTTGTAACATATTAAGGCCAGATTAGAGATCAATGCTATAAAAGACATCAAAACACACACACCTAATAAATGTAATACTTTACTTATTTCATATAAATGCCCAAACACTAACAAAAAGATCAAGAATATTTATTCAAACTGGGATGAAATAATGCTCCTGGCTTAATCCTCCATTGTCTTTAACTTTCCTTATTGGTTAAAATTTCATGTGAACCAATTTTACAGGACAACTTGTATACACATCTTTCAATACATTGCTGTAGGTGTTTGTGCATTTAAATAACATATTACTGAATTTCTGAAATCTAATGTTCTCTAATGCATAATTTAAAAAAATCTCTATTTTTGGCTAATATAAAAGACTGTACAGGTACATGTAATTAGATATCGAATTTGAAAAATATTACTTGAATTCACAGAAACCACAGAACATTTGAGCAATGACCACATGGTCTGCATCCTATAATCTTCTTACCATGTAATGTTTTTTATGTATCCAAAACAGCATCCAATTTATATTTAGTCTAGCTATTTAGGGCTTGGTCAATTGTATATCTCTTTTATAACTCTAAAGATACACACATCCAATAATATAGTAGCTACCTCTTGATCAGCCATTCAGACATTCCAATGTTTATTAATAATCTGTCTAAAATAACCAGAATTAGAACAACAGGTTGTAGTCAAGGTAAAAAAAAATAGGGGACACTTTTCTGGAGATGTATATGTAAAAGGATGAGCTCTATTCACCTCATGAATAGAGTCACATACTTTGTAAATTAATTTTTGGTGATAACCTATATTTATGAATCAGTGTCAAATCTACTACTTGGTTCTCAAAATCTTGATCAGAAGATTGAACATATGCACCTAACCCTATAAAAGGAATACATGTTTACTAAATTCTGCACTGAATTGAAGACACCAAATATTATTATTAAGATATTCAATAAAATCTTTCAAATCTATCAAATCCGATGCATGAAGAAAAATGCTATGGCTAGCATCATAAATCATAATATTCTCAATATAATCAATGAAATGGTCGCCTAAACCAAAAGTCAATGTTGCTCCATCTGATCGTCTTCCAAGATTTACAAAAAAATCAGTAGTATCCTGTAAACCAAAGAAAGTAACGGTTATAAATATTTAGTTAGAAAAAAATTGAAATGGATTCTATTAGAGGACCCTGAAACAATACATATTCCTGGTGGAGTTGTAGACTTTCTATGTATTTTATGTATCAGATACAAGTTGTGCGCTTTAGGATCAGAAGTGAAAAAAAGGCCAGCACTGAAGTGTGGAATGTTGCTTTATTCCAAAATAAACAATGCACCATCCAGTAAAATGCAAACCAGTTTCGGCAATAAACCTGCCTTCCTTAGTGGGAACAGTACACATGCCATAATGTATTGAAGATATAAATACACACAGGAATATTCTGATTGGCTGATTCACAAATGTTCATTTAAGCTAAGGCTAAATAATCCCCCTAACTTAATTATCCAACATTTTTCTTTTTTATTAAGTAAACTATGTAGTCCTATCTTATTTGTTCTATCTCCTTGGATTCTATCAATGGCAAGAAATCTAAATTCAGCTGTAGTGTTTAAGGGAATGTTTATATAGGGCATTAGATTGCCATCTGTTCCTTACATCACTTAAATCTTCCAATATACAGATTCTTAAAGTATGTGATGTTTGACCAATATGGAATGCAGCACAGGAGCAAGTAGCTAGATAGATGACCCAATCTGAGTTACATTTGCTTAAGAATTTTATATCATATATCTGAGGGGTATTTTTGCTAGAGAATTGTTTTGATTTTTGAAACATACTTACAAAACGAACAGTGTTCACATGGGTAACATTCTACTACTTTATTACCAGTCAATGTAGTTTGGCAAATCAATGGATTTGATTTGTGTTTATAATGACTGAAACAAGACCTGTGATATGAGAACATATATCTTGTGGTAAGAATTTCTGATAATTTCTGATCTGTCCATAATATTTCCCAGTATTTATCAATAATTTGTCTCAAATGTCCGGTATTCTGACCAAATGCAATAGTGAATGTAATAATAGAACTATCACTGGCTGCCCTCGCCTGATATTTCAATTGTTTGAACCAATTCTGTTGAGAAGCCCAATCACTAATAGTAACTACATTCCTAAAGTCATACCCTCTAGAAATAAATCTGTTAGTTAAATCTTGTCTATGATATTCAAAACTTTGTTCAGAAGAGCAAACCTTTCTAACAAGTAAGAATTGTGATTTAGGGATGTTCATAAGTTCATAGGTTGGTACTAGGCTATCGGCCCTAGGGCCTATACAAGCCTAGCCATAACAATTCCCTGACTATTTCTTCCCACAGTATTTACTTCCCTGGACCCCTGTCTAGCAGGGTGACTGATGTGATCCCCGGGGTGAATTTCCTATCTCCCATCCAATCATCAAGGTTCCTTTTGAAGAGGGCCAAAGAGTCGCTCTGCTTGACATGTATGGGCAGTGTATTCCAGAGTCTGGGGAGTCTCTGTGTCATGAACCTATCCCTCCAGCATGTTTTTAATAATATGATGGGGATGAAACTGGAAGCATGCAAAAGAGAATTATATTCTGGATATTTGCAATAAATAGTACTTCTTAAAGAATGATCTATATTCCTGGATACCGTCACATCCAAAAAATTTATTTCATGATGACTATGATGCACTGCAAAATGTATGCCCCATTTGTTATCCAAATATTGAATGTTTGCTTTCCATATAATCCAACAGTCATCAAGGTATGTGCACAAAATGTCAATTTCTGGCAAGCATAAATTGTGAGTGGCATTAAATATCATTTGCATTTCCAAGTATGCCATGAATAAATCTGCATAAATGGGAGCAAAGGATGCTCCCATTGCAGTACCCTTTACCTGCCAATAACATGCCTCATTAAAATAAAACACATTTTTTGTTAATATATGTACTGCTAGACATAGTAAAAATGTGTTAAATCCTGGAGCATAAAGACCTGATCGAGCCAATATTCTAACACCATATGCCCCGCCTAATAAGGTTTGTTCATATATAGCACAGTTATATCTAATGTACACATTAGTAAACAAGAAAAAAGCACAGATAAGCCATATCCACCGCAAAGAAGGTTTCAATAGGTTCCACAGCAAACACAATGAATACAGTCACAGTAATAATGCTGAAACACTACCAGTTCATTTTCATCACACAACTTCCTCAGAAAACCATTGCGCCTGCCATATTTGCATATTCATTGTAGGACTGTAGACTTTAGGATCAGAAACCATAAGATGAGAAGCAACCATTTTAACTTATGATTTGATAATAGGAAACATTTCTCCACTTTAAAGACCTGTGCAGGCAATGGAAAGAAGGCAATTCGGTTAATAAAACCCTCTGTCAGTATGAATGTATGTGTGTATGTGTGTGTGTGTGTGTGAGAGAGAGACAGGGGAAGACATTGAGTGAATACAATTAATCTCTACCAAACTTAAAAAAGGGAGACAACAAACAATCATATTCATTACAGTGTATAACTTCAACAAAGAAAAAGTGATATTATTGGGAATCTCTAAAGGTAAAATTATTTGGCCAGGGAAAAAGAGAGAGAGGAAAAAAACACAGCTTGAAGGCTTGAATTATTGATGCTAATGGTGTAGGAAAATGTGCTATATTAGAAAGAATTTAGGAAGTATAAAAAATGTCCTATTTGGAATCAATTTCAAAACTTCTGTCAAGCTAAAACAGAAATCTCCTGAAATGGAGAATTCTAAATAGTAGTTGGGTCTTGAGATGGAAAAATGTAACAAAGTACAGTTGTGTTAGTGAACTTACCATAGTAGATGATGTTTGAATAGATCATTGTTGCAGTAATCATAACTGTATGATATGCATTCCTGCCAAGGATTAGATGACTAGACAAACCTACAAAGTTTGGACTCCTTCTTCATCCACTGTATGTCCACTCTTACCATGAGTGTGCATGCATGTATAAACGGGATATATGGGCAGGCCAAAAATTAGAACTTTCTTGCCAAAAAGGTTGGATGAGGTCAGAAGTTTTAAGAACATTACATTCTCATGCCATTAAATAAGAGCAAATTTAAAAGTATGACTACCCAACTCAGCCAGGAAAGCGCAGAACAAAGGGGATACAGTTAGGGATCTAATACTGCATCATTGATCAAAGCCAAAGTTTAAGAAGAAAGGGTGTCTGAAAACTGAAACTAGATTGCAATCACTTGTAAACTTAAACAGTGAGGTCCAAGTAGCTCTGTCTAAAATAAAGCTAGACTCCAACTTTTTCCAAAGGACCTCAAATATAGCTATAGCTATGATAGAGTGAGTCTTGACATTTTGAGAATTAGTCTTATAATGGCTTGAGTAGCAAAACCAAATAGCCTGAGGTGGTCTTATAGAAATGGTTCAGTCAGAAATTTTTTCTTTTTTCTTGCTGTCAAAGGAAATAAATAGCTTATTAGATTTTCTAAAATCTTAAGCCCTGCCTATGAATGCATGAAAAATAAAGGATTCTCTCAGCTGTTTTTGTGCTCAGCATAGAACACAGGGAGATGAATGTCTTGGTTTAAAGTGAATTTAGAAGCAATCTTTAGCATAAAGGAAGGCTTAGTTAGAAAACTCATCATGTCTTTAAGAAAGACCAAAAAAGGTTATCTAGACATCAGAGCCTATAATTCAGAAACCTGTGAAGTAGAGATTAAATCAATAAGCCATGATGTCCTCTTCTTGAAAAATTGTAAGGAAGAACTGACTAAGTTCAAATGGAGAAAGAGAGTTTACATTTCTAAGACAAAGTTTGGACCTCAATAAAATGCTGTCTTCTATGTCATCTAATATGCAATACCTCTTTCAAAAACTGATACATTTGAAATAGGAAAGAAAGGAGAGATTCACAGACAAACAAGCAGAACTGGCCAATATATGAACTTCAATTGAAATGTACACAAAGCGTGAGTTGAACAAGCCCTCGTTTGAGATGGATTAACTTCTCTGTTATATCACAAACTAGAAAATAGTTTTCCTTTAGCTGAATATGATTTCCTAGTAGTAGGTTTTCTTGATTTCTTTAATACCTGTTGATACTCACATAAATGGTGACTGCATGAGACCAGATGCCTGTTTTTCATACAATTAGATGGAGATTTGGAATATTGGGTGAATAAGTATTCCCTTGATTGTGTAAGTCCACTCTGTCAAGAAGTTTCTGGTAATTTCTCCAGTCTAAATGCATGTGACAGGAGAAAAGAGGTCAAAAGGGGGCACCAAGAGCATCTCTAGCAAGTCATTCTTCATCTTCAGAAGGACTTTCTATATGAGATGAAAGGGTGTTGATGCATGTATGCATGCATGTTCTTGCCTTTGTATGTATGTTTTTATATGGCTAGAGGATATACGTGATAAGACTTCTCTAGAATCTGCAACATGGGAGTTCAACTAAATCTTTTATAATCTGGATTGTTTTTAACCAACATGCTTCAACCGAGGAGGGAATTTATACATTTTAGTTCGTAAAAGAAAGAAAATGAGTGCCTTCTGAAAAGAAGCAGCAGAAAGCAGATTAACCAAAATGTATTTTGGTTATTCTTACTTAGTTTTCCCACAAACTATACCTCTTCCTGATTTATTCATGTGATACCCAATAACACTACAAGCCTACCAGACTTTAACTTAATATATACACTAGTGTAAATAAGAAATAAAATATGAAAATGTACTACAGAGTGGCCCTATAAACGGCATCTCAAATTTTAAAGATGTATCTGTCTCAGGTCAATAGACATTGTGTCTTCAGGCTACCTTTATAAAGTACCAGGATGTAATGAGAGCTAGTATGCAAGAATATATAACTAGGAAGTCAACAAATATGAAATGTTGTTAATGGGTGGTGTCTTCATCTGAGTAATGGTTATGCAGAGTACTGAGAACAAAAGTTCATATATCCAAACTTCAAATGAGGATTTATTAATTTTAAACACGCCCCTCTGTCTGTTTATTCATCCATCCATCAATACTTAAGGGGTTGTGGACTCTGCTCCCACATCAGTGGTTGCATTGGGGTTTATCCCCCTGCAAACAATACTAATGATAATAATTTTATCTTTTGCATCCTTGAAAGTATAGCTGTTTTGATTTTTATTTTACTGAGGTTTTAGATAGTTTATGGTTGAGTAATTACATGTAATTTGTAACTGCATGTCATCAAAATGAGGTGTAGTTATACATAGTACACATCAGTGAGTTATATGAACACATTTTATCTAGACACCAACTTTATTTCTTTTTTCAGCTTGGAACAGTTAGTGCCTAGTCCTAGTAGATATTATTTTAATGCCCTCATTTGGAATACTTTGCAAAACTAACTTTAAAAAGCATCCAAAAAGAAGTCGACTATCAGTAGGAATTCTGGTTGTTTCTCAAAGAAAACATAACTGTTCTAGTTCAAATTTAATAGCACCAAGATGCATCGGCTGTTAAGAGAAGTGTCAGCAATATAATACAGAATATGCTCTACATTTTTCTATGAATTTACACTGAAACTGAAGTTAAGCATTTGTAAATTCTAGATTATAGTGTTATATTATCAAGGAGAGAAACAAATGCTGGTATCAAATACTTTATTATATGTATGAACAGGGAAAGTTATGTTTCTTCTTAAAGCTGCATAAAGTTTATTGGTATGGTAAATACATTTTGACATGCTAAATGGAGCACTTATAGAAAGATTTTATTAAAACTAGTAATTAAGCTTGAACACCTGACAAATAGAATATATGTTTATAAACTTAGCAACTATTAACTGATTTATAGAACATGTTCAAAACTTTCACTGCTGAGTCATACCTTAACTTTCCAGTTTCATATGGGAACTATATCTTACAATTTTAATCCATGTTAAGTGTTAAAACTGAAATTTTATAACAGAAGTGCATGGTAACAGTGACACTGTGCAGGAGTTGTACAAGAAGACACGATTTTTTTGAAAAGTAAGGAAAGAATAGGAATATAAATTTATAAAACTGTAAAGTTATAAGGAAGCACTAATCAGTAACCTTACTGTAAGGCCTTCTCCTCTCTATTGAACAACCAATGTATTACTGCAGAACATTGTTTTGAAGTAAGATTCTCTGTTTAGCATGTGAAGTCATGTTTCAGGGCAAGCATAAATGACAGTGACTGGCACCATAAAATTAATTTACATGGATATTATGCCAGCTCCTGTCCTTCTTCAGTGGTTCTACTGGATCCACTTTAGCCTTCCCCTGGCTCAGCATGACTCATTTCCAAGGCTAGGGAGGAGACTGATGACACTGGTGCAGTGTTTTATTGTTGTTGCAGATTGTGCCCTAACACCCCCCCCAACTGCATGGCAGCCTTGCAAGTACTGTAAGTAGTGGTGCATGCATATATGCTTCTGTGCATGGGGAACCACCCAGCCGAGTGACATGCTGCAATGAGCATGGAGCTTACCAGGATCATAATGGTGCTACTGCAGCAAGACATGGCTGTTTCCCTCCACCCTGGATGAGCAATCTGATGCTTTATACACTCCCATCCTCCATGCAGTGGTCCTTCCAGCTCCCATGCATCAAGTCAAACATCGATCATCTTGGGCTTAGTAAGGACTTGAACCCTCTGTGCCATAGGACTACTTACATGGGTATTATATTTAAGCTAGATTGTCGTAACTGGTAAAAATGAATGAGAAAGGTTAAATGATGAGCAAAATAAATGCATTTTCCTTATGTAGCATTCTTTCACTATAGTTCTTCCTGTCTGATTCCATTCTAAAAGTGATTTATTACTCACTGTGAGAACTTGGAAATGAAGACAGATTTGAAGAAAGACACAGTATATTTCCAGAGTGGGACATAGAAGATTGTAACACGAAAATATGGAGCCGAAATGCTTAGAAAAGGCCAAGTTATGAGTTTTGATTAAATTACAAATCTGAATAATGCTGTTATGTATTCCCTAGTCATATCCATCATGATATTTAACTCATTCTTCAGGCATTTCCAGAGGAGTGAACATAAATAGTCCAAGTACCCTAAAGCTGTGACTAGGACTGGTGAAAGCGGGGTAGGGGGTTGTAGCACAAGAGTTCAATGTGGACAGTTTAGGGTAGATTGCACTGAAGGGAAACACTGGCTTTCTTAAATCAAAAGTAAACAAAAAAAAACACATGGGAACTTAGATATCTGGGGCTTCAGTTGCCTGCACTCACATTTTGGCCATTCAAAGCAGAGTGTGGTAAGGGAAGGAATTAAATATGTAAATATTCAGGGTGTATTTTTCCAAGTACTGCAGGCATAGCATACGTATTTACTGAAGCACTAGCATTTCCTTTTATTTGTGGTGTAATATTCTAGAAAATAGGCAGCCTTGAGTATTCTGGCATGAAGAAGTTGATGCAATTAATTGGACTAGCTTTGTTGATGTCAACACGAGTGATACCATGCATCAGTCACTGAACTCAAAGGAATATATTTTCCAGACATCTTATAGAAGCAATGACTTTCTGATTGCAATTTTTAATCAATTTTAGTTTCCTAGAGACTAGATGAGTCCTTTTAAGTATAATTTCTCTCTTGATGATGGTTGGAGGGCAACCACTAAAAATGTTTGGAGGATTTACTATATGAGATCAAATTACAAAGTAGACATTTCTGACATCACTGCTAGCCATTAACTATGTTTTGGATACAGTGCAGGTATTTTAATTATTTTTTTATTCTGTCTTTGTTGACCAGGTTAGTCCCACTAGACTATGATTCACTTTTAGGGTAGACCAGAGGTAGTATTCATGCTGTCTAGAGAAATTTAGCCAGGGCACTGGGGTGCTTCTTGTACTCCTATTTCAATAAGTACCATGGGATTTTTTTCATCCATCTGAGCTGGCAAGGACTGCCATCAACATAGGCTGATGAGATCTTGGTTTAATGTCTCATCTGAAGGACAGCACACTCATGAGTGCAGCACCCCTGTTTATGCTGTGTGGACTGTCAGTATCTGAAATTAATCCAGGTCCCTGGTGTGCAAACAGAACCGACAGCCTTCTGAATATGCAGCACCAAAGGTGAGTGTGATATCTGTTGCGCCACTGACACTTTGACACTAAACTAATAAATGCACAAGGAAAAAATCATTCACTCATTCAAGCCTAAAACAACTTTTTTGTATATTTCTAGTTCACACCCATAGCTCCTTATGGAGTCCAATCCTTTCTGGGGTCTGCTTTCTTTAACTAAGCAATTTATCAGCAAATAATAGAGAGTATTACAAAGTGCAATGAGTTATCCAAAACATTACATTAAAACAGTTGATCTAGGATGTGCTGCAGTGGAAAAATTAATCATGATTTTGCACTTATTATTCATATTTTCATATCTGTGTAATGGAGGGAGACAATGAAATATATTGTCAATGTCAATTTATATCATACTACACAAGAGATATTGCTAGTTAGTAATTATGAAAATAAACCATATCTTCATATATAAATGCTTCACAAAACAAGTACTCACAAACTGCTAAATATCAGGTGAAACCTTGGATGTTGTTGAAGAAAACTGTCTCTGATATTTGTACTGTAAGTTGCACAACTTTAAAGATATTCAGTGTTATTTTTATTGCTAGTTATACAATTAGGCATATATTTTTATATTTCTGTAAATATCTCAATAAATATGCATTCACTGAGGAATTTCTTATTGTCATATGAAAGTTTATACCTGATTAACAAGTGTTCTAACAACATATGTCTGGGTAGTACAGTTTCCAAGATATGATTTTTTTTTTCTTAAAGTTTAGCAAGAAATATAATGTGGGGATTGTATGCATTATAATATACTATATTTATGGAAAGGTTATGAATGCACTGACTATTAATGTAAAGAATACTTCTTACTGATAAAATTGCTATTTGTAAAGTTTTAGTAGCTTTTACTTTTCAGATAATTCTTCTGTTTCTTTATCCTATGCTTTGTAAGTTTATTTTTCAAAAAATGCTCTGGAATGCTAGCTGTGTGTAGGCTGCTAGAGGGATGACAATCCATACCACACAGGTGTTAATGAGTTAAAGACCCACTACAACTAATTGAAAAAAGAAATTATCTGAATAATGACTCAATATGCATGGGTCAGGTTGGCATACTCGAAAAGGCAGTCAAACAGAATTATCTTCAAAGAGTCAGTTTTGTCAAAATGTGTGTGTGTGTGTGTGTGTGTGTGTGTGTGTGTGTGTGTGTGTGTGTGTGTGTGTGTGTGTGGCATCCCATACTGCGATTCTAGAAGTATTCCTTAGAGTTTAAAGGAAAATGAATTTGGAATTTGAGCTTTTTCATTTTAAATTTGAACTGGTAGGAAAATATCACTACATTTTTCATTATAAGTATCAGCAATACCGATAGAGTCATGCTAAAGATTTGATTAATTAAAATGGCAAGCACCAGTTCAAAACTTATGAATTCTGAGAGTCTGACTATTATATGAAAATAACTCAACCGTGAATAAACAGGACTCCATATCAGAAGTTTGAGACATGACTATGTAAGTCTCAAAATTACAAAAAATTAATTGTGATTTAAGACAAGCATTGGTGAACTTAAAAATTGTGGTTACATATTTATAGTATTTATGAGAGGGCAAGCCCTCCTGCACCCCTTGATGTGGTGGGGGCTGCACTCCCCATACCACTTTTGCTTATATTTACTATGAGATTTCTATACCTCAGGGAATGGGGAATCACACTATTAAGATGCGGGAGTTTTGGGCTTTTCCTGTCTTACCCTGCTATTGCAACAAGAACTCACTAAGCACCTGTTAATGTCATTCATAAACCTATTTATCTTAGATGTCCTCAAAGTTATTATTACTGGAATTATTATTTATTTATTTATTTATTTTTATGATTTTTGTTTTTATTTGTAGCGGCCATGCACATTGGCGGCTTTGCTTAACATTTATAATTTCAATGATCAGATCAAAATACCTCTGTTCTAACAGACAAAGATCTAAATTTGTCCCAGCTGCCACAGAATGGCCTGTGTCATGTGAAACAATGTCAGATAACTGCATTATTGATCCATTCAGCCATAGAAAACTGCTATTCTTTACCAGTTTGTATTAATTTTTCTGAAAATATATGCATGCCTTTCCAGTAAGAAAAACTGAAGAAAATTTGTAGTGTTTCAATCACTTACAAGCTTAAAAGTCATATAGCACAGGTAGAGCAAAGTTATACCACCTTCTACATTAGACACATTACTTTAAAAGCACACATTTTTGCAGGGTACTGTTACATAAGACTCCTGCAGCAGCCATAGGATTGTCTGTTAAATTAAAGTCGAGATCAGTTTAATTACGTTCAGCAGTTATATGTCAGAGACTCACAGTAGCAATACAGAGAAGATGTGTTTTTAATGCACTAATTAACGGTGCTATAAAATATGTCTCTCTATTATCTCAATTTATTTTAAGCAGTAACTGAAGTTTACTCTATGACATTTTTTTCTGTGCTTGATTCTACAGCTTCTGATATTGTTAAAATGTCATTGTGGCAACATTAAGAATATCATACCCAGCTTTTGAGGATCAGTAAATAATAAAATACTGTGTTTAAATTTCTCTCTCTATTTTTCACAGCCAGACACTGACCTGACTCATTCCTGTGACATTTATATCGTTAGCCAGCACCTAAAGAAAGCAACAGAGGACAGAAAAGACAATACCTTTTACTGGAGGGAGTAAAAGGAGGTTTTTTTTGCAAGTTCTATACAGAAAAAAATGATGAGGCAGTTTAAAAAAAAATCAGGGTATAATGCTTTTCCATGATGCATTTTGCTGAACTCATGTCCTTGGAAGCTGCTTCATATATCATTACCGTTTTCATTAATATGGGAAGCTTTGCTGCTGTTTCACTGGAAACACTTAAAATCTGCCTGATTAATGAAAGTACTTGGTGAAGCATAGCAGAGAAAAGAAGGACAAGAGAAGAGTGACAAGTCCCTCACACTGTGTAATTACTGATGGGGTCTATTTTAAGACTCACTGTTTATTTATTTGTTTATGACAATGCACATTTTTGTTTGTTTTCTAGGCCCTGCAGAGATTTTCAAATTAGATTCTAAGCAATCACTCCGAGTTTGTCTTAACATCTGGAACATTGTTTCAAGATGCGAAAAGAAATTAAAAAGCCAGAGAATGCCTGTTATTAGCAATGTTACAGTGCAGTAATTGATATCACATTATTCATTTTTGTCTTTCTAGCTTATTTTTCTTATCATATCTCTGTTATCACCACTTTAGACACTGTCAGTCTTGGATAAGATTCATATTTTAATAGCTCACGGTTTTACTATGTTTATTCAGACAGACAGTAACTATGTTTACTAATTAGTCTTCATTCCGTACAAGTCATTAATGGAATGGCCAATATTTCCTCATACCGTGCCATCTCAGTTGTGATGTCTGAGAATAAAAACACCACTATTTTCTGAATCAGAAATAACAGATATGTGACCTGCACTTGCCTTGCAAAGCCTACACCAGGTAAACTAGAAACATATCCTTTCCCCTATCATAAATACTTGAGAAATGTATTCAGTTGCAACTGTAACATTACCACACACAGATAATAACCTCGAATTTTCATCTCAACATAGCTTCTGCCCCCATCACAGTACCACTACCACTTTATTTAGTTTCACCAATACACTGAACACAAAATAGGAATGACAGAAACATGTCTGTTCTCTTCCTTGATGTGTCCAAGGCATTTGACATAGCCTCTTACTCCATTTTTCTATGCAAACTCTATAATCTAGGACTCAACAACCACTGCTGTATTGTGGTTCTGTAGCTACCTCCCAAAAAGAGCTCAAGTTGTGAAGTGGCAAAATGATATCTCACCCTTCACCCCTGTCTCAGTTGATGTACCACAAGGGTCACTCTTGGGACCCCTTCTCTTTAACAACTTCATCAATGCTCTACATAAAGCCTGTAAAACTGCATCCCCAGTATAGTATGCAAATGATGCCACAGTTATCTGTATCACAAAAAACATCAACAAACTACAACAACTTACCTAGGATCCCTTGTCCTCTATAGAAACCTGTATGACAGCTGCCTAGCTATTCCTTAATCCACGTCAATCCAAACTAATCCTATATACTACCGAACAGCTTATAGTCAACAAAACCTCCTTCTCAGTTACCTCATCCAGCTAAACAAAAACTGAACTTGCATACAAAGACTCGTATAAGTTTGATATTAACTAATACTTTGCTGTATTCTTGTTTTGATTAATGGTAATATAATTACTATTCTATGTATGTAGATTCGCTGTGTAAATCATACATAACAGCCTCCTACATATTTTGTAAAATGGATGATTTCTCACTGGGCCACTACTGAAATAAACAGGAGAGAAGTATCGACACTTCCTAAAAAGAGAAAAAAAATCTTCACAAACATAACATTAAAACATCAGACATTATTACCGTGGAAAATCCCAGCATAGTCCCATTACCAAGTAAAAGGTCATATCATCACATTAACTGCCACTATCAGTACAGTCCACTTCAGGTCAGTCTTCAGAGTTACAAAAGTCTGACTATTCAGTTTGTAGTCTTCAGTTAAAGAAGTTTTCACTTCCTCACTACATGCATCACATTTATTTCATAATAAACTGCATTGATAAGACAGCTGTCAGAATATTAGGACTTTGATTCTGAATAGTGCACTGAAGTAAAAACTATGAGACTTGGCCCTTTTTTCAGTCAAGTTTATGGACGGTTGGTTGTAAAGTCCTGTGTGTGTGTGTGTGTGTGTGTGTGTGTGTGTGTGTGTGTGTGTGTGTGTGTGTGTGTACGCGCGCATGGGCATATATCTATAGGTGCTTGTACAACATCCTTGTGTGAGTTGGTACATAGAATACTAATGGAGGTGCACCAATGCTGCTTATTGTTTTGTTCAGAGATATGCAGATGAGTTACAGATGGGCTTTTTCTCCACTACTGTCTTGCATGTATCTTACCTGCTAGTTAGTTTTATAGCAACAAACAAAACATAAAATGGAGTGCTGTTATTAGTATAGAGATGACCTTTTTGAATAATCCATGATTTCATTCTTGTTTAGTAGAGCTTCACTATTTAAATAAAAAGTTAGAAGCCATGGGTTGCTGATCCATCTTATCGATTACACGAGGTCCAAATGGAGAGATGATAAGTCAGCAAGCAGAGTAGAATAGTATCGCTGAAATTGAATTCATCCTCAAGTCTTGATGTGTACCTTCATGAGGTGGACACAGTTTTTCACAAAATCTCACCAAGACGACATTGATATATAGACTGTATTTATATAGCATATATCACTGATAGAAGTAGGTCAAAAATTTAAAAAGATAGCTATGTGCAAAAGACCCAAGATAAAAAAAAATTGCCCAATCCTGGCAGGCGCACTGGTGCCAGAACTGGAAAAAAAAGGACAGTGTAAAATCCTCAAAATACGGAAACATTCCTACTATGGGGCCAAGCCAGGCCCAAGGGGAGGATACCCCCCCCCCCATTGTAGAAGGAAGTAGCAGTCCACAAAAACTGATAGGCCAAAGAAGAGCCATAAAGATGACAGAGTGGACTATTGAGGATAAGAAAGAAATTATGTATTGTCACGATTATGCAAGAATTTCCAGATGCAAGATATACAAAAAGATAAAGAGAGAAATTAAAGGAAAGAAAAATACTTGCACAAGAAAAACTGTCAGAGGCCTCAAATAAAAAACTGTGTTCATTAATACAACAGATTTGTGAAAGAAAGTATATAGATGAAGAAACGTTGATTTGTTTGGAAAGAGAAGCATCTCAGGAAGTGCAAAAATATAAACTAAGACCTAGAGATTTTTGAAAAGTATAAAAAAGAAATATGGACATGGGAAAGAAAGAGAGCTTTGATATGGTGCAATAATTATGCAAAGGGGAACGCCAAATTAATCAATATAAAGAAGGCAGCTCCAAAGATATTCAAAGAGAAATACAGGCAAATGTATCCAAATATGGAAAATTTCACAATAAAAAAATAAGATTAGCAAAGAAGTTAAAAAAAGAGAAGTTGAAGTTATGAATTGCCTGTAAAGTGAAGGATTTGGTATAGAAGGTCTAACACAGGTTACATCACAACACAATAGAATGAGTCTGCAAAGTAGGGAAAAACAGGAAGATCAGGATACATCTGAAGAAGAAATATGGACATAGGAAATAAAAAGAGATTTAATACGGTGTAGTATCTATGCAAAGGAAAAAGCAAAACTATCCAATACAAAAAGAGCAGCACCAAAGATATTTGAAGAGAAATACAGGCAAAGGAATCCAGACATGGAAAACTTTACAATACAAAAAATAAGAAGACAAAGAGGAAAAGTAGAAAAGGAGATTAATAATGGAGAAGTTAAAGAAATAGAAACTGAGGTTATCGAGTGCCTACAAAGTGACTGAATCAGTGTAGAAAATCTAATTCAGAAAGCACCGCAAAAGGCTAGAGCAATAGACATCCAAATTAAGGGAAACCAGTGGACTGTGAAGCAATTGGTCAGGTGCCATATGAAGATATTTTGGACCCTTCCACAGGAAACCAGTATAAATATTCACCTGAAGTTGGACAGCAAGGGAAGGAACAGGAAACTGTGGAAACTCAGACGCATTCAGTGTTGAGGAGTGATAGGCCAGTGAGTTCCCATATGACAGAGAAACGGATGGCACAGGATGAAATTGAAGAGAATGTGCCACAGGAAGATGTTATAGAACTTTCTATAGAATGCCCGCAAGAAACAGAAAACAAAACGTGTTCCCTCAGTTTAGAAGAAAATGAGGTAAGAGAAGAGTTTGGTTTAATAGAGATAGATAAATATATTAAGATCAATGGAAGAAATAGACTGCAAAAGGTCAATAAAACCCAAAAAATCAGAAGTTTGATAAAACAAATGAACACAGTAATTAGGACTGCCCACAGAAATCCATGAGATATAACAGAAGTACACAGGATATATTACTGTGCAGGTAAATTAATAGCCACAAGAACACAGGGTAGTGAGGGACAGGAAGGTGAGAAATCAAACACCATGATGGAAGTATAAAACATAAAAAAACTATAAAGCAATTAAGAGAAGAATTCTCACTGTAAGAAGAGTATAAAAGAGGGAACAGATCAACAAAAATACTTAGAAAGATAGACATGATAAAAGCACTATGCAGTATTAGAACAGATCAGGATGTATCTTGCACTATCACAAATAACAAACTATAAATCTCAGCACAGGCAGAAAAACTTAAAAGATACGCAGATAAATATAAAGCAAAAGTACAAAATAAGCAATTTACTGAAGACCAAAAAAATTTTATAGAGAAATGGGAAACAAGGTAAAAGGAAATGAAATACCACCAAAAAAAGAAGAAATAGATACATTTTGGAGAAGTATTTATGAAGATGCTATGGAACATAAAGATATTAAATGGATAGAAGAAGTAAAAGAAAGAATAAAAAGTTTAAAGATACAGGATATAAAATGGGATGAAGCAACAGCCAAAGGGACTGAAACAAAGTTAAGAAAAGTCTCTAACTGGAAAACCCCAGGCCCAGATGTAGTACTTAACTTCTGGACAAAAGTATTAACATCTTTGCGTGAAGATTTAGCCATGAGTAAGAATGATTTACATGCACACCCCAGACACTAACCTGGCTAATGGCAGGGAAAACAATGCTTCTACTTAGTGAACCTGCAAGCTAGCCTAAAAATTATAGACCAATAACTTGCCTTCCAATGACATATAAACTTTACACTGGAATTGATGAAGACAGAGTTTATAGTAATTTATAGGTTCATAGGTAGGTACTAGGCTATCTGTCCTAGGGCATTTATAAGCCTGGCCAGAATGTGTTGGCTTTCACCTCCCTTTTAGATTTGATTATATTCCTGAGCCTGTGTCCAGCAGGGCCATAGAAGTGATCCCAGGAGTAAATTTATGATTTCCCATCCACTTGTCAAGATTTCTCTTGAAGAGGGTCAGTGAGGGGCTCTGCCTAACATGGATTGGAATTCTATCCCAGAGTGAGGGAAGCCTGTGAGATATGAATCTATCCCTCCAGCATGTCCTATTTATTGTTGTGCTGAGGTTTAAATCCCTGGAACGTGTAGCTCTAAGGGATTTGGTTTTCTTGAGGTGGAGCATGTCCATTAATTCCGGGTTAGATATGGCCTTGTATGTCAGGCAGAGATCACCTCTAAGTAGGCGGCAAGCAACTGAGTAGAGCTGGAGTTTCTTTAGTCGAGCTGCATAGGGCATCTGTTTGAGGCCCATGATCCTCTTGGTGAGGTACTTCTGGTGTCTTTCCAGCTGTTGCAGGTGTCGGGTAAGGTACATCCCAAATGGGGCATTGTACTCTATGATGGGCCTGATGAGCAATGAGTAAAGTGGCACAATGACCTCTCTTGATCTAGATGTGAACCATTTCATGATTAGGTGGGCTATATAGAAGGTTTTTCTAACCACTTTGGCAATGTGTTTATCAAAGGAGAGGTTGCTATCTGCTTGGGTCCCCAGATCCCTAATTGCATCTTCCGTGCTTAGTGGATTACCACCTATATGGTAGTTCGTGGCCACTTTGTTTTTCCCAAAGGGGATGACTATGCATTTTTTGGCATTTAGCTTGAGGCCATGGTTCTGACACCAGGTATTTGTCTCTGTAAGACCCTTCTGGAGGATGTCTCTGTCAGCCGGAGAGTTGATTATTGCTCCCAGTTTGCAATCATCTGCGAACTTGGTCAGCCATAGTCCTCCTGTGCTTGCCTGTACCTCAGAAAAGTATATACTGTTGTTTGTTTACAGAGAGATTTCCAGGAATCCACAGAGTTTTCACCCTTTCAGTTGCTGTATGGGCATAGGTTGAGGGGGCCTCTAGATTTAATTCAAGATGAGTGGGAAGGTGAGTGTGAATCTCACAAGGAGTCTGTTGTATTATATGTCCTAAACCTCAGGACAAGGCTCAGGGAACCCATGGGCTTGACCCAGGAGAACCTGGCAGAAGCCCAACAGCAGAAAAAGGTCTGGTATGACAGGAATGCTTGAGCTAGAGAGTATGCTCTAGAGCAGCAAATAATGGTTCTCATTCCTGTCAGACACAACAAGCTACAAGCAGCCTGGGAGGGACTGTACAAGGTGGTAAGAAAGGTAAGTGATGTTAACTACATGGTGGAACTGCTAGGAAGGAGCACACATTGTACCATGTTAACATGATGAAACCTTACCATGATAGGGAGGATCTTTGCTGAGTATTTGCAGTGGATTGCAGGATGAGTCTGAGGGAGATCTGGCAAATGATTTCCTCAGTGAAGCTTGGACTGACACCACAGTGGAAGGGGTAGCAATGTCCCAGCAGCTATCTCCTACCCAGGTTCAAGAAATCCGAGCAGTGTTACAAGAGTTTGGGGACATGTTTAGTGGGAAAACCGGATGCACCCACTTGATGCAGCACCAGGTGGATACAGGACCCCAAAGGCCTATTAGGCAGGCCTCTTATAGGGTGCCTGATAGAGTCAAACAGATTCTGAGGGAGGAAATATAGAATATGTTGGAACTAGGGGTAATTTAAGAGTCCAACATACTCTGGTGCCAAAGAAGGATGGCAGCACCAGGTTCTGTGTGGACTACAGGATATTAAATAGTCACACGGAGTCAGATGCTTACCCTATGCCTAGGACAGATGAGGCCCTAGAGCAGCTGAGTGGGGCTAAGTAACTTACAACCATTGATCTTACCAAGGGTTACTGGCAGGTGCCCTTGACTCTCAGTGCTATTGAGAGGTCAGCCTTTGTGACTCCTTTTGGCTTGTACGAGTTCACAAAGATGCCCTTTGGGATGAAAAATGCCCCAGCGACTTTCAAGAGGCTGGTAGATCATATTCTAGCAGAAGCAGGAGGGTTTGCCCTTGATTACCTAGATGATATTGCCATCTACAGCCATTCCTGGCAAGAGCACCTTCAATGTGTCAGGGGGGTGCTGGGCAGACCTAACCATTAAGCCGACAAAATGTCAGGTGGGTATGGCAGAGGTCTCCGACCTGGGACATAGAGTGGGGAGTAGTACGATCAGGCCAGAACCTGCCAAAGTGGAAGCCATTCAGGGATGGCCTACACCTGTTACCAAAAAGCAGGTGAGGGAATTCTTAGGGACAGCAGGGTACTACAGAAAGTTTGTTCCCAGTTATAGTACCATAGCTGCTCCACTCACAGACCTGACAAGGAAAAACAGGCCCAATAAGGTAGTGTGGACCCCAGCATGTGAGCAGGCATTCCAGAAGCTTAAATAAGCTTTGGGAGGACCCCCTGTGTTAGCCAGTCCAGATTAAAGCAAAGAATTTGTTGTGCAGGTGGATGATTCAAACCATGGGGTGGTGGCTGTACTTAGCCAGATTTCTTCGGAGGGAGAAGAGCACACAGTGATTTATCTCAGTCACAGAGTTCAACCCAGGGAGGAATGTTATGTAGCTGTAGAAATGGAATGCTTGGCAATAGTGTCGGCACTGCAGAAACTTCAGCCTTATCTGTATGGAAGAAAATTCACTGTAGTTACAGATCACAATCCCCTAACATGGTTACACTGAGCCAGACAGCAAAATGCTAAATTGCTAAGATGGAGCCTAGGGTTGCAAGCATATGATATGTCAGTGCAGCACTGCAGTGAGATTAGAAATGCCAACACAGATGGGCTCTCAAGATGGGGAATGGGGTAAGGTATACTCAGCTACACCTAACCCACACAAGCAACATTTCCCAAGGGTTACTTGAAAAATTTGCTTGAGTTCTTCCCGGGGGGGGGGGGTGTATGTGAAGGCTGCCAGCCTAGTTTGATAGAATTTTGTAGATAATTTTATGTCATTGTAAATATGAATATAATCCACAGGCGTGTCCTCTTAAATGTAAGGAAACTGTGTTAAATATTGAACTTCAAAAATGTAACCACATATCACTCTGCTGGAATAAAGCTGATAAGTCAAGCATTGTAGGACTGCTTGATCTCAAAGCTCGGAGACATAATGTCTGGACTGAGGAATTCCTTCTATTGTTTTGAGACCAGAGTTAATTGCTAGATTTGACATATATAATGTTGTTTATTGCTGTAGTTTCCTGGCCAGTGGTAAGATCAAAGAAATGTTAAAACTCTGAATTTCTGTTAGCCTGGGAACCAGAGAAGAATTATGTCATCTAAAATGAGTCAGCAGTGATGTATTATTTTTAAGACTTTCTCAGAGAGAGAGAGAGAGAGAGAGAGAGAGAATCAGAGCATTTTGCATTTGCCTTCATAACCAACCACTCACCAGTACTTTGCCTTTGCTCTATATGTAAGTTTATTTAGAACTGTGATTACTCTTAGTTAGATAGGAATTTAGTCAGATTTAGTCTAGCTGTTTTATATATTTATGTCAGTCTATTCTACAGTATTATTTAAGCATTTTCCTGTGATTTCTGAACTCTTGACAAGCACTGTGTTGAATTGAGAAGATTTGTCTTGTGTTTTTATTATTTATTATTAAACTTTTTTAAACCTTTCAACTGTGGCTGTTTTGTGTGCAGATAATTTAAGCTCTAGAGTACTTGCATGTATTTGGTGATACTGTACAAAGCCACTCCAATAAGCCTTGCTGTTCGTCCACTTACTATTTTGATAATAATACTGCACAGTAATAATTGGACGCCCTTTGGTAAGGGACTTTTTAGTAGTTGATAAGAGTAGTTGGTGGCAGTGAATACTACTTTATAGCCTGGCAGGAGGGGCTATAGCTGGAGATCCAAATCTCAAAGTGTGTATGTGCCAGCTACTTGGGTATGGACAAGAAGCACTGGTTGGACAGGGAGGCCACTGGAGGTTTTGGCTTGACTACTCGGCTGAAATATGTACATTATACCTGTGCCTGTGGAGAGTCTTATTGGGGATCTGTAGAGAAAGGGAGAGACCAGCCCCAGATTGACTGTGATCTCTGTGTGCTTTTAAGGGAAATTGCACTTTACTGTGTGTGTACCTGTTATCCCTTCCAATGTGGACAGCCGTCACTGGTGCTAGTGGTGAGGATTGAGGCTCCTTGATTACTAGGTCAGTGCACGGGCATCACAAGGTGACAGCAAGGATCAGGGTATTATTTCAGACCACCTTTTTAACCAGCTTATAGTGGATAATCCAGGACCCCAATATTTTTATATTTTACCTATAATACATAAATCCCCTTTGACACCCCTCCCCCAGGAAGGCCGATAGTAACTGGTATTGGGTCTTTGACAGAGCCCCTGTCTTATCTTGAGAGCCAGTATAAACCTTTGCTACCCCTGATTAAGACTAGATTAAGAGATACTACAGAATTTTTGGGCTTGATGAATGATTCACAGGTGCCAAATAGTACATATTTTTTACTTAAACTTTTGGCCCTAGTACTGGAACATAATGTCTTTTGTTATCAAGATAATTTGTATTTTCAAATCAAGGGAACGGCAATGGAAGCCATGTTTGCCCCCTTATGTGATGACTTATTTATGGGTATGTTGAGTTGGAGTTGATTTCTCATGAAAATAACCCATTTAAGGGCTATTTAATTATGTGGAGATGTTTTAGATGATTGCTTGTGTGTATGGGATGGCTCAAAAGAAACATGGAATGATTCTATAAGCTACTTGAATCTGAATTCTTTTGGTATTAAATTTATTCGTAAATTAGATTTATTTATCAGAGATTTTCATGATGTAAATGGTACCAAGTCAACTGATGGTAGTATTTTAACAACATTGTATAGAAAACCGTTTACTAAAACTTCTTTATTGAGACCTGATAGTAGTCACCATAAACATAGCATAACTAACATACCTAAGGGACAGTTCCTGTGGCTTAGACAGATTTGTAGTTCTACTGAGACATTTACTGAGAAGACAAAAAATGAAACATGGGTTTTTGGCTGGGGGTTATGAATCTAATGGGTCTATATCAGTTCCGTGAAAATCCAATACAGCGAATATCAAAAAATTGACACATATTAATTGAACCGCAAATACACCGAACGCACTAAACCATGAAATTTAAAACATCGAACGGTCATAGTTGGCCAACCACACCACCCACTGCATAAATAAACCACATACAAGCATTAACCAAACCCTACTCTTAACCCTAAAGTAAAGCACCAAAACTTAACTTCTAACACTACACTAAACCCCACATACACAAATATCTATGCACTATCCTTAACCCCTCCCTAACCCTAAGGTCCGTAACTACCATACATTTCCCTTACGGAGATATACCCTAACAAAATAAATAATGCACATAAATGCATTTAACAAAACCCTACTTCTAACACTACACTAAATCTTACATACATTACCTATCTATACACTTACCTTGACCCTCACCCTACCCTAAGGTCCATACCTATCGCACACTTACCTTATGGAGCTATAACGCAGACGGGCCAACCAAAACACTTCAACATTTCAGATTTTACTGTTTGGGATGTTTGGCATTTACGTAGTTCGTGCAATATGTGTCGATCATTTCTTATTCGTGGAAATGGCATTTTGATCGTCTGATAGGGACTCGAATCTAATACCATTACACATTCTTACCAGAGTGCAATGCAGATGCTTAGGGAGGAATTACTTGAATATACTAGCAACCTGACTTTTGACCACCATGTTTGTTCCATTCTATGGAAAGCTTTCTACATGGCCCACCTGATAAGTAAGGGTATCTCATCCGGGGGCAAGGAGATCATAACATCCCTGTATTCTTCCCTTATAAGGCCAATTATTGAGGACAATGCCCCCTTTGGCATATACCTCACAAAGCACATGCAGCAGCTGGAGACCTCAGATGATCCTCACCAGGAGAATCCAGGGTCTCAAACATCTACCCTACACAGATAGGCTAAAAGCCCTGTCCCTCTACTCAGTTTAACAGAGACTCCTCAGAGGTGACCTATATCTGGCATACAAAGCAATCTCAGACCCCACCTTGATGGTACTGCTGCATATCAGCTCCACTCGAGTAACATGCTTAATCGACTTACACCTGGTTTGTGATTCAGTAGGACTTGTTGGTGGGACAGGTTTGTGTCCCAGTGACTCCCCCCAACCTGTGGAATAGATTCCCTCTTCATTTCAAGCAGAGTACCTCATTATCCCTTTTTAAGTGCAGCTTGGATAACTGGATTGAAAACAGAAAATACACCCGTGGGATTCTACCTGTGTCCCTGCTGGACAGGGGCTTTGGGTGCTGACTTGTCTAGCCATGGGCTAAATTCTTGGGTAGGCTTATAAGGGCCTCAGGGCCAATAGCCTAGTAACTTCTTATGATCTTGTAGGCCAAAACAGGATAAAAGGTTGAATTTCAGGATTTTCCAAGACTGATTACTATTTATGGAACCAATATTTTTAGGATTTATTTTATTTATTTATTTATTTGCAGTTTGTTTGCCAGAATGGTCCACTGGGCCACCACGAGCCTGTTTTCAATAGGGTCCTGGGGAGAAAAGCTCCATAAAAATACAAATTACACAATAAAAGCAAGTTATAAAAATACAAAGTACAGAAATATAGTAAATTGGCATTTGAAGGAGCAAATCAGTGCAATGCAAAAGTAGAATTCTTTAGAAACAATCAAAAATATTTACAAAATATGTTGGTTCTTACATTTGATTAATAGAAGTTATAAAATAACAGGAGGATATTTATACCTATATTATGTCCTAGAGAGTGACTTAAGTTAAGGGAGTTTATGTAGGATGGGAACAAGAGCATTCCCACTGGGATGTTAGGTGTGAGTGAAGTAAGGTTTTGAAGGAGGAGAGACTGCTAGTGGTATGGATGAGAGGTGGGAGTGAATTCCAGTGGCATGCTAGGGAAAAGGACAGTAGATGTTTGTCTGGTGGGAGGGCAGGTTTACGCAATTCAATAAGGTTTTGGGAGTTAGCTCTTAGAAGTCTATCCAGTAGGTGTATTTTAAAGGTGGAGGGAAGGGAGGGGCAGAGAGAAGGGCTGAAGATAAATGTGTGTGCTTGGGTAAGTTGAATATAGGTAAGATAATTGAGCAGCTCTAGCCAATTCAGTTGATGAAGGGCAATATAGTGATGGGTAGAGAATCTGTGGCTTGTTGCAAATTTTGAAATGTTGTTGCAACAAGAGGTGAGTTTTGTCTTGAGGGAGGATTGCAGGTTAATAAGGAGTGAGGGATAAGTGGGATGGGATGAGGGATGTGTTAGAGAGAAGACGCCTGGTGGCGGAGAGATGCAGCGGTTGTGGTGGTAAAGCATGCCGAGTTTCTAATGTGTTTTTTTGATATTTACTTGTAGGTGGGTATCAGACTTTAGCTGATCATCAATGAGGACTCCTAGTAGTTTTGCAATGGATACTATTTCGAAAGGTGTATTATTTTGACTGGTGGTAGAGAATGAGTTTTTGTCTAGGGTGGTAGTTTTAGAAGGGGTAAATATAAGTTTAGTTTTGGTTGCATTGAGTGCTAGGTGGTTATCTAGCATCCATTGTTCAGTAGAAGAGAAGGCATCTTGGGTTAATTTTGTTAGTGTGGAGATGGAGATGGCAGAACAGATTATTGTTGAGTTGTCGGCATACTGGATGAGGTTAGCATTAGGGATGGCCTGGTAGAAGTCGTTTATGAAAATATTAAATAGAAGGGGACCTAGAATTGAACCCTGGGGCATACTTGTGGGAGTACTGAGGAAAGGAGAAGTAGCTTTTTTCCTCTTGACTGCTTGTTGCCTATTTGAGAAGTAACTGGTAAACCAATTGATAGAAGAATGGGATAGATTTAGTTTAGAAAGTTTAATGAGGAGAAGGTTGTGAGAGATGGTGTCGAAGGCCTTGGAGAGATCCAGGAGGAGGGTGGACACAAAACAGCTGGAGTCACGGGACTTGTTAACAGTTTCTAAGAAGGAGAGGAGACAGGTGGTAATGCTATGACTGGGCCTGAATCCATGTTGCGTGGAAATTAGAAGGTGGTTATTTATGAGATAGGGTAAAAGTCGTAGGCGGATGCATTTTTTGAGAAGTTTAGAAATGGGGGATAAGATGGCGATAGGTCGAAAATTAGGGATATTGTTGTTGTTGCCTCCTTTATGAAGTGGAATAATAAAGGCCTTTTTCTGGAGTCGGGGGAACATGGCCTTCTGTAATTGACTGATTTATTAGAATGCAGATGGGAAAAGCAATGGCTTCCGCAGCTGCCTTTAGGAAGTAGGAGGGTATTTCATCAGGGGCACTGGAACATGGTTTCAAATTTCAAAGAAGTTTTTTATGGTAGATATAGGGATGGTGTTCATGGAGAAGGGAGGAAGTTGGGAGGTGGAGATATTAGAGGAGCAAGGGATCAGTGGAGGTAGGGGTGAGGAAGCAGGATTGTTAGTGAAGGACGATGTTAGTGTGGCTATGGACTCAATAAAGAAAGAGTTAAATTGAGTAGCAGAATCTAAGTCAGATGCATTTGGATCAGGGCAGGGGTTTTCTTTTTTTACTTGGATTGAGGAGAGAGGAGATTCCATCCCAGAATTTTTTTAGAGTTAGTGTTATGGTTAGCTTGAAGTGTGGAAAAATAGGATTTACAGTGTGAAATAATAAGTTTTTTTTTTTTACTTTGTTACGAAGTATTTTGTATTCATTAAGGGTGGTGATAGTTTTATTTTTGTGGTAGCATTTCCAAGCTTTGTAATGGAGTCATATGATGACTAACGTATCTTTGGTTAACCAAGGGACAGAGTTACTTTTAATCTATTTTGTTTTCGGGGGGACAAAGAAGTCTATCAAGTTTAAGAAAGTTGTACAGAAATAGGTAGCAGCATTTTCTAAGGATAGATTTTTTTAGTTGGTTCCAGTTTATTAGTTTTAGCGAGTTTGAGAATGTGTTAGGGTTAAAGTATTTTTATGGAGCAAGTGGAGATATAGGTGCAAGATAGTTGTAAGGAGGAGGAAAGATGGTGGGCAAAAGTGGAAAGTGGTCAATGAGTGGGTCAGGAAGAGTACCACTGTCAGAGATGTACATACCTCCCAAATGTAGCAAATTACTTGGTTTTTACAGAGTTGTGGGGTCAAATAATGGGGTGCCACGATTCCTGAGTGGCACCCCTTCACTTCTGATTTTCCCAGTTTCTTTTTTAAAATTTTTTATTTTCCGCATTTTGAGCTGACATCATCACGTGCATGGAGTGGGAAGGAAATATTTTGAAAGCAAGTGGGAGGAAATGTGACTGACTTTCACATTTTGAATGCGAGCAGGAAGGAAATACGACTGACTTTCAGGTACATGACTGCTGCTCTGAATGGATCTGCTGTGCTTTGAATGGATCTGCTGCTATGGAAAAAAATGACAGCTCCTTCATGACTGCTGCTGTGGGAAAGAAACGATGTCTCATTCACGACTGCTGCTTTTGAATGGAAATGCTGCTGGAAAGAAATTACTTTTAGGTAGGAACAGGTGTGTGTGTGTGTGTGTGTGTGTGTGTGTGTGTGTGTGTGTGTGTGTGTGTGTGTGTGTGTGTGTGTGTGTGTGTGTGTGGTTGCCTGCTGTCTGTAGATTACTGTCTGCTTTGGGTTTGTCTGTTTTGGTGGAAGTGTTGTTCTGGTAGGAAGATCCAAACTGTTCAAAATACAGAAAAAGATGACCAAAGCAAAAACACGCATTATCGGCATTGTCCCTCTGTTTGAGATCCCAAACTTAGTGCTGGAGTGTATCAATAAAAGGACAGCATTCTGAACGTGGTGCTTACATTCCTGTAACTGAGAACAAACATAGTTTCTGTGCATTTTCTTTAAAATATCTGAATTTGCTTGTTGTTTAGTTAGGCATGTATACCTCTTAATAAAATTAAGGTCAAGAATCATTCTATTAGAATTTGTTGAGCAACTTGTACTTAAAAAACTTAGTATGTACAACATTTAGGAACCTGGAAGTGCATGAGAACAAATGTTAGGTGAAAAGTATTACGTAAATCATGCATGATATGCTGTTTGCTACGAGAATGAGCATCACCTACTAAAATAAGTATGAACCATCTTAAAATATTTTAAGAACCACAATCATTAAACCTTAAAGGGAATAATTTGTGTGGGTTCATTCTGTCTCACTCACTTTGACATTTTGTAGATGAATGCTTTATTTAGTATGCTGGAGCTGTGCCTTCGGTAACAAGGGTGTTTGCTTGCTTACATTAGGGAAACTTGGTGAGACCCCTCATGTCACAGTGGCTATTTTCTGTGGTGCTTGGTGTTTTCCACCAGTGTTATAGCTGTCTTTCATTATATCTTGTGTCCTGTCCAGGTATAGCTTCCTTCTGAAAGAAAGGGTCTTGGATTTGATTATCAGAGATTAAATCAGTGCCAGTCTGGGAACATGGAGATGGGTGATGGCTTGGCATTATCATCTGACTTGAGGCTTACTGGCCGTGGATTGAGGTTACAGGATGCATGGCTGCTGGTAGAGGGCTGGTCATTCTTGTTGATGATTAGTTGTTATTTTATTGAGTGAATTGGCATTACATGTTTATTTTAACTAGACTTATTTAAGGATAATGTTAATCATAAATATACCATGGCCTGTCTTTTCATTTCTCTTTTCTAAGCATACTGCTGTTTGGATAACAGTAACAAGATCTATTCTCTTGTGTGTTCATCAAAACAGTTTCTTCTGCAATGGTAGCTAAGAGTTTATCATTGCTAAAAAGATTGTGTTTAGCCAAACAGCTGAGATGAATGGCAATGTTAGAAGAGGAATCTCATGTTATTTATTCTCCCTAACCTGTCTGTATATCCTGCTCTCTACCTGTAACCTTTATTTTTGTACCACTTTGCATGTCTGTCATTAGCTTTTCTTTTTATTAAACTAGTATGCCTTAAGGAAAACTTCACCTTGATGGGTCCCCGGATAATGCTCACAGCAGAAGTTTTATGTGATGGATGATCTGTTGCATGCCATTATATATATATATTGTGTGTGTGTGTGTGTGTGTGTGTGTGTGTGTGTGTGTGTGTGTGTGTGTGGACGTAGACTTTTATGATGGAAATCTTCTGAATTGGGCAGGCAGTTTTGTAATTATTGGTTCATACATTTTGTTTCACTGCCTACTGGAAAAATGTTCAAAACAATAAATTTAAAATGCAATTTTGTGTGTGTGTATGTATGTGTGTGCATGGAAGTAGACTTTTATGATGGAAATGTTCTGAATTGGGCAGTTTTGCCATTATTGGTTCATGCATTTTGTTTTATTGCCTACTGGGAAAATGTTCAAATAATACATTTGAAATGCACTCTAAGTCTAACAAGTGTGCTGTATTATACAAGGAATATATAATATAATAAAGTCAGGAAGGTGTATCAAAGAACACATGTATGTTTCTTGTTTTGTGTGCAAGGTGCCTATGATTTCAAAACAGCCCAACGGTAATCTTTATCCATCAATGGCCAGATGCATTTTCTTTGGATGTAGTGCAGGTTTCAATGCTGTTTCAATGAATGTGAGTTTCAAGGGCAGAGAAGTTTTAATGCCAAGTGAAGTCTATTTTCATTGTGAGACAGTATTGCTTTGCTTAGCAGATGTCTTAGTGTTTGTGCATTGTGCTATAAAATGTAAAAATGAAATCCAAATAATCACTGTAGAAGTAAAGCAGTATGCACACATTAGTGTTTATGGTAAATGGGGTGAAATAGCCAGGTAATGGGACACTGGAATGGCTGCAGGGGGACTGGTGCCATATTTTGGTTGTCTGTTCTTCAGTTTGGGTTTGAAAGTTGGTATCCCACAATTTCATTGGAGTGGGTGGGGTTACATAATTATGAATGCAAATTTTATGTTAATCAGTATACAGATTTGCACCTATTTTTCATGGGCTTTGTCCAGATTTTTGATGTCTCCAGGTTGAGAGGTATGGAGATGTAGTGAGGACGAGAAACTAGAATCTAGTCAAGGGTGCTTCCAGTTCAGAAGTCCTTGGAAGGTCTGGTTTTCGAACTGATGAGCTGATAGAAGTTATAAAGGTTTATATTTAGAGAGTTTGTGGGAGACTGAATACTGGCCCAGTTAATGTTAATATTGCCCAGGATTATAGTCTCATTAGTGATGTTGGTAGAGAACCAGGTGAGAATATCTTCGAGGATTGGGATATTGTCTCCAGGAGGGATATAAAAGGTGACTATGCAAATAACTTTATTTGTTTACCTGAAGTAGGGCTGGAATTAGTTCTGCATTAGCAAAGTGAGGAATAGGTTTGGTGAAGGGACTAACTAAGAGTGATGATGAATAAAGGACAGCAACCCCCCCCCACTGTTTTATGTGTTCTATCTTTTCTAATCATACAGTAGTTGGGTGGTATTAATTCAGAGTCTTTTATATGGGGTTTAAGCCTCATTTCAAGGATGGACAGAATGTCTGGCTGGTTGTGGAAAAGCCAGGCAGGGAGGTTAGGGATTTTATTACATATGTTCTGAGCATTTAGAGCTGTGAAATGGAAGGATTTGCCAGTTGAGTGGAGAGAATGAGGTAGGGAGGTTGATTCATGAGGGAGAGAGATAGGTCGGGGTTTGGGTAAATTTCCCCAGAGAGAAGGATAGAGATAAATTGGTGAACATGGAAAAAGAGGTATTTAGATAGCTTAGTATCTAGTTTGTGGATTCCAAGCTTTAAGGGGGTAGTGCTATTAGGGATGGGAGTAGTGCTTTTGGGGTTAGGTATGAGTTTGTAGGGAAGAACATACTATTGCTGAAGAAGTAGAGACAGGGGGATATGCAGGTTGAGGAGTGTGCGAGTTGTATGGAGGATGAAATAGTTGTATGAAATGGTGGAGAGTTACTAGCATTGAGATGTCTGGTGAGATAAAGTGATAAGAAATAGTATTTGAGTTATAAGTAAGACTGTTTTGGTGAGCATGGTGTTTGTTTAGAATGTTAGGTGGGGGTGAGTTTGGAGTTGAGTAGGCATTGAGGTGAACTGTAACAAGTGAGGATAGATTTTGTGGAGTGGAAAGGGATGGGATTAATTTGTAGGGGTGAGGTGGAGTAAATTAATTATGGGCAGGGGTGGGATAAGATGATTGGGTGTTTGAGGGGGTGGGTGTGGTTTTCTGTCTATAAGTGTAGAGGTGCTGGGGGAGGGTGATATTTGGGGCAGGGTGGGGGAGCAGAGTGGGTCTGCTGGGCGAATGGAGTGGGTAGAGCCAAGGAGAATGAAGAAGGAAAGTTAGCAAAGAACAATCAGTGGAGTGGATAGCAAGCTCAGAGGTAAGAAGACACAGGGATGAGGCACTGTTTTACTGTGTGTGACAAAAGAGAAAGGCAGAGAGTTTCACAGAGATTTAGGGCTGAACGCAGGGCAGTAATAGGATTGATAGAAATGTTAAAATACTAGTTAAACTTAAAAGTGGATAGATACCCCAAGTTATTAATGAACATTGGCATATTCATAAAACTTATTCATTTTTTGTTGCTATGGTGGATGATTATTGTCATTTTAGCTATAGAATGGGGTAAAAGTATTGGCGGGCACCTTTTGGTCTTTAAAAAGTCAGACAATGTCAGGAACAAAATGGGTATGAGGAAATTATGTAGTTCCAAATTGTGTGGTAAATGTGTGTGTATTGAAAAGTAGTCTCTAAAACTAAATCATTTATTCTGTCAACACTTCTAAGGTGTATGCCATTAGACACCTTATTACACATGATACTTATTGGATTGTTTACAAGGTAGCATCCCAGTGTGGTGCTTTTTATGTGGGGCAAACATCTCACCAATTTAAGCATAGGATAGCTATATATCCTAGTGATATTAACTGCAAACGAAACAGGAGAGTATTATATAGGTTCATAGGTTCATAGGTTCGTACTAGGCTATCTGCCCTAAGGCATTTATAAGCCTAGCCAGAGTGTATGTGGCTTACACCACCCCTTAGGATGAGAATACTACGCCCTTTTAGGGTTTAGTTTACTATGCCTCTGTCTAGTAGTGACACAGAGATGACCCCCCGGGGTAAACCTACGATCTCCCATCCACTCGTCGAGATTTCTCTTGAATAGAGTCAGTGAGGGGCTCTGCCTAACATGGACTGGGATTCTGTTCCAGAGTGTAGGGAGCCTCTGGGTTATGAATCTGTCCCTCCAGCACGTCCTATTTATTTCTGTGTTGAGGTTTAATTCACTTGTTCTCGTGGCTCTGATGGATTTGGATTTTCTGAGGTGGAGCATGTCCATTAATTCAGAATTGGACATGGCCTTGTACGTCAGGCACAGATCACCTCTGAGTAGGCGGTATGCGACTGAATAGAGCTGGAGTTTTTTCAGTCAGGCAGCATATGACATATGTTTAAGACCCTTTATCCTCTTGGTGAGGAACTTTTGGGGTCTTTCCAACTGCTGCAGGTGTCGGGTGAAAGGATTATCCTATGTCAGAAGTTATCAAATGCATACTTTATTGAGTACAGAAATAGTAAAAATGAGTGGCTAGTAATGCTGAAAGTTTCATTTGTAATATAAACATATTACTGAGCATGCAGCTGCCCACTTTATTTTTGTTGGTTTGGATGTTGTGACAACGAATAATTTATCCAAACTGACAAATTATTGGATTACAAAGAAAGGCTTTGGATAATAAATTTGGGGGCTATTTATAAAGCAGGACTTAGTAAATATAGAATATGATGATTTTTGATAATTTATGGCAGTTCTATGCATGTTTAAGTGTATATTCATATACATATAAAATTACTTTCATGTGCATATGTATGTATTATATTTTTTACATGTTGTAGCTATTGACTGATATATATATATATATATAAGTTTTTTTGCTGTACTGGGCTTTTTTACATATTGTTAATGTTTAGTTTCTATGTTATACACTAATGTATATGTAATAGTGTGTGGTTACTGTCACTTTAAATCATTGAAGCCCTTTTGGAAAATGAGATGCAATACTGCACTGATGATGCTGGCTTGCTAATATATCCTTGAGCTGTGAGCTGTTAGCTGTTGTGTGCTGTTTACTTCATTGCACCGAACTTAAGCAAACAACGTAAGTAAAGAAGCAATTTTTTGCATTTTTTTGCGGTGGATTTCATTCTTACAGCATCTACTTAGCCATTCTGGTTCTACAGAAGGTTGCTTGGAATGCCGTTCTGGATTTTGTGGTTCTTCACAGTTTGTTTGAAATGCAGCACCCTATTCTGGACCTGTGCACCTCTTTTTCCGTTGTTGTTTATTGACTATTGGTCACATGCACAAATCTGTAAAATGCAGTTAAGCTAAAAGTAGACAGCCTTTCCTTTTGTCAAAACTATTTCCCTGAATCAATAAACTGATCTGATCTGATAAACAAAACAAAAAAAAAGAAATCACTAACCTGCCCCAACTTATTCATGTATGTTAACCATGACACACCACTAGCCTGCCAATTGTATGTAAATGCCAATAACAGTGCCTCTAAATAAGACATGCATGCATAAATGTGAGCATGCAGAGACACACATAATTACGCACAAACACGCACAATTTAAATGTGCCAGAGTCCTAATTTACTAGCCTAGCACATCTACCACTTTCATTATCCCTTAACCTAATCCTAACCCAAAAACACTTGTGCATACACACTCATCCCTACTGCCGAAACATTCTTTACAAATGAAACTTTCAGCATTACTAGCCACTCATTTTTACTATTTCTGTACTCAATAAAGTATGCATTTGATAACTTCTGACATAGGATAATCCTTTCACCAATGGTAAGCTTAACCAAATGTAAAGTACCTACATATATATATATATATATATATATATATATATATATATATATATATATTTGTGTGTGTGTGTGTGTGTGTATATATATATATATATATATATATATATATATATATATATATATATATATATATATATATATATATATATATATATTTATGTGTGTGTATATATATATATATATATATATATATATATAGGTGTTGACAATTTCATGTCAGTCTCTTGAGCAATGTTTTCCATTCACACATCCATTGTATCAAATGGACATTTTGTTGGGTATGTGTTTCTCAAAACAAGTAAGCGGGATGTGTAGTAGGTGTGTGTTGTGTGTTTGTTAATGTGTGCAGGTTATGGTTAGAGTATATGTTAGTTAAGGGGATAGATAAGTGTGTGTGGTCAAGAGTGTTTGGGTTAGCATTTGCTTTAGGTTAGGGCATAGACTCTATATGTGTGTGTGTCTCTGAGCTTCCTTTTGTAGTGGGTAGTGTTAAGGGAAGGCTTGCTTTTATTGATTTATTTTTTGATTTAGATGTAGGTTAGGGCTAGGGGCAGGGTTGGGGATGGCATGCATTACTAAGGAGGGGCAGGGGAGCAAACCCTTCTCATAACACTTCCACTATTCAGACAAATTTGAGCTGAATGTGTAGTGTATCTGAAAAGGAAATGTGCTTCCTTTTTCGAAGTAGTGCAGTATGTTTCGATATTTTGTAGTAGTGATGTAATTATTGGTTAGCATATTTTGGTTGCTGTTTTAAGTGTCAACCAAGTAACATGACAACCAACCATTATGCAATATATATATATATATATATATATATATATATATATATATATATATATATATATATATATATATATATATATATACATAAACATATATACATATGATTTCACTTCATAATCTCGAATTACTGAAATCCCGAATTTCAGTACCCCGAGACTTTAAAGTCGAACCATTCACAATACCGAAATCCACAATCCCGAATTACACAATCATGAACATACATACACCACATAACACACATACCATTCCACTCACAGCACACAAACCACACAACCCTACACAATACATAAGCAGGGGGGCAAGCCCCCATGCACCCCCCACACCCTCCCTACTTATATATACTAACGCCGAGGTCGCACATAACATAAAAAAAAAAATCATACCATGTCATCTTCCACTCACTCACACACAAATACACATCACACATACACAAACACCAACAAATCCAAACTCACACACACACTTACACCTCCCTACTCTTACCCACACATACAACTTACAAAAACACACACAAACACTCACTCACCTGCAATCTCAGGCACCATAACACTACCCGCGACGTATCAGAAATGCATAAGCATGGATTCAAGATATTCAAATTCACTCTTATGCACTTTCGGCATTCTAGTTTTCGGCTTTATGGTCTCGGGTTACTGAAATTCGAGATTTTAGTAATTCGAGATTATGAAGTGTAACCATATATGTGTGTGTGTGTGTGTGTGTGTGTGTGTGTGTGTGTGTGTGTGCTTTTATATACATGTACACACACATATCTATATATATATATATATATATATATATATATATATATAGAGAGAGAGAGAGAGAGAGAGTGATGAACGCACATGCAGATACAGACATGAAGCATAACCGAGTAACATGACAACCAATCATTATGCAATATATATATATATATATATATATATAGATAGATAGATATAGATATATAGATGTGTGTGTGTGCTTTTATATACATGTACACACACACACACACACATATATATATATAGAGAGAGAGAGAGAGATGCACACACACACACACACACACACACACACACACACACACACACACACACACACACACACACACATGAAGCATAACCAGGCATAAAACTACTGAACTGCTATTTGACGTTCAGCTGTCATACCAGAACTCCCATCACTGTACTCCACTCAAACACAACATTCTAGCTCTCCCAAGCAAATTTCAGCACTGACAAATGTAATTTTGATGTACTGCTTTAGTATAGAAATGGCTATGCCAAAATTTGTAGCTTTTATGGTTTAGTCATGCTTTTTAGTTCATTTTTTATTTCTAAATAATAATCTAGAGAATTTTGGCTAGAATGCAGTTTTCTTTCTTCAGTGTTTTTTTTTTTCAAGTTTTATTCTTTTAATTAATTATTTTAATTATTTTTTTGTTTTAATAAGAACCAATTTATTTTCTCAAGTTATCTTAGGTGGGCAGTGTTGTTTTTTGGGTGGCTTGTTTGTGTGGGTATTTTATGTAAGCAATGGGTGAAGACGGTTACACTAAAATGAACAGAAGATATTTTAATTTATTTGCTAATTTCATTTTATCCTTTTTACTACACTGATAGTGTAGATTTGAGTTTAGGACATTGTTTTATGTACAGAACGGTGTTTTGGAGAAATGCATGTTACTGTATTCTTTATGTACACGTGTGAACCCTTACATTATTTGTAGCAATTAGCATAGGTATGGTGCATTAGGGGAATTTTAGTTATACTGATGACATGCCAGAGATAGAGAGATACACCAAAAAAGTAGATAAACATGCGGTGGTGAGTCAGCAGTTCAGATAAAATATATATGCACAGTATACCAGAAAAATCTACGTATACATATCTATATCTATCTATATCTATCAAGATAGATAGTTATAGATATAGAGATTTAGGTTTGGACATCAAAGCAAATGGACAGTATGCCATCACCCAGTAGACTGACATCATAATGTCAAACTCAGAAACACCAACACATTCTACCCACTTAGACTAAACCAATGGCAAGTGCTTCTGCCAGGGGTCAAGCACCCTTGGCACCTGCACACACCGCTAATTATATATACTAACACAAGATCGCACAATATCTGGAGAAATGGATTATTCCCCTACCCTGGGTTTGCCAATATCACTCATCTGTCAGCATCAACCTGACAGGTGTTAGCATACTACACTTTTACTGGGTGTCCTACTCCCTTCTGTTTATGTTGGTAATAATTACAAAATATTGTTATAAAAATATAACAACAACCACAGAGTTGTTTAAGTCAGAATAGAAGATATGACATTTCAGAGCCCAAATCATTGTTGTTGATGTTGAAACAAAAATAAAACTGTAGTTTGTTTCAAAAGTACTTTCTGAGTAGAAAGATTCTCCATAATGCAAATGGCAGACAAAGTCATTTTGTCCCGGTCCCCTTCAATAAACACATCACACAGAATGACATTTGACGACCTTTATTAAACTTCCATAAACATGACTGTTAACCAATATATATTAATTACAACCAACACATGATATAGGTGAGGATAACATTCATGTAACATTAAAATAGGACAGCGTGACCCTGCTCATCCTGACCAGTAAGCAGCATCCATGCCTCCACTCACTTACTTATGAAGCAGCGTACCGCCACTCACTTCAGCTGCCATAAATTGAATTACATCTCCAGCCAAATAAGCAGCTTACCTCTGCTTGCTTATTTACCTATCAAGCAGCGTCCAACCACTCACTTTCCTTTCCCAACTCACTGAATTGAACATCCAACACCAGAGGGGGAACAGAAAAGGGTAAGCCTGCCCCTCTTCTCCACCCACCAGCCTGATTGGGCTGTTCCCCCTCTCTCCAACCAAACTTCCAACAACCTAACTACCATTAAAAGGCCTTAAGCCAAACATCATTCAGTGTCCCCATCCTGCTAACCCAAACTGTACCCATGCCATCACCTCTCAAATCACTATCACATAAATAACAAAATTAGCCAGTTGCCTAAAGAGCTGAAAGCAAACCACTGATTCCTTTCCAATGCTAAAGTAACAAACCATAACCTCATAACCTAGCATACCCACTGTATATGAGTGAACTAGTCAATTACCCAACTAGCATACCAATAAAAGCTTAATAATGATTTTGAGCTCATCACCAGCCAAACAGACAACCAAACACTAAGATCACTGCCACATGAAATACAGAGGCACTTAACCAATAAGCCCTTCCCCAAATCCAAAATACATACAGTAGACCACACAACACCCTTAGCTTGAAATCACCTTCTTAAAAATCACCAATCCTCTGTTAACCTTCCAACTGTAACTCCAGAATTATTCCAACCTCACCACCTTGCTAATGTTCCACAAAGACTTGTAAGGGGCTGCAATGCCACCTGTAACCATGCCAATAGGAATAATTTCAAATACTGCCATCACAAGCTTAGAAAGATAAAACAGGCTTGCAATAATATGAATTTGCTGAAGGAATTCTGTAACTCCAAGTCATAATGATTTGACATTAATTGCCATGAAACCAGAATTTTATGAAAAATGGGCCAAAATATAAAACCAGAATTCAGACATCCTGGAAAACTGTACAGCAGAAGTATACCCCCCCATGTTCCCCATGAACTAGTTCCTGAAAACCTACTTATGATGTGCAGCAACAAAGAACTCCTGCAACCTATCATACCTGAAGGATAATGATAGTACAATACTATGCTCTCTATTAAGGTGCTGCCTGGTTTGAAATACCTATAACCTGCATAGCTTTAAACACCCCCAAAAATTCACTACCTCCTAAAGACAATCCTGGCTAGAACCCTAGCCACAGCATTTAGAACTAACCTTAACCCCCCATGCTACCTATGCAGCTAGTAAGCAAGTAAAACACGGCCTACTTCTGGAAAACTCCAAAAGCATGCCTTGCTTCAGCCCTCTATGTCCCACATAAACAAAACACCTCATTCCCAAAATATCCCAAACATACCCTCATGCCTACAATGCTTCCTAAAACCCTACCTACAAAATTCACTCAAGCATAAATTAAATGGTTCTTGTTGAACTCCCTCTAAACCCTAACCTAGTATGTAACATTACCAATTCCTACTTGAGGGACAGATTTGTCACCCCAAAAATACCACACCTTATGAACAATTTCAGCTTTCTATCACTAGAGCACATCATGGGTCCTCTACCAACCAGTAAACTGGATGGGTAACTGCAACTGCACCGCAAAAGTTCCACCCAATTCTGACATGTCTAACTGCATAGTTACCAAAGTAGAACTACCTGAAGCCTCATTACTCACCACTCCATTGGCTGAAACAATTCCATCACAGCTGCATCCATCACTTTTCAAGAGCACTTCCTTAGGGCCTCCCACTGATGCACGCTCGGCACTCCCCATCTGTAACCTGATTACGCACCACTCCAGCAACCGAAAAAAATCCATCACAGCTGATTTGTGACTTCACTTAATGAGGCTCCAGCAGGCACAACCCCTTTGCAGCAGCATCCATCACCTGAAGAGACCACCTACTTCAGACCACAAACTGATACAAAATCTGTGCTGACGCCTTCTATGACCTCATTACTTAGAACTCCAACAGCTGAAATCCCTATGGAAGTACTTCCATCTGCAAAGAAAAATGGTTGTAAATCATCTAAGATACATAAAACACTTTTGACAAGAACCTATCCACCCTCGGAATGTTCTGAATAAATCCACCTTCCAGTGCCACCTCCAAGGCCCTGATAAAGAGCTAAGCCTGCCATACCCTCGCATAAGGCTGCTAACAGGCACAACGCATAAACACTTAACTGGCAGTCTTTGTGAGGGCCTCCTAACCTGTGAAATACAACCCTTCTCACTCTTCCCCTGATAAATCGCAAATGAAGTACTTTAACTCATTACATCAGAGGGACACGTCCTGATGCATCTGCAGTTAACTCCTACTGATGCCTCTAGGCATCAGATATTGCTTGTTCATACTTGCTCAATAATTCCAAACCATGCTATGTACAAGGTTTTAAAAGATTTCATCTTAAACTTTACACAATGGCATACTCAACTGCATTAATATTTGAACTCTTTCTAGTGAAGGTAAGAGATATTAACTGTTGTTTTAGGATATTAATTTATACAGATACATTTTTCACATTTTTCCAGATATATCAACAACCAAGTAACACAGCCAGAACTTCCTAGTCTCATATGAAAGCTCTCAGCTAGGTGAAGAAAATGCTGCTGACACAGTTGTTAATCAAATATTACAAACATAATAGTTACTGTGTCTATTGTGTTTATGTAATTCAGTTTAAGACCTTGAACCTAAAAAATACTACCACTATAAAATAGTTTGTGGTGAAGGGTTTCCAATTTATACTTCCTTCATAACCCCTATAGTCCCAGAGATATGAGCATTTGTTTGAAATGTGAGGACAAATCCTGAGTCTGTCAAATGGCTTAGGCTCCGGCCATTGGAAGTCACAGTGCAAACTTCCTGATCTCCATTGGAGTGAATGAGTTAAAAATGCAGAAAGCACTTCTATAGGAAACTCATCATATCATGGATGTCATAGATGTCCTACTCTCACCTTGTATAAACACTTCCATTTGTTGACATGCAGGAATAAAGGAGCTAGGTCTCTTAAATGTCTATACTTGTCTGCCTATAATGTGCCATACTAGTAGTTTAGTATATGCAGCTATTTGTCATGAATGCCAATCTTTTTGGCTAGGACAAACAAATAGAGAATGTAAAGAGAGAATCAGTGGCCAAATACATGATATTAAAAAGGAATTAATTAAATTCCTTATTCAAACATATGTTTGATGGAGCTACACGTAATTTATGGGATTACAAGAAGTGAAAATGACCATAAGGGGTGGAGATTTAAATAATGCAACTGAATAAGCAGAGTTGAATTGGATAATTAATTTAAATGCTGCTAAATCTCTAAAGCACTCGAGTCAGTATAGCGCCAATATTAAAGGGAGGGGCTTAAGGTTATGATTTGTTTGTTTTATCATGTGATGAGATGAAATCAGGCATTTGCTTTAATACACATTGTGACTATAGTTTCATGTTCCTTTCACATGTATTTAAGTTGTGCAATTATACAACTGTTTCATGTTCCTTTCACATGTATTTAAGTAATTATACAACTGTTTCATGTTCCTTTCACATGTATTTAAGTAATTATACAACTGTTTCATGTTCCTTTCACATGTATTTAAGTTGTGCAATTATACAACTGTGCTCTCACAAACTTTGAAAACCACATTGTGACTATAGTTTCATGTTCCTTTCACATGTATTTAAGTTGTGCAATTATACAACTGTTTCATGTTCCTTTCACATGTATTTAAGTTGTGTAATTATACAACTGTTTCATGTTCCTTTCACATGTATTTAAGTTGTGCAATTATACAACTGTTTCGTGTTCCTTTCACATGTATTTAAGTAATTATACAACTGTTTCATGTTCCTTTCACATGTATTTAAGTAATTATACAACTGTTTCATGTTCCTTTCACATGTATTTAAGTAATTATACAACTGTTTCATGTTCCTTTCACATGTATTTAAGTTGTGTAATTATACAACTGTTTCATGTTCCTTTCACATGTATTTAAGTTGTGCAGTTATACAACTGTGCTCTCACAAACTTTTAAACTGATAATCATGCAAAGCCATTGATCAGAATCAAACCCTGCACTTTGTGCCTATGAAGTGAACATCTTAAATCATTAACCCAAACCCTTAACTGTAGCATGAATATTCCGAAAGGAATGAAGTCTAAAAAAGACATCTCACGCGTATCTCAATAGGATCAACATGCCTCTTTTGAGTCCTTAGCAAGTTCATGAGCATCAAGATTCTACACTGAAGGGGTCTGACATACTTTGGATGTTCATGATAAAAAGGGGTGAATCAAGCATATCTTAACTATCCTATAACCTTCCAGCTGAAGTCACAAGGAAGCCATTGGTATGTGTTCTGTGTTTGGCCATTTGCTTCCCTTATGAGGGCCGTTGTTCCTTATTTTGGGTGTGGAACGTTGTGGAAATGACAGAACATTCAGAAGGCTAAATAAATTAGCTTACCAATGAAAACAACATTGTGGCTGTATAGCCTAATAAAAGCAAGATGCCCTGTTCAAAGATCCCACTCGATGATCAGTTATGAATAAGCTTAATCATCGATGTTTAAGCAGTTAAACAAGTAGAGCATCTGTAACGTTCATCCTTTCCCCCTGTATCTAATTTCTGCAAACACAACAGAAGTTATTCACTGGCCTGTGAAAAAGTATAGCAATGCCTTTGACGTCTGAAAACCAATTAGGTATCATATTCTGTTACTGCACACATTAGATCCTCACTGTTTGACAAAAACCTACTTCTAGACCTTATATGAAATTAATTACTAAATGGTTTAACTGGCATCTGTGGCATAGGGCTGAATGTCCACACAGCTATGATACATTTTATTTTTTTATTAATGTCTTAGCTGGGTGCTAACTTGAGCCTGTGCAGTATGCTACTAGTAGTCAGAAGAGCTCACAGTCCACGCAAAAGCATCTCCCTTAACCAAAGCTGTTTCCTAACCAAGAGACTCCTCTCTCCTTATCTTGACCGCATTAGGCACAACATGCCATCTTACAACCCCACCAACACAGATTAAACACCAGTGATATAATTCCCTGTATCAGATCAACCCAGGCTTTGGAATTACTTGAGCTTTCAAGCGGCATGAGTGAATATTTGAAAATTTTACACTGCTGCTCTAACATTCCTAGCAGTACCCAGACAGCCTACCATGCCCCAGCATCCTCCATTATTGCTGGTGTATTGATGTCAGTGAGCATGATGAAGGGAAGGTCCTAGTGTTGGGTGCCACTGAAGAAATCTTAATGGTGCCATTCACTGTCTACCATGAAAAAAAAAAAATGTATGCGAACACAGAGGATGCAAAACCAGGATAATCTGACCCCTAACCTAAAGGCACATTACAAAATCTTACTCATAACAGGTACCAAATGACAGGATCTTGACAGAAAGCATACCCAGAAAGACATTAAGTCTGAACCCAATGCACGTCCTTCTCTGTCAAAGATAATCCAAGCAACCTTCCAGCAAACCACCATTTCTAATCAGAACTGACTGAAGCAACCATTCACAAAATCCAATGCCCCAGAAATTAACAAGAGAATTTAATGATTCATTTATAAGTGATTTAATTATCAAATTACACTCCTTACACCCTTCACACTGCAATCAACTTGCAGCTGCAATAATTCTTAACTGGTCCTAAGTGTGGTAATAAAGTTGGGCATCTGAAGCAAGCTTCCATTGGCCATAAATGTTACCTAGAAAATTCAGCCACCTTGTCTATAACCATTAACACTACATTTAATGCTGACATACTTTACGGACCACAGAGGAGTTTCCAAAGGCAAGCAACCAAGCCCTTTCAATTCCTGATGACAAAGCGTATTCTAATAACAGCCTGCTAAACTGTCTAAAAAGAAGACACAAAGGTGAACTCAAAAGAGAATGAATATCAAATTCTGAAGCAGCTACTACACTATAATGAGGCACAATGGTGGATGCACATGCCCAGTGAGCAACAGCATGCTGGAAGCCCACGAAACACTACCAATTGTCACCTGGGAGTCTGAAAAATGCAGCCCAACTACCAGAGGGCAAGAGACACCAGCTGGTCAATACCAATGTCTCTCCAATCCAGATGACCACCCCCCCCCAACTCACCCCAAGGTGCACAGCACAACTGTCAAGAGAAAAAAAAAAGGCAAGCCGAGCCAGATCCATAAAATGACAAAGCCTACCTTTAAGATCTTCAGACTGAAGCGACCACCCCCACAGTCCCTAACCATAAATCCTTCAAACCAGACCACCCAAGCACCTAGCAATCTAACAATCTACAGACAAGGACACCATGTTTAACAATGAACTAACACTAGCACATCCCCAAATCTTGACTAACTAACATTACCTACCTCAGCCCTACCACATGGCCTACCTTACCATAGCAGCAATAGCTAAAGGTCATCTTGGACATAAACCTGCACTGTAGCAAGTTAATGCCAAAATTGTGACTCCTACACCAGTTGCACTTGCTTAAACCCTTTAAGACCCTCTCTACCCTTACCTCATTTCCTCCAAATCATCCCTCATTCCCATTTAACCCTATCCTCCCCACTTCCTCTTAAATCCTGCTAGCATATTTACCTAGCCCCACTTGAAGATGTCTCTGGACAAATCGGTCTGTTACCAAACCTCATTTCTAAAATTGGAATGAAGAATACTTTAAAACCTTTATCCCAGATCCAATGAATCATCTAATTTTGTTGTACTTAACATTAAATCCTTATATCTCTTGGTTTTCCTACTCGTGTTTTTTTTTAACAATCTCTTTATTGACATTTCTTAAATAACATTTCCATTTAGTTCAATACCAAGAACAAACATATCAGACCAGAAAACAAAAAAATTAGATAACAATGTTAAGTACAATGAAATGTAATAGAGTGACAGGAAATTATTATCACATATGATTAGCAAAAAAGTTGAGAAAAATCTTAAATCATTCAATAAACTATATATATATATATATATATATATATACATATATACTGCTTGCCAGTAAAACACAACCAATATGATGACATTGCAGATGCACTTGATATGTAATTTTTTCTATTGGGGAAGAATAAAATTACTCATTTGTATATATACATCTCATCTTCTATGTTTATGAATTCTAGGCAAAGCTAAAAATAATGGGAGACAAAGGCCTAAAATCAAGGGAATTTTTGTAAAAGTTCTAATTCACTTAAAATGTAGCAGAATAATGTGTTGTGCAGCAATATATAAACATTTCAACAATAAGATGCATGAAATACTAATGCCTGCCATTAACAACTGCTTATAATCCTTAGCAAATTTGCATAAAATAAAAAATTTTGCGAGGGGCAGTGCAAACACGTGAGGGGAAATCAGAAGCATTATGGTCCCCTAAATACTACATTCTGTATCAGTTTTTAAGGTGTTCCTTGTCTTGACATGCATATTTTGCCAGAGTCTTAAGTTTCCACCAACATCTCTAAAATGTGGATAGATGAATTGGCGATTTCCATATTGCTATTGTTTGCACACACAATGTACATTCATGTGTTTACAGTGATTGAATGCCATCCCATTCAAGATTACGTCATGCCATTGCAGATTCAATCACCCTGCAACCCTGTAAAGCAGGAAGTAACCTGTGAGCAGTCACTGATGAATAGATATTAAAGAAATGAATATATACTGTAAAATAATGCTGAGCAATATGGAAAATGATAAAATAAAGCAAGTTTTCATGACTTGGTCACTCCAGATTCACCACAACTTTACTTTTAAAGTTTTCTGGGGATGCGGGCAGATATGAAAATGCCCTTAATAACATTACCTCAATGATTCATTTTTCAGTGAGTCAGAGTTTTCCTGAAACTTCCATACTGCAGTTCCAAGACTGCACAATCTCTATTACAAGAATGTATCCAGTTTTCCCTGTTTCCTAAGGATGCTGATCCCCATAACTGAAGTATTTATGTAACAAGAGTCTGGAGGTGCATCTATCATACATGGATGCACAGTGGCTTGTGACCTGCAAACCATAATTAACTCATTTCATTTCTTGCACTTTTTCTAATCTGATAGTTTACAGATTCACTGAGTTTATTTTGCAAGCTATGAGTCACTGAATAACGCATTTGTAACATTTCATGAAATGAAGATACCATTATTATGAAATTGGAATAACGCATTTGTAACATTTCATGAAATGAAGATACCATTATGAAATTGGAATAACGCATTTGTAACATTTCATGAAATGAAGATACCATTATTATGAAATTGACAAAATACTAGAAGTAAACAACTGCCAACTTTTATGACACTTATTTGATTTTTTTAACTGTGAACATTTTTACAAAAAAAAGAAAACTAGAGTGTGTGAGCAATTAATTGCTGTTAAATATTTTTCTAAGGAGTATTTCAATTTTGACAACTGTTTTAATTATCAGTAGTTTACTGAAAATTAGATTAATGAATCTGCTGGCATGAAGTCAGTGAAATCATATGGTATGGTGGTCTCATAAAGGAGTTGTACATACTCATTATGGATTAAAAGAGACTTAAATGTGGTGTAGACAAGCATAGTGTGAGGAGCAAATACTATATCTATCTATACAATCAGGTTTGCAGGAACTACAAAAGTTTGGTTTTCATGTACTAGAGACAATAAATTCAGGTCCGTTACAAGGCAATCTGAAAGCAAAGCTAGAGAAAAAAAGAGCTTGAATGGCAGAGTTGACTTAAAGCTTATTGGAAACCCAGACTCAGTCGGACGTGCTCCATTAAGAGCATACTAAAGTTAAAGTTACTGGCCAATAACAACTTTTACTTAAAAACTTTTACTGATGACAATACATTTGTTTTTTCTTTCTCCTTCTCATGACAATGCAAGATGATTTTTATTTTCATTTTTACCTTTGATAACAAATGTTTAATGTCATTAGTCATATGTAGTTTGTTATACTTTTGATTTTTACATTTTTTCCTTTGTAACTATTTTAATTATCTGAAGAAGTCTGATTTATATGGACGAAAATGCCAAATTTTATTGTAAGGCATTTATGGCATTTTAAACTGCAGTTTTCTAATAAACTACGAGTGTTTCAACATTCGCTCTTTCATTTCTTTCGCCAGTAGCACTTTTGATCGTATTTATTTTTTCTTTCTGGGAGTGCTACCTGCATTTTTTTGGTTTATTATTTTAATTATCTAATGATTGCTTTAATGTCAACTTTAACTGTTCGCATTTTGATATGTATGATCAGTCGTGTGAACTACCACATTAGTACATTAGCATTATGAGATCTTAGGAAGCCCTTCACTTCATTAACAGAAATGGGCGAAACTAGTTTACAGTAATAATTTATTGGTAGGCATAAGTTGAGGCACACAGTTTCACTTAACATACCTTCCTTTATGTATTACTTGAACAGTCACTGCTCTTTATATGGTATTATTTGTGGGCATATATGTATGTATGCATCAGTGTGCATTTGTGCATGTTTATGTGTCTGTATTTGAGGATGGGTACATGTATGCATGTGTATTAGCATATACATATATGTACATATAGTTCTCAGTATGTGTGTATATGCGTGCATGTTTGTATGTGTATTTGGCTGTATATATTTATGTATATGTGTGTGTACATATGGGTTCACGTTATAATTTCAAAATACTGAAATACCGAATTTCAGTATTTTGAAATCATAAAGTCGAAGAATCAAAATCGCAAAAGTGCATAATCGTGAATTCGAATATCTTGAATTCGCGGTTATGGCTTACGGTACATGGCGTGCAGTTGTAAGGTGATGTCATGTGGACAGAATGGGTCTCAACAAATTATTTTAACATTTACATTTTTATCAGAGTGAAGTTATTAAAAATATAAATATACATGAAACAATTAATAACGCTGATTATGAATTTTAGGCTAAATATTTTAGCAAAAGTATATTTAAGGCATTACTCATAAATTATTGAAATAAATGTCACAGTTAACAATATGTGGATGTTATAGGGAAGGGTTCTTTTAAATGGTGGTGTGTGTTAAGTGTCACATGATTGATGACTTTTCTATTTAAACTTTGCATTTGTACATGTCTGTTATCTGAAGAAGTCCCCTATAAGGAGAGACGAAAAGCACTTAATAAAATGGGCTTTATTTTTTAATTGTGGGTGACCAGTGGAGTGATTTCCTAGCTTTTTTATCCACGTGGCATGTGGTGTTGGGAGTGTATCATGGTTCATGTCGTGTATGGATGTAGGTGCAACTGAAGGTAAGTGAGTGTTTTGTAAGGGTTTTGTGTGGGAGTTTGAGTGTGTCTGAATGTGTGTAAGTGCCGGATGTGTTGATGTATGTATATGTGTGATGTTTGTGTGTGTGCGAGGGACTGTGAAATGCGTGGGTGTGTGTTTCTTTTTTGTGTCTGTGCAATCTTGGAGTTGGTATATATAAGTAGGGGGGTTTAGGTGTTTTGTTGTAGTGTGGGTTGGACGATATATGTGTTCCGTGGTGTATGGTGTGTATGTGTTCATGACTGTGTGCTTTTGGAATTATGGACAGTCGACTTTATGATTTCAAAATACTGAAATTTGCTATTTCAAAATTATAAAGTGAATCCATGTACATATATATATATATATATATATATATATATATATATATATATATGTGTGTGTGTATGTGCATGTAAGTTTATATAAAATATATATGTGAGTATGTGTGGATAAATATATTTACGTTTCTGAACATGCGGTTAACATATTTCTTTATTTGACTTGATATCTACTTTTGTATGGCCCATATGAACCCCATGAGCTGTGAGACTGGGAACACCACACACAGACACACACACACACACACACACACACACACACACACACACACACACACACACACACACACACACACACACACACACACACACACACACACACACCACCCCAAGTGTAATTTACGTCTTTCCTTTTTCTGACATACTTCTTTGACTCACACATATTTGGTCAGTTCTAATTACACCTCTGCCATTAGCAGCATAATTCCTTTTTGAATTCAGATAACCACCATGCTCCAGCCCTCTAGCATCACAGAAGTGCATCCCACTGCCATCTGTTTGATTATTTCCTATAGTAATATAACAAATACAGGCCTAGATGTTTACATTATTTGTCACTATACACACCGCACTAAGTATACAGCATCAATCACAATAAAAATACAAACCAAGGCTTGGAAAGCATTGCACATCAATAAATCCAAGGAAACACTTTGACAATATAGGCAGTTAAGAAATAAAACAAAACAGAGTATAAGGCATGACAAAACTTTGCTTACAGTAGGCACACAAAAGTAATCCTAAAAAATTCTGGTCATCAATCCAAAATGTACTGAAACACAAGCCAGAATCAAAAAAGCACTCACTCCCCAAAAGACACTTTAACAACAACTGCCAGTAACTTTAAAAGATACTTCCTTCAAGCTGTAGCCTTATTTATCAAACACAACTCCTTCGGCAAACCAACCCACTTCCACCCACAAAATCATATAGAAGCCCACTTCCCACTCAAACCTGTCCCTATCTCCACTATAAGGAAGTATTTTCTGAAAGTAAAAACTAGAAGCTTCCTCCTGAAATTCTGAAAATTGCAACTGAAGCTCCATTATATCCAATATCTCTACTAATAAACAGATACATTCTAGAATTTCATGTCCCAGCCAGTTGGAAGAAGGCATACATGCTTCCTCTTTATAAAGGTAGATCCATTGCCGACTACTCCAACTTCAAACCAATTGTCATTCTGAAAAGATTGTTTAAAATATTAGAAAAGTGCATCCATTCCCAACGAAATACCTAACCATAAGCAATCTTCTCTCCCTTGCTTAACACGCTTTTCTTCCTAAACATTGCACCACTACTGTCCTACATTACTTTGCTGATTCCATTAATAAAAACAGGAAGACTGGAAACGTGGTATCTTCCTTATTCCTAGGCCTGTCTAAAGCAATCTATACTGTCTTGTACCATAATCTATTATTAAAACCCTCCTCCTTGAGTCGATTCAATTTCTTCCTCTCCTAGTTTAACAGATACCAAACAGATAGATTCCAACCAGTCAAATGGCAGCAAGAATACTTATCATTTCTACCCATTACTGTAGGAGTGCCACATGGTTCCATATTTGGACCCCTCCTGTGAAACATATTTATAATAGATCTGATCACTACTTCCAAACATACCACTCTTATATGATATGAAGATGAATCGATAGCCATCTGTGCAGCCTGTAGCCTACAAAAACTTCAGAAAATTACTCAAGAATCCTTTACATCCATAGACAACTCCCAACTCCTACTTAACCCACACCCAAAAAATACTACTACCGCTCATTCATAAAATATTCTCCTAAAGCAAAACTAATATTAAAATCACATAATTAAATAACACCCTGACTGAAGAGGTCCCCAGCATCAAACTCTTAGAAATCGCCATTGAAGAAGATATGACATTTGATCGACACTTCCAAAATGTTTTTAAAACAACCCAGAAAAAGCATGGCTTATATAAAACAAAACCCTACATAAGTGGCAGAACTAGAGAAACCATAGCTAAAGCCTACTTCCTACCTACCCTAGTATATGCCTCCCCACTCTTTACTAACCTATAAACAAAGTCGGAACAATGCTACACTAACATTTATCATCTTACCTTGCTGCACATCCTCCTTTAGAACTCGTTACTGTTCTACCATTAAACAACTAAACTGGACTGAACACCAACATCACCTCTACTATAGTCAGCTAATACTAGCAAATACTCTAGTATACTAACAATCCAAAAGAAAGAAAATACAGCTGGAATTAACCACGAAACAGAATCCACACTGACTTCAGGAAGTATAAATCACCATTTATTCTGGTGCTTCGGCCTTTCGCCTTCAAGGAACAATTTAAGAAAAAAAAAAACACTTCCTTATATATAAACCAGATAATCGAGCAATTATTTAATGAAATCAATTAGAACAATTAACCATGTAATAAAAAGCATACTACAAATTTAAGGTAAAAGAAAGAGTAAATATTTAAAGTGCTACCATCGTACTAAATGTGAATACATTTTAAATTATTTACCCTGTTGACTTTGAATGAAGCTGATGTTACATAAACTAAAGAAATATAGCAATCCAACTTTATACACAAAACGTATTTAAAAAGCTACCATCATACTAAGCATAAATACTTTTTAATGTCTATTTTATTCTAAAAAGACAATGTTCCATAATTATGGATAATAAAAATATTTGAAGTATTACCATCATGCTTAGCATGAATACATACTGTAATGAATTTTATTTTTGTATCCTAAAAGGATTCCATAATCTATAAAGTTATATTGTTATCCAAGTTCATGCCTCTAGGATATAGCGTGTGATAATTTAAAATCATTCTGCATTCCAGTTTGTTCAGTTCACTTCTGAAATTTCCTGTAGTAATGCTTGGTCATGCCAAAACAGTAAAAAACAAGCCCACCACTGAACCATCATGTTTGGATATGAAGTGAGCAGCCACTGCACTATCCACTTTACTTCTCCTGATGTCCCCCAAGTGTTCCAAAATGTGAACTTTAACTTTTCTAGTGGTTTCTCCTATGTACCAACATATGCTGGTGCAGTCACATCCTATAATATAGATTACCCCACACAAATTACAATCAAAATTCTCTCTGGCAAAATATAGTTTCCCATTCATTTTCAAACCATGCAAATGTGTTACTCCATTACATGCTGTGTGCCTACCCTGCTCCCATCTACAACACTAACAACTTTCTTATTAAGCAGTTCTTTTAAATTATTGTATCTGCCATAAAAAATGTAATGTGCTTGGGAAACAAGAATCCTACTGAAACATCTTCATGAATTACATTCCAAACCTGACTGACGATACCTTCCAAAATAGGAGAAAAGTTAGAAAATCTGGTCACAAAAAATAGTTTTTCCACATTCTGATGCTCAGCCTGTTCTCTAACTGTATGCAGTCCCCTACTTGTTCTGTGACAAACCTTATGTCAGGATCTAGAAAGAATAACATCAAAATATCCTTGTGAGAATAATTTTTCATGTACTTCACTGAGAAACTTCTCAAAGTTGCTTTTCAGAAGTATTATAGAAAATCCTTCTAAATTCCCCGTAGGTTAAAGATTTAAGCAAATGAGGGGGATGCATACTTTTGGCGTGCAAAAAATTGTTGACTGATGTGGGTTTCCTGTTAGGCTTGTACTGCACCTTATTCTGATCATTTATATAAAACACTACATCCAATATACTGCTAGAATTACACTCCCAGGTAAATTTTAAACCATATGTGTTCTCATTCAGATCTTGCATAAATTTTACAAACTTTGGTTGCCCCTATGTACAAAAATTAGATTGTCAATGTATCTCTTATAATATATAACATTGACAAAATACTGGTTTAGAAACATAAACTGTGTTTCAGTCTCTCCTATATATATAATAGTGTAAGATGGGGCAAAAGCTGCCCCCATGGCTGTCCCTCTTAAATGCAAATAGAAATCCTTTTTTCATTTCAAGTAATTATGTATCAAACTGAACTCAAGAAGGGCCAACAAAAAAGATGTTCGAGGCCCTTCCCATATGATTTTAACCATAGCTTCAAATCCCCATCTTTTGCCTATGTTTGTATATAATGCCGACACATCAACTGTAGCCCAAAAATAGCCTTGTTTACATTTTAAATTATGTAACTCCTTGCAGACTTAACTAGTGTTCTAAACCTGAGAGGGTACCAGGGTTAAATGGTCATTAAAATGGAAATCCAAAAATACATTCACTTTTTCTGTGTAAAAGCCAACACCTGAAATGATAGGTCTGCCAGGGGGATTCCCTAAACACTTATGAATATTGGGAATAGCATATAAAAGGGGTGTCTAGGCTCTTTCACAGTTAGTTTTTTAACATCATTAGATTTCAACAAGTGTAACCTTTCCCCCCTCTCCAATAGTTCATTAATATCTTCACTGAACTTTCTAATTGGATTTTCTGACAATTTACCATAGACATTCTCTTCAGATAATATATCCTGAACCATTTTTCCATATTGTTCAGTGTTCATGATAGCCCAATTACCCCCTTTGTTAGCTTGTTGAAGTTTAACAACAATTTTATCTAACTGTGATCTCAACTCTTTTAATGCTGGCCATTCATCCTTATTAAGATTGTAATTGGAATTTTTTTTAAGAAAAATACCATACTGACATTCAATCATAGCACATACTGTGTTTTCAAACACATCTGTGGCATAAGAATGTTTAGGAGGCATAAAAGTACTATCTGAGGATAACATTGGCATGGATAAAGGTCCATAACTTGTAAAGAAACCCCCTGTAGTATGTTCAGATGTTTGAAAATTGTCATGAGATAAATCAACATCCTCTAACAATTATATGAACAAATCATTCATGCACACTCAAATTTAACAGTTCATCATTGTCAGGTGCTGCTAACATTTCAGGATCATTTCTATGTTGTTACATTCATTAAAAAACAGCCTCAAATTCAACTTGCGACAAAATCTTTTTGCATCCAAAATAATGTCTGTTAATGCTAGAACCCTGGTTGGAATGAATTTATCCCCTTTCAAAAGCACATTGCACACATTACTGGTTAAATTGAAACATGACAAATTAATGATTTTTAACTGCTCAAGATTCTCATTAGAAGAGTCAAATTCAGAATAAGCAGTTAAAACATTGCTGACAATGAATGTACTATCAGCCTTAGTTTCAGTCAACACGTTTTGCTCTACTGGGTTGGGTGTAGAGTTAACTAAAAATAAGTTTTCATTTTCAGTCAAAATGCAAAGGTTAACAGAAAGTCTTATGTTGATCTGCTGTTGCTGTTGTACTTCCCTCGTACCTTTTTCAATCGTGTTTGCACCTGTTGGCACATCTGGATGGTTCCTTGTGCATTTTTTGACTGTTCTAACCTCTCAGGAGATCCCTCCACCTGTATTTCTTTGAACAAAATGCTCTTCCTGCTAATACTGGTGTCTTCAGATGAAAAGGAAGAATTACTAGTATTCCTGGGCATGCGCACTCTAGATCTCAACCTATTAGGATGTTCCTTACATCGCCAAGAGTAGACCACATTATTCTGAAAAATCTCTCATGTCTCTTAACAACTTTCATTTCTTATGTTCTAATATATTCTGTTCCACTTTCTGAATTTTATCATTGATATCCTTAAATAATGTTTGATAAGTGGAACTAGAAATTTCAGCTATCAGATTCCTTTGTAGTTCAGTGATCTTCGCCCGTAACATTTCAACAGTTTTGATGTTCCTTTTGATGAGGATACAAAGCCAGTGTAAAGTACAGTCTAGGGCTGCTTGTCTCCAGTCAACAAGCAAACTGCCCTCATCCTCATTAAATCCGCCAGCTGGCAAAGAGTCTACACGAAGGCCTCCAGGTGTTGTATTTAAGGAAACATACTTTTCTATTAATTTAAGATCGTAGAACACTGTTGCCTCTTTAGACATCAGTCACTCCAGTAGTAAAAACTTTTCTGCTACTCCATTATCCACAGTGATGGACCAAGGGTCTACACTGGCAATCTTGTAATCCCTTTCTCATACAAAATTAGTAAATAAAAGTCCACAAGCTGTACCTGGTATGTCAGAGCTGTCTGAGCTCATGGTGACCACAAAACTGTAAGAGACACCAACAATCCAAGAGAATGAAAACTATTGAATTATTCCTTGAAGGCAAAAGGCCAGAGTAGCAGAATAAATGGTAATTTATACTTCCTGAAGTCAGTGTGGATTCTGTTTCATGGTATATTCTAGCTCTGTTTTCTTAAGTTTTCAAAAAAAAACTCTAGTATACTACCCTGATAAGTATCCAACACTAGCACAAGCAGGCATGCTTCAACACTGCCACCCTATCAAAGCTCTTTGTTCTAATGTCAAATTCCTCCTTTCCATCACTAAAGCCCCAAATCTAACTAGATTCCTCTTATATTCAAGCTGTCTAGCTACCATCTGGAATGTCACATGCTCTCAGGCCTCTTGAAAACTAGCAGGCATCCAAAGCACATGTAAGAGCACACCTCCCAACACCCTGGCTCTGTAGCTGTATATCTCTAGGATAAATATAACATCTCTGCTTTCGTTCTCCTGTTCTACTCTACCTCTGCTCTCCTCTACTCTGTTCCCAGGTATCCCTCTGTCTTCAAACCCCATACCTTCTACCTATGTCTCTCTTAACTCTGTTTTACCACTCATTTCATTTATATCTCAAAATTAAATCAACCTTTTGCAGTCCACCCTTCCTAATGACTCAGTACTCCGTATTGTGATTTATCCTACTGCACTTATTTATCACTGTATCTGTATCGAGTATAATTAGTACAAGAAGCCTTATTACTGCTTATATTAGTTAGTCTTATCTATTTTGATATTGTAAAATTTAGTTTAATTGTATTCTGTCTGATATTGTTGATATTGTATAACTTAAAAGATTCTGATTCTGCTACATGTAATGGAGCTTTTCTCGCCAGGCTTACACTGAAAAGGGGCCTTTGTTCCCAACCAGAATTTCCCACTCAACAAATATAAAATAAAATAAAATATACAAATCACAAATGGTACATTTATCTCTGTTATTCTGGCCTACAAATCTAGTATATCTCTGTTATTTTGGCATACAAAATATAGTGTATCTAAAGATCTGGCATTAAGCTTAATTACATTTATCACATGCTCTGCTAAAGTTTGATTCCTCATCTCTTATAGGAGGGTATATCGTACAATTTGTATTTTTGTATTATAAACAGTATTGCCAAATCCCCCATTTTAAAACAACTGTCTTAATGGCACATATGTTTTTTGATATACATATTATCAATTAGATAACTGAGACAGCCATTAGTGGTAAATACATTTGTTTTTATGATATTGTTGCTGTATGAGTCAGCAGCACTTGCAGGATCTTTGATGTTTACTGTATTTTGAATGCATGAAGATGGTGAAGTAGAACCTTTTGGGGTGGGATTTTTGTATTACACATATAGCTCAACAATACTGCCGTCAGCACTAAAATACTGCAGAAGGTCTCTGATTTTTTTTGTATCTGCGATATTTGCCATTTCACCATGGTCATACTGCTGTGCACATTGTATAATGAATATGAAAGGTATGGGTTATGCTTTGGGAGGGGTCCAGTAAAAATGCATATTTTCTGACTTATTTTTATAGATTTACTCTGACGTCATCTTAGAAAGTCAGTGCGCATGTTCCATAGTGGGCCAGTTTTAGCCTTGTGTGGTACAATGTAACTGGTTCACTTTCTTCATGTTAGGAAGAGCTAAATTTATTATGTATTTCAGATTGTATATTAATCTTTAGATCAGATTTTTTTTTTAAGCCTTCTACAGTATCTTCAAATTTGCATGTATTTGTAGACTACTAGTATATATGATGTATTATTTCACTTGTCCTATGTGCAAGCGTTAAATTTATCTCTACATATTTTCAGACTGTTTGCTAAGTTATTAAACATGGTCATCCATTTTTCCTCTGTGTTGCTACATATTCACAGTCTATATGAAATGATGGCAACATATGGATTGTTGTTGCTCTACTCATTTGTGTATTTTTTTATTTATTACTCTTATGCCTGTGTGTCCCATTCACCCTTTATCTCAATACATTGTCTTTTAAGTATCGTAAAAATAACCCTTACCTTGTTGCTTTTAATTGACTTGAAGTCTTTTCTGTAGTTTCCTTCTCTTTCCTAGAATGGAAAACATACAGAATTTAAAATAATAAAGTGACTTTGGTTCTCTTTTTGAATAGCATTCCAGAGAATAGAGAATAATCCATTTTGTTTGTTAACAGTGCTTGTAGTGTATTTTATGGAAAATAAAGCAGTCAAATGTGCACCTTTAACTCATTATGTTTTTATTTTTTATAGGTTATATTGTCACAGGATTATGTAGTTACATGAACAAATGGCTGGTCACAAAAACAAAGCTTCTTTTTTCCCAACGTAGCAATAAGCATAATGTTAGTTTTGGAAAGATTACACTGAGCAGTGCTTATTTCATATTTGACAATACCACTAAAGACTTGCCACCATTACATAGAAATATGTGAACTTCTTAATTTAATCTTACAGAATGTAATGATTAAAAAATATTTAAAAAGTCCATATAACACACATATATAGCAAAACAGTCATTATGTCATAGTGAACCACAAAATTGTGTCATGCATATTAATCAAACAATTCATTTCTAGACTTTCTCTCGAACATACAAATAACCAGTGACTCTCTTGAGTAAAATGTTTTAACCAGTAGTGCATTACTACAAGAAAAAAATGATACCTACAGTCATGGCAAACAGTGTTTGTATGCCCCAGAGAGTGTTTGGCCACTGGATCTTGAGCCAGAAAACTTACATGTGCAACTTTAGGCTGTGAATGACCTTTCAACTCATATTTTAATTTAAAACATAAAATGTGACCCAGACCATTTACAGGATTTATGAGCTGACTGCAGGAGACAATGACAATACTTTACAGTATTTCAAGGTTGTGCAGGATTGCGACTTCCCCATAAAAACAGCTTTTTTTCCCCCTATTCATTGACATTGCTTTCATGTTCCTGACTTTCTTTTTTCCTTCACAAGGTCCTAATTGTTACACAGAAACCTTCTTTGACAGGACAATATCAGAAAAACTATTGTCAGCCCTGATAAATTATCCAGTTTGAATGCTGACAGCATTCCATGTAGGAACCCTTAACCATTTGTCTTTCTTGCCTAAAACATACACAGAGGACAACAGCAATATGAGAGTAAGAGGCAGGTAGGTTATTCAAAAAGTCCATCTGTGCTTCCTCAGGATGGAAAAGGGAGTATCCACAATTGGAGAAAGTCTACTGCAGCAATGTTTGTACAAAGGGCACCTTATCTACCTAGTTCAGCTTTTGGTAACTTAATAAAAGTTGGAATTATTCCACTTGCAGTGCATTACTTGGTCATCTAACTAGCTGAGAATTAAATGTAGAAACTTGGTTTAATTTAAAATTGTTGGAAATTAGCCTCTCATATCTATGGTCACAACGCTACATCTAACAAATTGATGAAGTGCATTATACAGCTCTTTGTGGCAACTTTCTGGAGATACTTAACTTCTTGAGTCAATCCCTAGCAAGCAGTCATTATCTCCTCTCCTCCTACCACCCAACACTACAACCTGCGAGAGATGCACTTACATAGCCAAAGTGGAAGCAAAGCTCTCTCCGGCCAAGATTGTGCTAGACAGTCAAGAGGAGAAGGTTAACACCTGCATCACACCTCAAGCAACTCATAGCCCTTCAAAACCCACACCATCAATACCCACACATAGCAACACTATACCCAAATATGTGGAGGCCCTTAACATTAACCTGCCCAAGCAACAAGGACCTCCGAAGCCGAAACGCAAACAAACACTAGTCACAACCAAAGTGACACATAGCTCACAACACCAGTGTGCCACCCAACAACAGCCCCTAAGGCAAGACAATGTACCCAACACTTTAGTCATAGGTGACTCTATAGTCAGGCACACTGATGTCCCACTCACCAGACTGAACAAGGAGAAAATTACAGTCAGCTGCCTGTCGGGTGCCAGGATTCGCCACATAATGCATGCACTCAAGTCACTCCATAACAAGTACAAATATGACTCTTATTGTCCATGCTGGAGTGAATGACTTGAGATGTACCTCGCTGGACTACATGAAAAGAGATATGGAAGAGCTCTTGGATCATGTGACCCAGGCAGGTATGACCCTAGCCCTGAGTAGCATCCTGCCTTTGCCAAGAATGATACCACAGTATAAGGACAAAATTATTGACTTCAACAATTGGCTAAGCTTCTGGTGTCATTCAAAGGGGATCCAGTATTTTTCTGCCTGGGAAGACATGATCGACAAACCACGATGCTTTGCCAGAGATGGGCTTCACCTGTCACCCCTGGGATTCAGGTTACTGGCTAAAGCTCTTGCCACCCCTAAAGTGCCTTTTTTAGGCAAGGTTCAAAGGATAAAACCACCACCATAACAAATAGAAGTAGGCAAAATCTGAAGGTAATGCTACTCAGTGCTAAAAGTCTAAACCTCAAAATGCACTCTCTCGAGGCACTCCTAAAAATGGAGAACATCGATATCTGTGCAGTAACTGAGACCTGGTTCAAGGCTCCAGAGAGCACCCCTGCAATACCAGGCTACAATTCTTACCACACTTTTCGGACACAAACCCAGGACCGAAACACTAACGTGGAGGAGTGTTCATATTCACCATGGATATTCACACCTCCAGGCTAGTTGCCCAACACAATGCATCTGAAATTCTCCAGGTGCAACTAACAGTAGGTAAGACTGCAATCCAAATTGAAGCTTACTACAGATGCCCATCCATGCCCCAAGATTCTCACTACACCTTTTTAAACATACTGGAAAATATTAAGATACAACCAAACACCCTAATACTGGGTGATTTCAACTACCCTGCCATTAATTGGGAAAACTACTCCGGTACTAACTCCTTTTCCCAACGGTTCTTGGAATTCATAAATTCCAATGCCCCTGGATAAACTAATCCATTGTCCCACCAGGAGCTCCAATATCCTAGACCTGGTCATTACCAACATGGGAGATAGATGCTCTACACCAGTGGTCACCACCTCATTGGTCAGGTCTGACCATAAGCAAATCACCCTTGACATCCACATCCCACCCCCACGCCCCAGTAAGGAAACCTCCTTAAAAAACTTCTCCAAAGCCAACTTCAAGCTACTGAAGTCAGAAGTGGCAAACTTCACAACACCCACGCAGATGGGATCTGGAAGTTCGACTGCAGAATCCTACACTAAGGCACTGTACGAGCACATCCACTCGTGCATGAATCATGCCATCCTAAATAGAACCAAGATGCTCTTCTCCAAAAAAAGGAAGCCAATCTGGTGGTCCCCTGCTATAAACAAACTATACAACAGAAGGAAGAAACTATTGCAAAAAAGAGGAAAATCCCAGGATGCAAAAAACTCCCTCACCAGCCTCAGTAAGAAGCTGAGATCCCTCATAAAATCCTCAAAAGCTAGTTACGAAAATAAAATTGCCAAAGATTCCAAAGACAACCACAAGGCATTTTATAGTTATGTCAAGAATCTAAATGGCAATGCTCAGATCTGCTCTGAGTTACAACAGAATGGCATTAAATATACTGATCCCAAGGATATTGCCAATATCCTGGCAGATCGATTTAATGCCAACTTCACCCCACTCTCAACCCCTAAAGGGCCCATCTCAATACCAAAAGACTGCCAAATTCCGATAATCATGGCCACACAGGTAGAAACTGTACTCTCCAAAGCTAAGAATACAGCATCCATGGGACCAGATGACATCCCAGGCTGTGTAATACATGAACTACAAAATGAACTGACACCTCACCTAAGTGTGATGTTTAATCATAGCCTCACCTCAGGCTTCATGCCCACTGAGTGGTGCACAGCTACAGTTATCCCACTCCACAAGGGAGGATCCACCTTGGATCCTGGGAACTACCATCCCATCAGTCTGACAAGCCTGATTTGTAAGGGCATGGAATGCATTATCATGGAACTTATAAACAAAGACATTGGCAACCTTCAAACACTAGACCCCACCCAGTTTGGGATTGTGAAGGGCCAATCTTGTCTCCTAAATCTGATTGACTTCTTTGAATCAGTCTCCAGAGCTGTGGACGAGGGTAAGGCAGTCCACACATCCTATCTGGACCTCACCAAGGCCTTTGACACCATCCCCCACTCTGGAATCATAGATAAACTTACTAAGCTGGGCATAAATCCCTACGTCACTCGATGGGTTGCTAACTGGCTTACTGACAGAACCCAGACAGTAAAAGTAGCCGACTCCAAATCCAGATCCAGACAAGTGACAAGTGGAGTAACTCAGGGTTCAGTTCTGGGACCACTCTTGTTTGGCATCTACTTCTCTGAAGTACAGGCCAACACTAAGGGACTCTGGCTAACAAAGTTTGCAGATGACTGCAAACTGGGAGCCATTATTGAATCCCCAAATAATGTGGATATTCTACAAAAGGGCCTTACAGAAACAGATGCCTGGTGCCAGAGCCATGGGCTCAAGCTTAATGCCAAGAAATGTATAGTTATCCCCTTTGGAAAAAAAGATGTACCCATGAATTACCACATAGGTGGCAGGACACTAAACATCGAAAGTGTGATGAGACACTTAGGGACACAGGTGGACAGTGGTCTCACTTTCGATAACCGCATTGCCACAACAGTCAGGAAATCCTTCTATGTGGCACACCTCATCACTAAGGGCTTTTCATCCAAAAAAAGGAGGTCATTTTCTCACTGTACTCTTCCATCATTAGACCCATTATAGAGTATAATGCCCCGTTTGGTATGTACCTCACAAGACATCTGCAACAGCTTGAAAGGCCACAGAAATACCTCACTAAAAGAATCACAGGCCTAAAGCAGATGCCATATACTGACTGTCTAAAAAAACTCCAGCTATACTCTGTGGCATATCGTCTACGCAGAGGCGATCTCTGCTTAACATACAAGACCATGTCAAACCATGAGCTGTTGGACATGCTCCACTTAAAGAAATCCCAATCCCTCAGAGCCACACGTTCCAGGGATCTAAACCTTGACATCACAATGAACAAAACATGCTGGAGGGATAGGTTCCTGACCCAAAGACTCCCCATACTCTGGAATAGACTGCCCATACATATCAAGCAGAGTGCCTCTTTGGCCCTCTTCAAAAGGAACCTTGATGATTGGATGGGAGATAGGAAATTCACCCCGGGGATCATGTCAGTCACCCTGCTAGACAGGGGCCTGGAGAAGTAAATATTGTGGGAAGAAATATCCAGGGAATTGTTATGGCTAGGCTTGTATAGGCCCGAGGGCCGATAGCCTAGTACCAACCTATGAATCTATGTAGCAAGTCAGAGTGAGCATCATGCTTAAAATAAAATCCTTAAAATAAGTAATCAACTCCATGAATTCTCTGCAGTGGCATGTGGTCTGAGCACAGAGATGAGATAGATGAATGAATGACTTGCAGCTTGAAAGGTCCTGATGTGTCATCACAGAAATGATTTTTTTCACAGTTCTTGTGGAGTAATAAAACATATTTATTTATTTAGATCATTTTCATATATAAACACCAAGTCACAACCCTGAGGAGCAGACCAGGACTGTTCAGCTGTATCAGCATAAGATAAAGTACATCACCATCAAATAAAATGCATGAACAAATGAGTTTCAATATGGCAGGAAGCCAAAAAACAAGTCCACGTAAAGACTAACATCCAAGTGTTTATTGCAAATAGTGGCAAGTGCTTTCACCCATGTGGGCTTCTTCAAACCAAAAAGCACTCATAAAACAGAGCTAATTTATACACACATTAATCACAACAATTATTACATCATATCCTGCTACATTGTTATTCTTAAAGTATCAGCACATCTCGATGTTTAAAAAACACAACCTCTTACCTAACATCTATATCAACATGTACACCATAAAAAGTTCATGTTTAAGAAATCTATTTATAAAACTAATACTGATAAAACTAATAAGGCAGTTTACAAAAACTCTACTAAAAGTCATTCTCTTCTAACATTATTAAAAAATATCACTTGGAATATATAATAGGCAATCAAACCTTATTACAAAAAATGTATATATAGAAACCTATATAAAATAAGCAATACGTTGGTTCGGAAAGTACAATCCACAAAAAGCATCAGAAAAACATTTAAAACTTTACTACTAGCTTCCTGCTCTTCAGGGCTGGTTTAACAGAGATTTTATCATTCAAACCAGGCTCCTGTTCTGCCCGTAACCTAATGATCCACTTGACTTCTGTTCTCTCAGTGTAATTCCTTGTATCCTCCCCGCAATGCTAGTGGTATTAACTTGGAGCACTTGGAACCTAAAAGAATGAAAAATGTTGTGAGTCAGTGTCCTGAACATGCTTTGAAAGAGCATTCTTAGTAGATTTAATGCGGATATGATATAGATGTTCCCTAATCCCGTCTTGGAGCCTTCTATTTGTTTTCCCTACATAAAATACAGGGCAAGCTGTACATCGGGCGAGGTATACTACATGCTCAGTTGTACAGGTAGCTGTAGAGTTGAACCTGAAAGTTCTCCCTGTAACTGGGTGCACAAAGTTGGGATCACTACTTAAATATACACAATAGTTGCAACTATTACATGGGGTGGTACCCAAAGGGGGCATGCCTCTTGGATCTGTGTTACTGGCCCTATTGTAACACAGCAATCTTTGCAGGTTCTTCCTATTCCTGAACTGGAAATAGGGTCTATCACCTACAATCTCTTTCAAATATGGATCTACCATGAGGACTCCCCAGTTCTTGGTAAAGATTTCCCTGACATCATTAATGCCCTGTGTTTAACTAAGGGACGCCCTAACCACTGGATCATAATTCCTCTTAATATCAATCCTGGACTCCATTACATTTTCAACTCCACTCCTGTCAGCAAAATAAGGGGCGGCAACATCCCCTCTAAGAAAGTTCACCCCTTCAAACCTGCTGTAACTTCATTTAGACTGTAAGATCTTTCTACTAGTCTGTTCTGTAAACCAAACAGTTCCTTTGTAAAACCATCATCTGTAGGGTTCAATCTGGATGCTGGAATTGCCTGTCCTCTCACAATGTTTCTAAAAACATACTTGGGGTGCATACTACTCCTGTGTAAAAGTGTATTTTTATAACAGGATTTCCTAAATGCTCATGTGTTGAGCAATCCACTAGGGAGACATTCTACAAACACATCTAAATAAGAAATCCATCTGTCTGATTCTTCCATAGTAAACTTCAAAAAACTTGTAAGTGAATTCACCTCATCCAAAAATCCTCGTAACTCTTTATCAGTTCCTGTCCAAAGTAGGAAGAGGTCATCCACAAACCGGGTATAAAATATAACATGTCCCTTGTAACTGTCTAGGGGGAACAATTTCTCCTTCTCCCAGACTGCCATGAATAGGTTGGTGTAGTTATTGGCACAAGAAGTGCCCATAGCCACGCTATCCTTTTGAATATATGGAACCTCACTAAACAGAAACATGTTATTCTCAAGAATAATCTCCAATAAAGCACATGTTAGATCTATCTGTACTATCGTGTAATCTGTCTCCTCCATACAGCATCTGTGTATGCTCTCTATGCCTTCACCATTAGGGATGACAGTAAACAGGGATTTTACATCCAAGGTAACAAGCTTATAAACAGAATCTTGTGGTAATGTAGCCATTTTACTATATAACACAAGTAGGAATTGTTTGGTATCTTTTAAAATGTAGGGGAATTTCTCAACTACTGGTCTCAGATACTTTTCTAAGTATAGGGACATGGGTTCAATAACCCACCCTCTTCCTGCCACAATTGGTCTCATGGGAGGAGAAACAGGATCGCTGTGGATCTTGGGTAAACCTTGGATAACAGGAATTAAAGGGTTCTCTACAAAAAAGAATTGAAACAAATCTAAACTAATTGTCTTACTTCTACGTAGATCATCTAACGTATCATAAATATGTAAGACCCTATCCTCTATATCTCCCATGGAAATGGTGAGATAAAATCTATCATCACTCAACATGGTTATCATGCTATCCTGATACCTCCCTCTCTCCATTACTACCACTGGTCCTCCCTTGTCCGCAGGCCTAATCATTATCGTGGTGTCATTCCTGTGTTGATTCACGGCAGCTCTTAACTTAGCGGATGGATTGCCAAACCACTTTCTCTTCCTATTTTCAGTGTCCAGTTTGTGCAAGTCATCCTCAACCAACTTGACAAAGGCATCCAATAAAGGATTCGAAGTGGGAACATAAGTGCTCGGTTTCTTAAACAAAGGACCTATTGCAGCCATTGGCTAAATGCCATAATCTAATTTAAGTTGTACATTGTGTCCAAATAACTTAACATCCATAACTGAATCTGTAATATCACTTCTAACAGAAGATAGAAAAGAAAGCCCTTTATTCAAAACTTCTAAGTCTCCCTCAGTTAGAATTCTACTGGAGAGATTCCATACTAACGCCTGGGTACATTCTCCCACATTTTCTTGAGGGTTGGACCCAAGTGTTCCTCCCCCGACACCTTCCATTTCTGTCTCCTTCGGCTCATTGATCTGTTCCTTCCTCCCCTGTATGTATCGTTGATGGGGAAAGGAGTATGACCAATGGCTCCCTCCTGGGGTGGGGGATTCACCATCTTTCTTCTAACCGAGGGTATAAATTCCTCTAGATGTTTATTATCTGTATTCAGGGATGTGATGTTCCCAATCTTGTGTCCCTCAGCTCTATCCGAGGTACCCTCATCTAAATCTACTTAGCTCTGTGCAGCCACACCTTCCCTGGTGTCAGTCGTCTGAACTGAATCAACACCACGGGTACTCTGCTGCAGCTGTGTGTTGCTATTATAATGTTCACCAGTGACAATACTCAAATCCACATTACTATTTACTGCATGCAAATCAACCACATCATTAGATGCAACATTATCTTGACCTGGCAAGACATTCACACTACTACAAATATTACAAGATTCATTATTTAAAACCAACATTGCATTAGCATAATTGCGGATGTTAGGAGAGGGTGTAAAATTACTAGCCCTTCTACCTTGCCAATTAGCTCTAACAAAATTAGTTCTGGGCCAAGTGAAGACATGTCCGTTCCTGAAGTCCATAGTGTCTCTCTGTAACTTGTTACATTTCTGTTCCAGTAATTTTTTCTCAAACAAATAAACATTATCAAGCAGTCGCTCCATTAAACTATGTACTGCTGTTACTGGATACTTTCTTAGGATAAAATGTTGCCTCACCCTAATTTTATCACAGAGGCTCTCCTCCTCAGGCAAAAAGAATTCATTCAGCAAAGTTGTGTATTTAATGCTCACCTTGATGTTTAATTGCTGCCACTTATACAGCAGCTCAGGATAAGTCACTCCCATTGTGGGCATCTTTAGAACCCTCAGACCTCTCGGTATAATTCTTCTTGCTATACAAACTTCAAAGTGTTGCCTCTGTGTCTGAAGTTTTTTCAGCTTCAGAAAATCAATCTCTAATTGCTCAAACTCCTCAGTAAGTCCACACAAATCTTCTCCTACCACCATAGCTTCCATTCTGTTCTCTCTCACTTCGTATGTCAAAAGAGTTTTCGTCGGAAACGCACACTATGAACCTCCTCAGGTCCCATGTAGGCTGCGATTGTAGCTCCAGGTTGCACGGTAGCTCCACAGCTGGAAAATTTGAATCAGTCATGTCTCACTGGTCACAAACCACAATGATAAAGTAAGAACAACAAACAAAGGTGATGACCAGGAAGCAAACGCTCCTACCGCAAAAGTAAAACACTAAGCACCAAGTCAAAACGCTGAGGAGCAGACCAGGACTGTTCAGCTGTATCAGCATAAGATAAAGTACATCAACATCAAATAAAATGCATGAATGAATGAGTTTCAATAAGGCAGGAAGCCAAAAAACAAGTCCACGTAAAGACTAACATCCAAGTGTTTATTGCAAATAGTGGCAAGTGCTTTCACCCATGTGGGCTTCTTCAAACCAAAAAGCACTCATAAAACAGAGCTAATTTATACACACATTAATCACAACAATTATTACATCATATCCTGCTACATTGTTATTCTTAAGTATCAGCACATCTCGATGTTTAAAAAACACAACCTCTTACCTAACATCTATATCAACATGTACACAATAAAAAGTTCATGTTTAAGAAATCTATTTATAAAACTAATACTGATAAAACTAATAAGGCAGTTTACAAAAACTCTACTAAAAGTCATTCTCTTCTAACATTATTAAAAATCACTTGGAATATATAATAGACAATCAAAACCTTATTACAAAAAATGTGTATATAGAAACATATATAAAATAAGCAATATGTTGGTTCGGAAAGTGTAATCCACAAAAAGCATCAGAAAAACATTTAAAACTTTACTGCTAGCTTCATGCTTTTCATGGCTGGTGTAACAGAGATTTTATCATTCAAACCAGGCTCCTGTTCTACCCGTAACCTAATGATCCACTTGACTTCTGTTCTCTCAGTGTAATTCCTTGTACCCCCCCCCCCAATGCTAGTGGTATTAACTTGTTTAGTAGTGATCCCAACTTTGTACACCCAGTTACAGGGAGAACTTTCAGTTTCAACTCTACAGCTACCTGTACAACTGAGCATGTAATATACCTCGCCCGGTGTACAGCTTGCCCTGCATTTTATGTAGGGACAACAAATAGAAGGCTCCGAGACAGGATTAGGGAACATCTATATCATATCCGCATTAAATCTACTAAGAATGCTCTTTTGAAGCATGTTCAGAACACTGACTCACAACATTCTTTTAGGTTCCAAGTGCTCCAAGTTAATACCACTAGCATTGAGGGGGGATACAAGGAATTACACTGAGAGAACAGAAGTCAAGTGTATCATTAGGTTACGGGCGGAACAGGAGCCTGGTTTGAATGATAAAATCTCTGTTAAACCAGACCTGAAAAGCAGGAAGCTAGTAGTAAAGTTTTAAATGTTTTTCTGATGCTTTTTGTGGATTACACTTTCTGAACCAACATATTGCTTATTTTATATATGTTTCTATATACACATTTTTTGTAATAAGGTTTGATTGCCTATTATATATTCCAAGTGATTTTTTAATAATGTTAGAAGAGAATAACTTTTAGTAGAGTTTTTGTAAACTGCCTTATTAGTTTTATCAGTATTAGTTTTATAAATAGATTTCTTAAACATGAACTTTTTATGGTGTACATAGATGTTAGGTAAGAGGTTGTGTTTTTTAAACATCGAGATGTGCTGATACTTTAAGAATAACAATGTAGCAGGATATGATGTAATAATTGTTGTGATTAATGTGTGTATAAATTAGCTCTGTTTTATGAGTGCTTTTTGGTTTGAAGAAGCCCACATGGGTGAAAGCACTTGCCACTATTTGCAATAAACACTTGGATGTTAGTCTTTACGTGGACTTGTTTTTTGGCTTCCTGCCATATTGAAACTCATTTGTTCATGCATTTTATTTGATGGTGATGTACTTTATCTTATGCTGATACAGCTGAACAGTCCTGGTCTGCTCCTCAGCATTTTGACTTGGTTCTTAGTGTTTTACTTTTGCGGTAGGACCGTTTGCTTCCTGGTCATTACCTTTGTTTGTTGTTCTCATTTTCATATATTGTTTTTTTTTGTTTGTTAAACAGGTAGATGGATAAAACCTTTTCATCCACAATCTGATTTAAGTGGCACAAAAATATGTTAGAGTTATTATTAATACAGTGGCACATTAGTCAAATGTGACAATACTTAGGGACAATAGTATATATATAAAAAAATGGAGTAATAATACACAGAAACTGGGTACAATCTAAGAAAACATTGAGTTCTATTTTACAGAGCATTATGGTATTTGAACTGTAATATCATAATAAGCGCAATTACAATTTGACATAGGCATGGTGTGCAATGACTACCCATTGTCTGACATTGCACCAAATGAACTGGACGTTCAGTACTGATGGAAAGTCCCATTTCTGAATTCCCCATATAAGAATATGCAACATCATGTGTATGTGGGTAAATTATCCTTCCCAGACATCAAAATCTGGTGCACGTTGAGCAAACACCCACCAGAACAAACAAAAAAGGGTCAGTAGCATGTTTACTACAGAACCCAGCGATACCTGCATCATTAATGAATCCAAGATCAAGGAAACTTAACAAAGGCACTGAATTTCATGACAGTTGAAGAGTTGTAGTATTACTTTACATTAAAGTAAATATTCTTGTTGTTTCTGTTGAATTATTTTTATTCAGTAGATTGTAGCAGCAGCATATTTAGAATAAATTGAAGCCAGATATTACAACCAATTTAATGCTACTGTGGAAGAAGCCATTTGCAACCCACCAGTAGAACAGTTGTCAGTTTAATGTATATAACAGACTTAGAGCTGATGAAATGTGACAGTCGGAAAATAGATGAGGAAATAGCATATGTTTTGTTTGTTAACACATACACTACTACTGGCATTATACTGACAGATTAGTACATGGCACGCTTACTCAGATATAGAATGTTGCACAAGCATGACTGAGCTGCAGGTTGTGTTTAGCAAATAATCTTTATATTTTACTGTTTGTCAGTGGATGGTTTTAACCTATAGCAGTGAAGTTCACATATAAAATCCCTAAATATAAAATGTTTCAGCCACTGCTGTATTATACTAATGATTGTACAAAGCCATGCTTCTAATGTTTACATGATATAGCAAAGTACTCATCATGTCATAGCACAGACCTTTCAAATACATTTCCATATGCACAGTGATGAATTGCATGCATAACCACTTGCACTGTCCTTACTCTGAGAAATTTAAGCTAACAAATATTCCAGTTGTCATTATGATAAAAGAGAATTTGCATTCATTCATAACAGCACTTCATTTCATCACCTCACAATGTATAGTACACCAGTAGGTGATATGTATTAAAGGCTGCCTTTACAAAGATTCCTGACAATATTACTGACAGAGTATTAATCAAAGCACAATGGCAGTAATTGTGCAAACGCATGATTTAGTTGTACTGTATCTGCTTCCTATGCTAGATCTATGATGAAATACACTGATAATAAATGCAATTCTACTGTCATTATAAAATAGTGAGTGAAAATTGAAGCTATATTTTGTAGACAAAACTGTAGAAGAAAAAAATAATTTTTCCTAACAAGGCTTAAAGCCTTCTTTCTAATGCCATGCTTGACTGCTTGTATCATTAATTATAGTAAGCTTACTGGCTTAATGAAGGTATTAAATAATACTATGTTTGAAATTAAGGGCATATAAAATATGCAGAAATAAATCCAGTATTAGTCTCCTGATGTACAAAACAGCCTAATAAAATGTGAAACTTGTTGTAAAGAAAGCCATGCAATTTGTCTACAACACTGCAATTACCTCAAGAGATAACAGCAGTGATTTTCTTCACTTTTGTAATACATGTTTCCCATGTTGACAATATGTAAACAATGGCGGTAATTTTGGCAGCAAATTCTACGTGTTAGATGAGAAAGACGTACAATTTTTCTTTCACAGTTACTTAAATCAGTATTTCATATTAGGTTACTTAAACTCTCAAACACTATATTTACCTGAAAACCCATAAAAAACACTTGAGCACCAGTCAGCGTAGAGGGATCCAAGTACTCAGGAATTAGTGTACACAAAATTAAAAAAAAAACACTTTCATCTTTACAGACTTCATCAGAATAACAAGTATAACAAACCTCACTCATTAAATACTATAAACCAACCAATCAAAAAAGAATCACGTAACATCAATAAAACACTTATAAAATATTTGCATCAACCAATGAAACATCTAAAACTTTAAATAATACCAATTAACATTAAAATACGTTATAAAGTCTGCTTTCTGTCAAGAAACATTTGATATTGATCATATTATTAAGTCTTTGGTACATAATTGTTATTGTGATGAACTCTGTAAAGACAAAAATAGTGATTAAAGTTTTGTGTACACTAATTCCTGAGTTTTTGGATCTCTTTACTGGTTGGTGCTTGAGTGGTTTTTGTGCTTTTTTTAGTTTATTTGTTAACCACTATTGGATTTTGTGAACTTTTTGGTTACCATATTTACCTGACATTACTGGCACACTGATCCAAACTGAAGTGATTTCACATTTATAAAGCAGAAATTGTTATCCCAAATAAGGCAGTTTAAATATCTTCTGCTCTGAATCCTTGGGTTACAAGTTCCTGAGGAACCAACTCACTGAGCATAATTGGTTCAGCAATCAACTTCAAGAAAAAATAAATGCCATAATTTTTACAGAGGGTTAGTTCCCCACACCCATTCCACGCACTTATGTGTACCATCTCCAAAGCTTCATAAACATGAAGAAAGATCTCAACCAAAGGAAACCAATCACTGACATCGAAAGCTTTAAATAACAGTTTCTAATTTTACCCTTGAAAAAACTTCATAAAGAAAACAATGAAAGGACAGTTTAGCTTCTCCAGGTTGGGCTCAGGAAGTTGGTTCTTCAGGAACTGTAAACTGAGGAGCAAAAGTGCAGCTATTTAAATATGAATGCAAATCAGTGCAATGCCACTGAAGAGTCAGTTCACAGGATTCAGAAATGAGGGAGTAAAAAACTAAGGCAGAGAGAAACAGAATAATCATGTGATTTGCTGTGCACAAACACCCAAGGTATGTGGAAAAGCCACCTATATAATGTAAACAAAATTAAGCAAAGAATAACAGAAAGGTAAAGAAGATGGAACTTTTTAACAATAGTTTGCTGTGGCAATTGCTGCATGACACAACACTATACTGACTGTAAGATAATGTCATCACAGTTGGCATAATGGTTAAGGTGCTTACCTTATAGACACAAGGTACAACGTTTGATTCCCATGTGGAATAATTGGCTAGATTTAAAATGGTTCACAAGAGCAGTTAGCCTAGTACTAGTCTATGAACCTATGAATCACCAGTGCAAACCACACCCACAGAGCTGCCAAAGGAAATTTTAAATCAGAACAATAGTATGTAATGTGGATGTAGTCATGCTATCCTGACTTATGCAAGAAGCAACTCAAGGAAGTGACAGGTTAGGAGTATGAACACAACACTGATGCATTGCAAAAATGTAGACATATGCGGCAAGCCAATGAGAAACAAACCATAACAAATGAGGCACTAATTGTGTGCAATAAAATGAAATTGCTTAGCTGAAATATCTTTGAAGAGTGAAAACACTATTTGCATAAAACAAGTGACAACCAGAAATATGGATTTATTATGATTAACTGCCTGCTGTTTAAATGACGCAATTAATCACCTTGAAAATATCTAAATCTACAAAGAATAATACAGCCATGCAATGACACACAAAAAAACACAATAGATTCCTTAATAATGGTTGGATCCCCTCCATGGGGGGCAAGGCACCACATGCACAATCTCTATACAAATGATGAGGTCACACAAACTCAAAGAAAAGTAAAAAGTTGTGACAAAAGAAAACAAAAAAAAACTCACCTTTTTCTTCTTTTGCAGGTCCTGTAAAACAAAACTTAGGTGTAGCATCTGCCACATAGCCATTTCTGACATACTACTCACACCCTTTCCCATGTAATATTTTGTGACTAGACTATACAGTTAAATCATCCTCAGAGGTAGCAGCAAGCATGAAAGACAACAGCATTGTATATAAACATGAAAGTTGTGCTCAGCAGTGAGAATTAGAAGACAAACATGATAAATTAGCAGCCATGATATGTCACCACTCAAAAATAGAACAAAGCAGGTAACAATGGATGTGTGCAATGATTGGGGGGATTGTCAAAGCAGGCTGTATATGCAGCATAACATGGTAAGTGTGCTGCACACCATTCAGGAATTCCCATGCATGACAATAAATGGCATCATTGAAACATCTGATTCTCCATTATATTACTAAAGATAAATTGCGGTCCATACTCTTGCGGTGTAAATAGGTGTTTCTCTTAGCTTGTCTCCTATGTAAGCACATCCCTATCTGTCTGTCTTCCTTTTTAAAAAGAGTAATATCAAGAAAATTAACACTCTGAGAAGAATACTCATGCTTAATCCACAAAAAAACTTGTACAGGTATTAATATATTCAAAAAATGAACTAAATTCTTCCAACGATCCAGTCCAGATGAGAAACAGGTCATCAACAACCCTGCGATAATAACTGATGTCAGACATATATCTGTTATTAGTATTAGATAATACATATTGGATTTCCGACATAAACATCACCACATTTGAATAAGTATTGACTACAGGTATGCCCATTGCAACACCTGTGGCCTGCCGATATAAAGTAGTTTGAAACAAAAAAACATTATTATCCAAGACAATATGTAACAAGTAACATAAATGATCAATCTTCTTAGGATCAAAGTCAGAAAATTGAGTCAAAAAATTCTTAAAGTAAGAAATACCTATGTCATTCTGTATATATGTGAATAATTAATCTACATCTGGTGGTGCTGCGGTAGCGTTGTCGCCTCACAGTTAGACGTTGCCCGTTCAATTCTCAGTTTGAGCATCTTCTGTGTAGTGACATGCGTGAATGGGCATTCCTTCATTGAAGGTTGTGCATTAGGCCCGGCAAGCCAGTATGTAAAAATCTACTGCCAATCATTAGCGGACTGGAGTTCCGCTGTGGCAACCCCTAACCGGGAAAAGCCGAAAGACACAAACAAACAATGAATCTACATCCACTGTCACAAAATATAGTTGGGTTAATGTTAATTTCTTTCCTCTATACATATAAATCTTTAAGAAAGTCAGATGAGTCTTTGATAAAAGTGTAAGCATGTTTTAAACATTTTTTTAATTCAAAGTCAACAAATTTAGAAATCGTTTCGGTAGACCAACCTCGTGCAGAAACTATAGGTCTAAAAGGTGGTGTGGTACTATTGTTATCTAACTTCAGTATTCCATAGATTAGTGCTGTGATAGGGGGCATTAACTATAAAATAATTATATATAGTAAAATCTACATCTCCTTCTGTACATATTGTATATTGTGTCATTTATGTGCTTAATTATGTTATTTCTATCCTTATTATTTATTTTTCCTATAGTCATTTGTATTAAGCATTTCATACATGGAAAAAATGTAATAATCTGTATCTCAAATGACAACCCGTCCCCCTTTGTCCACCGGTTTAATTGCAATATCTTTACTAACTTCATATCAAAGGGGGGCTGCAGGAGACAGCTGAATGGATGGGGTCAATGGGAAGGGGTGTGGCCAACCAGAAAGGGGAGGAGCTATGCCCCAAACCACAAAAACTAACTTTAATTAAATACACTGCCCTGGGTGCTAAACCATCATTATGAGAGTCCAATCAAGACAAAATGAAGTGTAGAAGAATAAAAATATTTCAATGCATTGGCTGCATGACAGCTTACTTAATATCTAGATGGAAACAAAAAGGATGTGTGGCATGAAAAAATAAATTACTTTTTAAATACATTACTGGAATGCCAGTCAAAATCAAGTATAAGAAAAACAAGCAGCAATCAACTCAAACCACTTCTCCTTGCACTGCAGTTCTAATTATAATTTATATTCAGCTTTATTAAAGTACCAAGCAACACACTGAAAGTAGAAATCTCTGTGATGCCCCCACTTGTAAAAATGTTTCTTATCAAAAAAGACCTGCTGCCTGACAACTATCTACTTGTTTCTTGGGGAAAACATAATCAAAATAAAAAATGAAAAGCAAACAAGAAACAAGCTCAAGATACATTGCTTAAAGGATTACTGTACAGGTTGTGGACCACACACAATTGGCATTCTGTTTAGTTTATGGGTAAAGCCTGCAGAGATGACTGGAAGTCTCCAACAAGTGTAATGAGCTTCTTAAAATAATGTAATCCTGTCCTTTATTACAAATACTGTCATATGCATTTCAATACCTAAGGCTTATACATTATCTAGTTAAGTATTCTCTGCATGGCAACAGAAAGGCTTTCAATGTTGGCAATTCTTTAACAGTATGCTTATTAAAGCTTACTTGCATCTTATGATCTCAGACAAGCTTACCTAAAGGTCAATAAAGCATTGCTACTTAAACACAGAGCAACAGGCACTTTGAGTAATAAGCATAAATCAACAGTACAAAAATATGACAAACCAGACCATTCTGCAAAATCAAGGACAAATGAAAAGCCACTGTAGTACTTGTATCTACCTTGGATGGGGGTATACTGTGCACATTTACACTGCATAACTACTCCTTGCCTTGCTTGGACACATCCAGAGTCATTACATGGGGTAGTGGAGTGCAACAAGTATGTCACAATTTGAAATGTCTCTGGCTGACTGTGATGGCCCTTACACATTTGTCATACCTCTCAACCTCAGAGCAAGAAATCTGGACAAAGCCATACATAGAAGTGGGACAAAGGCCCAAAAATAAGGACAATTTTTAAATATTGCTCTTATAAACTTAGAAAGATAATAGAATAGGTCTTGCATTAGTATGAATTTTCTGAAGGGTATGAAATCTGAAACTCAAATGTCTGTCATTATTTTCTAACTTCAGTCTTTAATGATTTGTCACTAATTTGCCAAAAAAAAAAACACAATTTTAAGAAAAATGGACCAAAAATGTGATGCAAAAATATAAAATAGCCACACAATACAGCTGGGAACCTGTCAAAGAAGGGACACTTCTAATATTAGTACTGCTAACTTGAGCAGCTGACAAAAGAATCTACATGCATTTCTGAAATAAAATAATCTATAACTCTGATTATTACAGTTATTTCTTAATTGTAAACCCTCCATGTTTTCTTCTAAAATTGCTATTTTGCGGAGGGATTACTAGGGGGAACAGCAACATTTTGAGCCAAAATCAGGGACAGTTGAGAGGTTTGGCTATGCCTAATTCTATAAAGCAATTTATTTGCATGTACCTCTCAACCTGTTAATGCAATAAAACTAACAAGGCAAATATATATGGGGAACATATAAACAGTACTAAAAATTGCTCTTGTATAAACTGAGACAGTTGATAGAATAACAGGTCTTACTTTAGCATGCATTTTTCTGAAGGTTATGAAGTATGAAACTCGGTGTGTCATTATTTAGTGACTTAATTCCTAAATGATTTGCCAGAAAACCACACATTTTATGAGGAACAACCAAAAATAAGAAGCAAAAATCTATTCTTTCTTTGAAAATCTGGACAGTTTGGAGGTATAGTTCAGCTGGGGCTGTCTGAGTTTGCCGCCCTTCCACCTTACAAAATCATGGTCGAATGCAGCCTCCCCCCTGTAGCCATTACAATGATCCATTACTTGGCTATTTCACTCCATTTACCATAAACACTAATGTGCATACTGCTTTACTTCTATGATGATTTGGACTTCATTTGAAAGTTTTATTTTGCATTTTACAGCACAAAACACTAAGACATCTGCTAAACAAAGCAATGCAGTCTCACAATGAAAACAGACTTAGCATTAAAACTTCCCTGCCCTTGAAACTCACATTCATTAAACCCACATTCAAAGAAAATACATTTTGCCAGTAGCAGATAAAGATTAATTCTGGTCTGTTTTCAAATCATAGGCCCCTTGCGTATGAAACATAACATGTGCTCTTTGATACACCTTCCTGATTGTACTAAATTATATTCCTTGTACAATACAGTACAGTTGTTAGAGGGCGTTTTAAATTTATTAAACAATTAAACAAAATGCATGCACCAATAATGACAAAACTGCCCAATTCAGAACATTTTTCCAGTAAACAATGAAACAAAATGCATGCACCCATAATGACTCAAACTTCTACAGTCCACCATTATCAGTAAATATGCACAATCTCTGAAGTAGTAAAATTCATCTAAATAATTCCACATTAAAGAAATCTGTAACTAATGAAGAGGTTGCTGCTAGCAAACACCTTTATATTTCATGGTTTCATCAAAAAATAAAGTGTCTGTTGCCCCTGAGGAATAAATTGCCTATATTATATTAAAAAATGATAAAGTAGTAATATTGCAATAGGAAATGGACGGCAAACTGATAACAGGCTCATAGTTAGTATCTTCGCCAAGGAAGACATTCTCGGTATGGCAGCATCCACCCCTTGTGGGAGTATAACCCACACCCTTCTGCATCAAAAGCAAGTACACAACCTGTTGTGCTATTAACAATGTGAGTTGACTCACCATAAGCAGCACTAAACTTCTCTTCCCCTGCAGCTCTCAGCTCCTTGTAAAATCGACTCAATACTCAAATGCATCTCAACTTTGCAGCACAAGAAATCTGGAAAAAGACAACATTTATTGGGGGGGGGGGCTCAAAAGCCCAAAAACCAGGGACACATTAAACATTGCTTGTATAATCTTGGAAATTTGCTAAATGAACTGCCAAGGTCCCTGTACAAAACAGTCAGAGCAACATATCATTACGCCAAATCAGCTGCTTTGTGAAAGAGAGGAAGACTGAAACTTAAATGGCTATCATTTAGTGAATTCAGTTCTCACCATAGCTGTCAACCTCTTAGCACAAAACACCTGGACAAACCCAGTAATGAGGGAATACAGCCCTCAAACATATTCAGTGAATTCAGTTCTTGCCATAGCTGTCAACCTTAGCACAAAAAACCTGGACAAGCCAATAATGGGGGGAATAAAGTCCCAAAAATAGGGACAAATTTCAAATATTCATCTTATAAACTTAGAAAATTGCTAGAATAAAAGGTTGTGTTACTATGTATTTTCTGAAGAATATGAAGTCTGAAATTCAAATGCCTGTCAATTTTACTTCTGACAGAACAAAAGCAATTTTCAGCAGATGTCCAGGAAAAAATACTGCAGACACATCTTTGTAAAATGGCAGGACACCAGAGCAAATCCACACAAACACAGGGAGGAGATGCTGACTCCACACCGAAGGCACCTCAGCCGAGAATCAAACCGCAACAATGCTACCACTGTACCATTAAACATGTGAGGAATTAAACATTCAGAAACCTTAAGTCTGAAATTCAAATGCCTGTCAATTTTATTAAACATTTGTTAACCAGGACAGTCTGACTTGGAACAAAAAAACAATTTTCAGCAGAGGCCCAGGAAGGAATAATGCAGACATGTCTTTATAACATGGGAGGACACAAAAGCAAACCCACACAAACACAGGGAGAAGATGCAGACCCCACACAGAAAGCACCCCAGACAAGAATCAAACCTGAGAACCTGCAGCTGTGAGGCAACAATGCTACAACTGCACCATCAAATATCAAGCATGTAAACATTTAGAAACCACAGACATTATGAGGAATAGAACAGATCAAATATGAGGCAAAAATCTGCAAATTTTTTACAAATGGTGGTGGGTAGGGAATTCAGGCCCTTAACACCTGCATATAAAGTACAGAGTTCAAGCCTGAGGTATTCCCTACACACCACCATGAGTTTGCTCTAGCCACCGGTATATAGGGGCATTTCACATACACACACACACACTGAATCAAGCAGCAGTTGAAATCCAAGCTGCACACCTACCTCCGAATCAAGCAGCAGTTGAAATCCAAGCTGCACACCTACCTCCGAAATCAAGCAGCAGTTGAAGCCCAAGCTGCACACCTACCTCCATGTCCAGACCCAAATCCAGGAAGCAGTAGCCCACTCAAAATCCAAGTCCCAAGCCCGCGAGAGCAAAATAAGTTTTTTTTCTTAATTTTATGTTTCACGGTTTGTTTTCTAGATGAGAGGGCTGCAGTCCTATAACACGAGCCGTCCCTGATTAAATGACTTAATAGCTGCATATTGATTCTTTATTAAATTATAAAAAGTCTTCTTCCAGTCTTGATTTTGATATAAAGAATAAATCTCCTGCTCAACTACTTTTTCAAATGTTTGTACTGCCGGCACTGGCTTCATAATAAATGTATTTTTTTTTTCTCAAGTCACATAATTCAGCCGAACCATTATCACCAAACATAGCCTTTAGATTTAAAGTTCCCATAAAGTATTTAAACTCAGATAATACAGTTTCTACTGCATCCACTGTGCAGGCTGGAACAAAAGATATCCCTTTGTTTAAAACAGTCACTTCTTGCTTTGTCAGCACACACTTGGATAAATTAAATACTATGTTCGGTTCATGAGTGTCTATTGTAGCTAATGGTGGTTGTTTCTTTGCCAATATGGGGCTTTCTTTCCCCTTTGCCCTCTGCTGAATGATTTCTTCCTCTTCCTCTGTTGCATGAATAGAAGAGTTGAATTCTGTAATTGAGGGAAATCTTAAGGGTCTAGTGGGTCAAGAGCAGATATTATATTTGAATCCACAATGGTTGGAGAGGGTTGTGTAATCATTGGTGGTTTTGGCAGTTCTGCAGTAGCAGTGTCTTCCTGTGTTGTTCAAAGAGAATTCAATCAAGCAGCACTTTCAAGACTTAATAGATGAAGCAGGACAACATGAGGTGGTGTTGATGATGGGGGCCTAAATACACATATGTGGACAGACAGACAAACAAAAAAGGATATGAGGACTGCCTGGGTCCACATGTGTAGTGCAACAGGAATAAAGGAAGAGAGGCCATTCAAGACTTCTGTCTGGAAAATAGGTGGACATCACGTGATTTAGCAAGAAAAGCCAACATGCATCTCAGGCAGACTTCATCCTAGTAAGTAAAGGGCATATGGATAGAATCAGCAATTGCAAAGTAATCCACAGTGAAGCAATTTGCCAAAAGCATAAATCACTGCTTGCTACAATCAACTGCAAAGCATTGGTCAGAGAAGGCTCTAAGGTCAAGAGATGTTTGGCTGAAGACATGTAAGTTGACTGGAGAGAAAGCATAAGAGTTCATGGAAATATTCTGGGTTCTAGCACTTCAGGAAGAAGAGGAGCTACGTAGAGATGTAGAAGAGTAGCAGTGCATCAAAACAGCATGTCTGATGATTACAAAATAGATATGAAAATAAGGTACACATGGAAAGATGGTGGTGAAATGCAGAAGTCCAGAAAGTCATCAAAAGAAGGGAGTAGTGCAGGAAAAAGGAGGAGACAGAAAATATGGATCAAGCTAAGAAGAAATACTGGTTGGCTAACAAACTATACACACACACACACACACACACACACACACACACACACACACACACACACACACACACACACACACACACACTGATTCATATAATTTCACTGACATCCATTTCACTGAGACCAAATCACCTAAAGTTCATTTCACCTAAAACTCATTTCACTGACAAGTAGTACTCTAAGGCAAGTCAAAGGTATATGTTCTTTTCCGCACTGTAATGCGATCCTGGTGTTAGTATATACAGTTAGGGGATGTGTGGGGAGCACAGCCCCCCACATTAGGGGTTGTGGGGGTGTAGTCCCCCACCTAGTTGGGTTTTAACAAATAATGTAAAACAAAACTAGACAACAGAAAACCAAATTAAGGGGGGGGGCTACACCCCCACACCCCCCCCTAAAAAAAAAAAATATATATATATATATATATATATATATATATATATATATATATATATATATACACACACTAACACATGGATCACACTACAGTGGGGAAAAGGACATACACCTTTGACTTGCCACTTGTCAGTGAAATGAGTTTTAGGTGAAATGAACTTTCAGTGAAATGAACTTTAGGTGATTTGGTCTCAGTGAAATGGGTGTCAGTGAAATGTTTTTTCAGTAAAGTGAAACGAATCCACACACACACACACACACACACACACACACACACACACAGACATATATATATATATATATATATATATATATATATATATATATATATATATATAAACAAAACAGTACATATATCTTCATGCTCAAAAAAGTGCTCTGTTTACCTACAATAAGAGAAGAAAAAAATACATCTTAATGAATAGTTCTTTCCTAGAAAATTTCATTCTACAGTCAGTATTTATGTATCGGTATAAAATATCTTGAGTTTTCTATTTCATATTCTTTCTAGAAGCCCATTACTGCAGACAATAAATAAAACAATATTAAATGATCTGATGTTGACAGAGTGATTTTATAGTGCTGATGTTATCAATGCAGTAACACATTAAGTTTTGTTTTCCAGCCATTTTCTTAATGCCTGCTAATCTGAGTGCAAGGGCACCTTCAGTCCAGTACTGTGGTATGCACAATTACTGACTTTAAATCTAATTCCAACACATTAGTTGAGCAAAGTAAAGCTAGGCCTGTAGGTCAGTTACACTAGGCATCATGTGCTGGTAACTCCTAATTAGATTTTAGAATCTCCATTTGGATTAATAATATACGTGGTCTCCTACAATGGCATTAGAAGCAACTATTCTTGGACATGCTGACTTTAGCAAGGACTATTGAGTGGTAGTTCAACATATATGTTCTTTTGACTTAATAAATGTAATGGTTACATAGCACTTGTCTGCAAAAGCACAATGCCTGTCCATTCCTTACAATATAGAGTTCAACTTTTCTCTTATATCATAACATTGTGTGACCTATATTATTGTTAGTAACTATGTACATCCATACTCCCAAAGAAATGAAGCTGTGAGCACAAATATGTTTCCAAATGTCCTTGTCTTATTCAGCAAAGCAGAATAAATGGAAAATAAAAAGCAATTCCAAATTCTAGTTAACTTGCGTATCCAGGCAGGTTTCATAAATCAACATCTAGTTTTGTTATAGTTCTTACTCTGCATTGTATTTCTGCAGACTCCCAAGAGTAGAGAATTGGCTAACTAGGTCTCAGCAAATTAGTAGAAGTCATCAATTAACCCCACTTCCCACCCCAAACTGTCATTTTTGTAGACTTAATTGTTCATTTTTTTTTTGAAGAAAAAGTCACATTTTTATTTCTAATTGCATGTTGGGTTTAAGAAGAAATTATTTTAGACATTAAATTACTTGCTTCTATTCTTATCAGAGTGTTGATATAACGGTTTTCACTCTCTCACAACTCTACTACATGACTGAATCAATACCTACTTCTGTGTTTAAAATTACTTCTTGTCCCTATGGCTGTGGCCTCTGCTGTAACCTTATCCTGTCTTCTATGAATGTTCTGTTCTGTTGGGACTGGCTTTCTACTGCACCAGAGAAGGACAAAGTGCAACGGATGACAATCAAGGAGAGAACTTAAATAAAATAACAGTAAAGTTCAGACTCTTACAGTCCAGTAGGTCACACAGAAACTCCCAGGGTGAATACATAATGAGTTATTTGTTCCTTTAGGTGATGGCATCTGCAGCCCTGTTGTTTAAGTAAAAGCTGATATAATTTCCAGTTCTTTAGTCACCATTTATTTATGTTATCTGTTTATCTAGCGACATAACCACATGCCTATCTATTATACAAACAAGTAGAAATGACTTTGTATGTAGTTGCATTTTTTTTATTTTCAGTTACTCCATCATTTCTGAAATTTTAAAACCTCAGATACTTTTCCTTCACTTCTGTAATGACATTGATACTGAACATAATATTTCCTGACTTCTTCAATAAACTGCAGGCATATCTCAATTCAGGCATCACAAGTTACATTTTCATCAGTTTCATAGGACTCTAAGAAGATTGGCCAATACAGTTTCAGCAAACTTTATTTCTTTTCTTGTGGGGAGAGGCAAAATCAATTACTGGCACAGTGCAGTGAATGGCATCCTCTGCAACTTATATAATCAGTGTTAGGTCTTATGCACCTCAGCATTATGCTCAAAATAGTCATGAAAGCAACCTCATATAAAAAAGTTATTTTTGGCAACAATAAACAAGAAGCAGAAGTTATTTCCAGTTTTGTTGAGAAATACATCTTGGTACTGTGATTGGTGTGTTGTCCTAGTAGCAGTATGGCTTTATAGATGACTCCTCACAGATACTTGTTATGAAAAATTTAAATTTTTCATTTTGCTTAAGTAACAACTCATCTTTTTTTAAATAGTTTTAAATAAATATAACAGGATTGTATACTGACTAGACTAATTACTGGCCAGTATGTGCTTGCTGTCTTTCATATAACAACACTTTTTTAACTTTCTAGGGACTTATAAGATCCACTATGTTTCAGGTGATAAATAGCCAAGCAGATTATTTGAGTTTGTTTAAATCTGGAAGCTGAAGAACATGTAACTTTGCATTCAGTAATTTGACCTTTTCTCTAAAAAAAAAAAAAAAAAAAACAAATCAGGGAGAATAGGTATTAACTATTACTAAGTAAATAAATAAATCATTTAGGATCTTCATATCTGAGTACATTAAAACAAAACAACATAAATGAAAACGTTGCATCTCATTTGTTTCCATATGTGATCAAGTTGCAGCAGAAAAAATTGCCCCGAATAAGTATTAAGCTGATATCCAGTTTTCAGTAGTGTAAAATGGAGGCTGCCAGAGTTTACTCTGCAGATATATCAAAATAAAAGGAAATGTTAATCAGTAAAACCTCCTAATAACAAAACTGTTCTCATTGTGAAATCAGGTAGTTTGTTAACAGTTTGTCCCTAGACTGAATATTTATGATACGATTTGACGTGATGGTGTACCTTGTATGCCAGACACAGGTCACCTCTTAGCAGGCAGTAGGGTACAGAGTTTAATGGTAGGACTTAGAGTTGATCTATGTAGGACATGTTGTTTAGGCCTTGTATCCTTTTAGCAAGGTAATCTCTGTGGTTGTTCCAGTTATTACATGTGGCTGGACAGATACATGCCAAAAGGTCATTATATTCAATGACTGTTCTAATGAAGACTGAGTCATGAGGGGCAATGACATCTCTAGATCTAGACACATTTTCTTTGTTTATAAGCTGTGCAATATAGAGGACTTTCTTACAACAATGGGCACACATTGGTCAAAAGCTAGGTAACTGTCCACATAAGTTCCCAAATTCCAAACAACTCGGTCAACTCTTAAGGGCATATTGTTAATGTGGTACTTCCCAGGAGTAGACGACTTCAAAAAGGATGCAGTAATGCATTTTTAGTTTCAATCCATGATTTTAGCAGCAGTTATTATTTGGGACAAGCCTTCCTGCAGCATGGCAAAGACATTTAGGGATTCAATGACTGCTCCTAGCTTGCAGTCATTCTTCAATTACTCAGTCAGACCTCTCTGGTATTAATTTTTACTTCAGAAAAGTAGATGCCAGATGGGAGAAGTCTCAGCACAGAACTTTGGGGGACTCCTCTGGTGATTGTTCTTTTTGTTTAGGTATCTTCCCCTATTTTAATTTCCTTTGTCCTATCTGTGAGCTAGATGACATATGGGGTTATTCACAGTTTATTTAGATGTTCTACTGCTCCTGATTGGGGAATTGTATTAAAATCCTTGGCCAGGTCAAGGTATACAGTGTGCACCATTTTGCTTCATCTATTGCTTTGGTGACCTTTTCAAAAATTCCACCAGAATGAATAAGCATGGCCTGCCCTTGAAAAATCTAAAATGAGACAAGTCCAGTCTTTGGAGGTTCCCAGCATCCTGATTGATTAGTTCCATTATAAGTCTTTCCACAGCTTTGCATATGAGGGTGGTTAGACTTATGGGTCTGTGGAAGGTCCTTCCCTATGCAGAGGAATGACTGTAGCTGTTCTCCATTCACTTTGTACAAAGCTAGTATGATGGTTAAGACTGAACAGTCCTGTTAGGAGTGTGGCTAAATCGTGCATCATGTTATTTAAGATGCAACCAAAGATAGTGTGAAGATGCAGCATTTTCAGCTTTTGATAGCACTTTTACTTGGTCTTGTGTGATAACTAAACATTGCCTTGTGTTTGTCATTGGCTTGGGTAGCTACTTTAGCCTCAAATGTGGCTTTGATGGATTTTATTAAGCTCCTGAGTTACTTGTTTATTTCACTCACAATGGGTCTAACATTCTGGGAATTGCTTTTCTTACTTTTGGGCAAAATTATTTTTTTTTTATTATAAAGCTTCTTATTTATTATTTATTTATTTCAGTTTGATTACCGGGGAAGTCCACTGGGCCAAGAAGAGCCCATTTTCAGTGGAGACCCGGGGAGAAAAGCTCCACAAGCAATACAATGAAACATGGTTACATAAAGTTAATGGTATAATACAAGAGTAAGATTCATACAGTCAGGAAATACATTTACATAAAATGTGCATAATGAGCAAGCATAATAAAGCAATACAGTGCCGAGAAAAATAACGATAATACATAGATGTTGATATTATGGTAATCATATATTCTATGATTCCCCCGTATAATTGTCTGCTACATGCAGCTTACACTCTTGCCATGGAGTATATTTTGTCCTATTTCATTAAAGTGTGTTTCCTGTAAAACAACAATTCACAGTTTATATTTTCTTAACAAAGGGAAAATGCTTTTTTTTTTATTTGTTGGAAATCCTATTTTCTTTGCACATTACAAGTGTTATGCTTCCTCTTATTTTAATCCAGTGTCTTGTCATTCTACCAGGCACCACCAATAGGCCTCTCCCCAACATCACAGTCAACCTTTTTTGTGGCATATTTTTAAATTACATTTCCTACTAAATACTTCATATATCAAATAATTTTTGTTCCCACTTTTATTCATAATATGATTCTTAAATGCAACCCAAATATACATAGCAGAACTAAGCAGCAACAGTGGAGTAATAGGTAGCACACTTGTCTTTGGTGCAAGACGACCTGAAGCTTGTAGGTTCTATTCCCACTCCATGTGACTAAATTGCTAAAAATGCAGTGCATCATGCAGGCAGGTGATGTACTCCTGAGTTTGCTGTACCTTGGATGAGATGTTAAACCAAGTTTTCTCGCGTATTAATTTCTCCAAAATCTTTTGGGTTTCTAATATCATGAAGGAATGAACCCCATTCCTAAGTCAAAGTATGATTAAAGTTCATGAAATTAGGAAATTAGTATTGTTTCAATTGTTGATGTCATCCAGAGGTGCTCTTTGCCACATCCAGAATGTGCCCAGTAATGACTCCTTCTTCAATTCATATGGAGTTACATGTACTGGCAACATATCTAAATGTGATTGCAGATTCATTTTTATAAGATCCACTGCTCTAGCTGCTACTAGAACTGTTGTGGTATCTTTCTTACACATTGCTCTCATTTCTGCCTGCAAATCCTGATACTTTGTCTCTCTCCGTATGCCAGGCACTGTAGTCACTGGGTGTAGTGATTTCGATGATCAATGCTACTTTTGTCTTCTTATCTGGTTTTCTCACATCTAACTTTTAAACTGTTGGTAATGGGTGATCCCAATCCCATGTGATGTAGACTTCATCATTTTCTATGATGCTTTGTGGTGCAGGTTTTCTGTGTTTTTCAGCAACTGCAGTATTATAATGTTTGCACAATCCCCTGTGCAACAGTCTTGCCACATTATTATGCCTTTCAGTATACAGTCCTTCTGCTATTGGTATGTCACAACCAGCAACAAGGTGTGCAACTGTTTCCAATTCTGTTTTTCAAAACCTACATTTGTCTGTTTCTCCCACATGTTCAATGGACTTTGCAAACCAACAAGTACATAAGGCCATTATCTTGGACTGCCAATATTAACCGTTTATCTTTTTGTTTGAATTTGCCTCTCCTTAACCATTCCTGTGTTTGATCCTGATCAACATGAGTTTCTTCCAGGTGTTTTCTGCACTTGCAACTATATTTATGCATTTTCTTGCATTGTCATCTGATCCTTCACCTTATACTCTTTTTTTTTTTTTTGTTTTTTGGCACATTCGGTTGTGGCCTGATATTTATCTACCTCTGGTTTCATTTCCATTCCCGCTTGACACCGATATGCTTCTGCTAGACTTAGAAGGGAAGTCTTATTTATTCTCCTCATGTTTCAAAACTTTCACTATGTTTGGGTCTTGTTAGTTCCGAATATATGTATGTATGCAGTCCCAAAATTGCAGATCTGTACAAGTAATCGATTTCAGGGAGGCCCATATCTCCTTTAGAATGGGGAATATATAATCATAGTGTGTACTGATTTTTATAAATCATTTGATAAACACGAAGCATCCTTCTTGTTTTCCTGCCTAATCTATCCATCACCTTTTGGGACCAGCCAGTCACTCCAAAACTGTAAGTTAGGACAGGAAGAGCAAATTGGTTTATAGCTTGAATTTTGTTCCTAGATGTCAACTCTGTTTTCAGGATTAATTTAAGTCTTCTAAAATATTCCTTACTAAGTTTTATTTACATTTGTTCAGGTTTTATTGTTGATCCTTCATCAATTCCAAAATATTTATACACTCCCTTTTGCTCAAGTTCTTTTATATCACATTCTTGTCCCAAACTGATGATTTCTTGGTGCTGCAGCTTCGTGCTTTCAAGGTTGTTTTTGCATACTTATCAAGACCAAATAACATTCTTATATCATCTGAAATAGCTCTGACAACTTGCAGTGTGCTTTCAGTTCCTCATCTGATGAGCTTTATAGTTTTAAATCATCGACAAATAAAATATGAGAAGTCTTTATACTTTGTTGCTTTCTGGGAGCCAAATTACAGCCATGACCAAATCTGTTAAGCAGACAGCTTAATGGGTTAAGGGCAAGACAAAAGAGCAACAGTGACAGAGAGTCACCCTAGAATATTCCCTTTTGGATTTGTATCCCTGTAATAATAATGTGGTCTTTATCATGGGATAATTGCCACTATTTCATGGTCAGTGTGATGCAGTTTATCAGTGTAGGGTGTAACTTGTACATTTTTAAGTACTCCTTTAGCCACAAATGTAGGATACTGTCAAATGCTTTTTGTAGTCAATCCATGCCATACTTAGATTCTTTCCCTTTTTACAGTTCTCCACTATGTCTTTAACTACAGATGATCCTTTGTCCCATATGGCTTTCTTTTATTGTCCTTTTCTTCTATTGCCATAATTGAGTTTTCTTCTAAATGACTATAAACTCTGTCAGCATTAATTCCAGTCTATACTATTTACATTATCAGAAGGCAAATTATTGGTCCATAAATCTTGCAGGTTCATTCTTAATTAGGAGCATTGTTTTTCCTGTTCCGAGGTCCTATCTGCTTGAGCTGGTAGTTGCTCAGGTGGATGTAAAAGATCCCACCACAACTATCAAAAAGATATGCCCTGGCTAAATTCCTCCTAATAGTGGAAATACTACCTTGGGTCTGCCCTGACAAGAGGCCACTAGTCTAGTGGGACTAACCCAGTCAACACAGGATAAAAATTGTGTGTGTGTGTGTGTGTGTGTGTGTGTGTGTGTGTGTGTGTGTGTGTGTGTGTGTGTGTGTGTGTGTGTGTACAGCATGTAAAAGTTTAACACATTATTTTTACAAGGCACAAGATCTACTACTAGACATAAGCACCCCAAGTACATACTCTATGTCTGACAGAAACATTCAGAGCATAAAAGAATTAAGGAACTCTGTACTTGCAGAGAGACCTCATTCCGTACCCCCATTTTCAATGTCTCATCAACATCCCATTTATTTTGTAAAGGATAACTTTAACCAATGAACTATGTTATACTAGTACTCTTTACTTCCCGTTGGACAACACAAACTATCTGACAGCGATCTAACCTCTGTTACCATGATATGCAAAGCAGTTTTTCACTTTCTCATTCTTAACTTGGTTCAGCTAGTACTTTTTTTTCACATCAGGTCATGACACACACTAGTAATAATCAAATATTAAAGCTCTTCATGACAAAATAATCATTGTCTGACTCAAGAATCCTACAAACTTTTTAATAGAATGAAATACATCATAGGAGAGCTGCAGCTGCTTAATGCAACATACCAGATGTCATCCCAGTGCTAAACATTTTTAAGGAGTTTTGGGGATCTTTCCAGCCCATACTGAGATGAATCTAAGACAGTAGTGGTTGACACTAAGTGAAGGTAAAGGCCAAATACAATGTTAACTTGTAAGAGACCAGTTATTTCATGCATACTTGGGACTCAAAGTCATCCACACCTTAAAACTGGCCATATATAACCACGTAAAGGCATTACATTAAAAAAAAAAACTCATTCTTAGGTTTTGTCTGCAAGCTTAATACATGCAATGGCAGAATATATGCAACTGAACTAATGATTCTTTCCCAGACACAAAATGTGCTTAGGAATCTCCCCATATCTACACTGAGCATCTGAAGAATTGCAGGATCTAATAACTTAGTGCTGGGGTACTTAGGAAGGCACACAGCAAAACAAAAGGTGTACATTCCTGCAGGGTTTTGGTGATGGAGTCTGCTGCACCTTTCATCTTATATTGACATTTAGTATACAACAATACATATGAATGTGTTATAAGGGCACAGAAAATGGGAAGGGATTCTAACATCAAATGAACAGTTTATTTTAGTTCCAAAGGAAGGGAGTCCCAGATGTGAATACAGGCACAATGGGAAGGTGTATATTGTAACCAGCATTATCCTGCTGCAGGATGTGAAAATACAAACATACATCAAAAGGACAGAGTTACTGACAAGTGAGGGATATAGTAGCATAGAACTAGTTAACAAACCAACCAGTTTTTTTTGGATTTCGTAGACTCTTCAGCACAAATGAGGTTTACCGACCAGCAGAACAGCACTGGTCATAACAATTATATAGAGATCAAAACATCCATAGGGAAGCCCCACGTCAAAAATGGGAACTGATTAGACTGCAAAAAAAAAAGGTAGATGAAGCACAGGGTCACACTAAAGAACAAGATATACATGTTGGAGGGAAAGCAACTTTTTGGTAGGTTTATGGGCATATTTTTTATTTATTTAATTATGTATTTATTTTTAATAGAATTAAAGATGAAGGAGAGGAAAGGGACATATCGGGAGGAAAGAGGAATAGGATGGTGCACAGGAGCAAGGAAGACAAACAAACAGAACAACTTAAGCAAGGACAGAAATGCACAAAATAGGATGTGCAGAGAAAGAGACAGGATAGACAGGTGATGATGGGCAGGATAGGATAATGTACAGAGTAAAATGTGTGACATAATAGGAAGGGAGCACACATAACTGAGGATATGCGGACACAAGCAAATACTATGTTACCTCCCATGTTGCTGCAATGGGACATTTCTTTCTCATGTAGTAGATCAGTGAGGCCAGTGGTTTGTGCTTCACCCTCCTGTGATGGCCTGATTGTAGTGGGTTGCAGGAGCAAATGAATTTGGTATTCATTCCAGAAAGCTCACTTTCCACCATATACTCTATCACTTGTTCCAGTTGAGGTGGGATAATTCAGGCAATGCCAGTGAGTTACTTGTTGGTAATTGGACAGGACCTCTCCTTCAAGGCAGTCCAAGCCTCATCACATTCATGCACCTCAGCCACAACCTCAGCAGATGTATGACACTGTAGAAGTCTCTTAGAAGAAAATTAATTTCCCAAACCTGCAGTGGAGCAAATCTGTTATTCAGACTTGCACTGAGGAAAAAAAATATAAAGTAGATATAAATGAATCTATCCTGACTTTGGACTGAATAATTTAACAGATGTGTTAGCGCTTGAGAGGGGAAGAAGCCAAGGACAGCCACATGCTTTTCCTCCCATCTTCAGAAAACTATATAATTTGCATCATACTCTGCTCATGCTGGAAGAGAAAGGGCGTATCAGAGAACCATAATACATGACTGGTGAGCTGCTACAACAATAGATACAGTTACATAAGTACTTTTTTTTACAATCTGCTTGACAAACAGCATGCAAGTGTGTCTCCTGTACACATGAAAGTTACATGAAGTGAATGCAGGACAGGTACCGGGGTAGTATAGTCACCATAATGTCTGTGGTTGATGTCAATTCCTCAGCCAAGTCATACCAGGCATGCACTTTTTTAAATGCACCACAATATCGGCCATATAGGAAATCCTTGAAATGTCTGTGAAGAAGATTATTATCTTGCAATCTTTTATGCAGCATTCAGGTGATATCTGACAGGTATGAGCAGAAGCAGGCATTCTTTTGAAATTCCTCTAAAAACAGTGTTGCTTTCATGTGAATTAAGTTAATGGCCTGTGAATCATAACAGCAACATGATTTATTTAGCAAGATTGCCAACAAAGTAGTATGCAATGCATACCTATGCAATTCTCTATTATGTGGGTTGGATTTAATGGCTAGGCTTATAAAGACCCTGGTGGTTGTTAGCCTAATATATTACTATGAACTTGTGACCTTCTGTACATGTGTTGTCAATGAAGTGTAGGCAGTAGTCTGTTGTTTATGTCTAAGGTGCTCAACATAAACATCTAGCAATTCTTAAGACACTTATACCTCATGACCTAATCGCCCTATTCACTTTACAAATAAACATAAACCTGCATAGCCTTGGAGGCACACCACCATTTTCTATTCTAAACCAGCATATTTGTGTAGCTTTATTAGGAGGAACAGCAGCATTGTTAGAAGATTTACACATCTGAAAAGGCACACATTACTCTGAAATTGTGTAGAAAGCTGTCTCTTCTTTACCTTCCTAAAGCTGTACATACCTCTACAATAATTCACCTCATGAAATGCTATCAACAAGAATATATATGTCTTTGTGTGTAGAAGGCACAGGAAAAAGTTAGAATGTTAGGACAACTAGCCTCTGTACATCCTGTCACTACTGGATTGCTCTTATAGTGTGTCTAATTCAAGTATTGGCCTATGGTGGGTTGTCCAGCAGTCATATTCCTTTACACATGCTGCTTAAAATGTCGGTCAGTATCTCCATATGTCAGAGACTGTTATCAGGATGAATTAAATTGTTAGCAGTAGGGATGCCTGCAATGCACAGTACATAGTTGTTGGCACATAAACCTGCTGCATATATTCCCATATCTGTCCCTAAGACTACAATATACCTTAAATCCATCACCTTTATTATAGTATGGTCTACACAGATTACTACTTGGTCTGTAGTTGTATTTTTACCATTCCCATATGTATGCAATCTACAGCTCTGTGTCATGTGTTCACAGGTGTCTTCATGTTCGGAGGACAAGGTGGATGGCATAGATTGGACAATTTCATCCTTTCTGATGAAAATAATGTCCCATTGCAAGCATTTATTGCACACAGATGGCACCTGTTCAGAAACACAAGTGCAGACCAGCTTTCACTTCATAAGATGTGGCAGTCTTTTATGGCATAAATGTCATAGAGGAATATAATTATACTTTACAGCAGTTTCTTAAACATACTACCCACAAGTTACACTGTGCCAAGGCAAAGGCATGCTTCCTAGCATGTGAGAAGTCAGTCAAAGGGGGGACCCTAGGAGCTACAAGCTGATAGTGTCAGAGGAAGGTGTGTGTCCCTGAAGAGGAACACTGGTTCTAGAATTATCCCTGTAAAAGTGGATGGTGACATCAGGGCGAATGCATCCCCACTTGTCTCATTGAATGATGTACCTGGTTAGTACATTTTACACCAGAGTTTGCTACAGCTGTAATGCATATAGATATCATAAAATGACCTTGGCAACAATTAGGTACATATTATTTTAAGTACATCATATACCCAGGCATGCCATTAGGTAGGTAGGGTTTGTACAGTATATCCTTTGGGTAAGTCAAAGGGGCATGTTTTGGCACAGTTGTCAATGCTAATTTTAGTTCATATTTTAATTTGTTGTGTAATCATAGGGTAGTGCTTTGCTCTAGTGGCACCATAAGTGGCCAGAGCACAACAAGAGGCTGATGATGGCATCTCTTCTGGGATGTCTGGGGATGACAAGACATGGACACCTGAGTCACAGTCTGCTTATAAAGTGGCACTACCTGTCTCCTTCCTGAGTGCGGATGAACCCTCCATGCAGAATGCAGTTGCACTCTCATCCATTCAGGAACACTAGGCTGTATAATCTGAGAGCTCACCATTCACACTGGAGAAGGGATCACCCATGGCTTTAACCAGCAGTAGAGCTCTCTCTGTGGCCATTGTAAGAAATATACCCACTGCATTTGAAGTAGGCATATCAATTATTTCACAGGTTCATGGGTGCATTGAATACTATCAATTACCACAAGTGGCTTCTGACATGCAGACAGCACTTGGGATCAATAAGCAGATGTGCTACAGTATCATCCAGGCACAATTCATGGAAACCCATTCTGGCACAGGCCTCATTCCTATGTTGTATGGTATCTGTGAGGACATGCAGAACAGGGACACAGTAAATATCTGTCTTCTGAATTCTGTGGTGGCACACATTGATGCCATGTCCACATCCATATGGAGGACTGAAGATGCAGTGTGGCCCAAGGTCAGTGGAGGCTGCCCTGTTCTGTCTGCAGGCTGGTTTTGACACTGCCATTTTTTTTGTTTTATTGGTTCTCCTTCTATTTCACTCTTTCTGGCTACCCCAGTGTCCCATCCATCACCAGGTCTATCAGCCTCTTCTTCTTCCCATGGGGTATCTCTGTTTTAAACCTGGGAGCAGTGGGAAACCAAAGGGCATCCAGAGCAATTGTGCTATTGACTGCTTTCAATGGAGAATTTTTTAATTTATATATCCTACCCCTTGGTATTCCCCTCTTTTGGATGGATCATCACTCCTCACAGAGAATGCCTAAATGAATGCCCTCCTTGCCCAGTATGGGAATGCCCTTCCCTCCCTGCCTGTACCTCAAATGCCCAAGACGCTAATTGAACCCAGGTCACCTGGGCAGCAGTTAGGTCTTTATTCCTCTATACCATTAGTGCTGGCCATGGTTACCAATTCTTGTCTTCAACTGCAGTGCTGATGTTGCTTCTCCTCTGCATATCTGTGTGCATGTGCACAAGTACATGTGTGCATTTAATTGTGCAGATTGTCAATAACAGTATCCTGTGGCTGCTAGGCCTGTCTCCTCATCTCCATATTATGGAGCATGCAACATTATAAAGAGCATCTTGCAGGTTGTGGCAGGATTATACTGGAGTACCCTCCCATCCATGCTCTGGCAATGTTAGCCAGTGTAGACCAAGCACATACTCCAGAATGTCGTGAGTTTGTGCATTGGCAGTGTTATACTGGTACTATGCCTCACTATATGGTTTCTAAACATGGGTCGCAAGCCAGGTCTTGACTGCCAGTATCACCTGCAGCAGAGTATGCACATGTGAGTAGTTGTTACGCACGGACATAACAGACTTGTAGCTGTATACTGTAACATTAGCTATAGCCCTTTCATTTACCAACTAGACGAATGTGTAAAATTTCAGTATGCAGGAAGTGACAATACAGTTAAGATGTATATCGTATATATGAAGCATATGAACTTCCTTTTTGCTGTCCATACATATTAATTAGGATCCCACCCATGGCATGTATATCTTGGCAATTCATGGAGTGGTTGACATCCCTGTCCACAAATCTATGAATCTATGGGGCAGGTGGGGTAATTATTACATCTGTGCAATGTATGACACCTATTGACTGAGGGATATGGGCTATGTCAAAATGGCATGCATGGTGAGAGCTTTCTCCTGTGCTATGCTAGGAAGCCATATATGAATCTCTGCAATGCTATATCAAGGAATGTAGTGAGTATTTTACAGGTGGAGGCCTGTGAAATAACCACCCTGCCTCTGTTGGTGTCTGAAAATTCCCAATAACTAGTATGTTATGCACAAAACAGCAGGTGGAGGCAGGTCCCTCAGGTAATTAAGCAATTAATAATCTCATGATCAATGACTGCATCATTTACATCAATGTCAGAAGGCACTAAGGGCTGTAAGTATTTTGCTGCTTAAAAGCTGCTATAACTCCAAGTAATTTTGCTACATTCACTGATGAAATGTTAATTGTGCTTTGCCCTTTTTTAGTCAAACACATACACCTCTACAATTTCCTCTGCAGATGACTATGAATTGTAACAATGTTCACCTTGCACCTATTTTAATATTATTAGGACTTACTACCCTACTTTATACCCTACTTTATTTACATATTATTAACCATATATTTGCATAAATCTGCTGTTGTGCATTTGGACTCATTGCACTGAAATACGACACAGGACTGTAAATTGGCAGTAGCCTTCTTGTGTCTGCACATTGCTTATTCCAGCACAAATGGGCATGGCAGATTGCACAACTTAAATATTAATCATATCCCTACCTTCAGTGGTCCTTGTGGATCCATTACAAATGATTATATTATAATGCTGAGAAAAAGTGTTATACTGATTGAAAGGACAGAGTGATAAGGAAACTGGTATGTTCAATATAGATTGGACATTTTTCTTCCTTTAAATTTATGTTTACAAAAGTTTATGAAGTCTGTGGTGCTTTCTGGCAACTATCCAGAGGTCACGGTAATAATGACAGTATCACCTGCAGAACCATGGTACTTGGAAGAATTTTGTAGCTGAAGTCTCACAGAGAAAAGTAAAAAATAGTTTTTGTTTTCATATATATATATATATATATATATATATATATATATATATATATATATAGGTTTACTTTAGACTTTAGAAGACTGAAAAAACAGAAAACTGAATCCCAAAAGACTTAAAATTCAAAATACTGAATGATGAGAATTTGCCCCTTCTCTACTATTGTGCGATCTTGGAGTTGGTATATATAGTTTGCAGTGTGTGTGGGGTGGTGCAGGCCCCCACAATAATGTAATCAGTTCCCTTGAATGTTTAGTTTGTTGACAGAATGAATGATTGAAATACGGTTGTGTGTGCTGTTACCAGAGGTCAGAAGATCAAACATGTATAGGTAAGGTAAGTGTGGGGCATAGATACTAATGCTGACACTTTCAGATGCATTATTTATTTTATTTTTAAGGGATGTAGTATCTATGGAAGTATATGCAGGTTAGGGTTACAGTAAGGGCTAATTATGGGGACAGACAGCTGTATTGCTGTCCGTGTGTGAGTCTCTGAGTATCTTGTGTAGTGGTAGTGTTACAGAAAGTATTCTACTATGGTAAGGCCCAGCGTTAGGGTTAGCATGCATTAATAATTAGGTAACTCAACACTAATCCTGCTCTTAACCTTTGAAAAACCCTTTTTGTAGCAGTTCCATTATTCAAACAAATTAAGTCTGAATTTCTGATGGCCTTTTGGACACTGGATCAGGAAAGAAAAATGTTTCATTTTGCAATATTTTATTTATTTATTTATTTATTTTTATTTCATCAGTTTTTTGGTATTTTGATTTTCAAGCTAATGTCATTAATCACTGATTGGTAAATATTTGTGGATTTCAATTAATCAAAATATAGCTTATTAATGTGCTCTGCAAACTGCACAACTTATCACTGAATCCTGTTCTTAATATCAAAGGTACTTATGGGTCCACTATAAAAGATTAGATACAATGCTCTGAAAGGTGCTACATTGTTTTAAGAGAGAAGGGTATTAGGAAACAAAAATGTTCAGTATGGAATGAACATTGTTCTTTATAGAGAACTTTCTGAAGATTACTATCAAATCAAGTTTGCAGCTGTACTCTGACAAAGAACAATAAAAATACATTTTTTTATAAATGCATATACAGAGAGAGAGAGAGAGAGGGAGAGGGAAAGAGAGTGCACATGCTTTTGTGGGGTATGGAAGAACAAAGGTGGCAGGACTAGTTACCCAACGGTGTGACCATTGGCTGTAGATGATTGTTACTGTTAAAGTGACACCCTAACCTGTATGCAAAAATGGGAAAAGGGGTTGTGGATGAATGGACTACATGTGTGTGTGTGTGTGTGTGTGTGTGTGTGTGAGAGAGAGAGAGAGTAGGAGTGTCTTGTGTAGTTGTAATGTTAAAGAATTGGCAGTACCCTCACCTAATAACTTTGGAAAATAAGCAGGGACAAACTGTGCCACCCAGAAGCATAGCTGGCTCAAGCAGCACCCTATGCCAGTACCACAAACTAGTAATCCACCCCTTCAGAATGGGGGGGGGGACTTGTATAAAACTGCAAGATGTCATCATTTGGCTTACTTCCAGCAGACAGTACATTATCAGCGTGAGCAAACAGCTGCTACAGTTTATACTCCTTATGAAGATCTACAGCACTCTGGTTTCAGTTAAAAAAAGTTTTTTTTTACTTTTAAACTGTAGCAAACTACTTGCTACAATGTAGCAAGCAGTTTCTAGGCTTAGACCACACACGGAGTACTACAGAACTGAGCTTTGACCACATATGCAATACTGGCTTTTAAAAGCTGGAATGCATCAAAGAGTGATCTGTATCAGCTGAATGCCCTTCCAACAATTAGCACCTGGGGCAGTTGCACCCTCTGCCTCACCCTATCTACACTGCTTGTGTTACCACTTGCAAACATCCTAGATCTTCTAGCAAGGGACTAATACCTTGAGGAACCAGACAACACTCTGGCTGCAGAATTCTCATTCTCCTTCAAGCGCACATTGTCTGTGTTCCTAACAAAGATCATGGTAGTTGCCTGGGTGGGATAACAACAGTACATGAATAATTTTTTGATAATTTTGCAAATGGATTAAGGTGTTTGTTCTGGGCGGTAGTCTTCATTTAGTCTTGCCCACTAACACCTTATCATTAAGTGACACTGTATTATCAGGTGCAACACCCACATCATAAACGTTAACTGAGAACACTTAACATATATGACAAGAAAGACGGGTTAGGAACTGAAGCTGCCAAATTCAGTAACATGGACTCAGTTTTCTTATGACTGTGCCTAAGACAGTAAATATTCATCTAACTGAAGGTGGGTCCAAGTAGTCTTTCACTCTTTTAATACTGGACAACTATCCCTGTGAGAGGTAAAAATGGGTATTATCTGTATAAAAGTGGTACTGGATTCTTCTGACTTGCATGATCAGCTTCAGCATTAATACTTAATATATGAATAATAAATTAGATTCCAAAATGGTGGTCGTCTAGTGTACAGCTTATGCACAGAGCTCCCTACCTCAACTACATTCTCTAGGATTCTACATACCTCGAAAAGAGCTATTTTACCTTCATCTCTTCGGAACTTTCATCACCTCTGCAGCCAGCAAAACTCAAAACAGCTTTTCAACTTTTATAGCTCTTCCACAGTGCTATTTCCACAAGAGATCCAGGGGGCCTGCTTCTACTTGAAATACTCCTAACTTCACATGGCTAAACAGATAAAAATGACAAATTATCCTATTACAATGGATACACAAACAACAAAAGCCAAATCCTCAGCAATATTTTCACCTGAAAAAGAGGGACTTTCAAAGAGACAGAGAACAAATAAACAAAGTGTGGAGCCTATTAAAAGCAATATTAATACCAAACAAGATTCCAACTTCCACATGGATGAGCTGAAACAGGCCCTCCAACCCATTCATTCTGCCATACATAGTTTTTCGGAACAACTTTCTACTTTAGGAAAATCCATCAATCAAATTGTTGACAGAGTAGACACACTTGAACAAAAAACACAATCTAATGAGTTTCAAATACAGTCCTTATCTGATGATTTGCGCGCCAAAACAGCTTCTATATCAGATCTACAGATAAAACTAACAGACCTCGAGGCTAGAAGTAGACGTAATAATATCTTAATCAGAGGTCTTCCAGAGAACTATGATAGTCAAGGCTTACTTAATGTCACAAAACAAATATTTGAATCACTACTCCACTCAGAAGGTGAAAATAATGTAATAATTGAGAGAGCCCATCGTGCGTTACATAAACGCCAAGACGCCTCAGCACCTCGCCAAATCTACACAAAGTTACTTAACTTTCAGATTGCCCAAAAGATTCTGTACTCGGTGAAAAAACACAAAAGCTTCATGTGGAACAATCACAAATTAACCTTCTCTCAAGATCTACCCCTTTCTATCAAGGAGAACAGACAAAAACTAGCTCCGTTTTGTTCTGACCTTATCAGAAGGAATATCAGATTCCAAATGTGCTTCCCAAACACACTGATCTTCTTTCAAAATGACATTAAATATACAGCAACCTCCCAAAGCGAAGCAAGAGAAGCCTTCCTTAAAGCATTCAACTAGGTTCCTGAACCTTTATAAAATACTAATACAAGCGTTTTAGCAGATGAACTTCCTATAAACTCTGTTTACTCACCGGATGCTTCATTGACAACTCCGCTCACTAATTCAGCTCCAATACAGTTCTTTTATTATGGTTAAAGATGTTTAAAACATTTTTTTCCTTCCTAGAGCAGATCCACATGTCAAGCAAAGAACTTATGTACAGCGCGAGGTTCCCAGTAGGATATCTTTAGCTTGGGACTCTCAGGAGTGCACACTCATTAGGTTCGACCTCTACTAATCGCGCTTACAGCTCTGTATGTAGTATACTATTCCTGCATACAAAATTATGGTCCTGCTTAAACATTTTAGCTCAAAAAGCATTTTCTGCAATAGGGACACTCTAGTTACGCTGAGCGGGGATTGTTTTAGTCTGATAAACCTCCCTTTGTTCAAGATGAATAATTTTGTGTTCAACATGCTTAAACAAACAAACAAACACACGCTAAGCTAACATAATGCAGTTAGCAGCCCAACATATGTCATGAGGAGCTGTTTAGTATAACTGCAGTAGGATGCTGTAGCAAGATTGTTTAGATAAAAGCATGATCATAGCAAAGTCCGATCAACTGTAGTAATCACTAAATGGTCACAAACATCTAAGGTAGCCAGTGTGAAATCACTTACACATATTGCAACACTGATATCCTGTTTTACTGAAATGGCTGAAGATTACAGATATGTAATGATATATTCTGAGATGGGAATTAAAGGAAATATTCATGAGTAAGATGCCAACAGGGGTAAGGTGGCCACAGAATCAGACATAAGGCTGCAAAGTAATTTAATGATATAATTAAACATGCAGAAAACAGTTGAGAAGGGGGTACAAAGACTACTCAAATATCAATCAGAAGTCCTTATACCTAGTAAATGTTTAACACAGATGGGAGGGAGGGGTACAGAAATGTAACAAGATTCATAGATTTAAATCAGTTCTGTTATTATTAGAGCCTGATCAGTGTAAATACTTTTTTGCCCAACTACATCACAAATATCTATATTGTTCAGCTCCTTAAACTTTTACAACTTCTGCTATACTGTTATATACACCAGTAACATGTTTTTGTATATGATAAGCTCCATGAGGTTTTGTTTGTGTACCAGTCCTACACATTACCTGTTTTGTTTGTGATTCCATAAGAGTTGTTCTTAATTGTATAAAATCTGTTTTCCATGGGTTTCATAGATCCTCATTTATCATACGCATTAAGATTAAGCGAACAGGCTTGTAACTATATGTTAATTTACATCGTGTCATAGCAATTTGACATACTAGTAGGATTACTTTTCATTTATGGATGCTTTCTGTGCACTGTAGTAGGGATCTAGTCTGATGATCTTTTGGATGAGATTTTCTTTGTACATATGTATACAAATGTTATGTTTATTATATGTTTGGTTTTGTACTTCTTCACCTAAGGGGTTTGGGTGGGTAGGCACCGGGGTGAGTCAGAAGGAGTACTTTGCTACCTTTTCCTTTACATTTAAACTTTTTACAAACCCAGGTTTGATGTGGTTCTCCAATTCCCCTTTCTACTGCAATTATAGTGCAGATTCTTTTCAACACTCATTAACCTTTCCATATCTAATAATAAGGTTCCAGATATATAACGTTTCCTTATACCCTGCTTAGTGTTAACCTGCATGAGTTGGTCTCTTGACTCTTGGAATATTAAAGGCTTACAAAATACTGCTAAAAAAAATTGCTACTCCACCTTGTTTTTAAATCCCAGGCTAGTATCTGTTTTCTTCAGGAAACACACCTGTCTAAAGAAGATTGGGAGAAAGAAAACAACAGAAAATGGATTAGGTCTATAATAAGTGCCGGTGATAGCTCAAATTCGCAGGGTGTGGCCATTATAATTAAGAAACAATTCCAGGAAGCTATTAACGAGTTTAAATCTGATATAAACGGTAGATGGTGTTACTTCACATCTATGCTCCCAGACTCCTCCAATCCAGTTCTTTTTTTGAATCTATATGGAACATGCTCTCAACAACAAACCTTTATTTTAGAAATTTATAATATACTAAATTCATTTCCAAACTACTTGTTCATAATAGGTGGGGACTGGAATGCTGTAATAGATCCTAGCTTAGACCGCACCAGTAACTCTTCCTCTTATAACTTCCAAGCTTCTATAGCCCTAGAGGAACTTATCTCATATTTTAATCTTATTGACACTATTGCTTTTAGTAATATCTTGACCAAAGAGAATTTATATACTTTCTACTCTAACTGCCATAAATCCTGGTCACGCCTAGACTTCTTTCTAATTTCAGACCCTCTATCTAAATTTAAAAATGCTTTCAATATTGAACCCTGATTTCTTTCAGATCATGCAAAAATCTCCCTCAAAATTAGATTTACTACCCCTACATTTACCTTCGCTAACTGGACCCTTAACAATAATTTACTAAATAACAAGGATATACTAAATAAAATTAATAACATGCTATCTGATCTAGACATTAATCTTAAAAAGTCCCAAATTCCATCAGACATCCAATGGGCGGCTTGCAAAGCTGAATTGAGAGGTTTTTTTGATTAATAAAGCTTCCTTTCTTAAAAAACTCAACAAAAAAAAGAAACTAATTTGTCCTTAAAACTTTCTTCTTTAGAAAAAAAACAGAGACTATTCCCTGACCCAAAAATAGATGAACTGATCAATACAACACGTAAAGTTTTATTTGTACTCCACTCACATAACTACTCCCTGCAGGAACAAAAATTTATAGCAACATACTCTGAATGGGCACAAATTCCCTCAAGAACACTGGCAAGAATACTAAAAAACAATAATGGTGCTCCTAGAATCTCCACTCTCCATTACCAGGATAAAATCTACAAATCAGATACTGAAATAATCCAAATATTTTATGAACTATATTCAGATATTTATAGTAGAAATGAACGCAACACTCTTAAACCACAGATGGAGACCTTTCTCAACTCCATCAATTTTCCCTCTCTTAAAGCAAACCAAGTCTCCCTTTTATCTGCCCCGCTCGACATTCAAGAAATTCAAAACGTCATAAATAACCTTAAAGTAGGCAAATCCCCGGGCCCAGATGGCTTTACCACTAACTTCTTCAAAGTTTTTAGCTCAAAAACTCCTCTATTCTATTGAAAGTCTTCAACTTTATTATAAAGAAGGGTATTACTGACCTTCATTGGAACAACTCAAAAACTATCTTGTTATTAAAAAACAAACAAGATAAAGCAGACCCCCACAATTATAGACCAATCTCATTAATAAACATTGACATTAAAATTTTTGCTGCTATTCTAGCTAATAGACTCCAGAAGATACTCCCATCCTTAATATCCCCTGACCAAGCTGGTTTTATGAGCAATAGACACACATGGGACAACACCTTAACATTGGATTCTCTAATACAATTTACAAAAAAAGATAAAAACCCGATATACGCCTTAACCCTGGATGCATCAAAAGCTTTTGACAGAGTTAATTGGGACTTTTTGTTTGCTACCCTGTCTCATTTTAATATACCTAAAACCTTCTCTGATATGATCAGAATACTCTATACAAACTCACACACATACCTATACATAAACAGAGATCCAGTCCAATACTGATCACCAATGGAACAAGGCAGGGGTGCCCACTTTCCCCCTTTCTTTTTAACATTTTTATTGAGCCCTTTTTTTTATATATATCACCCAAAACTCACACCACTCTATTCCTAAAATCCTAAATACTCAAGTTGCATTATCGGCTTTCACCGATGACCTAACTCTATACTTTCAATTTCCCAATTCAGATCTACCTAAAATTTTAAACGCCGTCAGGAAATTCTCTATTGCCTCAGAATACCAAATTAATAATAAAAAATCACATATTTTCCCAATCAACCCTAATGCCCATAAATCTTTCTATTTTCCTGAGTCTTCTTTCCAAATAACATATAACCTTAAATATCTCGGTATTCACTTTGAACATAACCAAGCTTCCATGCTTCAAAATAACCTACTAAAAACATGGTCTAGTATACATCAAGATCTACAAAGATGGAAACTCCTGAACCTAGCGTTCTTATCCAAAGTAGCAATAGTGAAAATGAATGTTCTACCCAGACTCCTATATCAATTCAATGTTTCTGATATGTTGGTTCCTAATAATTTTTTCTCCAAAATTAACAAAGATCTAGCCAAGTTCATCTGGTGTCCTAAGTCAGTCAGGATCTCTTACTCCAAGTTAATCTACCCTAAGGAGAAAGGAGGGCTAGGCCTTCCAAATTTTCAACTTTACTACAAGATCATCTGCTCTAATAGGGTCTGGTCTATCTCAAATATTAACAGTAAAGCTCATACTCACTATCCATCCTGGATGAAAATTTGGCATCACCATATTATCTCTAACAAAATTAACCCACAGGCTATCCCCTTTCTATCCACTACTTCCATGACCAACTGTAAACTAGCTCAATCCCTGAAACACAAAATCAGGCTTTTACAAAAACTGATAAAAGACATCAACCTTGAAAATATCTTACCCCTTCTCCAACCACTACACCATAATCCAAATCTCAAGATCAATAATAAAATGTTTGACCTCACTGAATTTCCTCTCATCAAGGATCTTAATATATGGGATATCCTCAAATATAGGACTAAAACCCTTGCCGAGCTATGGTTAATTCTTGGGACCAATAACAAATACACAATTATTCTCCGGCAACTAAGAGAGATTATACTTGCACAACCTATCAACCTCTCTCCCAATCTTCAGGAAATCAACAAACTAGGTGAAATCATTTCTGCAATCTTGAGCCCTAAAAAAACAATTTCATCCTCTTACAAACTATTGAATGCCTTGCTATACAAATCGAATTGTCTTTTCTCCAACTATTGGAATAACCTTGGCTCCCCTATTACAGAGGATCAAAAACTCTCAGCCATAAAATCTACTTTAGAACTCTCCCTCTTCAAAAAACTCTTATATACCCAACTGATGCTGAACAATGACTCTTACTACACTCCTGTAACACTTAATAAATTTAACCCCAATCTATCCCCCTCATGCACTTGTTGTCCCTATCCGAGAGCTGATCTACTACACATTATGTGGTACTGCAACCACTCTCACAAACTCTGGTTCTCTCTAAAAGTCCGTCTGCAAAAAATGGGTTACTATAACTCCACACTTTCATGGGAAACAGCCATTCTACATATCCCCCCCTCTAAATTGTCTAAACTACAACTTCACATTTTAATTATTCTCTGTTCCCTTATTAAATTATACATCACAAATAACTGGATGGATCACACCAGACTTTGTTGGAGGGGTTTCAAAGAGATGGCTTACAAACACACTTCAGCTCATAAGTTCATTATAAAGGGTCCCAAGCAGAGAGCCTATTTTAGCAAATTATGGAAACATCTTATTGATTTAATCTTGAGCGAATAATTCCCTATTCCTGCATTTAGTGCAATACGTATCCTTATCCCTGTTATTAACTGGAGATCCACTGCCAACTCAATTAATCTTATCTTTCCTCCTCTCCTTAATGTCTCTGTAGAGGATTGGTAGCATATTATTTTGTAAATACTGTATATAAGTGTTTTTGGTTAGATTGATTACAATGCCTTCTTTTTCCTTTTTTCCCTTCTTTTTATGTACCATTGCTAAATTGTCTTCATATCCACAACAACATGTGATAATTCAACATTTTATTTTAATGTTCATAATTGCAATGTTCTCTATTTTTCTGTATGCATTGTTTTCTATTATGAAAAATAAAAGAAACATTTGAAAAAAAAAAAATGAATAACAATGGGGGTAAAATGGAGCCTTGTTGCACCCCATCTCTAAGTTGTAATTCTCAGAGGAGTTACTCCAGAGTTCACCCTTTTGATATGTTAAAAGGTAATAAACAAACTCATTGTTTGTGTCTTTCGGCTTTTCCCGGTTAGGGGTCACCACATCGGAACTCCGGTCCACTAATGATTGGCAGTTGATTTTTACATACCGGCTTGCCAGGCCTGATGCACAACCTTCAACAAAGGTACGCCCATTCATGCATGTCTCCACGCAGAAGACGCTCTAGCTGAGAATCTAACTGGACAGCATCTTACTGTGAGGCGACAACGCTACCGTAGCACCACCACCGCGGAACAATAATAAGGTTCTGAAATATATTGGCCACAGTGGTTCTTAGAGTATTTCATTAAGATTCCATGATGCACACAGTATCAAAAGTTTACAATAACCATATCTGATGAAAATGAAAGGAATATCTGAACCATTACTTTGACAAGGCCACTTTAAAGTATACTCTTAACAAGGCTGGCATCAATCTGTGACAAAATTCAAAACTTGACTGGAAAAGATATATGCACGACTGAAATACAACTATTTGTACTCTCTTTTCTTTAAACTTCTAGAGAATTTAAATGTTGGCAATAGAAAAGTAGTTCTGTAATCTACTTGATCTGAAGTAAGCTTCTTGTAATTTCAGTTATTAATGCCTGTTTTAAACTGTTTGGAAAAAAATCCCAATCTCAAACAGGTTGCCACAAAAACAGCTGGACCCAAAGAATACAGACAAGCTTAAAAAGACAAACATGAGCTGGAGACAATGCATAATACATCTGACAGCAACAGCTGTGTTCATAACATGTTTATACCTGACACACACACACAGTCTGCCACGATGCCTCAAAACCACCACCATGCTCACTGGATGCATTAGAGGAAAAGGAGCTCCTTAATGAAGGACACCTTAACTCAGGAAATAATGATGCAATTTCCTTGCAGCTAGTGGAGTTTGACAATCTCTAAACAGTACTGATGGTGACATGCAATCCTTTCTACAACTCAAAACAGAGTATAAATGGATTGTTTGATCCTACAGTAACCCCACCCCCTAAAAAATAGAGTACTAAGTAATTCATTTTGAGTCACAAATTAGAAAACCTGTAAATCAGCAAACTGAAATCAATGAATGCATCCTGCTGACCATAGAAGAGTGCTATTGCACCTGAACCCCCCCCCCAACACTACACACAGAACCTAAAATAGTGCCTAGTGGTTCAGAAAGGGGGGGGTGATGAGTTTTGAGATGTTTTTGTTCCTACAAGTTATAGGTTTTATGAACTTTGACTTGATGAAGGGAAATAGACACAAAACATACTGCCTTCCTACATGAAACCACTGATCGCTACTTAGCATAATGACTATCCAGTTTAAGTTTACCCTAGACCAGACACTTCCTCATCCACATGAGTTTTTACTAGTGCCTTAGGATTCATAGTTCCTGGTCAGCACACTTTGCACTGACCATGCTTAGTTTAGGATGTGTATCCCATGAGACAGCAGTATCCATATAGCCCCAGCAAATGCATATTAAACATAGGACAAATGTGGAGGAATCAGTTCTCACATGCTAAAGTTCACAAAGAAACAGCCTATAATCTCAGGAGGCAGAACCTTATGTTAGCCTAAAATGGATAACTTTCATATTTGGTCAGCATTATATTATTTAGGAAACTAAAGTGCATGCTATGGTGTCCGCTCACTACTTACCCAAATAGATGTTTGCTTATTAGTTCATGTGCCAGATATTGCCATATATGTGCGAATCATCTTTCTTGTTCTCTCTTCACTGAGCTTCCCAGCGACAAGTTTTGCTGGAGGGGTTACCAAGGACCCATCCCCATGCATAATCTGGCAGTACACACAGAGGTTAAGGTTGTCGGCCTTAGTTCCTATACTACAGGGTCTGATTCTCTCAGAGCACTTTTGCTTACTGTGTGGCCTTAAGCAAGTCACTTAACCAGACATTGCTCACATTCTTCCCTGAAATGGGACTGTGTGTGTCCAATGGGCCTACCTGGTTGTCAAATGGATATTATTGTATATCCTGCAGATATGTTTTAATTCTGACAGGCTTAATTTATGATATATGTGACTTGAAGAAGCTCATTGAACCAGAAAAATGTTTGTTCACCCTAAAAATGGGCACTTAGGCTCAGTTGATTTTTTCCCATTTGGCAAATACAAACACAAATAAGCACTAAGTAAAAATTCATATACAGATTTGATTTAATCACCTGATATGCATTTATAATATCTACAAGTAACACAGAAAGGCAAGGTTATATGAAATTAAATGGCTGGTATGTTATATAAAGAATACTTCAGAAAAACAAAGGACCCGTACTTACTCTAATTGGGAAAAAAAATTTTTTTACATTGGATAACAGAGGCAACATCCTATTGAGGCTGACAGTGTGTCCAAAATTATTTATTTAACTAAGAAAATGAAAAAGTGATGTTATACATTAGTAAACCAGAGGGGTGTCCTGTCCAAGATCTTACACTTAGTAAGCAAACATTCATTTTATCATTTAGTGGAAAAGAAAACATAAATATAGTGTAGCAAAGTAAGCTAACTCAGACCTTAACATACAATTTAGCATGTCTGCATAAGCAAACAGAGGAGTAATCATTGCAATCGCATTGGTACATAGACAAATTCAGGTGAAATCAAAATGACTTCCACCATCACTTATTTCCACTGTTGTCAAGATAGGGATGTAAGTTGGAATCCATTATATAATAAAAAGGTGGAACCATGGAAGAAATGGTTACATTTTATAAGCTTATTATGTTAAAGTATTACTAGTTTTTTTTACAGTATTTAGATTATACCTTAACTAACTTTGTAGTCAGACACAGTACCTATCGTTGTCAAAAGACTGTAAGAAATATCGTGTTTTCTATTTAAAATGCTGTTTATGCATACACTAAACCAACACTCATTATTTATGTGTGTATATGTGTGTGTCTCTCTCTCTCTCGCTATCTGTATATATATATATATATATATATATATATATATATATATATATATATATATATGCATACACATGGGTTTACTTCGTTTGTACAAAGTTTCAGTACTTTGAAACCCACTTGGTCGAGACCAGTTGTTCGAAGTACAGAGATCACAATACAACACGGAATATTCTCTTTTCCTATCTCTAGTGCGATCTCGGAGTTGGTATATTTAAGTGGGGGGGTGTGGGGGGCACAGCTCCCCACATGGGGGGGTACGGGGAGGGGTTTGCCCCCCTGCAAAACATGTTTTCTGTGTTTTTTTTCAGTCAGCCGATCCGGCGACTAGGCTTCAGTGAAAGTGCACTTTTGTTGAAATGTACTTTTTCTGAAGTGGGCATCTACTTTGTTTGATGTAATGTATTTTCAAACAAAGTAGATCTAGATCTATATATATATATATATATATATATATATATATATATATATATATATGTGGATTTCTGATTTGCAATATTTCTACTTTTATGTGGAGAAAATGTCTGTATTTTTTATTTTTTTTTTGCTTTTAAGACACCCTATCCCTCAGGAAGTTAAAATGCTGAGCAGAGCTTCACAGTATTATAGCAATCCAACTCAGTGGATGTCTTATTTAAGGAGAGTGCAATCTTTATATAAAACATTATCATATAGGTATTGATTTATAACAGCTTAGCTGAGGTGAAGTATTTTTTTTAAAATGTAATTGTCCCGGTCCCCTTCAATAAACACATTACACAGAATGACATTTGACGACCTTTATTAAACTTCCATAACATAGCTTTGATAGCCAACATTTATTAATTACAACTGACCAAAGTATATTTGATTTAATTACAGCATAAACATCCATGTAATATTAATCAGGACAGTGTACCTACTCATCCTGCCCCAGTAAGCAGCGTCTGTACTTCTGCTCGCTTACTTTACTTATGAAGCAGCACCCAACAACTCACTTCATATCTCATTTATTGAATTACCCATCTAACCAAATAATTCAAGACAACATGACCTAATGCATCCTGACCCTGTAAGCAGTGTCCATACCTTTACTCGCTTACTTTACTTGTGAAGCAGCGTCCCCAACTCACTTCATACACCATTTATTGAATTACACTTCCAACCAAATAAGCAGCATCCTTTGCTCCACTTGCTTATTTATTTAACAAGCAGACTCCAGCTGCTCACTTTCCTTTCCAAACTCCTTGAAATGAACATCCAAACTCCAGTGGGGGAACAGAAGAGGGCAAGCCTGTCCCTCTTCACCGCCTACCCTGACTGATAAACAATCCTCACCAATCCACCAAAAGAAAAAAAAAGGGGGGGGGGGAGAGGGTGGGTAGCAAGTTCATGCCAAAATATGATTACGTAACCAGCTACACTTGTCTAAACCCCTTAAGCCCCTCCCCACCCTTACCTCATTTCCTCCCAATCGTCCCTCCTCATATTTAACCCTTTCATCTCCCCAACCCTCTTAACTCAGACTAATATATTTATCTAACACCCTTCTGAAGATGTCCCCGGACAAATTGGTTTGTTGCCAAACCTCAATTTCCTGGTCCCCTTTAATAAACCCATCACACCGAATGACATTTGACGACCTTATTAAACTTCATAACATAGCTTTGATCACCACATTTATTAATTACAACTGGACATAGTATAGTTCCTTTTAATCACGGCATAAACATCCTTGCAATGTTAATCAGGTCAGCGTACCTACTCATCCTGCCCCAGTAAGCAGCATCCATACCTCTGCTCACTTAGTTTACTTATGAAGCAGCGTCCAACAACTCACTTCATATCCTACTCATTGAATTACCCATCTAACCCAATAATTCAGGAAGACATGACCTTACACTTCCTGACCGTGTAAGCAGTGTTGATACCTCTACTCACTAACTTTACTTGTGAAGCAGAGTCCCCAACTCACTTCATACACCATTTATTGAATTACACTTCCAACCAAATAAGCAGCATCCTTACCTCCACTTACTTATTTATTTAACAAGCAGCCTCCAGCTGCTCATTTTCCTTTCCCCAAATCCTTGAAATGAACATCCACACACCAGAAGGGGAACAGAAGAGGGCAAGCCAGTCCTCTTCTCCGCCCACCAGCCTGACCAGGCTGTTCCCCCTTTCTCCTACCAGACTTTACATGGCCTAACCACCCATACCAAAAAATTTCCTCCTGAAAGTGGCGGTGCAGCCAAACATCATTCGGTGTACTTATCAAGACTAAACCCAGATTGACTGAAGTAAACCTAGCTACATCCTCACAAACAAATGAACTGTCATACCTCGGTGTACATTCTTCCCCAAACCAGAGGGGCTCTTTGTAATCAACCAAACACCCTGCTATATAAATATCAAAATCATCAGTTACCTAAATGGTTAAAATAATCCCATGATCCCTCCCAATGCTAACTAACCATAACTCTGCGTAACCTCTGTATCTTAACTGAAATCTCATTTCCACTTACTATCAGTATTACATCATATAGAGTCCCCAGAACATTAGCCACCAAAGGCAACCCCACATAAACCCAAAGCCACGCAGGACCACACCAAACCAATTCCTATCATCATGCCTAGCTGCAACCCTATTTCCCCCAATGTATGTAACAAACTTGAAACTTCCTTTCAGAATCCAGCTATGCAGTATAAACAAAAACACCATAAGCAGGCTAAGATGCTGCCCAACAACCCACCTTCTAATGACAAATGCCTCCATCATGTAAATGGCACAAACTATATTCTCCTGAACCTCCCTTACCAAAACCTACCCCACAACCAAAGATATCTTCCACATTCCCCCACTGTCCTTTCTTCTTAACATCCAACCGCAAACCAACCCCCCAAATATGCTTCCTAACCCAACACCTCCTGCCCCATTTATAAACAAATGCTAATCCATATGAACAAATCTATCTAAACCTATCACTATGCACCACAATGGTAAACAATGTGCCATCCTGTTTACCACTCACCCGAAAAGATCCAAGTAAACTGGGTGACTTGCAACTTCAGGTTTGACTCCACACCAGAACTTTACTTTCTTTGCGTTACCTTCGAATATCTATGGTCAAGCAATACCATAAACCTTATTATAACAGGTGCTCCAAAGCCCTGCATCCCAACTGTAACCACTCAATCGATGCCAAGCAACCCCCCCCCCCACTACATGGATCTCAGCTTACTGGAATTCACCCCCCTAAATCCATTCCTATGTAGGTAGTGAACCACTAAGAGCTTCAAACTTATTAATTATTCAAAATTCCTGATGTCATCATACTACCCGCTCAACATCAGTATCCCCACTACTCCCAAACCACGTAGACTATTAAGCACCTAATAAGGTGATTACTCGGACCCGCATTGTGCTCCATTCCAGTGGCAAGAACATCCATCCCATCAAAATGCATCACCTTTCAGATCCACTTTTCAGATAGATCCACTTTTCACGGCACTGCATGATGCCTTCTGTACTTCAGCAATCTGCAAAGAAAAGAAAAAATGTAAATTCTATGTGCACACATACCAAAAGTTTCTTAACATGGAGGCACTAACAAGGACCCATCCCACCCCCAATCAAGTATATATATATATATATATATATATATATATATATATATATATAAAAATATGTTATGAATCATATCCCTTTGGACAAGAGTGATAGGTGTTGCACACAGATATAAGAGCTGAACTTGTCTAGCTTGTAAGCACCCCAGGGCCAATAACCTAATAACTTCCTATGATCCTAAGATTGCTGCGACTCCACCCCACCTATCTGAACCCCACCAATAGTGACGTGCCTTAATGAGCACTAAATAAAATGAATTACCTGAACCTCATCATGCCCAGTGCAACCCAAACTTCCACCACATCAGAATCCATTATGACTGAAATCCCCTTACCTTCAGCCAACAGCTGTTGCTCCCTTTACCATGGAATACAAACGCCCAGAATACAGGAACAACTTTTCAATATTGATCTAACATACTGAAACAGTTAATACAACAGATTGTACAACCGATTAACCTTGAAATCAGAAACTCAAAAGTCTGTCATTCTCTGGTTGTGATCTTTAATAATTCACGAGTGATTTGCCAGGAAACCACAGCTGTATTAAATGAACCAGAAATAGGATGCAGATTCTAGACCTCCTGTGACAATATGTACATAAACCAGTACAGGTATAAAAACAACCCTGAACCAACTGTTAGGAAATATAAAACCATGTTCTGCTTAATACATATAACTTTAAAACTCACATATCCATTCGATGCACACCTAAGGCACCAGAGAAATAATCCACATGCTACTCTCTAACCTTAACCTGGTATGCAAAATGGACCCCATCTCCCCGGATTCCTATGCAAAACTATGATGCCTGCTAAATTGAAAACACTACAAAGACTTTCTCCAGTCATCCTACACTTCTGCATGACAAGCCACAGACCCATTCCCCTTAAGAGTATGGGCCAACCTTCCTGTCCCATTTGCAAACCACTGTAAGTCCCTATGAGCAATACAAAGCCTCTACCAAAACTCAACAACCTGCAGAATCCATACCTTTGAAATCCACTTATTTCAGCCAGTAACTGTTGCCCACTTGTACTCTCCCATGTGTAACCTTGTCACTCAACACTGCTTCCATCATCTGTGAAAACAGGTACACCCATTACCCCACCATCTACAAAGAAAAGGATAAAAGTAAATCTTCTAAAATGCAAAGAGAAGGTTACACCTTATACACACTTATTCCACATTATAGCAGCAGCGTTCCTCATGTTGGCTCCAGCAATCAAAACTCCCATCTGCAAGAAAAAGACATATAAATCATCTAAAATACATAACACACATTCAAAGACATCTTCAAAGACAGCCTTCCCACCCTTTGAAAGCACTCATTAAATCCATCTTCCTTTGCCACAACCAAGGCCCTATTAGTACTTGCCCAGAAAAAAAAAAAAAAACTCACTCTTGTATACCAAGATATTACTACATTCCTTGTGCAAGGCGGTATGTTTTTCGTTACATTTATATATATATATATATTGGGCTTTGTGTTGTGTACCACTGATGGCAGGGTTAACGCAGGCCCCCACCTACCAATAGGCAATACATGGCCAAAATTAGGGACAAAATTTAAGTATAGCTGTTACACCTTAGAAGTTTATAAATCAGGTTTGCGTTAGCGTGAATTTCATGAAGGGTATGAAGTTTGAAACTGAATAGTTTGCCATTCTCTTCTAACTTGAATCTTCAAAAGTTTGCCCCTAATTCGCCAGAAAACACAATTTCAAGAAAACAAACTTAAAATTTTTAGAAATAAACCATGAGGCAAAAGCCTGGACCTTCAGCAAACATCTGTACCATGAATGTATATGCTGAAATGCCCCCCCCCCCCCACAACAGCACCGACCAAATGGCAATAACTGCGCATTAACAGCAATGAAAGCCCGCAAACAGCCTCCATACCACTGTATGCATACTGGACCATAAATTCCAGTCAAACCAAACCAAAACACAACAAACACCACCACCCAAATGGCAGCCACACTACCCCCCCCCTTTTTTATTGGAATTAAAACCTACTATTTTCGTCTAGAATTGCCTGCACAATAGGCCAGTTTCCAGCTTCATAAACAGCAATTTTTATAGTCAATTTCTATGACTTTTCTCGTGACTGAAATATTAGAGAACTCTCATTTCAAAACTACAGTCACAGTCAAATTTGTCAGAGAAAACTCAAGGTGGTATTCAGTTAGGAGACCTGTATATCCCCAAACATGTATGGCCAGAGATTTCTGAACTTTGACAAACTCCCTGGACAAGTTAACCTACCCCACCCCCAACTGGGACAGATGAAATCCTACATTTAGTCCTTACTAATATGACACAGCTCTGCTCCCACATACTGTATCCTCTTCTTTGGTCAAAACTGACCACAAGTCAGTCACATTCACCTTAAAACTGAAACCAGAAGCATCCTCCTTTACCTCTGTGTTCAGTGACAATGCAAAGGCTAATGTACTAAAACTGAATGATGACCTGATAAAATTCAAGAACCCATTCCACCTGAATGATCCCACTGCTTATCTAAAATCCTTCCAAGTTCTATGCACATGTAAATAAAAATAGCCACCCTGGCAGAAGATAACCACAAAGCCTTCTTTAACTATATTAGAAATCTCAGAAACAATGCCCAGCAGTGTACAGATCTAATAGTAAATAATACTACATACTCAGAACTGGGGTACATTGCAAGTCTACTAGTGGACCAGTTCAGTTCTCAGTTCATTCCCCTCTACCCTTCCAATATTCTTAGATCAAATATACTCAACTAGCCCCCTCATTCAAGCTCGCAAAGCACTATCTTAGGCCAGGAACACTCTGTCTAATGGTCAGGATAACATACTAGGCAGCCTTCTATCTAGCCTGAAATATAAACAGTAAAACTCCATGCAGAGGCTATTCAACATTAGCTTTAAAACAGGCTTTGTCCCAGATGAACAGAGGGCAGTAAGAGTCATTCCCTTCAACAAAGGTGGTGCTACAACAGACTTGAGTAATCACAGACCCCTAAGCATGACCAGCATCATCTGCAAGACTATGGAAGGGATCATTATGGATCTAAAAAACAGGGGTATTGGGACCTACAGACTATCGACCCAACCCAGGTCAGATTTGTCGGGTTCCACCATGTAGCTCGCAAGACATTTCCCTGCGAGCTACATCGCCGATACCAAATGGCTGCAGCAGCAATTTGCCGTAGAGCAATACGGCTGAATAGCATAGCCGCTGCTGCTGTAACCTATGCGCAGAAATATTTCTGCTGGTGGCACTCCTTACGGACAGCGGACCAACTGTATTCTAGCAGGGATGGCCGTACTAGTTGTGTACTACATTCTGTATTGTCATGTAAGTAATGCATGTATTGTATTAATTATTTATTTTATTGTTACACATCTGACAATAAAATAAATAATCAATACAATGCATGCATTACTTACATGACAATACCGAATGTAGTACACATCTAGTATGGCCATCCCTGCTAAAATACAGCTGGGCAGCTGTCCATAAGGATCGCCACCAGTAGAAATATTTCTGCGCATAGGTTACAGCAGCAGCGGCTATGCTATTCAGCCATATTGCTCTATGGCAAATTGCTGCTGCAGCCATTTGGTATCGGCGATAAAGCTTGCAGGGAAATGTCTTGTGAGCTACACGCCGGAATCCCAGATTTGTCAAGAGTAGGTCCTGCCCTCTTAACCTGGTTGCCTTCTTTAAAAAGTCATCAAGGCAATGGATAAGGGCAAATCAGTGCATAGCGTCTATCTGGACATTGTAAAAGAATTTGACACCATCCACACTAAGGCATCATAGATAAACTCTCCCAGCTAAATGTCAACCCCTGTATAACCCAATGGATAGCAAATCTGCCCTTAAATAGAACACAGGAAATAAAGGTGAGTGGCTCCAACACCACTAAATGACATGCCACTAGTGGGGTGCCCCAGGGTTCAGTCCTTGGGCCACTTCTCTTTGAAATATACTTCTCAAAGGTCAGAGCTAATGTTAAGGGATTTGGCTGATGAAGGCTGCAGATGATTACAAACATAATGCCATCATAAACCCCCTACAGCATCCCATGATCCTACAAGATAGTCTGTCCTAAACAAATAGGTGAAACCATGGAATGAAATTAAATGCCAGGATATGTATAATTCTATCCTTTAGCAAGCATGACTCTCCATGTTACTACCATGCTGACAACACCCTCTTGGAAACTGATTCATTATTTAGAGATCTGGGAGCATATGTTGACAATGAACTGTCCTTTGATCGCCACATATGCACTATTGCAAGGAAGTCATTTTTCATTACAGAGCTTGTATTTTATGGGTATGGAATCCAGATCCAGGACACAATTGTTCTCCTGTACTTGGCAATCATTAGGCCATCATTAACTATAATGTCCCATTTGGCTTGTACCTGTTCAAACTCATGTTTCAGCTGGACCAACCATAATGCTTCCTCCCTAAAAAATCAAGGACCTAAATCATGAAAAACCTACACAGACAATCTGAAAGCCTTGACTCTCTTTTCTGTATCATACAGGCTACTAAGGGGTGATCTCTACCTCCCATGTAGAGCCTATACAGATCATCTACTATGAGATTTATTTCACATTTGGAAGTCCACTGGTACCAGAAACGCCCATTCAATGGACCTCAGTCACCTTTACAAGATTAGTAGAACATTCTGGAAGGATAAGTATGTACTACAGAGAATATGGAACCGGCTTCCCCTCCACATAATGCAAAGTACTACTTTTAATCTATTCAAATGTAATTTGGACAAATGGATGGGTAACTGCACATCCATTCTTGGTTACGCCCCAGTAGCCCTTATGGGCAGGGGAAAATTTTAAGTAACTAGCATGTACTTGTGCTCCCCATCTTTGAATTCATACTGCTAAATATAAGGGTTTTTAACTACCATTGGAAAGCAGGGCTAGGCTTCATAAGATCCTCACAAATCAGTAGGTTAGTAAGTACCTATGAACCAATGTAAACTTGTGTTTCTCAGTTCACCAAAAACATCACCACTGAATATCATTATAAGCAAAACAAAATGCGCAATATCAGTTTTGCTTAATAAACCAAAAAAAAAAATATGCCTGCTTGGAGGCAAGACCCATAATATCCCACATGTAAGGGTTGCCTCCTGCTTTTATCTGTGTACTAATTATAATCAGTGCTGAGGGTCCTGCACCTCAGGACAGCAAAAAGCAATGACTAATGATAAAGTGTGACTGGGCCATCTGTCACATCTCACCATACAGGAACTGTGCAGATTGTTTTAAATCTGTTACAGTCATAAACACTGGTGTATCTTCTCTATGCCTGTTAACATTATGTGCTAAATTTATAACATGGAATCCAGACTGACCCAGCTCGTTCTGCTTTTCTTTTATATGACAATGATATTTCTTTTTACCAGGTGATGACATATTAGATGGGCAAGCAGCTGTTACAGTTTTAACTAGAACTGAAAATTGTTCTTTGTCTCTGGAAGGGCTATAGGCAAGCAGACAAGTATCCTGAAAACAATCATAGATACTTAAACAAAGCTGGACAAGCCAATATATTTAAAAGCCTACTTGCAAAAAAGATACCTTCAGAAAAAAAGGGTCTTATTTTCTTTTTCTGAAAACTGACACTCAAGAAACATCTCCCACACTTGCAGCTGCAAATTCATTGAATGAGGGAGCTTTAGGTGCCCATCAGAGAAGGGAAACTGCACACATCAGTTACTCAGTCTCTCACCCTTTCTGTCAGCCACTTTTTTACTTGTCATGGAAATGTATAAAGATCTCAGATGAAGTCAGAACAAACAGATAAAAAGTTGTATGAACTGACAGGTGGTTGGTAGAGTTGCCCAATACTACATCACCCTGGAAAATTAATTGTGACAGCAGATTTATTCTATTCAGTGCAAACAGCTTGGATATCAGGTGCATGACAAAAATATCAGAATATTTCTACTGAAAGTAGAAGGGGGGTTTATAGTTCAAAATCTTATTTATGCCTCTTGCTCACCATATCTCTGCCAGGCTAGAAAATAAGTCTTTACATGAGAGAGAAAAAGTGAGCGACAGAGAGAGGAGGGGGCATAGATGGAGACTAAATGAATGCATTCAGTTGTGGAACCTAGGCTAGGACAAAGCCTCCTGTGAAATTGCTGGTTGAAGTTTTCATTCACATTAAGATTAACACTGCTGTTCTACTGAGTTTTCAAAACATAACTCTTATGTTGTTCCCCACATCTGCCACTACATCGTAACAGTGGTTTACGACTGACTTAACTGATTAGAAGCTGGCAATGAAAAATGAATATGAACCACTGAAAAAAGCAGTAAAACAAGAAATAATTCCTGCCTTCCTGTGGATATTTGACTGTTCTTATGCATTGTGTTAGCATTTACTTTTACGTGAAGAAAGATTATAAGCTTAGTTATGGTATATATTTGTTTTCCTGTTAAAGTTTATTTCTACTGACAACATAATTAGTTTAATCTTTTCTTACAGAATTGAGAAAATAACCTTCATGGAATTGTAATTATTTTTGAACTACAGTATTCATAAACATGGTGCTTATGGAGTTACCACACAATATTGCTTAGCTGCAGTCAAGCCAGTAGTGTGACTCAGAAAACTAAATCAGTCTTCTGTCACCCTAATCAATCTTTTACCTGTAGTGTGAGCTTATCTGTCTACAAGCTAACCATCCTTCTATCCATATCTTAAACTCCTGGATATATCAGGCATCCCTATCATTAGCAACCATTTCACCATCCTGTGGATCTGCAGACATCCTCAGACAAGCTGTGAGAGAAACCCCCTCCAACATGTCTAGAGCCTGTGCTGGGCCCTGTTCACTGTAGGCAAAGCCTGGGAAACCAAACTACACATAATGATACAAACTGTACTATGCCATCCTATCAGATATGAAAGCTTTTCAATTTGTTACATTAAGTGAGATAAGATACCCAGCAAAAAAATCTTTTTTTGTGATATGTAGCTACAAGCTCACCTTTACTGCCATTACTCAAAGTCTGTAGCCACAGATGGGAACAGGGGTACAAGCTAAAAAGTAAACTGAGGGTTTTATTCTACAGATCATTTCATGGTTAATAACTCAGGCTGACAGAGTACCTACAGCAGTGCCCCACCAGTGAACCTATGCAGTTGTTAGTTGCCTAATGAAATTTCTCATTCACAGATAAACAACCTTCATGGTGCTTAAACTATACTTGTAGTTGTTGACTGGGCATCATCTACAGAGACAATCTACTCTTTGCTAACAGACAACAATGACCTCTTCTTTTAACAACTGATGTCTATCCCAGTCATTTTACACTTGCCGGGAAGTACTACAGTGGGCACCAGAATTTCCCTTCACTTGAAATTAAAACAACAGCGAAATCTGCAAACAACACAGGTGTAGTTCTAGTACCCATAAGCTGGCTATTCTCCACATTATGATTACATCTTGATATCTTATCCATGAGTGCCATGAAGAGGAGAGGGAGCAAGACTCTCCAATGGCAGTCTTATGACCAGCATGAATACATTAAACTTAAGACAGACACAGTGAACACAGCTGTTGTTCCTGAAATACAAGGGATTAGTGATAAGCAGCAGAGTTCCAGTTCCTGGTACTATTGTAGCACCACTCAAAATATATTTTGAGGTGCACAGTCATGTGTCTTTTATAGCTCTGCAACAATGTAAAATGTACTGAAAAAACTCCCATTGCCCCTCTAACATCTGTGGAAAGAGACAAACTTGATGCATTATTCCTACTAGGGCAGAATCTACAATATTTTTCATGAATCAGAGGACTGTTGGACAAAGTCTCTTTTGTAGCACAGTAGCAGAGGCTTTCATAGTAAGGTTCAGAAATGTTATACATCTGTAGATGGAATATACTATTTTGTCTCACTGTTTGACATTGAGAACAATCATCACAGTGTGCCAATCCAAAAGCTACTATCTGCTCGAATGATCTACCTACTTATAAATTACATATCTGCAAGCATCATCAGATCTGAATATTCCAGCTCAGAACATATAGCGAACGATTATTTTTCTTTTATGTTTTTATATTTCTTAGCTCTGCAATCTACAGATCCTTATTCACTAAGTGGATTATTTTCTTACTATACTTTCCCTGGTAAGAGGATGCTAGAAAGGGAGGAAAGAGCTAAGGAATATGGCTGTTTATACCCAAAGGCAATCTCATGCCTTCACACACACACACACAGACACACACACACTGACACAGAGACACACACACACACACACACACACACACACACACACACACACACACACACACACAGACACACAGACACACAGACACACACACACACACACACACAGACACACACACACACACACACACACACACACACACACACACACACACACACACACACACACACACACACACACACACACACACACTTATTCAATGTAAATTATAAAACACATCTTGCCAGCCTGAAGCACACACTGTTTGCCATTTGCTCTTTGCAACATCATCTGGCATCCAAAAAGATTTCAGTTATGTAGCAGCCCAAACCATGTTATTTATTTTAAGACGGGTGAGCTAGCATTTCCCAATCAATTCCATTTTCCCTCATAACCAAGCTATTGTTGGGGTCCACTTGTCAAATCCTAGTAGCTAGAGATAAACTCAGGCCTCCATTGCTCTACTTCAGAATTCTTATTGACTGACAATGCAATGTCGTTAGTAATCATTACTGCAAGAATTTAAAGTGAGACGGTGCTAGGAACTCACTTCAAGGGTTTAGTGCAATATATAGCAGATGGCTAGTTGCCTGTGCATCATTATATCTATATTACTGCATGAGAGGAAATTAGTGCAGTATATATAGACATCACATTTGGTCGGAGAGTACTTCTCTCTCACAGATTTAAAAAATCCAACCAACTTGAAAAAATATATTTAGCAGAGGAAAACTATCAAACATAGAAATACTCTCACTCCAAAAAATAAAAATAAATAATAAAAATAAAAAAAAATAATTAATTAATTTTAAATACCAGAAACACACATCAAAACTGAAATACTAAATCTGCATAAAAGCAAAATAACAGAAAACATAAATCAGAACTGGGGCACAAAATAAGTCCTTTCCAGTGATAAGCTTAAAAAATGAAATTTAAATTAATTACCTGATCACTAATAGCTAAAAGTGAAAGATGAAAATAAAAGCATAACTCTCTCAAACAGGAAATGAAGCAGTATAGGAAGAGAATAATATAACAAAAGGTCTAGCAATGTCTATATTATCACAAAGCAAGAAGACAGCCAATCTAACCTAGACAGACAGACACACACACACACACACAGACACACACACACACACACACACACAAATGTAATAGATCATCTATATTTGAAGATATATAACTGACAAGTAAAACATGTATATTAAAAAAATGCTAAAATAAAACAAACAATGTAACAAGAATAACCATCATCTAAAGCATCTCTTGGACTTGATAACAAAATGATGACTATTATGAATATTTTTGAGGCTGTTACTTGGAAATCAGTAAGCAAGTTTGTAAAACATTATACTAATGATATTTAATTTTTCACATCTGGACTCATTCACCTGCAAATATTCAGTAATGCAGGGTGAATGACAATTTCTTGTAGCTCTGGGTCACAGTAAATGTAAGTGTTTTTCTTATCTCCAAGTCACATGTAAGAAATCTTGCAGCAGTAGTCTGATTACCCATAACTGATTTTGCGACTTCATTGTATAATTGAACTTCATGTTTTACTAAAAAAATGTATGTTTTCATAATGATTTTAAGCTAAGTCCAAAATGCGTAATGTCTTATAAAGTTAATATTACATGAAAGGCTTTTGCTGAGGTATTTTGCAGTACTGGCACACATTTACAAACAGAACTGTGCTGTAGCATACAACAGTTAGACGGAAGGGTCCCTTAAACTATTACCTTGAAATGTCATGACAGCATTCCATACAGTTAAAAAGTTACACCCCTACAGTGTAAGCAATTAAAGTCAGTAAGGGAACTATTTTATATTAAAATACATTAGGCAATATAAAATTATCAGACATATACTTCAATTAGTAAACAGCACACCAAACGTTGGGCTCCCTATATAACATAAAACCCTTTTTTCTCTCCAGACAAAGAAGTGATAACCTTCCTGTATGTTTCCCTCATCATGCCAATAATTTAGTACAGCACCCCTTTTGGTTTGTACCTTTCCAACCACCTGCAGCAATTGGAGAGACCCCAAAGGTTCCTCACAAGGAAAAATCAGCATCTGTCCTATCTGGATCATCTGAAATCACTGTCACTTTATTATGTTTCATATAGACTACTTAGATGCAATCTCTGCCTTGCATGCAAGGCAATCTCTGACCCTGCTTTACTGGAAATGCTGCATCTCCTTAAGTTAAATGGTACACAGGTTACCTGATCTAAAGACTTTAACCTGGAATGTGACATTAGTAGAACCTGCTGGCGGGACAGACTTGTCTACCATAGGTTACCACACCTTTGGAACACTCTCCCTCTTCATATCAAACAGAGTTCTTCATTGGCACTCTTCAAACACAGTCTGGAAATTGGATGGGTAACCGTAAATTCTCCCTGAGTGGTCCACCTGTGTTCCTCTTGGACAGGGGCAATAGGTGCTGATGGTGGAAATAAGGGCTAGATTTATAAGGGCCCTAGGGCCATTAGCCTAGTAACCTCCTATGATCATTCAGTACTCTGTGTCTTATAATCTTGACAAACCTAAGCCTATCTCTATCAAGGAAAACAGCAATGCTATAGGGAATTAATTCACAGCTAACTTGAGATAATTCAACAGCATAAAGACATTTAAGTCTCAAATCAGACATCATCCCCTGGATACTTGGTTATTCACATGTACTCCCCCAAGCTAGACTCAACAGTACTAGTTCATTTCACCTATGGATCCTTTGTTAGGTTTGGTTGAATCATACAAAATGACCTTAATACTTTTACTCAGACAAATTCCCCAAGTGAAGACTATCTTCCCACTTACGAAAAAAAATCAAACACCCCTGCCAATAAAGCACCTTTCCTACCCACCTCTATTTTCTCACCTTCTACAAAATTCCTATCCCCCACTTCTCAGTCCTTCAGATTCCTATACTCACGAGTCACCTCTACTTATTCTATATTTTCTAAGTAGTAACCTCTTCTTATTCTGAAAGCCATGTTCGTTACTTTTTTCTCCATAAGGCATAGGTATAGATAAATATTAACCAAGAAGGCATTAGATACATTTTATTTTTTCTTCTTATATATGGGTTTGTTTTCTATCTCATTAGAGCATGTATAACTATCAGCTTTGTAAGAAATGCTTACAGTATTTTTACAACAATTTTTTGATGCTATACAAATTATGTAGCTAATATCTGTTTCCATCTTCTTTTAAAGTAAAGCTTTTCCCCACAGGCATCTATTAAAAAGGAGCAAAATGCCCATTCAAACTTATTCAAACTGAAAAAATAGATGCTTATTTTATAAATGCAATAATGCACTTGGAGGTGTACATGGTAGAGATACTACCTCATGCCCAGAGATAATAAGGCACTTGCTCTTTTGGTGCAAACCTCACAATATGCCTCACCAATAGCTCTCCCATGCTGTCATTTACTAATTCAGTATTTTCCTATGCTGAGTTTGACACCTGGCCATTTTCTGTTACATCTGTCAGCTCTTTGCTGTTTGCAGCCTGTCACCTATGATGGTCAACGTTCATGTTTCAGTTGCTAAAAGTGTTTTTGATATTGAGAGTAATAGTTTACACTGTCTTCCTGGTTTCAAAAATTGTTATCCAAGTAATTCCTCAGGTTGATTTAATGATCAACATGTGCCTGTTAAATTGGCCGTGTTATCTGCGTTCTTAATTAATGTCCAGAAAAAACAAATCTTTTATAATATTAAGTTTCTTAAAGCAGATGGAGTCAATGTTTTCTGAATCATTTTATATTAGTTATTTTTTTACAGTGGAAGGAAATTAATGTTACCCTGCTAAAATAAATTGATGACTTACAACAGAATATGCATATCTAAAGGTCAGCAAAATTCCATCAAAGTATCCACAATACTCATTAATGAGTTGTTTATAACTAGACCGTACTAGTAGCATGTTGACTATAACACAAGCCATGGTCTGGGGGATTTAATTGAGAGGATAAGCTAAATCATGCTAGTAAGATTAAATTATATGGGAAGAGGGTGGTTGTTTGGGACCATAATTCAAGGTCCCTGATGTACAGATGAATGCTTTAATCTACAGTACAAGTAAAGTGTTGATGAGAGGAAATGAGCCTTCATCATTAGCATAAGTATTAAGTCTTGTATTTAGATTTAATGTCCCAAGAATTAAAGAGCTCATCCTGGTTATTGACAATGGTAGTTATACCCCATTCGTGGCAGATTGGTTATTCAGAGCTCACTCATTCAGCTTAGAAGGAATGAACCATAAGACAAGTGCACACTTTACATGTGTCTTATGATGACTGCACCTCTGTACAAGGGAAGCATATTTACTAGGTGAATGAGTTTCTCCCACAGGTGTAAAACATGTCGGGCAAGCAAAAAGGGGATCTTACATTACATAATCCTGAGGACAAATGTCCTGGCACAGCACTCTGGTGGTGGGATTGTAGGTATTCTGTCTCAAGGGGAAAACATTTTGTACCCAAGATGTGTGCCTGGCATCCCCCAGCCCAGCATAAATGATGGCTAATGGAATAATTAATGTGAATGATACTTAGAATTCAGACCTCATATTCAATGGGATAGAGAGATTCCAGGAGTCTGATTAAACTCAGGATGGGGTACTTGTGTAGCTTTTAAATAAGACAGTGAGTGTAGTGTGGTCAGGGCAATCTGTCAACATATTCTAAATAAATATCATTTCATTTTAGTTAGGTTATGGAATCAGACCCCAAGTCTCCTGTTAAGTGTTGTAGATGTGAAACTCCTGATGCTGAGTACTTGCAGCTGCACCTCCATACACAATTGGAGTATCATTGTGGCCATGACTGTAGTTGAACTAACACTGCCTTTCCTACATTATTCTCTTATTCTCTTTCTTCCTGAAACTACAGGGATGCTATTTAGCTATGTAGAGACATGTTCAAACACAGTGCTTACTGCCCATGTCTCCAAAATATTAATACTTAGAATTGCAAAGTGCCTATGACTCAATAGTGGTTATGCAATGCAAAATACCTGGTTTTGGAAAGGACAAACTCTGCATTCAGGATACAAAATGGTAGGTGTTTTCAGGAATTAGGAGAAAGCGCATGGTGTACAGGCAGGGGACTTGGTATGTCACCCAGAAATAAGATCTTATTTTTTTGATGCAGTGGTGGTGCTGCGGTAGCATTGTCGCCTCACAGCAAGACGTTGTCCCGTTCAATTCTCAACTAGAGTGTCTTCTGTGGAGACATACGTGAATGGGCGTACCTTCGTTGAAGGTTGTGCATTAGGGCCGGCAACTCAGCACATAAAAATCAACTGCCAATCATTAGCGGACTGGAGTTCCGCTGTGGCGACCCCTAACCGGGAAAAGCCGAAAGACACAACAACAACCATACACTTAGACTACCATTAGAGCATTTATTTGAAATTTACTCTCAGTAATGACAGATAAACATGACTTTTTTAGTGGAAAGGTTCATCTTTTCTCCTGATGAATGTTTCTGTAGACTGTTACATTGTTTCAGACATTTAGGTCCATTTTTTGTAAATTTTTGCCATGTTTTAATACGATGTTACATATTAAGGACTGTTATGTTTACTATGCCTTGCTGATGCCTTGGACTGTTGGACATTATCATAATGCTTTATTTATTTATTTACTGACATTTGATTACTGGGAAAGTATGACTGGGTAGGACTCCATTTTCAGCAGAGATCTGGGGAAAAAGCTCCAAAGTATTACAACATATTTTAAGAACAATAATTTTACAATTTTTAAAAATAATACAAAAAAATACAGTTTAAATAATTACACCGAATTAGCCACAATATGAAAACATTAGTTAAGAACAGATACAAGTTATACAACAATGATTTAATAGTTAAGAGAAATTTTTGCTGGTTTATAGAGAAATTAAGGGTGAGTTAGTATAATGCAAACAGGAATTGCAATAGGAAGTGAGATAAAAGCAGGCTTATGGTATATTTAGAGACAGTCAGGGAAGAGAAATTCATAGAAGTAAGGAAGTGAGTGAAAAAGGAAGGGCAAGCAGATGTAAGGTATGAATAGGTATTTGTCCACATTTAGGGATATAGTTCATGCTGGTGTTGAGTAATAACAGAGCCAGCTTTTAACATGGAAGTCATTCAGAACGGTTTTGAAAGGCGGTACTCATCTGATGTAAAGAGATAAGGAGTTTCAGGCCTTAGCAACATGGTATGAGGACAGACAACGCCCACACGATTTGATAGGTTTGGGAATGTACAGGAGTTTTTGGTCACTGAATGGTAATGACTGGTTAGAGATGGATTCTGAATAATTTTATAGGTGGCAAGAAGCTGTACATATGTTAGTTGAAGAGGTAGTTCTAACCCATTTCTGCTTTTTAATGCTATACAGTGGTGGGTTCTGCTTGGGGTGTTTGCTGCAAATTTATAGGATTGTTCAAGCTTTGATTTTTGTGATGCCTGAAGGTTAGTAAGGATAAGAGCACCATAAAAAGGTGTGGGCAGGAGATAAGTAGTGGCAAGTGTAGCTTTAGTTATGTCAGTACTCCATGAAGTATCCCTACCTTTGGTCAGTATTTGTCATGCAATGTTATAGAGGTAGGTCAGATTTATGATTATCATTCACTATCATTCCTAATAATTTGCTATGCAAAGTGACCTTAATGGTTGTATTATCAAGCAAAGGAGTTAAAATATTGTTTTTCATGGGAGACAAACTGGGGGGTGAGGGGAGTATTAGTTTTTTTTTTTTTTTAGGGTTGAATATGAGTTGTGAGTTACAAAGCCATGTCTCAGTCACTGTTAAAGCATCCTGAGTAAATTTTTAGAAGTGTGCCATGTTGTCAGATGTGCAAATGAGTGTAATGTCATCTGTGTACTCTATTAGGGAGGCCAGTTGTGTGCATGTGGGGAGGGTTTTGGTGAGAATGTTAAAGAGAGGGGTGCAGTTACAGAACCTTGTGGCACACTGGTGGTGAATGGGAGGTTTGTAGAGAGTGTGGACTGCCATTTTACTGACTAATACCTAATGGACAGGTAGGTTTTGAACCACTGAAGCATGGGCTGGGAGAGATCTAATGAGGAAATTTGAAGTAGAAGTTTGCTGTGGCAAACTGTATCAAAGGCTTTAGATACTTCTACAAATCAGGAGTAGACTAAGTTGGCATTATCTCTAGCTTTACTGACAGTATCTATACAGGTTAGAAATGCAGTGTCAGTTCTACAGGAAGGATAGAAGCCATGTTGTGTTGGGGATAGGAGATCTGCCTGCAGGAAATAGTTTAGCAATTGTTTTTAAATACATGTTTCAAGTATTTTGGAGAGGATAAGATTGCTATAGGTCTAAAGTTAGGAATGTCTGTTGACATCCCTCCTTTGTGCAGAGGGATAATGTGTGACTTTTTCCCAGAGAGAGGAAATTACCTATTTTAAAGGACTGAGACAGGGTAGGCAATGCTATTGGCCTTTATTTTAAGGTATTCACTTGGAAGGTCATACGTTGGAGTAGTACATGGTTTGAGTTTATTTAAGAGAAGTTTTATATAGGATGTGGGCACAGATTAAAGGTGAAAGTGGATATGGTGACACAAGGCTGCTGGGCGGGGGTATGAGTAGATGTTGGGGAATCCCTGGTTAGAGATGCTATATTATCTATAAAATAAGAGTTGAACTGTATTGTGGTTTCAAGTGATGTGTTTTTGGGAAAGGGGTTAGGATTGAATTTATTTTTTTGGATTGTGTTTACTATTCTTCTGAAAGTTATTGCAGGATAGTTCTTTGTCTTCATTAATTTGCGATTTAGTATGATGGCAAAGCACTCTGAAGTTTTCAAGATATTGTGGTGTTTTATATTTTTGCCATTCTTTCCATGCTTTTTCTATATCCTGCATTAGCATTCTACTCTTTCTGGATAGCCAAACTGTTTTTTTTTTTTGTCTCTTCCTTCTAAGAGGTGCAAGGCTATTTAGGATAGTCAATAAAGTTGTATTAAATTAGTTTACATCATCATCTAAAGGGAGGATTTTTAGGAAGTTCTACTTAACAGACGAAAGGTTAGTAATGAACATTTCTGGGTTAAACTGGGAAAGGCTGTGTGATATTTAATAAACAAGATGCTTAAGTGGATGGGTGTGATGTCTGGTTGTATAGATTGTGAGATGATCACTGAGACAGTCAGACATTGTACCCAAGGAGGTGTATTTCCTAAGGTCTGATACTTGGATCCAGTCTAATAGAGGATCGGATGTCTTGCTGTAATATATGGGGCTATTAAACAGTTGTGTGAAACCAAATAAGTTCACATTAGATGTAGGGGAGTTTGAGTTTATGTCCAATCAGTTGACATTCACATCATCTAGCTGTATTATTTCCTGTGGAATTATGGATATACAAAGCAGGATATCTTCCAGTGGGTCTATAGCAGATGATCAACTTTTCGGAAACTCAAAAAAATATCAAAGAGACCATATGATTGAATTTCTGAAAACTTGAACTTCAGAAAAAAACCTATAGAGTAATAAGTTAATAGCCAATACAAATCATCTGGCAGAGAGGTACCAAGTAGAAATGAGGTTTGGAACAGACTAATTTGTCCAGGGATATCTTCAAGGGGGTGGGGGGGGTTAGATAAATAGAGTAGCAGGAATTGGGAGGAGAGGGGAAGGATAGGGTTAATAGGAATGGATGAGGTTTGGGAGGAAGTGAGGCAGGGTTAAGGAGGGGCTTAAAGGATGTTAGGCAAGTGTAACTGTAGTAGGAGTCGCATTTTGGCATGAACTTGCTACAGCAATTTCTGCATCCCTGATGAACTGTAGGTGTTGGTGTGGTCAGGTAGGCCTTAGATTAGTGGTCTATGGAAGAGGTGGGTAATGTTCATTAACTGGGTTTTGGTTGGCAGTAGTTGTATCATGTTAAAGTTTTAGTAGCAGTAGTATTATTTTTTTTTTGGCAAAGCGTTTGTTGTTGTGATTGTGGTTGGGATGGATTGACAGGGAAGGGCAGTTCTGGTGTATAGTTTTAAGGGGTTCCTATTAAGGGATCGAAAATCCCTTTAGGCAAATACGAAGACGTTGAACCATATTGCGAGACGTACGTAAACCCCAAATGGTCAAAACCGCGAATTTCGAAATGTCAATTTGTTTTAGTTGGCCCGTCTGCGGTACAGCTCCGTAAGGTAAGTGTGCGATAGGTCGCACTTTAGTGTTAGGATTTGCATTAAGGTAAGGGCATAGATAGGTACTGTATGTAAGAGTTAGTGTAGTGTTAGGTGTAGGGTTTTTTTTAAGTGTATGTATGTGTATTATTTATTTTGTTTAGGTGTATGTCTGTAGGGGATGTGTGCGGTAGTTATGGACCTTAGGGTTAGGGAGGGGTTAAGGAGAGTGCGTAGATAGTTGTGTTTGTGGGGTTTAGTGTAGTGTTGGAGGTAGGGTTTTGGTGCTTTTATTGTGTTTAGGTGTATGTCTGTAGGAGATGTGTGTGGTAGTTACAGACCTTAGGGTTAGGGAGGGGTTAAGTAGAGTGCATAGATAGTTGTGTTTGTTGGGTTTAGTGTAGTATTGGAGGTAGGGTTTTGGTGCTTTAGTTTAGGTTAGAAGTAGGGTTTGGTCAGTGTATGTATGTCATTTATTTATTTTGTTTGGTATGTAGCGAGTGGTGGGGTTGGCCGACTATGACAGTTTGATATTTTTTTTTGTGGTTTGTGGTATAGGGGGTCGATGTTTTGGTATTGGTGCATAGGGTTTTTCTCTTTGCTACTATAGACCCATTTTAAGCCATGGGTTGTACCATGGTAGTTTAGGTAAGGTATGCACGGAATCCCCAGTAAGTGCACGCTCACCTTGTTGTTACAAAAGGAAGATCACGCTTCATTCGATTGTAAAAATCCAACTCTTTAATGCCCAAAACAGAATAAATGTAAAAAATACATCCAACGAATAGTGGTAAAACCAAAGATATCAATAATCCATAATAATGCGAAACAGTAGTTAAGCGCTTTCACCCGAAAGTCGGGCTTCTTCAGAACACTGTATTATAAAAGAAAAATGCCTTAAATAGATTTTTTGGCACCAAAAATGTTTCAAAATATTAAAGGGACAGTACCCTGTTGTTGTACTTAAAGTAAATGTTTGCACTAACTTCAAAATCCTAAACGATCTCTATTAGCTTAAAATATGCATAAAAAACCTTAAAAAGATGCACAATTGTATAAATATAAAATTCGATGTGGAACCCGACTAATCAAATACGTGACAAATGGTTCCAAAAACATCGTAAATCTTCAGTATACAAAATACCATGTTTTCCGTGTATCAAGACCATACTATAATCTGACAATGATCTTACCTTTCATAATAATATGGTAAGAACTACTAACAATAATATTTTATCTTTAGGCATAATTAAATGTATAGATTTGTTGTGCCTTAATAAAACTCAAACGCTGCAGAAGCATGCGCTAGGCTTTTATTAATATACAATCGAAGCCTATCCGATCCTACCCCTAACAGACTAACAACCTCTTATAAATGTGAACATAATAAGCAGTGGGCCACACAGAGCCTATAATTTATTTTCAAAAGGAGCATTAAATATAATAAAAAAATAAATAATTAAACAGTGTTCTAATTAAGACCATGAGTGGTCATTGGATGGATACATTCTCTGATTATGAATTTGACTAACTACGTGCTAACACCGGCACACTTATACGATGTTCCATTATGAAACTGATGAAAACTATGAATCATCAATATTGTCTGTCGTAGAATTGATTCATATTTAGAGGAATATCTTATAGATGGTAGGATAAGTACACAATTACATAAATTCATGACTGTTAAACTTAAGCGTTTTTTATGCATATTTTAAGCTAATAGAGATCGTTTAGGATTTTGAAGTTAATGCAAACATTTACTTTAAGAACAACAACAGGGCACTGTCCCTTTAATATTTTGAAACATTTTTGGTGCCAAAAAATCTATTTAAGGCGTTTTTCTTGTGTAATACAGTGTTCTGAAGAAGCCCGACTTTCGGGTGAAAGCGCTTAACTACTGTTTCGCATTATTATGGATTATTGATATCTTTGGTTTTACCACTATTCGTTGGATGTATTTTTTACATTTATTCTGTTTTGGGCATTAAAGAGTTGGATTTTTACAATCGAATGAAGCGTGATCTTCCTTTTGTAACAACAAGGTGAGCGTGCACTTATTGGGGATTCCGTGCATACCTTTTACCAGTACGTTTACTTTTGGGATTATTCAGTTTAGGTAAGGTAGCATTTCGAGTCCTACAGGGGAGTCATGCTGCTGCACATCTGTAAATTTACTGACTTGTGGGTCGTTGAGTTAATTTGTCATACTAGGTCTGTCAGAGCTAGTTTTGTTTAAATTGCCAGCACCAGTTCAGGAGTGTGGATCCCATGTTGGCTTTTCTTGGTTGCCGTTCACCATTGTGGCAGTTGCTGGCAGGACCGTGGCTGTTGGCTTGGAGGGGGTGCAGAGTTCTCGGGGGTTGGGACAGGTTTATGTTCTTTTCTGCTGTGCTGGCCACTCAGTGTGCTTTGCAGGTGTTTTCGCATGGTTGTGGGTGCACTCTTGACGGTGGGGGTGGTGCACATGCGCTATACATTTAGTGTTTAATGGGGAGGAAAAAAAAGAAAAAAGTTTGGTGCAGCTGTTTCTTGCTATGTACATGGGTGAGTCATGGAGGACAGGGATTGTGGCTTGGTGTGTTGATGTGCAGATGGCCATCCTTGGGCTGGGGGTGGGATTGTATTGGCAGGTTGGGCTTGATGTGGTGAGGGTGGTTGCTTGCGCAGTTCATTGGGTTGTTTGTGGCTCTGGTGTGGTAGCCGTGGTGTGGGTGGCTTTGATTCCCTGTGGTGTGAGTGAATGCTGCTGTGATTCTATTTAGGATCAGGGTTGGACATCTTCCATTGGAGGGTTCCCTTCCGCCATTCAGGGTATGGACTGTGTTTTGTTTTCTTTCCTGTCCTTTTTGCGGGCTTTGTGGTGAAGGCGAGTGGTCGTGCATGCTCTGTGCTTGACTTGCTGTCGAGGGAAATGGGACAGGTGATTAATTTGGTAGAGCCCTAGTTACAGCTTGGCGATCAGTTAATCTGGTTCTGTGTGCCTGTGTGTTGGTGGTGAGGGGTTTGCCTCTGTGGTGGTGAGAGTGGACGTTGGAGGGGGAGATGCCAGAGTTTGTTGCAGTGCATGCCTTGAACACAGGAGAAGGATTGCTGGACTTGGAGTGACCCACAAGTGCATTTGGTCTGGTGTAGGCTTAGTGGTGATGCTGTTGTTTTGCTGAAGGGCTCTTGAGCCATTGCCGCTGTTGCGTTGTGACCACAGCTGATGAAGCCCCTGTTTTGCAGCAGATCTGCTGGACTTGGTGCAGTGCTCTGCCGGTGGACTGGGAGGGCTTGCAGCAGTGGGGTGCTGACTCTGGGATTGCTTTTGTAGTGATGGGTTCAGTGGTAATTTTGCAGGCTTTGAGGTACTGGTGAGGAACAGCTGCTTCCACGCATGTGTGGTGGTTAGGGTAGCCATTGTGGTAGGGCAATTGTGACTACCTCTCAACTGAACAGATTTTCACAGTATGTCCAGATTTTGCTTTATTTTGGTTCATTTTGCATAAAATTGTGGTTTTATTGGCAAAACATTAAAGACTGGAGTTACAAAATAATGACAGACATTTGAGTTGTAGACTTCATACCCTCCCAAAAAAAAAAAAAATCATTTATGTGGATTTTGTTGGTTGGACTAGTGTATAATGGGATTGTGGATTTTGGTGCTGAAGTGGCGCATAGGGGGTTATGTAAGAGGTATGTTTGGGTCATGGTAAGGTAGGACTAGGGGTGTGACAGTGCATGTGCCAGTGGCTGTTCTCACTGATGAAATAGTGCATAAATGTGCTTGATTGGGGGAGTGTAATGTAAACAGTCACTGTACTGCAGGAAATAGTTAAGGTAGTTGATGTTGAGGGGCTGGAAGTTTCGTTTGTTGGAGTTGTGTACAAAGGGGTCACAGGGGAATTTTATTTTATTCATGGTTTAGCAAGATATGGTGAACGTGGTGCAGTCTGGGTAAGTGTATCGACAAGTAAAGGAGTATGTTGGTGGCTGGGTAAAGCAGGATTGCGGATCTGTTATGGGGGGTCTGGGGGGTTTCTACAGGTGGGGTGGATGCACAGTAATTACAGGCATAGGAAGTCACTAGGTTACTGGTGCTAGGGCCCTTAAAAGTTAGTTTATCTATATTCATTTTATTTATGGTTATTAGGCACTTGTATTTGGAGGTAAGGTGTTCTGCTGGGGGAGGCTGGGTTGATGTCTGGCAGATGGTATGTTAAGTGTTTTTGTACTCAGGGCATTTCAAGGTTGGTGCAGCTGGGTAGTGTAAGGCCAAAGAAGGATAAGGTATGTTGAGGGCAAGTTATAGCAAGGTTTGATATTTGCTTAGGGGTAGTTTGGGTTCTTACTGGTGGGAGGAGTGGCACCAATTTCAGGAGCAGGGGTAGTTACTAGGTTAATGGCTCTAAGGTCTTGATGAACTAGACAGCTTCAGGTAAGTAAGATTCTTTAATCCAGACTGCATTGCATGTTGCTCTTATTTTAGAGGGACATGGGTGATTGTTGCCCATGTCCAAAAGGAATATAGGTAGAGCTGGGGGGGGATTTACACTTCAGGATTGGTTGATAGGATATAACAACACGACTATGGATGTTTTTTTCTTTGCCTTAATTATGGTTAACAATGTTGTTGGGAACTACTTGGTTGGGAAAAGAGTGTTATATTTATAGAATAGGCCTTTTAATGCAATCATTCATTTATTTCGTACGGGTATTAGTTGTATCATTAATCTGTGAGGTGTGGAGGAAATCTTATGGGTAGTTTTGTTAACAGATTAAATTTCATTGGTGTTTTGTATGCGGTAGTAAATGCATTTTAAGCAGTTGATGAAGGAGATATGCCAGAAGTGGTGGATACTGTCATTAAGAAGTTGTGATTATGTGTGAATGAAGTATTTACAGTTTTTCTTTTGCAGATCCCTTGGAGGTTGCAAATGGACACGGGCTGACTGGGCATTACTTGGTAGGTTGAAGGAAGGTGGCTTTGACAGGTGAGAGAGGGGGTCGAGGTTGATGTCAGTTGATGGAGTGGTGTGAAAACAGTTCACGGTCTTCCAGCAAGGCAGCCACATATGGAATTGTTATATTGCCTTTCCAGTAGTTACAACGTAATGGTCTTTTTTGCTTGTTGTGGGTGGAGAGCATCAGGAGTGAACCTACACTGTTTTATTGGTAGCTGTTTTTTTTTCTTGGATTGGCTCTGGTAGGGTTGCAGCCTTCAGGGGTAGGGGAATAGTGGGTTGCATTGAGTAAGTGGGTTCAGGTGGTGAGCTAGATGGGGTGTCCTTGCATGGGAAGTGTGGCTTTGATTTACCGTACTTGAAGGAGAGAAGGGTATGGTTTATTTGCTACATTCTGGACGAAGTTGGCATGTCACTAATCTTGTTTTGACTAGGTGGTATATTGCATTTTCAAGTTTAGTATATTGCTGGTGGCATTCAAGGGTACTAACACAGCTAAGAGGGGTCAGATTGCTAAAGCTATCATGGGGTTTAGGTGCCTTACTGTTTATAATGGGTAGTTGGTGTTAGCAACATGGCTGTTAAATGGTATTTGAAAGTTTTCGGGTTGTTTCTACATGTCATTGGGCAAGTAAAAAGGGGTTGCTATGTGAAGGGTGGTATGCAATTGCTTTTATTTAGTTTCAGTGGATGGGGGTTGAGTTTTCCTGGTCCAGTGACAGGTCATACCCTCATAATCATTAGGTAATTGCCAGGGGCTGGTAATGTCCTGGTAATTATTGTACACCGAATGATGTTTGGCCTTATCCCCTAATGGTGGCTTGATGATGGAAGTTTGGTGGAGAGAGGGGGAACTGCCTGGTCAGGCTGGTAGGCAGATAAGAGGAGCAGGCTTGCCCTCTTCTGTCCCCCCTCTGGTGTTGGATGGTCAATTCAATAAGTTGGGAAAGGAAAGCGAGCAGTTACGCTGCTTGATAAGTACATAAGCAAGCGGAGGAAGCTGCTTATTGGTTGATGGTTTAATGCATTAAATGGTAACCGAAGTGAGCGGGTATGCTGCTTCATAAGTAAGAGAGTGGAGGTATGGGCGCTGCTTACTGATCAGGATGAGCAGATTTACGTTGTCCTCTCCTATGATAATGTTACATGGATGTTATTCACCTGTATCATGTTTGGTTGAAATGAATGAATATTGGTTAACATTTATGTTTATGGAAATTTAATAAAGGTTGTCAAATGTCATTCGGTGTGATGTGTTTCTTGAAGTGGACCAGGACAACAGGTTTTCTTTCATTTCCTGAGGTGAAAAATCTGTTAGACAGGAAGACTCAGTAACTGGCACCAGTGCAATCTATTGGTCAAGAGAAAGGACAGTGGACAACTTAGTAAGTGGTCCTTAGAAGTACAAGAGCAGCTCTATTGGAAGAGGTGGTGTTAAAAACTGATTTCCAGCACATGCAGGCATGTATATGACTAGATGAGGTTAATACACAACAAGGTTCTTTAAGTTAAATTTGCTTACAATGTACAAAGTAAAAATTCTCAGTGCAAATATTTGGGACTTAAACATTAAGGCAGACCTTCAGCAGTATCAAGGTCAATGTAGTGACTAGAAGCGATTGTAGAAAGTCAACATTTTCAGTGAAAACTTTTGGGAGTTGGCCTTTGCAGCAGAGCTTTGGCAGTGTCTGGGTCAAGTTTAGTGGCCCCAGCCTATTATACAAAGTCAAAATTTTCAGTGAAAGTGTTTGGGAGTTGGACCTTGTGACAGAGCTTCAGCAGTATCTGGGTCCAATGTACAGACCCTAGGCTGTGTACTGTGTAGAAGCTGATGACTGAGTGATATATATTGACTTCTGTATTTATCCTTGAAACTGTCTTAATCTCTCACTGTTGCAAATTATTTGTCAATTTTGAAAACGTCAAAATACTGTGCTAAAGTGCATAGCATATGTGCAAATAGGCACCCGCATGATGATACACCCCAGTCTCCTTAGACAGTCTTACAACTAAAGGGAACTGAGTTTCAGCAGAAACACGCAGAATTTAACAGCTATAATTCCGGGTATTTGTTATCTTCTGAAAGAACTCAAATCAAGTGCAGTAACACTGAAATGAAAAATTATGGAAACTATAAATACCAGTACTAAATAAAATCACAAAAACTGGTTTTAAGAGAATCAAGGCCCCCTGTACCATTAACAAACCTTCAACACATTATGTGCTAAGTCTAAGGTACAGGCTCCAGGATGAGAGAGTACTGCATTGTAAAACGAACACAAAAGTTGTGTAACTCCACTGATACAAAACCTTATTAATATAAATGATAAAGAAAATATCTTCTGAAATCAGCTTTTAGCAACCTGATTTCAATATTGCTCCAATTGATTTTAATGCTTTTAACAGCCACATTCAATAAAAGTCATGGGGTGAGTTTGGCAAGATGTGGATAGACATCGGCCACCTAAGGTATGAGTGCAACACTTTCTTATACCATATGAGAACTGAGCACATCATTTAGCTTTGGCAAATTACTGTTATATTTTCAGGTGCTATTACTATATACAGCTATATATCAATATATGTCTAACAATATAAACAAACACACACACACACACACACATATATATATATATATATATATATATATATATATATAGATATAGAGACATATACATCATATATATATATATATATATATATATACACACACACACACACACACACACACACACACACACACACACACACACACACACACACACACACACACACACACACACACACACAGTGGATATAAAAAGTTTACACACCCATGTTAAAATGCCAGATTGTTGTGATATAAATAAATCAATTCAAAACTTTCCCCCCCTTTAATGTGACAAACAAATCTGTTCGTGGAAAAAATATAGAAAAAAAAAAAAAACGTGCAATATGCTGGTTGCATAAGTGGGCACACCCTTAAACTAATACTTTGTTGAAGTTTGTGTAAACTTTTTATATCGACTGTATATGGATCCCCTTCAAAATCAGGAATCCCAGGACACTGAACTTCAAAATGCAGAGACAGAAATAACGAAGACTTACAATCCCAAATGGCCAATTTTTCTCAGGGCAAGTAAACACTTATCCAGCATGTGGAAATATGCCATTTTCCCCATTGTAATGCAATCCCAGAGTTGGTAGTTAATGTGGGTGTGGGGGATGTAGTCCCCACATTAGGTGATTTTTATATAGTTCCATGTGATTGTGTTTATGTTATGTGTTGGGCTAGTGTTTACCTGCCCTGAGAAAAATTGTCCATTCAGGATTGTAAGTCTTCATTATTTTCATTTCAATATTCTGTGATTCGGTGTCGTGGGTTTCGTGATTTGAAAGTAGATCCATATATATATATTTTTTATGTATATATGGGTCTACTGATAAACAATGAATCACCCAAAGGTCGACATTACAAAGTCATACTACATATGTGCTAAGCAAAAATCTCAGTGCTTCAAAAAAAAAAAAAAAAACAGCCCGAAACATAATTTTTGCAGGGGGCATTTGCATTTCCCTACCATGAGAATTTTGCAGTCTTGCACACCTCTCAAGCGTCTGTTAAGTCAGGCAAATTTTGTTGACTAAACAGATGTCAACCTAAGGTAGACACGATCAAATTCAATAGACCCCATATATATATATATATATATATATATATATATATATATATATATAAAAATATATATATATCCATGCACCTGTTAGCTGGTTTGTGCACCAAAACATGTTCATTTATATATATATATATATATATATATATATATATATATATATATATATATATATATACATAGAGAAAGAGAGAGATAGGTATAGATACACCCACACACACACACACACGTTAACACAGTTTTTTGAGCCTCTTTCGCATCTGACATCCTGTCTCTTTTTCATTACGCCAGTGTACCTATCTTTTCTGAATTTGCTCTCCCCCTCTAATTTGATAAATCTCATTACATTTCAACAGTACTGTAGTTTTTCCGGAAAGAGAAATGAAACACAGAAAAATGAACCACCAGAATTTTGTTGTGCCACACTTGCCAATAACTGGAGGTGATATGTGCAGGTAATGTTTGAGTGATAGTAAAGATATGTGGAGGATAGTTTGACAACCATTATCAAATTGCACTAAAAATTTCTGCTTATAATTTTTGATATGCTACAGTATTCAGTCACTGGATTATCAAATGAGGTTAAGAAATCTCATTAATTTTCTTACCCTGGGTACCCATTTTCATATATAGCATTTGATGCAGTCATATTAATATTAGCCATATTGTTTGACATGTTGCCTACTGTGACTTAATGAATTCCATGACAAGGTGATCCGGATGATTTATTTAATATCATTCAAAGACGTTGCTAAATTAGTTATCTTCCTTGTCTCTTTCAGACATGTTCATGCTCAGATTGTGCTTTCTTGATGGATTAAATTCTATCACTACTTTTCTTTTAGCCTGTCTTGTTTTTATATAGAGAATACAATATAAGTTTATTAGTCAAAACTTCAGTACTAATTAACTCATTAACTTCAATCATTTTCACAGTTTTAGTTTGTATTATTTTTGTATTGAGAATACATGCAAGTTCATTAGCCACAACTTCAATGTTAATTAATTCAGCTTACATTTTTTTTCTCAGTGGATATGCCATTTTAATACTTTTAAAATATGTGCTTGCCAAATTTCAAGCAACAGATTTTATGCATGCTGAATAATAGTTGATGTTTCTTGGTATATATTCATATAATTATAATTGCAAGATTTTAAAGTGAATTTACTTTGCATAAACGCTTTGTTTTACGGCATGTTTTTCCAGATAAATATACATTTCTTAATATTTGAACTTAGGTTTATTTTATTTGCTCAGTTTTTATCATCTATATTGCTAATTAACCCATGCCAGTAGGAGGCTGATACACCTTCTATTTTAAAACTAACAGCACAAAATGAAACACTCTCTCCTTTTTATGGCAAATATGTGGCATGTATTGTACTGGTAAGAGCCTAGCAGTAATGTGGATATCAAACAGTGAAAACAAAAGGATTGTTTGCATATTTTTGTCTTGAATGCTATCTTTGATTTGAATGATATTATTTGTAGCAGTCTGGGTTGTGTTCTTAACTAATTTAACAGGATAAAACATTTTCTTAAGAAGAAAAGACAGTGTAATAACTCATCCAGTTTTAGGATTTATTTTCTTAAAATCACTGAAGCTTTTCCTGCCAAATAAAAGATGACAGAAATAGTCACGCTTCATTTAGATACATCACCCTAAACATGAAGAAGTGCAATATGCAGCAGCTCTAAGAATATGATAATATAAAATTACGAAGAATATATTGGTTAAGAATGTGAAAAGGAGAAACAGATATTCATTCTCATATGCAATTTCCAACAAATTTACTCTGAAGCATAAGAAACAAAAATGTGCATAAAAAACAATGATACACTGTGTATGAGGAAACAAAGAAGAACAACATTCAAAATAATTAAAAATGTGAAATATTTGTCCAGTGCATTACAGAAAATCCCAATAAAGTCCTTGTGTCATTGGTTATTCAGTTTACATCGGTATTGTGATTTTATGCTGAAAAGATCATTCATAAATTTAAAGGAAGAACAGGTAAGCATATGGAAGGTATAGGCTGGCTCCACAAACCTGAAGTATGAATCCTTGACTCTGCCTCTGTAGATGCAGATTATTTAGTGGTCAAAGTGCAGAAGGAGTTGGCCTCGGTGGGACTGGAATGAGTTGCCAAAGTCAGCTTGTCCATATCACATGGAGAGAGCCATCCAGACCTCAGAATGTCTGCCTTGTTGAAGGCTATATCCGAAGCCATTGCAGGGAGACTGAGAGGCATGAGAATGGCCAAAGAATGTATATACTGGACTCAAGCACTGACCCTGTGCAGACATGTGTACTACAGGCAAGCACCAAAACTGCAAAGGTGTGTACTACAGTTAAGTACTGAGGCTGTGCAAATGTGTGCAGTCAGGGCTTTTTTGGGGCAGGTATAGCATACTGGCGCACCTCTGCTCCCCGGTTTCTTTAATAAACAAATTATTTTTTAAGGGCATTCTTCTTTAAGACTGATCATTTACATCTTCCTAGTCCACATGGAATTTGAATTCCTAAAGACATTTGGACTGTGGCTCGCGACCGGACAAGTGAGTGGTAGGTGTGCATGTGTGCTTAAGTTTTTAAGAGGAGTGTGTGTGTGCAAGAAATAGGCAGTTGTGTGTATGTATAAGTAGGTAGGTCTGTGTGTGTGTTTGTGTATAAGAAGTAGGTAGGTGTGTGTGAGTGTGTGAGTGAAATGTCCAGATTTTTGCAGAATGTCAAGATTTTAGTCTCACATCTGTGGTCTGTTTCTCATAAAACTGTTTTTCTGGCAATCCCTGGCAAATCATTGAGGATTAAGACAGCAAATAATGGCAGACATTTGAGCTTTAGACTTCATATAGGCTCATAGGTGTGTACTAGGCTAATGGCACTGGGGCCGATTACTCTGTCATAGTGCTACCCAACCTTCATTCCCAGTGCCTCTGTCGAGTAGAGACACTGGAGTTATCCCCAGTGTGAATTTTCTGTTTCCCATCCACAAATCAAGATTTCTCTTGAAGAGGGACAGCAAGGTGCTCTGCTTCACATGTAAAGGAAGTCTATTCCATAGCATGGGCAGTCTCTGGGTTATGAACCTGTCTCTCCAGCATGTTCTGTTAATTGTGGTAATGAGGTTGAGGTCTCTGGAGCATGTGGTGCAGAGGGATTGGGATTTCTTTAGATGTAGCATTTCTAACAGAGTTGGGTCAGACATGGCTTTGTAAGTCAAGCAGATAAGCGATATGAGACAGAGAATAGTTGGAGTTTTTTTGAGTCTGTCCATACAGGACAAGTATTTAAGGCCTAGGATCCTCTTTGTGAGGTACTTTTGTGGCCTCTCCTGTTGTTGCAGTTGTCTAGTGAGGTACATGCCAAATGGGGTATTGTACTCGATGATTGGCCTAATGAGGGAAGAGTAGAGGGAGGCAATGACCTTTTTCTTCCTGGTTGCAAAACCCTTAATAATGAGATGTGCCACACAGAAGGACTTTCTGACCACAGTGGCAATGTGGGAGGTTGCTGCCAACCTGTGTTTGCAGATCTCTTATAATGCCTTCTGTGTTCAGTGGACTACGATCAATGTGGTAATTCATGGGAACTGGATTTTTCCCAAAGGGGATGACGACACATTTTTTGGCATGGAGCTTAAGGCCATGGTTCTAACACAAGTTGATGGTCTAAGTGAGGCCATTCTATATGAGGTCAACATCATTTGGGGAGGTAATAATAGCTCCCAACTTGAAATCGTCTGCGAACTTTGTCAGTCAGAGTCCATTCGTGTTGGTCTGGACTTCAGAGAAGTAGATACCAAACAGGAGAGGACCCAGGACCGAACCCTCTGAAACTCCACTCGTGACTAGTCAGCAGTCTGACTTGGAGTCAGCTACTTTCACACTGTGGGTTCTATCTGTAAGCCAGTTTGCAACCCACCTAATGATATAGGGGTTGATGCCTAGCTCAGTGAGTTTTTCTTTGATTCCTGAGTGGGGGATGGTATCAAAGGCCTTGACCAGATCAAGGTAGGCTGTATGAACCACCGTGCCTTCATCCACAGCTCTGGTGACTGACTCAAAGAAGTCGATCAAGTTGAGCAGGCATGATCTACCCTTCACAAAACCAAACTGTGTGGGATCCAGAGTTTGGAGATTCCCGATATCCTTGTTTATTAGGTCCATGATGATGTCTTCCATAGTTTTGCAGATCAGACTTGTCAGGCTAATGGGGCGATAGTTCCCAGGTCTGTAGTCGCTCCTCCTTTGTGGACAGGGATGACTGTAGCAGTGTGCCTTTTGGCAGGGACAGAGCCTGAGGTGAGGCAGTGATTGAACAGGGCACATAGGTGAGATGCCATTTCACTCTGTAGTTCATGTAGAACACAACCAGGGATACTGTTAGGTCCCACAGAAGCTGTATTCTTGGCCTTGGACAGTGCTGTTTTAACCTGTGCAGCAGTAATACTGGGTGCCTGGCAATCTACTGGTATTGTGATTGGTCCTTTGGGGGGTGAGGGGCAAAGTTGGCACTGAATCTGTCGGTGAAACTTGGTATAGGGGGTACCATTGTGCAGTAGCTCAGAGCAAATCTGGGTATTGCCATAGAGATTCTTTATGTAACTATAGAAGGCCTTGTGGTTGTCTTTACTCTCTGCTGCAATTCTGTTTTCATAGCTAGCTTTAGAGGATTTGATGGGGGATCTCAACTTTTTGTTGAGGCTGATAAGGGAGTTTTTCGAGTCTTGGGACTTCATCTTATTCCACATCAGTTTCCTCCTTCTGTTGTAGTGTTTGTTTATGGTAGGGGACCACAAGATTGGCTTCCTTTTTTGGAGGAGAGTGTCTTGGTTCTATTGGGTATGGCAATATCCATGCATTTGTGTACATGTTCGTACAGTGCACTGGTGTATGAATCTGCGGTCACGCAACTATTCTCCATTTGCATAGGTGCCGTGAAGTTATCCACCTCTGTTTTTAGGAGCCCAGCTTTGCAGAAGTTTTTCTTGGTGGTTACCTTTGTGGGGGGTTGGGAGGGATGTGGATTTCCAAGGAGATTAGTTTGTGGTCAGATCTAACTAGGGAGGAGCTGACTATTGGTGTAGAGCAACAGTTGCCCATGTTAGTAATGACCAGGTCAAGGATGTTGCTACCGCTAGTGGGGGTAAGAATAAGCTGGTCCAGGGCATTGGAATTAATGAACTCCAGGAAATGTTGGGCAAGTGTATTGGTACATGAGTAGTGTACTCACTTAATGTAGGGGTAGTTGAAGTTGCCTGGTTAGAGAGTGGTAGGTTGGATCCTAATATTCTCCAGGGTGCTTTGGAACGTGGGGTGTGAGTCTTGGGACATGGCTGGGGACCTATAACAGGCTACGACCTGAATCACTGTCTTACCCAATGTTAGCTGCACATGAAGCATCTCAGATGCATTGTGTTGGGCTACCAGCCTTGAGGTATGCGCATCCTTTATGAATATGGAAACACCACTGCCTTTGGAGCTTCGGTCCAAGTTCTGGGGCAGAAAGGTGTGGAATGAGTTATAGCCTGGTAGTTCAGGGGTGTGTTCTGCTGCTTTGAACCAGGTCTCTTTTACAACACAAATGTTGATGTTCTCCAATTTAAGGAGTGCTTCAAGCGAGTGCATTTTGAGATTTGCACTTCCAGTGTTGAGCAGCATGACCCTCAGATTGCATTTATTTGTAGCTGTTATGGTGGCAATTTGCTCATTGGAACACCACCTAAAAAAGGCACTATAGGGTTGGCAAGAGCCTTGTCCAGTATCTGGAAGCTCAAGGATGACAGATGCAGGCCATCTCTGGCAAAGCATCAAGGTCTGTCAGTCATGTCATCCCAGGCTGACAGATACTGGATCCCCTTAGAATGACCCCAGAAACTTATCCAATTGTTGAAATCAATTATTTTCTGCTTGTACTGTGGTATTATTTTGGGTGATGGTAGGATGCTACTCAGGGCTAGGGTCATACCCACCTGGGCTACATAATCCAAGAGCTCCTCCATGTCTCTTTTCATGTAATCCAGGGAGGTATGTCTCAGGTCATTCATCCCCACATGTACCTGTTGTTGAGGGACCTGAGTGCATGCGTTATGTGGCAGATCCTGGCACCTGACAGGCAGCTGACTGTTACTTTCTCCTTATTCAACCTAGTGAGAGGGGCATCAGTGTGCCTCACTATTAATTCACCTATGACTAGTGTGTTGGGCATGCTGTTTTGCCTTAGGGGTTTTGGTTGAGTGGCACACTCTTTAGGAGAGTTCTGTGTCTCGTGATTAGTGTTGTGTTGCAGTGGTTGAGTGCATTTCTGCCTTGGAGGCCTCTGCTGCTTGGGTAGATTTATACTGAGAGCCTTCATGAAAGTGGGTGTGTGGTTTGTGTTTTTACGTGAAGGCAGTACTGGTGTATGTTCTGGAGGGCTATGTGTTACATGTGGTGTGGTGCAAGTGTTGATTCTTCAGAAAGTTCAGACTAATGCAAAACTTGTTGTTCTATCAACTTTCTAAGTTTGTAAGAGCAATATTTAAAAGGTGTCCCTAATTCTGGACATTTGCCTCCCCCATTGTGTGTATCTTTGTCCAGATTTCTTGCTCTAAAAGGTTAAGAGGTATGGGGGAGGTAGGGCTGTATATGTGTGTGTAATACCTCTCAACTGTACAGATTTTCATAGAATGTCCAGACTTTTGCCTTGTATTTTTGGTCTGTTCCTCATAAAAATTGTAATTTTTCTGAGAAATCACAAGAATGATCTAAGGATTAAAGTTACTAACTAATGGCATGCATTTGAGTTTAGTTTCAGACTATCTTTTAGAAAATGCATTCTAACACAAATCCTGTTATTCTAGCAACTTTCTGAATTTATAAGAGCAATATTTAAAATGTGTCCCTAGTTTTGGGACTTTGTCCCCACATTATGACAGGCTTTGCCAAACTGCTTGTGCTAAGAGGTGGAGAAGTATGGTGTGTGTGTGTGTGTGTGTGTGTGTGTGTGTGTGTGTGTGTGTGTGTGTGTGTGTGTGTGTCTGTGTGTAAGAGATAGGTAGCATATCCCTCAATTGCCCAGGTTTTTGCAGAATGTCCAGATTTCTGCCTCATATTTTTGTTTTTTCCTTATAAAAAGACTGAAGTTGCTAAATAATGGCAGATATTTGAAGTTTACACTTCATATCCTTTAGAAAAATGCATAGTAACACAAATCCTGTTATTCTAGCAATTTTCTAAGTTCACGAGAGAAATATTTGTAATCTGTTTCTATTTAATTTAGACTTTGTCCAGACTTCTTGCATTAAAAGGTTGAGGTGTGTGTGTGTGTTTTTGAGACAGTGAAATGCCCTAGTTAGGGTTAGCAGGTGGTTAGTAATTTGCTTAAGCTCAAGCCCTGTACCTTGGCTACAGGAAATAAGAGCCTGAATCCTCTACCCAAAATATGCAACTGTTTTGCTTAGCAAATAGTATCACTGTTGTATGTTTAGAGTTTTAAAGCAGTGTTAGTAGCACAGCAAGTAGCATACTTTTGTTTTGATGCAGAAGGCTGTGGGCTCTATTCCCAAAGCATGAAGATGGATTGCTGATACTCTGTTGGATTTTAAGAGGGTGGGGTGCTGCATCCTGAATATGTCCTCCTTTGGATAAGATGCCTAGTAACCATGAACCTGTTAGTTTGCTATCCATTCCCTATTGCAATATTACCAGCTTATCATTTTTAATGTAACATAGGCAATTTATTCTTCAAAGGGAGCAGGCAGTAAATTTGTAGATGAAATACTTAAATATAAAGTTTTTTTGCTAGCAGCAACCTTTTCATTACTTACAGTCAGATCTCTTTAATGTAGAATTATGCAAATGACTTTTACTTCTGCAGAGACTGTGCATTTTGACTGATATTGGTGGGTTGTAATGACAGAAGTCTGAGTGGCCTTTTATGGTTATAATGTTATGAATTGGGCAGTTTCGACATTACTGGGTCATATGTTTTGTTTCTTTGCTTACTGGCTATACATTTCAAACACACTCTAACAAGTGGTGTATTATACAAGGGATATAATTTAATTATTATACATTATAATTTAATACAATCAGGAAGGTAAGTCAAATAAATGTTGCATGGTCCTAAAAATGTGTGCAAGGGGTCTATGATTTGAAAACAGGCCAAAGGTAAACAATCTGCTACTGACCAGATGCATTTTCTTTGAATGTGGGTTTCAATGCTATTTCAATGAATGTGAGTTTCAACGTCACAGAAGTTTTAATGCTGTCTGTTTTCATTGTGAGACTGTATTACTTTGTTTAGCAAATGTCTATCAGTGTTTGTGCTGGAAAATTTGGAAAAAAAAAGGTTTTAAATTAAATCCATATATCTTTAATCATTGTAGAAGTAAAGCAGTATGCACACAGAGTTTTGAACAGTGTTTGTGGCAACTGGGGAGAAATAGCCAAATAATGGGACACTGGAATGGTTGCATGGGGGGGGGGGGGTGATTCAAATCCAACATATGCATACCACCACTTGTATGTTTACAAAGAAAGCATTGTGTGCAGTGCAGCCAGAGACTAAAACTATGCAGAGGTATGCATTCCTGAAATGCTCTGAGACTATGCAGAAGTGTGCACTACAGCCAGAAACTAATACTGTGCAGAAGTGTTCACTACAGTCAGAAACTGAGACTGTGCAGAAGTGTGCAATTCGGTCACTTTCTGACATTGGGTACAAGTGTCCTCTACAGCCAAGTACTGAGACTGTACTGGAAAGTGCACTTCAGGCCAGGCACTGATAATGTGCAGAAATGTGCACCGCAGCTAAGCACTGGCACTATGCAGAAATGTGCACACATAGATACCTCTGTTTAGCCAGGTATTGCACTACACCTGACAAAGTACCAGGTGAGAGCTATGAGGATAGGGACATTTTTACCATTATAAAGGATAGTGGTCCCCGGGCACAACCTCTTGCCTATACTTAGTGTTTACTGCTACCAGTAAAAGGGTAAAATGAATGGCCCAACAGAGCTCATGATACAGAGTCACTGCAGGAGGAAAAGGGGATCAAAGAATATTGAAAAGACTTGAGAATAATAAAAAAAATGAATTTAAAAAATGCTTGAGCTAAAGATCCGCACCTTTAAGATTTAGGACATGATGCACACAAACAAAAGCTTGCAGAAAATCACAAATCTTTTAGATCTTTATTAAAAGATGTACTTATTAACATCCCTCATCTGCTTAGCCACATTAAATATATTTACAAAATAATGTGATCACAGCAAAACCAAAAAATGCCTCCTTTCTTCCTATTACCATAAAATAAATTAGAAAATTAGGGAAGTCATAGTCTCCCTATACTCATCACTCATCAGACCAATGATCGAGTACAATGCCCCATTCGGAATGTATCTGACCCGATACTTGCAGCAGCTGGAGAGGCCACAAAAGTTCCTCACCAAAAGGATAAAGAGTCTCAAAAATCTGTCTTATGCTGCACGACTGAAAGAACTCCAGTTATATTCAGTTGCGTACCACTTACTCAGAGGTGACCTATGCCTGACATACAAGGCCATGTCAAAACCAGATTTGATGAATATGCTTCATCTCAAAAAATCTAGATCCCTCAGAGCCACAAGGGCGGGTGACTTAAACCTCGACACGGTTATTAATAGGACGTGCTGGAGGGATAGATTCATCACCCAAAGACTCCCTATGCTGTGGAACAAAATCCCGGTTTATGTGAGGCAGAGCACCTCGCTGGCCTTGTTCAAGAGGAATCTTGACCAATGGATGGGAGATCGCAGATACACCCCAGGGGTTACCTCAGTGTCACTGCTCAACAGAGGCACAGCTAAATAATGGGCATAGTTTCTCCAAACTAAGGGGTGGTGTAAGCCACAAAACTATGGCTAGGCTTATAAATGCCCTCGGGCAGATAGCCTAGTATGAACCTATGAACCTATGAACCTAAAAAAAGATTATGCGATGACAACTAAAGCGGTCAATATTAATTAAATTATTAAATACACCAATAAAGCTTTTAACAAGAAGGACTAAAATTTGCTAAATAATACATATTATAACAAATGTATTGTAAAAAGCATCTAAATTTACTATGTGATATACTCAATTATATGTATTTTTTAAACCACCTGGTAGTGTAAACCTTGGCTCTAGATGACTGTCATAGTTGATGTGACATCCAGACCCCATGTGCAAAAATGGGATAAAAGGAGTTGTGGATGAACGGATGTATATTTTAAATGCTAAAACAAACCTTTGAGAAACTTACTTACATAAACCCTAGACCTTATCAAGTCCTGTGTTTAAAGAATATATACCAACAGTTTAATTGTGGCTTGATGCTCTACAAACTCCCTGTATTCTAAGTCAAAGTTATAATCTTCCCCTCTGTTATAGGGTCATAGGAAAGTACTAGGCTAGCTGCCCTTTGGGACCATTTTAAGCCTAGCCACCTTCCCTTTTTGTGATTGAAATAACCTATCCTATTTGGTTATAAACTGGTCTTACCCATCCCTTGGTTGATAATTATATAGTACCCCTAGTGAAATAACCTATCCTATTTGGTTATAAACTGGTCTTACCCATCCCTTGGTTGATAATTATATAGTACCCCTAGTGAAATAACCTATCCTATTTGGTTATAGACTGGTCTTACCCATCCCTTGGTTGATAATTATATAGTATCCCTAGTGAAATAACCTATCCTATTTGGTTATAGACTGGTCTTACCCATCCCTTGGTTGATAATTATATAGTACCCCTAGTGAAATAACCTATCCCATTTGGTTATAGACTGGTCTTACCTATCCCTTGGTTGATAATTATATTGTACCCCTAGTGAGAACTGCGATCATGCCATAGATAATTTGAGGGGACACATGCATGGGATAAACCACTAAAAAGCTGCCTCTGTCTATTAGTACAGGAGGTAATCCTGCAGTACATTTTCTGTTTCTCATCCATAGATCTAAGTTGTATTATAATATGGACAGCGATGAACTTTGTTTTATGTGGACAGGGAGTCTGCTCCACAGCAATGGTATCCTCTGTGAGATATACTTGCCCCTCCATAACTGTTCCATTGATGTTGCAGAAAAGGTTTAAATCCATAGACATCATTTCTGATACCTTTTGACTTGTTTATATGCAGTAAATCTATTGGTAATGGATCAGAGGATGCCTTGTATGCCAAACACAGGTCACCTATTAAGCAGTTTGTAGGATACAAAGTGTCCTGGCAGGGCTTTCCATCAGTCCATGTGGGACATTTTGTTTAGTCCTTGTAATCTTTTAGTAAGGTATTGCTGTGGGTGTTGGTGCGGATGCATGTGCCTGGATAGATATGCATCAAAGAGGCATTATATTCAATGCCTGGCCTACTGAGGGCTCAACAAAGGAAGACAATGACACCCCTAGATCTAGGCACATTCCTTTGGTTTATAAGATGTACAATACAGAAGGCCATCCTTACAACAATTGACATCAGTTAGGGTTAATTCCTTCACCCTTGTAAAATACAAATAAAACACCAGGCACCTTTCAAGAATAACACCCTCACCTGCACATCAAAATCTAATAATTAGCTAGCTGCTAGACGATTTAAAGCATTTACTGTTTGTTACTGTATCTATTTTTATCTGTTTGTGAAAAAAAAAATAAAAAATAAAAAAATCCTTGTTTTCCCACCTTTACTGAACTAGAATAGCTCAGTCTTCAGATTTTGCTGATCTCTGGGCTGTGTCATAGTTCCTGTGTTGTCCATATCCTTATTTGGATAGGAGGAAGCTTCTTTGTTCATCAGTGAGAGTGGGGAGCACTGAGCATACTATTTGTCCCTAAAAGAGTAGTTCCAGCCCAGCAACTTGTAGTTTATTGTCCGTTGTGGGCCATTTCCTAGCTCTTTCTAACCCCCTGCTATAAAGCCCACTTTAGCGCGCTTTTGCTCAGTTTTGTGCGAAGCTGCGCATAGCGCAGCATCGGGCAGCACCAGTTAATCAAGTTTAAACTCTCTCTGGCTCCGCTAAGTCTGCTCTTCAGTTTTTCCCTTAGAACTGCTCTACTTTCAATCTAAACAGTCTATTCTCCATCTGAAAAGCCCAGCACTTGCTCCTAAAGCATTTTTACACAGGAAAAGCACTCTTAAACAAAAAGAAAGCACTACATCCACCTACAATCCCCTTGAGTACCCATTTCCCTATAGGTCCTTTCTGACTCAGTTACACAGCAATCCCTTACACTATTCTAGCATGTCGAAGGGTCAATTACTGGTGTCCTCTCCATTTCAGCTGGTGAATCTAGAATCTTGAGGCAATGTTACAACTGCCTCATGTACATAGACAACCCTCTCCTCCTCCCAACAAATACAAATATATGTGAGAGATGCAACTATATAGCCAAGCTGGAGGCTGAGCTCCCTCGACTCAGTACTGGCAAAACCAGTCAGGAGGAGAAGGTAACCACACACACCACAAACCCAGTCTCACATAGACCTATCACAACTACAAATCAAACACATAAACACACAAAAACATACTCGGAGGCTCTAATTAAAAATCTACCAAAACAACAGAGGCCTCCAAAGCAGACATCCAATCAACCACTACCTCAAAACATAGCACATGCAACACATAGTTCACAAAGTCAGTGTGCCAAACAGTCACAGCCCTTAAGGCCAAACAACATGCCTGATGCACTTGTAATAGGTGACTCCATAGTCAGACACACTGACGTCCCGCTCACCAGACTGAACAAGGAAAAGGTTACAGTAAGCTGCCTGTCGGGTGCTAGAATTTGCCACATAACACAAGCACTCAGGTCGCTCCAAAGCAAGTAAAAATATGACTCAGTCATTGTCCATGCCGGTGTGAATGACCTGAGACGTACCTCCCTGGACTACATGAAAAGAGACATAGAGGAGCTCTCTGATTATGTAGCCCAGGCCGGTATGACCCTGACCCTGAGCAGCATCTTACCCTCACCAAGAATGATACCACAGTACAAAGACAAAATGATCAGCTTTAACAATTGGCTCAATTACTGGTGTCATTCTAGGGGATACAATGTCTGTCCGCTTGGGATGACATGCTTGACAAGCCACGCTGCTTCGCAAGGGATGGCTTGCACCTGTCACCCCTGGGCTTCCAGATATTGGCCAAGGCTCTTGCCACCCCCATAGTGCCTTTTTTAGGCAAGGCTCAAAAGACAAACCCACCTCCCTAGAAAACACAAGTGGAAAAAAACTAAGGGTGATGCTGCTCAACGCCAGAAGTCTAAACCTTAAGATGCACGCTCTCGAAGCCCTCCTCAGTATGGAGAACATTGATGTCTGTGCAGTGACTGAAACCTGGTTCAAGGCTCCTGAGAGCACCCCAGCACTACCAGGTTATACCTCATATCATGCTTTTCGGCCTCAAAACTTGGACCAAACCATAAAAGGAGTGGGAGTATCCATATTCATCAAAGATACCCACACCTCCAGGTTAGTGGCAATGCACGAAGCATCAGAGACCATCCAGGTGCAACTAACCATAGGCAAAACTGCCCTACAGTTTGTAGCATGCTACAGACCACCCTCTCAAACTCAGGAACCCCACTCAGCCTTCCTGAAGACACTGGAGAGTATGAATGTCTCTCCAAATACCATCATATTGGGAGACTTCAACTACCCAAACATAGACTGGGAGCATTACTCAAGCCCCAACACCCTAGCCCAAAGGTTCGTAGAATTCATAAACTCAAATGCGATGGAACAACTAGTCACCACTCCTACAAGAGGAGATAATATACTAGACCTGATCATCACAAACATGGGGACACAATGCTCCACACCTGAAGTATACCCCTCATTGGTGAGATCAGGCCATAAATTAATCTCACTGGAAATCCACATCCCGCCCCCACCCCCAGCACAAAAGACCACAGTGAAGAATTTCTCAAAAGCTGACTTCACACTTCTTAAGACTGAAGTGGTATCCTTCAAGGCCCCTGGGCCAGTGGAAACCACAGCCCACACCGCTGAATCCTTTATAAATGCTTTCTACGGACACCTTCAAGAATGCATGGATCATGCAATCCCAAATAAAACCAAGACCCATTCCCCAAAGGCAGGCATCCTGTCTGGTGGACCCCAGCCATTAACAAGCTTTACAACAGGAGGAGGAAGCTACTACATGACAGAGCAAAATCCCCAAAAGGGAAGGCATCTCTGATCAGTACTAGCAAAAAACTACGATCACTCATAAAATCATCCAAGGCCAACTTTGAGAGATAAATCGCAAAAGACACTAAAGACAATCACAAGGCCTTCTTTAGTTATGTTAGAAACCTGGGTGGAAACTCCCAGATATGCTCAGAGTTAGTCCAAAATGACAAAAAAATACACTGAACTCACAGACATTGCCAACATACTGGCAGACAGGTTCAGTGCAAATCCCCCCCCCCAAAAGGAGAAATATCTATCCCAGCAGAGTGTAGCCTCCCTGAAATCTCAGATGCCCAGGTGAGAGCCGCCCTCTCCAAAGCTAAAAACACAGCATCAATGGGACCAGACGGTGTCCCGGGTTGCGTGCTACATGAACTCCAAGAGGAACTAAACCCGCACATAAGGCTGCTGTTTAATCTTAGCCTTACTACAGGATATGTACCCAAAGAATGGCGTACAGCAACAGTGGTCCCACTCTACAAAGGAGGTGCTTCTACAGACCCTGGAAATTACCGCCCCATAAGCTTGACGAGCCTGGTCTGCAAAGCTATGGAGAGGATCATTATGGAACTCATAAACAAAGACATTGGGGACCTACAGACACTGGATCCTACCCAATTCGGCTTTGTCAAGGGCAGATCCTGCCTTTTGAACCTGATCAACTTTTTTGAAACAGTCACTAAGGTCATTGATGAGGGTAAGGCAGTTCACGCAGCCTACCTTGATCTTGCAAAAGCCTTCGACACAATACCCCACTCGGGCATCATAGACAAGCTCACCAGCTTAAATGTAAACCCATATGTCATAAGATGGGTTGCAAACTGGCTCAAGGACAGAACCCACAAGGTCAGAATTGCTGGAGCCATGTCAGACTCTAAGCCAGTCACAAGTGGTGTCCCACAGGGCTCGGTCCAGGGACCTCTCTAATTCGGCATTTATTTTTCCGAGGTGCAAGCAAACATAGGAGGATTGTGGCTGACAAAGTTCACAGATGATTGCAAACTGGGCGCCATAATTGATACTCCAGCGGACACAAGCATCCTTCATAAAGGCCTCATAGAAATGGATAACTGGTGCCAGAGCCATGGCCTTAAACTGAACGCCAAAAAATTTATAGTCATACCCTTTGGAAAAAACAAAGTACCCACAAATTACCACATAGGTGGTAATCCATTAAGTATGGAAGAAGTAATCAGGGACCTAGGGACCCAAGTTGACAGTAACCTCTCATTTGACACTCACATTGCCAAGGTGGTTAGGAAGACCTTCTATATTACCCACCTTATCATGAAAGGATTCACATCTAGATCAAGAGAGGTCACTGTGCCCCTATACTCTTCCCTTATCAGGCCCATAATTGAGTACAATACCCCATTTGGGATGTACCTTACTCGACACCTGTAACAGTTAGAAAGACCCCAAAAGTACCTCACCAAGAGAATCAAGGGTCTCAAACATATGTCATATGCTGCCGGGCTGAAGAAACTCCAGCTCTATTCAGTCGCATACCGCCTACTCAGAGGCGATCTATGCCTGACGTACAAGGCCATTGCCCAATCCGGAATTAATGGACATGCTCCACCTCAGAAAATCCAAATCCACCAGAGCCATGAGAGCGAGAGATTTGAACCTCAACACAGAAATAAATAGGATGTGCTGGAGGGACAGATTCATAACCCAGAGGCTCCCTACACTCTGGAACAGAATCCCAGTCCATGTTAGGCAGAGCCCCTCACTGACTCTTTTCAAGAGAAATCTTGACGAGTGGATGGGAGATCATAGGTTTCCCCTGGGGGTCATCTCTGTGTCACTATTAGACAGAGGCACAGTAAACTAAACCATAAATGGGCATAGTATTCTCATTCCAAGGGGTGGCAAAAGCCACACACACTCTGGCTAGGCTTATAAATGCCCTAGGGCAGATAGCCTAGTATGAACCTATGAACCTTTAATGGTAGCCTACACAATGATAGTCCTTCCTCACTCTGACAACTGAAAAAAACTGCATACTTTCAAGCAGTCTAAGATTATTCTTACTAAATGTTTGACAAGGTCAACACTTCCCTTCCTAGGTAACCAATAGTAACAATCCTAGGTAAGCAATCATGGGGAGCCTTAGATTCCTAGCCATATACACATTTAAGTAGACGGATTTAAAAGCTCTTTCTACTCTTTCCAAGTACCTAATAGTGCTCAGTTCCAAAATTAAGGAGGAATGAGCAATGAGAACCTGGTGTAGATCTGTGTCTATCCAGCCAGTCTCAAGACTAACTTTAAGGGAATTCAAATTAGAACTTTGTTTGAGCTGTAGTGCTAAAGTATTTCACTCGAACAGCCAGAATATGATGAGTTAAAAACTTATCCCTTCAACAAGTCCCATTTATGAGTTGGTGCAGATTTAGGTCTCTAGTGTGAGTTTGGATAGTTCCACTTGTTTGGTGAAGAAATTGGGTGCCAAAGAGGACATGGTCTTTTATGGCTCAAAACCAAGACAAGGATCTTCTCAGATCAGCTAATAGGTGAGTGTAAGGAAAAAATGTTATTCGGTTGAGTTACTTTAAAGATTTAAGGCTCTTTCTTGTTTTTAGAAATCTTTGGGACCTTTCCAGTTCAGAGCTGGGCGATATGATTGGATTTATATATACCAAGGGAGGTACTGTATTAATTGGTTATCTTGTAGGAAAAAGTACAGTGGAAGAATATCATCTTTGGAGCTTGAAGATACTCTCTTGGAGATTAACTGGGCTAGATAGAAGGGTTTTCTGAGTACCTGTTTTTTTTTTACCATGTCTGTCTGACAATGAGGAGTATTTATAACATTTGTTTAACGTTGCTACATTGCACTTTTTGCACTTAACTTGTTCTTGCCGAATGTGCTTAATATCAGTGGATGGGCAGATACGAGTACCCCTCTTGAAGGCATCAAAAGACATGTTGAACCACATATCTGGGATATTGGCTTGGATGGCTGCAAATAGAAATGCCAAACAGGAGAAGACCCAGCACAAACACTCTGGTACTTCACTAGACCCACTCTGATGTTTAGAGAGGGTTCCTGAAACTTTCACAGCATGGCATCTTTTGGATAGCCAATTTGTAATCCAGCAGACACAACAGGGGATTACATTAAGTTTGTCTATTTTTTATAATAATAACAGTGTGGGGGGGGGAAGTGTCAAAAGCCACAGCCGCTGTAATCTTTCCAAAGATGGTTATTAGGTTCAGGAGACAGGCCCTACCATTCACAATACCAGGTTAATTGGGTTCTAGATCACTTAAGATGCATGTGTGCATAAGTAAATTCAGCTGCAATACATTTCATAGTACCGCATACGTCTATCCCTGTGTAGAGAGTTATACTGGCTGATCCCCAGGTAGCAGGTACTAACCTTGTAGATAGGCCGAGACTGATCAGTTCAAAAAGGTATCTGGATAGCACATACTTGGCACTGATGACAATATGCTATGTTGTCTGATTCCAGGGAAGCTGTACTTTTAGCCTTTGATGGTGAATATAAGACTTGTTCTAAGGTGAATTTAGGGAAAACTCATTTTTCAGGAATGATGTGGGCATGTAGGCGATTAAATCTGTGTGTTAATATATTGGTTATATCTCTGGGGCCAGAATGTGGGATGTTATTATGGATGAACACAGCACATTGTCAGATATCATTCCTTAATTTCCTGACATAAAAGAAAACATATTTGTAGTCTGTTTTGGTATCCATAGCAACCTTAAGCTCACTCCCTTACATAAATTTCTAATTGCTCTCTTAAGTTCCTTTCTGGCATGTGTCACTGTAGACTTAAGGTAGGGGTATGAGAGTTTTTAGAACTTATTAGTATTTTTCTTTTGTTATGCAGTTTATTAATATAGAGTTTCCTCCAGAGAGTTTTTTTTCCCAAATTTACCATTATATTTATGGTAGATGAGTACTGCCATTTCGATGAAGCTGCATTGGTGTCGACAATAGTTAAGTGTGAATGTGGCAGCTCTCCCAGTTGGATCCATTTTGGTGGGATTATTGTAATTATTGGACATTTTGCATTTGTGTTTTGTAAGCTGAAGTAGGCTTGCCCTGGAAATGTCCTTGAAGGTGGTGTAATTGGGTGACTATGTGTTGTCACTGGATCTTACAGATTTAACCAAGGAAAGGGAGGTGTGGGGTGATGTCAAGGCACGGACCTGGTTAAAAGGGATTGGGTTAGGGATATTACAGCCTCTACAGGGTAGTTATAGAATTTGCTGTAGTGTGTTGGCATTAAAAAAACGTAGGAAATGGTAAGCCTATCCACTTTTAGTGTGTAGTAAAAGACAGTAGTAAAGTTTGCACCAGTTTCTCAGATTATCAGATGAGAAAAGTTTAACAATGGCAAATCATGCAATGACTAGAACATAAAAGCAGGGAGCCTGTTAGACTGGGCTGCAATATTCATTGAAAGAGAACTGCCAACTACATGGCTGAGTTGGCATCTAGAACTAAAGATGTGCTGGAACTGGAACTAGAAGAATAATATTATAAAAGCAGCTCTGATAATATAGTGAAACAAATGTGAATAATTGTATTTTGTAGGATGGTCTGAGCTACTGGGAAATCAATGTTCTTTACCATCAAGGCTTTAAATACAATGTGGTATTCAAGTGTTATTTATGTCTATATGCAGAAGTATGCAATTACAGACAAGCCAACTGAGCTGAAAATGTTCATTTAGTATTAACACAATTACATTGGTTTTACAGCCCTCTTAGAAAACTGTTCACTGATTAGTTTTTTACTCCTTCCATTTGTCAGTCAATACATTTTCAAGTAAAACAGTCTGCCCAGAACATGCTTCTTATTTTGCAGAATGCATATTACCATCATCTGCGGCAGAGCTGTTACTGAATTTTATTTCTAAATAACCTGCCTGAAAAATATAGCATGTCCATAAACAAATGCATAAACCATTGAAAGTTTTGTATGACTGCTATTTGCCAAGTTATGCATGAAAGAAATGATTTAGTAAACTGTAAATATGCATAGTCTTTCATTCTGCAATACTCACATTCCCCCATTTCATTGGCTCAATGGAGCCATAACCTCTTTCTGCACTCACTGAACACAATGCAGAGCAAGTGGTTCTGGATACAAAGCCAGTGCATAGGCATGCTCTTTTTAAGAAAGAAGAACGAGAATCCATGCGTGTATTAAGAGCTGCAGGAATGTACTCTGATGCCTGGTGCAAAACAACAAGTTTTTGCTACCTTTTTCTTACCCCAATCCCATGCCAGTGATGCCCCAGTCACATGTTGGCTGTATCTGCATCCCACTCCTCTACTGAAATTCATAAATCATGACTTGTCATATATTCAGCAAGGCATTTTTACTGCAATTCAGGACAGCATTGCTTATTAAGTAATTCACTCTCATTTTAACACTGATCAGACACCAAGGCCATTAAAAGCACATATGGAAGAAATGAGTACTCAATAGGAGATATGCACGCCTTTCACCTTCACAGCTACAACTCCATGATGGCAGAGACAGCCTGGCATTGTAGCCATAATCTGAAATGAATTCCACCTCTATTATACTTGGAAATCTATAACTTCACCCAGAAGTGTTTCCATGATCCCATGGCTTTTTGGGAGAACAATAGTCATTAATTATTAATATACTGTATTATCCAACTGTAAGACTAAACACTATATATGAAAAGTATATTTAGTCAAAGATGCAGCAATTCAGATTAACTATATCCACACCTTGTTTATAAAGCTCTACATTGCTTAAGAAAATCTGAAGTTTGACTGCAAGATTCATAAAGACTACCTTAAAAGTAATTCATTTACTTTACTGCCATACCTATTGAAAGTACTACTTTATATTACTATGTTGTTATAATAATATATTAAGCAATGAACGCTCTAGTAAAGCCACGCTATAACTTTTGACAGGTCTGGTATCTTATTCCTTGTTTCAGAATTGGAAATTATCCATGGAAGAAAGGGTGAGCTGACTGATAACACATCAAATATTTCAAAACACATGACTATCTAAAAACAGAGGCAAAAAACTGTATGCATCTCTATTGTCTGTCCATCGATGTGGGTGAATCAATTTCTTTCAGAAAGAAAACCTCCAAATAAAAAAGCTTGTTCAAAATAATCACTAATTCTGTTCACTTGAGCATTAATTTGCTACACTTTGCACCTGTGGATGTGTGACAATGCCACATTTATTAAGACTTTAGGCATATCATAAAACTGAAATGATTTAATTGATTGCTTCTTGATAGTGTTTGCAATGAGTCTAGATGTGTAATATGCTCTACTTTTTATGTAATGGCACTTTTAGAAATCTTGTAAGCATAACTCATTTTATTTATATAATTAATATAATTAATTCTTGATTAGAAACTTGGCAAAATTATCTAAGCATTCAATTGTCATACAATCCACAGATTGAGACACGTGGATGCCCATCAAGCTTTTGCTTTACCAATTAAAAAACAAACATAAGGACATGAATGTAAACGTTTGTCTAGGTGGAAAAGAGGCTGAGAGCAGCCAGGCTCTGGCGAAGCTAGCTGTGGGGGCAAACAGCTGCAGGTTCTTTTTTTTTTTTCTTTTTTTTTTTTTTTTTACTTTTTTTTAGTCATCCCTTAAATGCTGGGAGCTGAGACAACTTTTCAATTTGCCCTGTCATTACTACAGCTTTGTGTATCCTGTGATTTTGAAGCATTGTACTTTTGAAAGCATACTGTTGTCACATTTGTGGTTTACAAATGACAATTTAATAATTGTTGCATAACACAATCTTATTTTCCTCTGTGGAAAGAGAAAGAACAACAGTGATCAATGATTTAACTTACATCTGCATGAGTAGAATTTTACACCTGTTCACATCGGTGTGTATGCAAAACACCTTACTACAGTGTATTACTATCTGTTTCTAGGTTTTGTTACAGTATTGATCATTTTGTTTGAATTTGTTGAGAGGGCAAACACAGATAAGCTTAAGCTGATTTGGTAGGATATTATTTGTTTGCATTTTTTTTTTAATGAAGGGAAATAAAAAAATAAGGACTTTCTGAGATACTGGTACACAGTTCTAAGTAGAATTACTACTGAATAAGGATAGGAATTGCAGTGATATAACAGACCAAATGGATGCATAGAATTTTAAATGCAGTAAATTCTTCATTATAGCTCCATAGCTTTCACAAAAACAGTGCTAAAATCCTCTGCAGCAATTACTGATATGGTAAAAGTAAAGAGTATATGAACCATGTGAGTAAGTGAAGTACACGTTTCTCCAATTATCTAGAAGGAGAATATAATTATAATGTATCATGTAGTAAGCAAGATACAGAAACAAACAATCTGTTTAATTAGGTCACAGTGATCACTCTAGTAAAATGACTGCCATCATCAATGGCAGAGATTATAGCTGAAAGACTGAAGATGTACTAGAACTTTGCAGACTAGCAGTATTCTGCCAAACTATCTCCAATAATATAAATAACTAAATGTGAAAGAGTGCACTTTGTAGGATGTTCTGGCTAATATGGAGATCATCAGTGTTCTGCAAATAGACAGTAGAAAAGGTACTTATTCAGATTTTATTAAAGTCCACATATAGAAATGTTTGACTACAAATGTCCACGCTGGTCTGCATGAAGAATTTCATTCAACATTAGCACAAATGCAGAGCTTTTATCTTTCCTGAATAAAAAGAGCTGACTTATCAGTTGCTCTGATGTCCCATTTATCAATAAAGTAATTATGAATTTAAACTCTAATTAATATAACTGATTAACCAACAATTCAGTTACACGATCAGTTTTAAAATGATTATTGTGTGCATTTAATAAGTAAACTGGTTGTTCAACTATCTGGTTAATTACCCAGTCATCTTATTACTCACATGATCCAATTAATTAATAACCCAGTATCAAATTTAGGAATTTAAATAATCAGTTAACCAATTAATCAAACACCCATTTACTCAATTAACAATAAATCAAATCAATCTTTGAGTTAATCAAATATCCAGGCAGCAAACTAAGTAATTATTTTACTATATAACCATTACAAACATTAAGTTACATATATTAGTCTGAAAAACATTCCTTGCTGCATTAAACCAATCTGTGGTTTCACAAAAGACTGTACATAGTACCAAGGTATTTTTATTTAGTTACAGAGAATTTGTAAAGGAATATAGGGTTATTTTGGAACAAATCATAAAAATATAAGTGTGTATGCACACACACAGATTTTCAGAAGCCTACAGCTTTCCTGTCTCAACAACACAGAAACTAAAAGTCTGCACATAAGATGTTTTATAATACACTAGTTAGTACATTAGTGTGCTGTTTGCTTTCCTAGAAAAAATAGACCCCTGTAATTGCATATTTCAGTGACATTTTGTAAGTGAAATGCCACAGTCTTACGCTTTATACATATACTGTAATACTGAAACTGCATCATAACAACTAACCACTAAAACTGCATCATAAACAACTAGCATCAATTAAACTATATATTTTTTGGAAACGTGAACTGTTTAATATAAGCAAAACCCACAACATTTAGGTAACTGTACAAGATATTTTTATGAGAATGTGTCTATATAGAAAAGCGTGAAGATAAGAAAAACAATAAACTATGAAAAACTACAGTCTTCTTTTGCAGAATTAGCATGTATTCAGTATAGTTTCTAAAAATACAAGGTTAAACAACCTTTCTACAAAGATGCATTGTGCCATTTAAAGGATATATGGAAAGAGGTTACATTTATGCATGGACACAGCTTTAAGATATATGTGAAATAGCTAATTTATCGCACTGTTACATAATCAGTATAGTAATAGAATATCTAGTGTTTCTAGCTTTTCATTTTACTATAAAACAAGAGCCTAAGCTGACAAGAACCAGGAAAACTGAGAAAAAGTTGTAAAAAAACACCAGTTTTATTGATTTTATATCTACAACTTCTTTTTAAATAACTTGGTATTATTTTAATGTATGTGTGATTCTCCAATAAGAATCATTTCCATGTTATTTAAGGTGAAGGAATGTGTTAATTATTATTCTGATGAAGTCTCTGGTCTATGGAGACGAAAGTGCTTAATCAATAAAACTGGTGATTTTTTTACTTTTTCTCGGCTTTCCTGGTTCTTGCCAGCTTAGGCTTTTGTTTTATAGTTTAGTACAGTTTTCGCCAAGGCAACCACATTTTATCTTTTAATTTTAAAGTTCAGCATGAGTGATAGATTTCTGTTGAAACAGTTATGGTATGAAAATGTCACATTAAATCAGCATATGTACGATGTACAGTTGTCTTATCCTATTGGAAAGGTGTGATATGATAAAGTACACTGATTTGTTATGGACTTGCACAAGTAGGATGCATTAAAATAATTAGTTTTATTACGGAATATCCATACAAGAATATCAATAAGAAAACAATAATTGGAAAGAAAGCAAAAATATTGTAATATTCAAACCAAATACATAATACATGCTGCACAGTACAAAGTAATACAATTATATTTAGCAAGAATATTTTATTGCAGCAAGATCTATATGTCTGTCTGATCAAGCAGTTAGTACTCATACTTCATAATCATAACAGGTTTCTACTTGGAGTCCAGTATTCATTTTGCCACCACCTACTAACATGTGACATATCGCCTAGCTGACAATGGGTCCATACATTTAAATTAAGGCATCCATTTCTAAAGGTATATTGCAAAGCTTTCCATACTGTTCTATTCCCCGCTCTCCATTCTCTATATCATTTACAAGTTCATAAGTACTTAGCAGGATACTGACCTTGCCTAATTATACATGCCAAAGCTCTTTTTTTTTTTCTCTTGCATTTCAAGAGAAAAATAACCACTATTTTTTCCCCTGCTAATTTAGATTTGAGTAACCCAAACACAATATTATATGCTACATTCTTCAATTAGGGACAAAGGGGCATCTCCAGAGATGGGTTTACAATTATTGGTCCACTGGTCCAGCTTACATTTGAATAAAGTAAAGGAAGAAGTCTTGTTTATGCGGCGAGGACAATGATGGTAAGAAATGGAATTCTCTGACATACATACCTATCTCTCCAACGTGTTTTATTTATATTGCACAAGAGAATGAGTTCTCTTAAGTGAGCGTTCATGTCAACATTCTGCTTGCAGAGGTGGAGGAGGTTTGAGCACATACGATCTGGTGAGACTGCATGATACCAAGAATAAAGACAAAGCTTTAAGATGGCCATTGCACTTCCTGGTATCTATACCCTTGATTTCTTTTTTTTTTTTTTTTGGTCTTCCCAGACCTCAATGTTACCAGCCCAGCACCTGGTACCCAATGTCCATGCTGGGCCTACCAGCTATTCTCCAAACTCCCCAGACTTACTCCTTATTTTGCTGGGGCCAGTCATGGCTCCTGAGGCTGTCCTGAGAGCTCAGGTCATCTGTGCTTCTGCCCAGGGGAGGTATTTTTTTTCTCTTTATGACCAACCCACACCATTTCCCCTCCCCATACTTGTTGATTACAGATGAGTGCAACTCCCCTCTTTGGATGACACCTTCCCTTAGGGAGCATATCAATGAATGTCATCCCACTTGGGATGAGCATGCCCATCCCTTCCCTGCTACTCCATCTGTCATCCAAGCTGCTTATTCAGCCTGAATCAGCTGGGCCACAGTCATGGCTTTATCACTGTAGGCCACTGGAGCAGTTCCTGCCCTTGATTTTCTTGCTAACAAAACTCTGTGAGCATTCAAACTGTGAAAAGTGTTTGGACAGGTATATGCCATAGTGTGCATTATACTCAATAAATGGCTGAATACAGTGGAATGATCACATCCCGGGACCTGGATAGCCTACCTTTAGTAATAAGCTGTGCAATGAAAAAATAATTTCTTACAGTAGTGGATCCATAATAATCAATGGACAGCTCATCATGTTTCATACTTTGCTACACTAATCTCAGCTGGGGATCTGCATTTCTAATTTCTGGTAACTGTTTTTTTTTTTTTTTATGATGTCATTATTAAAGCTAGCAGGCAGTTTTTATTCATATTCACGTTGTACCTGTTGTCAAAATCCAGTAAAATAGTACCATACTCAAAATTAGCTTAGAATACAGTTTATTCAATATGAAGTCACCACCTGCTCCTTAAACGCACAAAAACCCTGACAACTGAAACATACATGAAGCCACATAGTTCTCTGACCATCATTATATCTCCAACAGTTGCCTGTCATTTTCAATTTAGTACATATTGGGGAATTTTGATGTGATAATTTTAAATCTTTATTTAGATGCAGACCTTGAAAAGTTAAAGATTGTTATTCAGACAGTATATTGATTTCTATTTCTAATCAACATGGCCCAGGACTCTCAAGTTTTACATCAGTTTATGGTCTTAACTCATCTGAATCCCTATAGCTTTTCATAGGTTTTGCTTATCATCCCTTTAACTGCAAAGGAGTCTTGTCTTACTTTAAGCGACAGTTGAATCATTATTCATTTTTGGGCCACCCACGTTTTAAACTCTTTTGTGGTTAAAATTAAACCTTCTTGTCCTGGAGTGGATGCCATGAATGTGGCTTGAATCACATGAATTCCAGCATGTTGTGAAGGAAGGACCATGTAAGCACTTAATGAATATTCTGACAAGTCATACCACTAGTAGCAAACAACTTAAAGTAAAAAAAAATTGCACACAAATCTGATTCAATAAACAATTAAATGAAGCCTAAATACAGCTATTATGGAATACGGACTATTGTTCTGGGTATGGGATTCTATCAACCACACATAGACCAAACTAAACACTGGCCACTCTGAAATTTTAGTCTTTGGCCTAGCATTGCAGGCAACTTTCTCACCACTTGCTCAGTGAACCACAGTGTCTCCTAGTGCCGATTGTCCAAAGAAGCTGGTCTTCAAGCAAGTTAATATTACATACACACACATACTTCCCAGGTTAGAATTACAGAATTCTCCAATAACCCAGTTTATTTTTTGGCATGGTAGTATCTCTACTAATCTATACAGGACTAAAGGTCCAGATTCACTACCTACAAAACTACTTTTGATTTTAGTGAAATAAAAATAGTATCTTATTGGTAGTAGGCATAAATGATCTAACTAAATGTAGATGACAGACAGAGCTTTTCAATGTACACTGATAAATAATGAGAAGCTTCTTTCTTTCTGTATTTCTATCTATCAATGCTCTATGTTGACTAGGTTAGTCCCACTAGGCTAATGGCCTTTTTTCTAAGAATATCCAAGGTGGTATTTATACTAACTAGGGGAAATATAGACAGGGAACCATGGAAGTGTATTCTATTGATAATTGCCATGGGATCTTCTGCATCAGTTTGTGATGATACTGACTCAGACAACTGATAGGACAGCTCTTGTTGCACTTAATTGCTTCCTATCCTCTATATCTTTAAAAATCAAAGATGTTTGTAAAATATTGTTAAATGCTTGCAACCTTCCCAGAAACCCACACTAATGCTGATCTAGTAAATGCTGTACATTTTAGCTAAACATGCCACAGAAGGTAGCATACAGATCTTACAGCTAAACATGCCACAGAAGGTGGCAAAAATTCTAAGGCCTTAAGCCTGCCTTTTAATCACCTCATTAATTTCTGTAATTTATTAGTTCCTATGCTTGAGAAAGCAAGAGTTCAGGAAGATGCACCCTTAGACAGTGTCCACTGACCTCCCTGGCTTATTTCGGTCATATGGAATTTTAAATGACACTGAGTAAATATATCTACAATCCTTTCTACTGCTTTCACCCTATGACACAATCTAGATAGTCACATTAGTGTTATAACACATTGCATCATCTGTTGCCAAAGATAAATTACTGACATCTTATGTTAACCTGATAAACTCATGAATCTTTTTACTTGAACCACTTATCCCCTTACCATAATCCTGATTAGAACCCCTATTAGTTTGAGATAACTTTCTTTCCAGTGATTTCAGCAAAGCCAATTTGCCTTTAAGGTTCTTCTCACCCCTTTCAAATGAGCCCTTAGTTTGCTTTTTACTTCCCTCAGTAATCACTTGTTTAACTGGTAATACTAAGCAGCATCTATATGGCTTATCACCGAAATTACATCACAGGTCTCACACAACAGTCCTTTTATTTTGCAATTGTAGATCAACTTCCTGGATGGGATACAAATTAGTCAATCACCCCTTCCATGAATTAATATTCCTATACAAACAGGAGTCTTTAAATTCTGAGATTCTTTGAGCAAAGGAGTACGCTTCTTATAGATTTGTAGCCATTGTTGTCATTCCTCTTTTTTTAATTATGATATATAACATCCCTCACAAAAAATGTAAGTTACATCTCTTTCTCAGTCTACCTAACTAAATGATGTACACACACACCCCTTCATTCAGATGTAAGATGTACAGATTCATAACACACAACATGAATAAACTAAATCTTCCAAGCAGATAAAGGAAAATCACAATACAATACCAAAGATCAATTGCAAACAAAAAGAATAATTCTCCAAGTTGTAAGACTTGCCAACAATACCCGGAAGCATTTAATTCCTAGTACCATATTTGCAACCAATATCTGAGCAGCATATGTGCATCAAATATGAATTCCAAGAAAATAAATTGTTAGCTGACATATTTTCTAACACCAGTAACAAATTAAACTTGCAATCCCATGATATGTGTTTCCAAATAACCTGCACCCCATTACAGCGCCAACATGATTTTTGATATTAAGCCCATCAGAGACTTTAAGGAACTTGGAAGGTTTGATTCCAAAATTTCTACTCTAGATTAAACTTGTCCATTTTTTAAGTGAATCAGTCTGTTAGTCATGCATGCATGTACAATTTGATCAATAGTTTTTAAATACAACATTTTAAGACTCTTAATGGCAAAAATACAACTCAGCAAACAGTATGTGATATATCCTGCCCTTTCCTAGATTAAACTATAATGAGGAGTCACATGCAACATTCTCCATTAATTTGCTAATACTCATAAAATTGAATTCTGTGGAGAAATAGCTGTTATCATTCCTTTGAATTTAATGCAGAAACAAGTGCTATTATAATAACTTTTGTTTTTTTTTCCTTCTCATTTAACCATATTTGGAAACCATATTTGAAAGTCATGAAGATAAAGGTATCTGTTATGTAAAGTCAACTTTTGGAAATAGTGATGTATCCCCTGATATTTATCCACTCTTATGATTCTCAACACATTGAAGTCTAGACTGTCAGACTGATTCAAAGGATTAAAGGATTTAACAATAACAAATCCAGCAAAAACTTCTCTTTACAGTAATTGACCCATTACTGTAAAAATAGTCTTAGCATCCTTTATATTCTAGCTTTAGTAGAAAGAGTACATATATGCTGTAAAATATAAAATATGTATAATATAATATGTAAAATATAAAATATAAAATATAAAATATAAAATGTAAAATATGCTGTATTTTGGAAAAAAACTGTAAGGACATCTTAAAGAAATTAATCCTCCGTTCAAATAATAATTACAAAGTAAGTTATTTATTCTGCATATGTGAGTAACTCTTATTTATGTACAACATATGTACTTGGGGAAAATTAGAATCTTTGCACATAAATATTATCCTGGTTTTACCTTTCTTTATATTAAAACTTGTTACATGATTTATGTGTTTAACCTAGAAAACACACTTTGTAAAACAAATGACCAGATTATCATGTAATCATCATAAACAAAAGTCCTTTATGGATATACCATTAATAAATATAGGCAGTGTACTATTACCCTGCAAAATAAGATCTATTATCAGATTCATTAAAAAAATGGATTGGGAGAGAAAATAACCTTGTCTAACCCCACATGACTGATGACTGATCAACATTAACAACATTCGATCTGAAGGTACAGTGCCAAAACCAACTTACTTACTGATTTAAGGACAACAATATGGGATGAAAGAATAGGCAGTGTCTACGATATCAATAACTTTTTAGGAATCTACTGAGCAAAAATACAGCATCCAGAGTAATTTGTTATGATCACACTAGTTAGTTATATATGCTTGATGTATTTGATTCACAACACACATGGAATGACCAGATATAGCTCTACTGAAAGAGTAACATTATGTTTAATACCTTCAGCTAAATTAACATATTTGTCAATAAAATTTAAAATCTATATTTAGCAGAGATATTGGCCTGTAATTTGAAACTTCCAAATCATCTTCATCAGGCTTCTTGATTTGTATTACTTTCCCTAGTAAAAAGAATAAATCATCAGAATTAGGATGATGCATTCAAGCTTGTGTAGAATAGTCAAGAGAATGTTCTATAATCCCCTGGGTATATCAGCCTGGAGCTTTATCATCCGAAAATGAAAAAAAAAAAATCCTTGTTAATGCATTCTTCTAAGGAACTGCATTGTGAATATTCAGAAATTTTACTAGTAAAAAATGGACAAATTAAAACATTTGCTCTTACTTTATGCACTTCTACTGTACTGTGTATCTAATTATAATACACAACAAACTAGCTCAGTTTTGTTCTGGACCATTTACAGTCTTATCAGTTTTGATAACTTGCAGAAAATTAGATTTCAGCTTTCTAAAAAATTCATTCTTGAAAAATACTTATGCAATGCTTAGTATAGACATCTTTAAGTTAAAATGCCCTTCCCTTCCACAGTCATTTATGGTAGTGTCTAAAGGTCGTAAGGTTGCAAAATATAACTATGCCTATTTATTTGCATTCAACATATAATGCTGTTCTAAAATACATATCTATACTGTCAGATTATCCAAATTCTTGTGTTCAAGCTGTCTGTCTTACGCAGTAAGTTGAGGAGCTATACCAACAATAAGTGTTTTAAAGAAGACCAAATAAAGGGAACTAGTATCTTCAAGTTGTTAATCTTTGAACAGTATTCTGTTGTAGCTAGAAAAATATCTTTCTCAAATTGTATATACTTCTTTAGTAATTAAATACATTTTCCTTCTTTGTCTAATCTTTAGATAGAAATTAACTGCAATTGAAATATGATCTAACAGATAAGCAAGAACAGAATATCATATCTTGAAAAAAGTATGTAACTGAATCAGAAATAAAAAAAATAATCTGACCTAGTATTCATAGGTGATTACTAGGCATGTACTTTAGAACACCATTAATGAGCCTATTCCAAATTCCCAATTGCTCCAAAGCAATGTCTGGTTAAGAGATTTGCTCAACATAACAGGAGGCAAATGAAGGCTGAGGGAATGAAACTCTGTATCACAGAATATAGCTCATTAACGGTTGTATACCAACTGCCAGACTGGCTGTGCATCTTTTCCATATAATGTGCAGATGAGGATAAACCTCAAGATGCACTCACTCGAGGCACTCCTTAAAAAGGAGAACATCAACATCTGTGCAGTGACAGAGACCTGGTTCAAGGCTCCAGAGAGCACCCCTGCATTACCAGGCTATAATTCATATCACACCTTTCGGCTACCTAACCTGGACCAAAACACTAAAGGTGGAGGCATGTCCATATTCATTAAGGATATCCACGCCTCCAGGCTAGTTGCCCAGTGTAATGCATCTGAGATTATCCAAGTGCAACTAACTCTGGGCAAGACCACAATCCAAATTGCAGCTTGCTACAGATCCCCCACCATGCCCCAGCATTCCCACTCCTCATTTTTTGATATACTGGAAAATATTAGGGTACAACCTAACACCCTAATAATGGGTGATTTCAACTACCCCTCCATTAACTGTGAAAACTACTCATGTACCAACTCTTTTGCTCAACGTTTTCTGGAATTCATAAATTCCAGTGCCTTGGATCAACTTATCCACACCCCCACCAGGGGCAGCATTATCCTAGACCTGTTCATTACTAACATGGGCAACTGGTGTTTTACACCAGAGGTCAGTTCCTCATTGGTCAGATCTGACCACATGGTACTCACCCTAGGCATCCGCATGCTGCCCCCATTAGGGAAACCACCTTAAAAAAATTCTCCAAAACCAACTTCACGCTTCTTAAGACAGAAGTGGCAAACTTCACGATACCCATGCAGACGGACAATAGAGGTATGACTGCTGAATCCTACTCAAATGCACTTTATAAGCACTTACATTAGTGCATGGATCATGCAATCCCTAATAGACCCAAGATGCTATCCTCCAAAAAAAGGAAGCCAATCTGATGGGTCCCCTGCCATAAACAAACTCTACAACAGAATAAAGAAACTGGTGCAAAAAAAGAGTAAAATCCCATGATTGGAGGAACTCCCTGGTCAGCCTCAGTAAGAAGCTGAGATCCCTCATAAAATCCTCCAAAGCTAGTTATGAAAACAAAGTCACCACTGATTCAAAAGATGACCACAAAGCATTATATAGCTATGTCAAGAATCTCAATGGCAACACTCAGATCTGCTCTGAGTTACAGCACAATGGCACTAAATATACAGAACCAACTGATATTGTCAACATCCTGGCAGATATATTCAGTGCTAACTTTACTCCCCTCTCACCCCCCTAAAGGGCCCATCTCTATACTGGAAGAATGAAAAGTTCCTGTAATTATGGCTGCACAGGTAAAAACCACACTCTCCAAAGCCAAGAACACAGCATCCATGGAACCTGACAACATCCCAGGCTGCGTTCTACATGAACTACAGATACAAACTGGCACCCCCACCTAAGTACCATGTCCGATCATAGCCTTACCTCAGGCTTTGTGCCCACTGAATGGCGCACAGCAACAATCATCCCACTCCACAAAGGGGAAGCCACCATGGACCCCGGGAACTACTGCCCCATTAGTCTGACAAGCCTGGTTTGCAAGGCTATGGAACGTATCATCATGGAACCTATAAACAATGACATTGGTAATCTCCAAACTCTGGACCCCAACCAGTTCAGGTTTGTAAAAGGCAGATCATGTCTCCTAAACCTGATAGACTTCTTTGAAGTGGTCACCAAAGCCATAGATGAGGGTAAGGTGGTTCACACAGCCTATCTAGATCTCGCCAAGGCTTTCAACACCACCCCTCACTCTTGAATTATAGATAAACTCACTAAACTAGGTAAAAATCCCTATATCACAAGATGGGCTGCCAACTGGCTCACTGACAGAACCCACAGTTTGAAAGTAGCAGGCTCCAAATCCAACTTCAGACCAGTGACAAGCGGAGTACCACAGGGTTCAGTCCTGGGTCCTCTCCTGTTTGGCATCTGCTTCTCTGAAGTACAGGCTAACACAGAAGGTCTTTGGCTAATGAAGTTCACAGATGACTACAAACTAGGAGCCATAATCGAAACTCCTAACGATGTGGACATCGTACAAAAGGGCCTCACTGAGACAGATGCCTGGTGTCAAAGCCATGGCCTCAAGCTCAATGCCAAAAATTGCAGTGTCATCCCTTTTGGTAAAAACTCTGTACCCATGAACTACCACATAGGCGATAGTCTACTTAACACAGAAAGTGTGATAAGAGACCTTGGGACACAGGTGGACAGTAGTCTCTCCTTTGATAATCACATCGCTGCCTAGGTGTATAATGGCCTGCTTTTCCTTTTTGCACTCAAAATAACCTATCCCATTTGGTTATAGATTGGCCTTACCCATCCTATGGTCGACAGTTATATGTTACACTAATGAGAATAATTGTTATCATACCGTAGATAATTTGAGGGGACCCATGCATGGGATAACACATGTAGGAGCTGCCTCTGTCCCTTAGTAGTGCAAAGGGCAATCATGGGGTACCATTTTCTGTTTCCATACAAAGATCTGTTGTGCTTGAAAATGGACATGTCTAATCTTTATTTTGTGTATCTGGGGAGTCTGTTCCACAGTAGTGGTATCATCTGTAAAATATACCTTTCCCTCCGGACCATTCTTTTGATGTTGCAGAATAGGTTTAGATCCCTAGAGCAAGTATTCCTAATGTCATTTGACTTGGTGATGTGCAGTAAATCCATCAGTAATGGGTCAGAGGATGTCTTGTTTGCCAGACACAGGTCACATTTTATCAGTCTGTAAGACACATAATGACAGGGCAATGAGTCGGTCCATAGGACATGTTTAGGCCTTGTATCCTTTTAGTAAGGTATCTCTTAGGGCATTCCAGTTGTTGCATGCGTCAGGACAGATACATGCCAAAGAAGGCATTATATTCGATGATTGGTCAAATAAGGGGTGAGTAAAGGGGTATAATAACATTCCTAGATCTAAACACAACCCCTTTGTTTATAAGCTGCACAATATAAAAGGACTTTCTTACAATAGGCACATGTTGGTCAAAATTTAGGTCACTATGCATATAAGTTCCCAAATCCAGAGCAAGAGAGTCAACTCTCAGGACTGTATTGTCAATGAAGTAGTTCCACTGGGTAGATGATTTCTCAAAGCATACAATAGTGCAAGAAAGCTAAAGGGTACACATCACATACCTCAACCTGGCCAAAGCTTTTCACACAAATCCCCACTCAGGCATAGTAGAAAAGCTAAATAAACTAGGAATAACCCCCTGTGTCACCCACTGGATTGCCAACTTGATCACAAATAGGATATACATACTCAAAAGAGAAGCTACATCCACAGAGAGACCAGTCATCAGTAGTGTCCTCCGGGGTTCTGTGCAGGAATCTCTCCTGTTTGGCATCTACATTTCTGAAGTAAAAGACAACACCAAAGGGCTCTGGCTAGGATTGCAGATGACTGCAAGCTAGGAGAAGTCATTAAATCCCCACATGACTTAACCATCCTGCAGGAAGGTTTATCTCACATAAATAACTGGTGTCAAAATCAAGATCTGAAACTAAATACAAAAAAATGCATTACAGTATACTTTGAGAAATCATTTACCTCAGGGAACTATGACACTGACAATATGTGGCTAAGAGATGACCAAGTTGTTTACGATTTGAGAACTTATGTGGACAATAACATAAGTTTTGATCAACATGTATTTGTTGTTATAAGAAAGTCCTTCTATGTTGTACAGCTTATCAATAAAGAGACTGTGTCCAGCTCTAGGGATGCCATGTCCCCCTTTACTCAGCCCTCATTAGGCCAATCATTGAATACAATTTTCCTTTTGGCATGTATCTGTCCAGACACATGCAACTGGAGTGCCCAGAAAGATACTTTACTAAAAGGACATGAGGCATAAACAGCATGTCCTACATGGCCCAACTTAAAGCAACTGTCACTAAACTCAGTTTCCTACACACTACTAAGAGGTGACCTGTATCTGACACAAAAGGCATCCTCCGATCCATTACTGATGGATTTACTGCACAATAGCAAGTCACATGGCATCAGAAATATTCAGTCTAGGGATCTAAACCTCTTCTTCAGCATCAACAGAATAATTTGGAGGGACAGGTGTATTTCACAGAGGATATCAATGCTATGGAACAGACTCCCCATCAACATAAAACAAAGTTTATTCCACTCCATTTTCAAGTGCAAGTTAGATCTATGGGTGGGAAACAGAAAATGTACCCCAGGACTGCCCTTCTTTATCCCATGTATGGGTCCCCTCAAATTATATATTGTATGATCCCAGTTATTTTCATTAGGAGTAATAGGTTCATAGGTAGGTACTAGGCTATCGGCCCTAGGGCCCATACAAGCCTAGTCAAAAAATGTACCCAAGAAAATTATTTTCCTGTGCCCCTGTCGAGCAGAGCCACAGAAGTGATCCCCGGGGTGAATTTCCCATTTCCCATCCAATCATCAAGATTTTTCTTGAAGAGTGCTAATGAGGAGCTCTGTTTGACATAGATAGGTAGTCTGTTCCAGAGTATGGGAAGTCTCTGGGACAGGAATCTATCCCTCCAGCATGTTCTGTTTATTGTGGTGACAAGGTTTAGGTCCCTAGAGTGTGTAGCTCGGAGGGATTGGGATTTTTTTAACTGGAGCATGTCCAACAGCTCTGGGTTTGACATAGCTTTGTATGTTAGGCAGAGATCGCCCCTGAGTAGGCGATATGCAATGGAGTAAAGCTGTAGTTTTTTGAGACGGTCTGCATAGAGCATCTGTTTGAGGCCAGTAATCCTCTTTGTGAGGTATTTCTGTGGTCTTTCCAGTTGTTGTAGATGTCTTGTGAGGTACATACCAAAAGGGGTGTTGTACCCTATAATGGGTCTAATGAGTGATGAGTAGAGGGGAACAATGACCTCTTTTTTTCTGGATGAGAATCCTTTTGTGATGAGATGAGCCACATAGAAGGATTTCCTGACCACTGTGGCGATGTGATTATCAAAGGAGAGACTACTGTCCACCTGTGTCCCAAGGTCTCTTATCACATTTTCGGCATTAAGTAGACTACCAGCTATGTGGTAGTTCATGGGTACAGAGTTTTTACCAAAGGGGATGACAATACACTTTTTGGCATTGAGCTTCAAGAAATCAATCAGGTTTAGGAGACATGATCTGCCTTTTACAAATCCAAACTGGGTAGGGTCCAGAGTTTGGAGATTACCAATGTCTTTGTTTATGAGTTCCATGATGATACGTTCCATGGCCTTGCAGACCAGGCTCATCAGGCTAATGGGGCAGTAGTTCCCAGGGTCTGTCATGGCTCCCCCTTTGTGGAGTGGGGTAACTGTCACGGTGCGCCATTCAGTGGGTACAAAGCCTGAGGTGAGGCTATGATTGAACATGGTACTTAGGTAGGGTGCCAGTTCATTCTGTAGTTTGTGTAGAAAGCAGCCTGGGATATTGTCAGGTCCCATGGATGCTGTGTTCTTGGCTTTGGAGAGTGTGTTTTTTACCTGTGCAGCCATGATTATAGGAACTTTGCATTCTTCCAGTATAGAGATGGGCCCTCTAGGGGGTGAGAGGGGTGGTAACGTTAGCACTGAACCTATCTGCTAGGATGTTGGCAATATCAGTTGGTTGTGTATATTTAGTGCCATTGTGCTGTAACTCAGGGCAGATCTGAGTGTTCCCATTTAGATTCTTGTCATAGCTATAGAATGCTTTGTGGTTGTCTTTAGAGTCAGTGGCAATTTTGTTTTTGTAACTAGCTTTGGAGGATTTTATGAGGGATCTCAGCTTCTTACTGAGGTTGACCAGGGAGTTCCACCAGTCATGGGATTTTACTCTTTTTTGCAACAGTTTCTTTCTTCTGTTGTAGAGTTTGTTTATGGCAGAGGACCACCAGATTGGCTTCCTTTTTTTGGAGGATAACATCTTGGTTCTATTAGGGATAGCATGATCCAGGCACTCGTGTAAGTGCTTATAAAGTGCATTTGTGTAGGATTTGGCATTCATACCTCTATTGTCCGTCTGCATGGGTGTCATGCAGTTTGCCACTTCTGTCTTAAGAAGTGTGAAGTTGGCTTTGGAGAAGTTTTTTACGATGGTTTCCCTAATTGGGGGTGGGGGTGGAATGTGGATCTAGGCTGATTAGCTTGTGGTCGGATCTGACCAATGAGGAATTGACCTCTGGTGTGGAACACTGCTTTCCCATGTTGGTAATGACCAGGTGTAGGATATTGCTGCCCCTGGTGGGGGTGTGAATAAGTTGATCCAAGGCGTTGGAATTTATGAATTCTAGAAAACGTTGAGCAAAAGAGACCAAGGGAAGGGCAAGATCAATCTATATCCTAATGGGATAGGTTATTTCAAACACAAAAATGAACTGGCTAGGCATAAAATGGCCCACAAGGGCTGTAAGCCTAGTACCTACCTTTGGACCTATGAGCCTATATAATTAGTGGTCTTTTAGAGATAGGAAGTGAGCCAGATTGTGGAATCTCTGCTAAAGCTAGGATATGATTTCTCAAAATGAACTGCAAAATATCAAACATAGGTTCATAGGTGTGTACTAGGCTAATGGCCCTGGAGTCTTTACAAGTCTAGCCCATAGAAGTGCCCTGGCATTATGCCGCCCAATGTTAGTTCTCAGTGCCTCTATCAAGTAGAGCCACTGGAGGGATGCCGGGGGGGAATGTTCTATTTCCCATCCACTCATCAAGACTTCTCTTGAAGAGGGACAGTGAGGTGCTTTGCTTGACATGTATGGGAAGTCTGTTTCATAGCATGGGCAGTCTCTGGGTTAGGAACCTGTCCCTCCAGTATGTTCTGTTGATTGTGGTAATGAGGTTGAGGTCTCTGGAGCGTGTGGTGCAGAGGAATTGGGATTTCTTTAGATGTAGCATTTCTAACATATCTGAGTCAGACATGGCTTTGTAAGTCAAGCAGAAGTCACCTCTTAGTAGACAATATGAGACAGAGAATAGCTGGAGTTTTTTGAGTCTGTCTGTGTAGGACATGAGTTTAAGGCCTAGGATCCTCTTCATGAGGTACATTTTTGGCCTTTCCAGCTGTTGCATGTGTCTAGTGAAGTACATGCCAAATGGGACATTATACTCGATGAATGGCCTAATGAGTGAAGAGTAGAGAGAGATGATGATCTCTTTCTTCCTGAATGCAAAACCCCTGGTAATGACATGCGCCACAGCAAATGACTTTCTGACAACAGTGGCAATGTGATGGTCGAAGGAGAGGTTGCTGTCAACCTTTGTCCCCAGATCTCTTATAACACCTTCAGTGTTCAGTGGCCTACCATTGATGTGGTAATTAGTGGGAACTGAGTTTTTACCAAAGGGGATGCCGATGCATTTTTTTGGCATTAAGCTTAAGGCCATGGTTTTGACACCAGTCATTGGTATTAGTGAGGCCTTTCTGTAGGATGTCTACATCACTTGGGGAGTTAATAATGGCTGCCAGTTTGCAGCTGCCTGTGAACTTGGTCAGCCAGCGTCCCTCCATGTTGGCCTGGACTTCTGAGAAGTAGATGCCAAACAAGAGAGGACCTAAGACCAATCCCTGTGGGACTCCACTCATGACTGGTTGTCAGTCTGACTTGGAGTCCACTACTTTCACACTGTGGGTTCCATCTGTAAGCCAATTTGCAACCCACCTAGTGAAAGAAGGTCTGATGCCTAGTTTGATGAGTTTGCCAATAATTCCGGAGTGGGGAATGGTACCAAAGGCCTTGGTCAGAATGAGGTAGGCTGTATGAACTGCCTTGCCCTCATCCACAGCTCTGGTGACTGACACAAAGAAGTCAACCAGGTTAAGCAGGCATGATCTAACTTTCACAAAACTAAATTGCATGGGATCTACAGTTTGTAGATTCTCTATAGCCTTGTTAATTAGGTCCATGGTGATGCACTACATAGCCTTACATATCAGGCTAATGGTGCGATAATTCCCAGGGTCTGTAGTCGCTCCCCCTTTATGGAGAAGGATGACTGTAGCAGTGTGCCATTCTGTAGGGTGAGGCTGTGATTGAACAGGGCTCACAGATGGGGTGCCAGTTCACTTTGTAGTTCATGTAGAACACATCCAGGGATTTTGTCAGGTTCCATGGAAGCTGTATTCTTGGCCTTGGACAATGCAGCTTTAACCTGTGCTGCAGTAATGCTGGGTGCCTGGCATTCCTCTGATAGTGTGATTGGTCCTTTGGTGGGTAAAGGGATGAACTATGATTCACATAATTGGAGAGCCTATTCCAGAGCATGGTGATCCTTTGTGGCACATGTATGTCTCACCAGCATATTCTATTTATGTCACAAGTAAATTTAAAACTCTGGATCTAGAGTTTCTGGTGCTGTTCATTTTGTAGATGTGTGAAAGTTGCATCAGGGCTGGATTTAAGGATGTTATGTTATGCTATGAAAGATTGCCTCTCAGCAACCTGTAGGAGACTGAGTATAGAGACAGGGCTCTAAGGTGATCCATACAGGACAATGTGTTTATACCCTGGATTCTCCTAGTGATAAACCACTGTGGTGATTTCAAGTGCTGCATATGCCTAGTCAGGTACATGCCAAAGGGGGCACGGTAATCAATGGGTCTGATAAGGGATGAGTAGAGCAGACCTGGATGACTTACCCTTACTTATGAGCTGGGCAACATAGAAGTATCTTCTTTCTATCATGGCTACATGTTGGTCTTAGACCTCTAACTACCGGGTTAACTCTTAGGGGTGTCTTATCAATGGAATAATTTGCCTGTAGGATGTTTTCCCAAACTGCACTATAATGCACTTTTTTGGATTGAGTTTTAATCCATGGCTTTGGCACCAATCATTTGTCTGCATTAGAACCTCTTGCAGGATGTTGGTGTCATGGGAAGAATTTATGATAGCTCCCAATTTGCAGCCATCTGTAAATGTGGTGAGCCAGAGGCCCTTGACATCATTCATGACCTCTGAGAAGTAAATGCCAAACAGGAGTGGGCCTAACATGGAGACTTGTGGAACTCCATTGGTGACTTGCCTCTTGGTGGAGGTGGTGGGTCCTATCTGTGAGCCAGCAGACAAACCAGTGAGATATGCATGGATTTCTGCCTACTTTCAGGAGTTTGTCCACAACACCTGACTGGACCATTGTATCAACTGCCTTAGTCTGATCTAGGTAGGTGGTATGCACTGCTTTCCCTTCTTCTACTTCCTTAGTTACCTTCTCATAGAAGTCTACCAAGTCAAGTAGGCATGACCTATCCTTGACAAAACCAAACTAGGATGGGCCCAGTGTTTGTAGTTTGCCAATGTCTTTGCTGATCATTTTCATGATAATCCATTCCATGGCTTTGTATATTAAACAAGTTAGATTAATTGGTCTTTAGTTTCCTGGGTTGGTTAATGGTCTACACTTGTGAAGAGGGATAAACTTTGCCATCCTCCATTCACTTGGTATGTAGCCTGTTTTGAGGCGATAGTTGATAGGTTGTTTCAGGCTATTAAGGATGCAACCTGGGGTATTGCTGGGCCCCAGTGAGGCTGCCTTTTAGGCCTTAGTGAGTGCTGCTATGACCTGCTGCTTGCTGATAGTTGGAGGGGTTATGCTACAAGGATTTCACAGGGGGTGATGGGGTGGGGACTGATGTTTGGGCTGTATTTGTCAGCCAGTAGATTTGCTATGTCACTCTGCTCAGTGAAGGTGGTACCATTTACTACTAGTTCTGCACACTGTTGCATGTTACCTTTGAGGTTTCAGACATACCTGTAGGAGACCTTGTGGTTGTCTATAAGATGAGAGGCTCTCTTTTTTATACACCTTTATTAAAAATGATCACTTAGGGCATAGGTAAACGTACATTAACAGAAAAGAAAACAAATCATTTTAACATTTTCCAAATAAATACAATATATATCACATATATTTAATTGGCTACTATCATTAGTTCAACATTACAGAAAAAATGCTGGATTCCTGACCTCCCTTAAACTTCACTCCTCCTCCTGATCACTATTATGAGTATCTTGTTCCCACAGTTTCCATTTAGTTCTATGTAATTTGCTTATTCTCTTTTCTAAAGATCCTCTTCCAGTTTTTTTTATCTCATTTATAATGTTCAGTACCATAAAAACAGCTAGTGGAGACTTTGATTTCCATTTTCTAGTAATTGATTTTTTGTCAGCCAGCAAAATTAAACTCAATAAGGCATTAGTAAATCTAGATGAATCAGATCCTGTATCCCATCTGAAAAGAATCATTTCTTTATTTATAGCCATTTGCTAACCCAATATTTTTGATAGATTACGCTCTAGGGAATTGTTAAAATCTGCCAACTCATTACACTTCCAGAATATATGTTCCCAATGATCTCTTTCTTCTCCATCACAATTCCAACAGTTGGTATCCACCTGAAGAAGAATATTTGAAGTCTGCTTGTGGTATAAAAATACCTATGCAAACACTTCCAAGCAAAGATCCTAAACCCTCTGGACTCGGTGCGTACTTGTGCATACATACGTCTTCCCATTGTTTTCTTGTAAATTCCATTTCTAGTCTCTCTTCTCAATCTTTTCTAACCCCATTTGATTAATGGTTACATTATCATGCAATATTTTATATGAATGACTACTTATCCCTATTTTAACAGCTGCTTCTGTTCCAGATTCAGCTAAAAACTCTACCAGAGCAAGTCTCTCACCTAGAAGTCCTCTATCCCTTTCTTTTTACCTATCCTCTGAGATCAAGTCCTGGAATGAATGTAGTTTCTAGTCTGCAATCTAAATGTCTTCTTGGACTCACGCGACTCTATTACCCTTCCTGCTTGAGTTATTTCTTCCCAATAACTTGGTTTCTTTGCTTCTCCAGTAAGTTCCAACTCCCTTTTGCCTATTTTCTGTACCTCTAGTTCAGTTATCTGTATTGGCTAAATCTCCTTGCTCCATTCTTGTATTGGCTTAGTTCTTACAATATTTTCTGCTGCTTTATGAATACAATATTCTGTATGGTTGTTACTGTCTCCTTATAGATCCACATCCAAAATCACCCTTTCTCTCTATTTCTTGAACTTCCCTCTTCCTTCATCATCATCCCTTTCCAATCTGATTTATAATCTTCTGCGTGTGTTATGCACATGAGCCTTAATTATGTAGCTCTAAAATATCCCTTCAAATCAGGTAAACCAAAACCACCTTGTTCTACTGGAAGGATCAACTTATCCCACTTAACTTTTGCCCTCTTTCCTTCCCAGATAAATCCCTTCAATTCTTTATTAATTATTGTCCAGAAATACTTCTCAGGTTGATAAAAGTGTGCCCGATCTGCATACAAGACTAAAGGGACTAAAAACATTTTCACTGTTTCTATCTTACTATCCATACTCTTCCCATATATCCATAGTTGCCATAATAGAAGCCTTTTTAATCCATCCCCCTAATTACTTCATCTTATTACATCCCAATAAATATGAGTTTTGCTGAATCATTTTGTGTGTGGGTATATAATTTATGGCTATAGCCTTTGTCTTATCTTCATTAATTTTATATTTCTAAAAGATCTGAAACTGTATCAAAATGTTCCACAACACTGAGATGTCCTTTTCTGGATTTATCAGGTACAAAATAATATAATCTGTAAATAAAGCCAACTTTTCTTGATTATCATACAAATTATATGCTTGCATTTCTGACTCCGTTATTTTCTTTCCAGTGGATCAATGTATAAATTAAATAACAAAGGGGAAAGAGACCATCTCTGCCCGATTCCTCTGTTCAAACACAGCTCATATGAGAGGACCCTTCCACTTTAATTCTTGCATCTGATCCATCATATATCCTTCTAATTAACCTTATTATTGAATCAGGAAATGCAAATGTTTCCAACACCCTGCTCATAAAATCTCAGCCTACTCTATGAAATGCTTTTTCTGCATCAAGACCCACCAACAAGAGAGGTACTTTCTTACATTCTGCTTCCCTCTGGATCATCACTGTTCTATTAATGTTATTGAATGTTTGTTCCCCTCAACTAAACCACACTGATTTGTAGCTATTAATTTTGGCAACACCTTTGCCATTATTTTAGCTAGTATACACATAAATACTTTATAATCATGGTTTAAAATTGAAATGGGTCTGTGTGAATCTGGATCTGAAGTGTCCTTGCCATCTTTTTGGTAACACGGCCACTATAGCTTCCTTCCAAGATGATGGTGCTTCCCTTCTTTTTAAAATACTGTTAAAATCGTCCAGATCTTTATCACTTTCTTCCCTCCTAATTTCCAAACTTCAAAAGGAATACCTTCTGTTCCTGAAGAATTTTCTGAAGACTGATTATACATCACTGGTTTTATCTCATCACCTGATATCTTAACTGTTAGCTGTTTTTTTAAATACCTTTATTGAATTATCACTTCTAACAGGCAAATTTACATTTATATCAAGTAATCAAACTGTATTAATGAGTTCACATTTACAAACATTATTCTTCACATATATTGCTATGTATCATATAACCTAAGCAACATTACATAAATTATTCAATTGCTGCAATTTTTTAACAAAAAAAAATCTTTAATAAACCATCACTTACAATATAGGCAATCATACATTAATATAAATGAAAACAAATCACACCAACACAATCTTAGTTGCAAGCATTTTATATCACAAACCATCCTGACACAGTCCCAGTTGCAAACATTATACATCACTTATAATCTACCCAAATGTTTTCAGTCAAACATTACATACCACATTTAAGTCCTGCTTTCTTTAAACCGCATTCCTCCCTTGTATGTATTGTTCCCACAATTCTGATTTTTCCTATATAGTTTGCTCCTTCCATTTTCTAAAGATCTCAATTCAAGTTGTTTTATCTCTGTTATTATATTCACTATTTCTAATATAGTTGGTTTAGATTTTGATTTCCGTTTTCTAGCAACTGCTTTTCTGGCAGCCAGCACAATTAGACATAGCAAGGCCATACCATTCTGATTCTGTATCATAGCTCAGAAAAATCATCTCTCATCACACCACCCAGCATCTCCGACTGTGCATCCCACAGAGAATCCTTAATGTCTGCCAACTCACTGCACTCCCAGAAAATATGTTGGCAATTATCTCTTTCTTACCCATCACACCTCCAACATTTGCTGTTTACCTGAGGAATAATTATCTGGAGTCTACTTGATGTACAAAAATGTTAAGCTTCATCAACCATGGCATAATCAAATCTTCCATAAATATTTACATTTGTACTCTTGCTTCATTTCTACATTTCTCTGCTTTATACTCATTTTCATAAAATGTCTGGAATATCTCAAAAACCTCTACAGGATCATCTCTGGTTATTTTTCTGGTTATAGGTTCCCTAAGTTAGGTGATAACCCTTTTAAAATTCTGTTGCCTACTTTGTTGTGCTAAATTTTTTGTGTTCTGGAGTTATCATCAACTGTAATTTTACTAAACTCATGCATATTATCCAGATACTCCTTTATTTTCACTTTAGCACACTGCATTTGCTCATCCTCTTGCTGTGGGAGATTCCCCTTATTCTGGAATACTTTGACCTTTGTCAGTCTCACTAAGTAATTTCTATTACTTCTTAACCATATCTCTTTCTCTTTTATTTCAACTTACTGTTGAACTCCATTTTCATTTTATCACAGGCATTTACTATAATGTCCGAAGGCATTTCTATCGTTCCTTATAACTCTTGAATAATTTCCACTAGAAATTCCTTAAATTCCTCTCTTTTTAACAAGTAGGTGGAAAATTACCAGTGTCTTATTTTTACTTCATTACCCTGCATTTTTATCTTAGTTTTTATTGCTGCATGATCAGAAATGGTGGCTGAACATGTGTTGAAGCTTTCAATTACATGCATAAGTTCCTGTGAAATATAATTTCTATCTGGTCTAATTCAGGTATTCGACCTTAGGGAGTAATATGCAAATTCTGTCCTAGTTCATACTACTGAATTCACATCTTCTATACCAAATATTTTCATAAATATCTTTAGAAATGTATTTATTTTATTTATTTAACATTTGTTACCTGGGAAAGTCTGACTGGGACAGAGCCCATTTTCAGAGGAGGCCCAGTGAGAAACTCACCAGAAATCTACCCTCTTTTGCTATATTGTTCCTATTAGGTCCTCCTGAATCATTTTCAATACTGTAAATCAAATTCCATTCTTCACCTATAAATAATATGCCTTTCTGAAAGCTGACTATTTCTCCCAAAGTCTTCTTAATCTCCATAATATTAGTTTCTGGGGAATATAAATAAATATGTTCCTATTTTATGCTTTTCTTTCCTCTTTATATTATGCTTTATCCAGATATCTTCAGCTTAAATGTTGAGATGTACACATACCTCTTGCTGCCACTGCTCAGTTGCTCTCACTCTTCACTCTCTCTCTCTCATTCATACACACCTTGCTCTCGTGCATGCATGCATGCACTCACACACAGACAGAAACCAACACACATACACTTTTGTCAATTTAATTTAGTATTTACACTTGTTAAAAAGCAAAAAAAATACTGCTTAGCAATTGTAAAATAATGGTGGTCATTATTTTCAGTCCGAGCTCATCATCAGCTTGATGTGCTGCCATGAATAAGCCGGTTCATTTTTCAATGGGCACTGTCTGTAGATTAATTCCCTGCTGGAGAATGTCTGTTGTTCAATCAGGCTACCAATTTACAGGTCGCCCATTCTCTAATATAATTGAATACTGTTTCCTTTTTAACTATACCTGTAAGGCCATTCATTTTCCAGGATAATATGGACAGTATAGCCATCATGATAAAAAGCTGTTCCCACCTATTATACATGGCAGTTTTTGAATATGCATTTACAGCTTTTGTTTTATATGCATATACTGTTTGGAAGGTTTATCTTTAGTTCATTTGCTTCTTCTCATCTCCATTTAGACCTACGATACATTCTCAGGATTAATCACTTGCACTGGCAGACAGCTTTTTCCATGGAAATGCTGCAATGAGTCTTTGTGAATTTCATTCATAAAAGTATGCACAGCTGCCCTCAGCTACAAACATCTCACCTCCACTGAACATTTGCCATGGCATTCATAATTTTGCCTTATTTTTAAAGCCTACATGCTTACAAAAACAACTGTTTACAGCTGAAGCCAAAGGTAACAATATAGACATTCACCCTTATAAAATAAAGAAAATATCCTAATTCTACATATAATATAATCAGTGCACTTTTACACCCCATCCCTGCCCAGCAGACCATGATCACAGCACATAAACATTAAAGTTGTTTTTGACATATATTTCTTATAACAAAATTACTTGTTTACTTCAATATCTTTAATACATACAATAGTCACTGAAAGGACCCACCACAGTTAGAATACCCCTGACCTCATACTACACAAAACTGTTCTACTGTATATAACATGCAGTTTATATCATGCATTGTTTTATACAAAATATGAGCAAAGTTGTTTTACTTACAGTTAGTTTTCCCCCTTTTAGTGTCCTTCTAAACATTGATAATATAAAGTGGGGTATAAGCTTTACAGTCCACCCACAAGTCTAACAAAGTTAACAAAAGTTCATTGTTTTTCAACCATTTTTTCTTGAAAAAAACATATCTCACAAACAGAAGATGCTTTATAGTCGTCCATGTATTCATTAATTTCAGAGTTGCTGGTCTTTTTCCTGTTCATCTCCATCTTCTAACACTTGATTTCTGGTTCAAGTCCAAGGTAATGCTAATTCTTCATGTCAACTCATGTTTTTTCTGTCTCTCAAGTATTTTCCTTTGGAACACTGGAAAATGTTTCACTGGCAAAATCTACCCATGAACCTTACAGTCAGGAACATGAGAAGCAGAGTCCTCTTCTGCTTAATGATTCAGTTTTTTTGGATAAACTTTTTTATTTTCACCTCAGCCTGTTCTGCATCAAAATGAATTTGATCCTCCATGAAATAATACTTTGAAGACAGCTGGATATAGTAGCTTGAATCTCACACCTGCTTTTTGACATTCCCTGTTTGCAGGGATAAATTTGCTTCTTTGGTGCCTGAAGTACAGCGAATAATCATTTTCTACAAATACTCTGCTGTTTCCAGTTTTAAAATGTTGAACTTCTGCCATTACTTTGTCAGGATCAATGCTTTCTGGTGTATGATTGGATCTTTACTAATATAGGTTTGACTGCTTTCTCATGGGCAGTTTTGTGGCATACACTCGATGTACCCTTTCAATTAATAAATTCTGATGTAGAACACCAGTCCAGTTGCTTATTTGTGCTTTCATAAAATTAATGCTATCTGTTCCTTCCACTTTCTCTACTACAGCAGAAAATCTCAGATTTTCTCTACACTCTCCCTCTTCTAACACTACCATTTTTTTCTAACAGTGATTCTTGAAAAAACTCATATTCTGCCAGCCTTTTCTTCATGTCATCCTATGATTTTTGCAGTTTTATTAGTGCATCTCAATGGGAAGTTAAACCTTCTTCTATTTCTTCCAGACATTGTTGCATTAAGTATATTCCTTCAATGTTTCATTTAATCATCTCTGAGTACATTTGATTTATTTTTCCACTAAATTACTGGAAGCTATCTCTTGAACCAATGCTGAAGCTTTAAGTGCTTTTTGCTAAATATTTGCAGAATCCTTCACAGACAGTGTTTTCTCTCCACCTTTTCTGGTTGATTTTCTTTCAGGTTTTGCAAATTTCTTCTTTGCTGGCATGCAGGTATTTACTAGCCAGAAACTGAATTACCACTTCTCTCAGTTTCTGTTTTCACACTCAGAGATATGAAGTTTTGCTGTTGATCAGCATGCAGCCATCTAAAATCCTTACTGAGAGGCTATCTTGACCTCATAATTGCCCTTGTTGGATTTAATTAATCCCCTTAGTTCCCTGTTTAGTTTAATCAGAGATCTCATGTCATTATGAGAGTTTTTCATTCCAGTTTTGGACATGACATTTCCTTTTGTTATATACCCTGTTAAGATTAAGAGTCTACCAGTGTGATTTGTTTCGGGTTTAGTTCTGATAGGTACAACAGTCTTTGTACAGCTATTTATATGTTTTTACAGTGTTTCTGTAAGCAATTCTGCATACGCTGCTTTGAACTTGGGGTTAAATGGGGCACTGAAGTTTGACAAACTGTCATTAATAGGATGTATTTTGCTACAGAATACTCCCTTTACTAGAAAAGCTTATCCAGACTCTGCCACAGCTTGTTGTGAGGGAATGGTTAGTTTGCTTTTGCTTTCTTGTTTTTTGTATTACTTTATTGCCTTTTTTTCTATTTTGTATACTGTGACTGGTTTTCTTTACATTGTGTTTTACTTGTATTCTGCTTTTAACTGCATATTAAAACTTGAAAAGAGACCACAGCTCTGTCTCTTGTGAGTCAGACAGATTTTTTTTTCTAGTCTGCCACCCTGTTACTGTTGTGTTCTTAAATACCACTGTCTTTCTAGTTGCTTGCCCCTTATGTTAATTTGACCATATATCTCCTTCCCTCTCTCCTTTAACTGGATGGTGTGAGGTAGCACAAAATTATCATTTTGTGAAATCACTCCCCTTTAACAATTTAAATTTTTTGGTCATCCCACTGCATTCCATAGTACCAGAATACAGAAGTGTCCACACCCTTTCAATCTATCTTGCTCTTTTAAAAATAGTGCCTCTCCACTTAGACAGCTTAAACTTAAGTTATCCACTTTCATATCTAAATGCTTAGTGCATACTGCAGTGTTTAGGATAAAACATTTTTTTTCATCTTACCTTTAAACATCTATTGCAAGACCCCAGTTATTGGAGTGCCCACATTCTGCCTCTCAGTAGTCATCTTGGGATTAGTGCTTCTGTTTTCTCCTGGTGAGAGAAGGAGTACAGGGGCATTATTTGCTGGAGACTGCTGATCACCAGAAAGCCTAATAACTGCTTTTTGGGTGACAACTTATAATACGTGCTTATATTCTGGTCCTGGTGAGAGAAGGAGCAGCGTGCAATGATTCCTCACTGTTTCTGGTTGGAGAGTGAGTGTTTGTGCTGAATGTTCCTGATTTGGTCTGGTTGCTACCCAAGGCATCTACCAGAAAAAGGCTACAAGCCTACAGACCCTTGCATCATCTGGGACAAGACCATGGATCATCATGCAGGCTGTGGCCTGCTTCATTTCTTGGGGTTGGTGCTAACATTTTGCTTCTGGTGAGAAAAGAAGCAAAGGAACATTGTATCCCAACAGAGTGAAGCTGTGCTGAGACCAGCATTAGTAGTAGCCAGGCAGTAGTCATTCATGTGACTCCCCTCTTTTCGTCATTCTTGATAAGCTAATTATTTGTTTTCATAAGTACTGCTTGATTTATTTTGAACATCAGAATATCTGCCTAAATACTTCATCCTTAAATTTTCAGGACCTGCGTATTAGTTTCCCTTCAGGCGTTTGGCATTGCTCTGTACAAACTCAGACACCCTGAATGACATTTTTCCTGTAAAAGCACAACTTAAATGTCTCCAATACCTAGTTGCACACAGGACAACTAGTTTACAGTGACAAGCACTCTCCACATAGTTGCCAACCGAATACTCCTGACAGTGATTTATATTCTCATGCCAACTGTCTAATCAATAAAAAGGGTCTGTTGCCATGGATATGAACTTTTCTACTGCCTCTGTTACCAGCTTGGTGGATATGGGCATCCTGAGGCAGTATAGAAATTGCCTCATGTTTACTGACAACCAGTTAATTCTCAAACAAACTGATATGGTATGTGAGAGATGTATTTACACAATGTCACTGGAGGCAAAGCTCTCACATAAAAGTACTCCTAATGTCAATAAGGTTGTCAGTAGTACACATGCTGCACCCATCACGCACAATTCAAAGCAGACATCCAGATCCAGATATACTGAGGAACTTGTGTGTAACCTTCCTAAACCACAAAGACCTCCTAGATGATGTACACATAACAAATATCCTCAGCAGCCCCAAGTGTACTCTTTCAAAACAACACCCACATCAACACATAGAGCTTCATCTCATGGATCCTCTTCCTCTAAGCCCATAAGGTAAGCCACCACTCAATCCAACATTCTAGTTATTGGAGACTTCATCAGGATGTGCACTGATGTCCCTCTCACCAGGGTGAGTAAGGAGAATGTTATGGTCAGTTGTTTATCAGGGGCTAAGATCCACCACATTACATACGCACTCAGGTCACTGGACCACAATTACCAATATGACTCAGTCATAGTCCATGTGGGAGTAAATGACATGAGACATACCTCCTTAGACTATATGAAGAGAGACATCATGGAGCTCTTGGAATATGTGTTTCAGGCTGGTATGAGTCTATTGAGTAGCATTTTACCTTTTCCAAGGATGATGCCACAATACAAACAAAAGATGATTGACTTTAATAATTGGCTTAGTTTCTGGTTTCATTCTAAGGGGGCATTTGAATATTGTCTAAAACATTGTCTTCCCCCATAGTCCTTGTTTAGGCAATGCCAAACTGAAAGTACTTCTGAAATAGTAAATCAAAACCAAGAAAATCTAAAGGTATTACTGCTCAATGCTAGGAGTCTAAACAAAAAACTCCACTCCCTAGAAGCTCTCTTTACCCTAGAGAAGGCTGATGTCTGTGTGGTCACTGAGACATAATTTAAAACCGCTGAAAGCACACCAACAGTACAAGGTTATAATGCCTTACACACATTTAAGCCAGCTACTTCACAGGCAGGTACTAAAGGTGGAGGTGCCTCTATTTACATTAAAAATAAATACACTTCAAGGCTGATCAAAGAAGACAATACGCTTGAGCTGCTCCATGTTCAAATACCATAGGTAAAATTTAATACTATTTCCTTGCAAGCTAGACCCAGAAAACCCATACTATGCATTTAAACTTATTAGAAACACTAACCTTCCAACCCAATACCATATTCCTGGGTGACTTTAATTACCCCACTATTAACTGGGAATCCTATATGACACCAAATGTACATGCATAGAGATTCCTGGATTTTGTAAACACAAACTAACTGGACCAGATAGTCAATAAACAAACCAGAGGTGGAACCATACTGGATCTGGTCCTCACTAATATGAGAGAGTACTGCACACCCCCTATTGTAATGCCTTCCTTGGTAAGGTCAGACAACAAAATGGTCTCCTTTGAAGTAAAAATAAAACCTGAGCCCCCAGCTGAACCTGAAATATTCAGAAACTATTCTAAGGTTAACCTCCTACTATTAAATGAGAACCAGGGAACATTTCAAGACCCCAATAAACCCTGAGAACACTGCTGCCTATGCAGAACTGTTCATAGAAATCCTGCACAAGGATGTTAATAACTACACAAAAGCAGCTGTACCCACCAGGGAGAAGTACAGAACAAACTCAAAAAACAAGCCACCCTGGTGGAATCACAAAATCGATAGGCTGTATAATAGGAGGAAGAAAATCATGGCAACAATTAGGAGGTGCAGTACCCAGCAGGATAAAAGCACTCTCATCATACTAAACAACTCAGAGGGAAAATAAAGTCTACCAAAGCCAAATGTGTGGTAAGTTTGGCCTCCCAGGCCAAGGACAACCACAAAGCATTCTTTAGCTATGTCCTAAACCTCAAAGGCAATACACAATTGTGTGCAGAGCTCACCTATACTGAGCCAGAAGAGATAGCAAACCTCCTGGCTGATAAATTCACCTCCAGCTTTACCCCACTCTCCCTCTCAACCTTCCCTCAGGAAATATCATCAAATACAACTCCCCCTACTATCACTAGGGAACAGGTCTTACTGCTCTAACACCAAGAACACTGCATCAATGGGCCCAGACAATATCCCAGGATGCCTTCTAAATAGCATGAAGCATGACTTATCAGGGCCTCTGGAATTACTATTTAACTGCAGCCTCCAAACAGGCTTCATACCTTATGAATGGAGAAAGATAACAGTCATCCCTCTGCACAAAGGTGGGTCATCTACAGATCCTGTAAACTACAGACCCATAAGTCTCACTAGTTTTAAATGTAAAGCCATGGAAAGAATTATCATGGAGATGATCAACAGAGATATAGTAAACCTCAAGACACTGGACACAACCCAGTTTGGTTTCGTCAAGGGTAGATTATGCCTACTCACCCTAGTGGATTTCTTTGAGAAGGTCACCAAAGCAATGGATGTGTGCAGAATCGTTCACACTGTCTACCTTGACCAGGCCAAGACATTTGAAACAATATCCCACTCAGGCATTGTTGACAAACTCAGGGGGTTAGGTACAAACCCTTATATCACCCAGTGGATAACCAACTGTCTCACAGACGGAACCCAGGAAGTTACAACTGGGGAGTCCACCTCTACAACGAGGCCAGTCACAAGTGGAGTCCTTCAGGGATCAGTCCTTGGACTGCTCCTTTTTTAGAATTTACTCCTCAGAAGTCAAGGCTAATGTCAGTGGTCTCTGGCTGACTAAATTTGCAGATAATTGTAAATTAGGAGCTGTCACTGAATCTCACACTGACACAAATGTTCTCCAGGAGCGGCTGACACAGAAACAACTGGTGTCAGAGCCATGGACTAAAACTAAATGCATAATAGTATCCTTTTGGAAGTCATCCATTCTCTGGTAACTATCATATTGACAAAACACCCCTTAGCGATCACCCAGTAGTCAGGGACTTAGGCACACACATAGATAGTAATCTAGGCTTTGGCCATCATGTGCCTACAGTGGTGAAGAAATCATTCTATGTAGCGCAACTTATAAACAAAGGCATGGCATCTAAATCCAAGGAAGTCATTGTTTCACTGTATTCTGCATTCATCAGACCTATCACTGAGTACAATGCCCCCTTTGGTATATACCTAACCAGGCATATCCAACAACTGGAATGTCCACAGAGGTTCCTTACTAAAAGCATACAGGGTGCAAGTAAAATGTCCTGTGCAGACTGCTTCAAGGCTTTATCCCTGTTTTCTGTCTCCTACAGGCTATTGAGAGGAGATCTATGCCTGGCATACACGGCATTGTCAGACCCCACTCTGATGGACCTCTTGCAGATCCACAAAAAAAACAGCATTAGAATTACCCATTCTAAAGACTTAAATCTTGCTTGTGATATGAACACAATCTGCTGGAGAGAGAGGTATGTATGCCAGAGACTACCCCATCTATGGAACAGGCTCCCCATCCATGTGAAGCAGAGTTTCTTCCTAATCCAATTCAAGTGCAACTTAGACAAGTGGACAGGAAACTGGAAATTCATCCCTGGTTTGGCACCTAATATCTCTAATGGGCTCAGGTAACCTGTAAATGGTTCATCTCCCAGGCCCAGGCCTACACTTATCAAAGGTATCAGAACTTGTCAGGGATTTGGGATGCATGGCTAGGCTTAAAAAGGTCCTTGTGGTCGTTAGCCTAGTAAACACCTATGAACGTATCAACCTATGAACTGTAACAGGTTTTGCTGGATATTCTAAGTTTATTTTTATTTCAAAGGAGACAGCTTTGTGATCTGACCTCAAAAGTGAGGATGTAACATGGGGGGGGGGGGGGCACCTTCTCATACTGGTGAGGACTAGGTCCAGTATGTTTGAACCTTTAGTTGGAGTGCACATTAACTGATCAAAGGCATTTGTGTTAATAAAGTCCAGGAAACATTGTGCCTAAAAGTTGGAGGTAGTTTATATTTCCCAGTCTATAAAAGGACAATTAAAGTCTCTCACAAATGGAGTGTTTGGTTTGATGGAGAGTACCTCCAGTAGGTTTAGATTAGAGTTGTGGGATTCATGTGACATAGATGTTGACCTACATCTTGCTACGATAAGGCAAGGGTCTCTTCTACAGTGATCTGCACAAAGATAAACTCCAGAGTATAGGAATGCAAGCAAATGAATAACACGACACATTTGCGAAGCACAGAAGTAAAACTTGAAGCCAGCTGCAATGTACCAAAGCTTTATTCCAAACTTAAGCACTTTCATTCTAAATAAAATCATTCATTAAAACACTATTTAAATAACCCGTCAAAGGTCACATGATATAAAAGTCACATAATAAAAAAGAACAAATAAAACCACACACTGTCAAAGTGCTTCAATTTTAAAATTGAATTAATTGAAACAGTCTCATTTAAACCAGGGTAGCTTGTGGCATTTAACTCAATTTGCCACCTCAGTTCACAGGCATCTAAATGTCCATCCATTATCCTACCCTGAATGTCCTTTTTGGACAACATAATTAACCTTGCAAAGTGCTGTTTTCAGAAATAACAGTTTTTCCCTTGCATTTTCTCATGTATCCCAATGGTTCTAAGCTTTTTCCTTCTGGCTAGCTCCTATTCAGCTGCATACTTCTCACAAAGAATTTTGAACTTTCATTTAAGACGTTGTTTTTCTTGCTCAGGCATATCAGTAACATCTGAATGCTGCATTTCTTGACACTGTTATGGCCATAATCTGATCAATCCTGAAATTTGCTACTAATATATAGCAAATTCCTTGAAACCCATAAAACAGGAGCATGGGACTGCACTACTGCCTTATCTGGTGTAAATTTTGCTTGGGTCATCATGTGGTCTATTACTTGTCTTGTTTCCCAATGATTTCACTTCTTTGTTTTTCAGGTCTCGTGTCTTTCTTGAGTATGTCATTCACAGAACAGAAATTCAACTTCTACCAATTTAAGTTGCAAGGTACTTTGTGCTACATGCATCACTGAGGAGGAAACATGTCCTGGAAAGTTCTTAAAACTTAGTGTGTCATAATGAATGTCAAAACAAGTGGGATCTTTTCACTTGTTGCTCATGTTTTGCCTACAAATCAATGCGGTTTATTTTCATTACAGTTGTTCTTTTCCCAGTTTAATGAATTATGTACTTGGGTTAATTTTCTTGAAAGAGTGAATCACAATGAGAGACGATGGCTTTCTTTAAGGAAATCACTTGGGAGGGTATTTATAATTAGTCCACAGTGGTCAAATGAAAGGGACAATGGTAAGAATTTAAGTACAATAGTATATTCCTCTTCTCCCAACTTCAGATCCTCCAGCATCGAGGGCCACCAATCAATGCAAAGTTTCTGGGGTGACTTACTTTCTTTTTTTTTTTTTTTTTTATTAAAAAAATTAATGAAAAAAGGTTAAATATAACAACCAAATAACTATTTATAGTAGTCCATAACATGATTTTCCTCTAGGACAATTAAACCATTAATACTTTTCAAGTAAATCACTTAATTTATACCAAGATTTATGTAGATGTTGACATTAGAAGTTTTGTTTTATTGGTTGATTTTCAGTGCTTCATCTTTATGGAGCCCACAACTGGTATTACTCAAGCAATCTTAATCCTAATTTGCTGCATATGAATTGTTTCTTTTTATGAATGAGAAGGGCTTACAGAGTGCATTACTATTTTTCAAAAAAGTGCTCGACTGGCATTTTTACTAAGGAAAACGTGGCCATAGCATTGAAGGTGTTCCGAAAAACAAGAGTAAGGCACTGGCAAAGTGCAAACTGCAGCTACTTATAGACCCTGGCAAGGACTGTATTACACTGAGTGAACAAAACAAACTTCAGAGTTGACACTACATTGAAGCATATCCTTACCAAGGTTTTTAAAACTTTAAGAAGTAACACTTGTGTGTTTTGTGGCACAAAAACTCTGAAACAAGCATAAAATATATAGAAATCAAGTATATAAGTGAAGCTCCTATTTCTTTGTCTGTCAAAATGGAAATGACAGCAGCGGCAACTCATACGCAGACCACAAAGAATAAAAAGAAGTTTTAAACTAGGTTGTAATGTTTACGGAAGTAAATAAACTGCCACACTGAATGGAAGAGCTAGAATTTGTAAAACTGAATTGATACAAGTAATTCAGGAGAGCAAGATACTACAAAAATAGTTTGTATAATTAACTCATATTCAAGTGCTAAGTGTAAGAGTCTAGCATGCTAGTAAGTCATCAGTTTTCATCAATACAAAGGGCAGGCAGAGGAACTGGAATGTTGCAAATGTTGATGTCCATGTGCAGAGAGCTTTGGTTACAGATAAGTTAAGCTGGGTGAAATGCTTCATTAGTATTACAAATGCTTTTACTTCCACTTTCTTCTTTTGTACTGCTGGTTCTTTACTTACTTAGTTATCCCTTTAATCATTAAAATATTTATCAAATGAATTAATTATCTTATTGTTTAGACAATCAGCATTAATTCAGATATATCAATAATCAATTAACTAGCTCTAAGCTGCAATGGGTTATTACAGATCTTGGTGTGTAAAGGTCGTAAAGACAAAAGCACTGAATCTGTTGTGTTTTTGTATAAATCTAATTCTGAAACTGTGTTTCAAAAACACCCATATTTCAAATGTATAAATGCCATGTCAAATTTTGAAATAGCAGACCTGTTAATGGGATCTAGACCTACAGAATGACTGTATTATCAAAACTGTAAGAAATGATGGTAATTTTCAATCAGTTCCTTGGTACAAAATGAGATAAATAACTGAGAACAAATTGGTCTCCTACAGGTTACTGAGAGGCAATCTATGCCTAGCATACAAGTTATTGTTGGATCCAGCTCTGAAGGACCTTTTGCACATCTACAAAATGAACAACATCAGACCCACTAGATCCAAGCATTACAATGTTGCTTGCAACATAAATAGGACATGTGCTGAGACAGATGTGTGTCTCAGAGGATCCCCATGCTCGGTAACAGGCTCCAGCAGTCTATCCTTAATCCTATTTAAGAATAACCTTGCCCAGTGGATGAGAAATTGGAAATTCTCCCTGGGTCTGGCCCATGCCTCACATAGACAAAACAGACAATAACTATGCCCAAACTAACATATTTCCAAACAAAACCTTTAGAAACTTTTTAACTAACATACTCCCTTCTAACACATGGCTTTGCTACATAGAGACACAACTGGGTTTTATTATGTGGCTAGGCTTATACAGTTCTGATGGTCATTAGCCTAGTATACACCTGTGAATCTATGAAGAACCCAAGTTCAATTAGCAGGTCAGGTGTTGACGTAGCCAGCTAAGGAAGATGGAGCCAAACAATTTATATTACATGGAATTATGCATGTGTCCACCAGAACTACAAGCCAGAGACTTAGAGAGTATGAATCTTTGAATACTACCACTGACTCTATCTGGTGCTTGACTGCTGACCCTGAAGGAAAAAAAAAGAGCAAATGCGCTCCTCCTTCAGGAGAGAAAATGGGTTAAATGGTCTAAAGGGTAAGAGGCTTAATGATTACTCTAGATACAAGTAACAAAAACAGGAAAGATAATGATTTTATATAGTATTTTTTCAGTAAATATTTGTATTTGTTCTTGTTAAAACCTAGTTATTGCCTAGGGTCAGTTAAAATAGTTAGCAAATAATTCCTTTGAAAACAGTGAATAACATCAGTTAATTAGTGGGAAGAGCTGAGAAACAGCATTGCTCTTTTATTTCTATTTAACTGAAGTGTTTGGCCTGCTTCCTCTGAATATTGCTGATCTCTGACTAAATTTTATTTTGAATTGGAGCTCTTCATTTAAGATTTGATCACTTCTATTTTGTATCTTATTCTAGTATTACATTTGTTTTGTTTTAAGTTTTCTGTTCTGTAGGAGTTTTAAGAGTTCTGGGTTAGGGTCGGTTAAAAAAAGTTACCAAAGAACTGTTTTGCCAACTGTGAATAACATCAGTTAATTAGTGGGGGGAGCTGAGAAACAGCATTGTTCATTTATGTAGCAATATCTGGTGGCTTTTGAGTTGTCAGCCCCTAATATAAATCTCATTTTGGACCTTCTTCCCAGTCCCATCTCATCAGCTCATTCTACTGAAGAGAGAGAGATAATTTGGGAAGGCACACCCCCTTAGTTTCTCAACCTTGAATTACCTTGTTTCCTTCTTTCCCACTTAACAAAAAATGCACTTTATTCATCTGATTTTACTGTATTTGTGTTTCTTCCTACTTTATTTTGCTTTTGCTGCTTGTTTTTAAAAGTATTCAATTACATTTATTCTGCTGCATTTATTGCTGCTTGTTAGTAGCTTGATTAAATTGCAACTGTTACTCTAAGCCTTTTTGTTTAAGTACTTGGACTTCAGGCCAGTTGTTTTACATTAGTAAGGTTTGCAGTCTACGCTCTTGTAGCAGGAAAAGTAGCTTACATCCTGGGAACTAACTTTGGGTGGCATGATGCCAGGGAATCCTTTTAGGCTAGGCTTATATATGCTCCAGGGCCGTTAGCCTAGTATACACCTACGAACCTAAGTTGGGAATTGTTGGTTGAAGGCTTAGTGTGTCTGTTGTTCTAAAAGTGTCTTAGTTCTTTTTTAAGCACCTGGGCTTCAGGCCAGTTATTTTACATTAAGAAGGTTTGCGGTCTATATTCTTGTGGGTAGAGAGCGGAAATTCTGCCCTTAAGACCTGGGAATTGCTGGTTGAAGGCTTATTGTGCCTGTTTCTTTGAACTGTTTCTTTCTGAAATTGGTGGACCTAGTTTGCTGTAGCATAGACTAGATATAGACCTGCTAAATCTAGCTCTGTTTGTATTACTTGATCAATAAACAAGGCCATCTTTTGTTGGAGAGAGTTCCACTGCACCCTAGCAGCAGGAGTGTGCAGTTAGAACTCTGAAATTGGTGCACCTTGCTGTAGCATAGATTAGATTCAGACCTGCTGAACCTAGCTCTGTTTGTAGGTTCCTGGAACAGGCTCAGTTTTGAGCTTTTTTAATTGGTTAATTGGTTAATTTGTTGAAATCAGTTTGTTCTTGTTTGCTCCTTTATATTTAAGTGTGTATCTGTTATCCTGTGTTAAATCTACCTAAGCAGAGTCTAAATATCTTTAGCATAGTCTGGTTATAGGTTTTGCTGTATCCAGATCTGTTTGTGTGACTCTTGTGTTTCCTGCTATGCTATCTTGTATCGGCTGGAGCCTCCCTGCACTTAGTGGGAGTAAGTGAACTGTTTGGAACTGGTCTGGCATAGGGTGTTTAGCTAAGAGCTCAGGTACTAGGGTTGATTGGTCAATTCCAGTGTTTCTATTTTACAGTGTTTTAACCTTTTTTGAGGAATCTCACTGCATTTTTCCCCTACTAGCACTCCTGTGTAAGTGAGGCTCTCCCTTGCAGCTACTGTATTGGTTTTATCCATCCCTATTCACATTTGTATGTACTATCCTCAGATAGTACCCACTCTACTATCCCTGACCTCTCTTCCACAGATTCTGACAACCATGGACGGACATTTTCCTATCATTTCTCCTGCTAGTCTGGTTGATATGGGCATCCTGAGACAGTGTAGCAACTGCATCATGTACACGGACAACCCTCTACTACTACCACCTAGGTACACAATATATGAGAGATGCAGTTACATTAAGAACCTAGAATCCTTGCTGTCTCAGTCACAAGCCAGCACATCTGGCAATGAGAAGGTTGTCTGTGCAAACACTACAACCAGACATCTAACACCAGCCACGTCTGTTCAACACACTCCTACATATGTGGAGGCTGTCAACAAAAACATACCTAAACAAAAGTGACCACAGATGCAAAAACACACATGCACATCACAACCCACAGCACCAAGTACCACATATAGTACACACGTCTGTGTCTCACAGCCTCTAATGCCAGCCACAGACATAAGAAACTGGTCACAGAAGACTCTATCTTAAGATACATAGATGTACCCCTCACCAGGCTAGACAAGGAGAAAGTCATGGTAAGTTGGTTGTCAGGTGCTACAATCTGTCATATCATGCACGCACTAAAGTCTCTTAACAGTAAGTATTATTATGACTCTGTCATAGTCCATGTTGGTGTGAATGACTTGAGACATACCTCTCTGGACTATATGAAGAGAGACATGATTGAGCTTGATGAATGTGTGTCCCAGGCAGGTATGTCCCTATCCTTCAGCCGCATCCTACCATCATCCAGAATGATGCCTCAATACAAACAGAAAATTATTGACTTTAACAATTGGCTTAGTTTCTGGTGTCATTCCAAGGGGATCCAATACCTGACAGCCTGACAGACCATGATGGTTTGACAGAGATGGCCTTCATCTGTCTCCCCTGGGCTTCAGATTTCTGGCAAAGGCTCTTGCCTCCCCCATAGTGCCTTCTTTAGGCAAAGTCATGAGCACAAAATTACCAATGTGACAAAATTCTTCTAAACAAAATTTAAAGGTCATGCTGCTAAACGCTTGGAGTCTTTGCATGAAACTGCACTCACTGCAAGCATTCCTCACCCTGGAAGATGCTGACATTTGTGCAGTCACTGAAACCTGATTCAAAACTGTGGACAGCACCCCAGCCTTAACAGGTTACTCATCCTACCATACTTTCATTCCCCAAACAGAGGGCTACAAAAGCCAGAGGAGGTGGAATTTCAATATTAATCAAAGACATACACACCTCTAGGCTGGTCAAACAGTATGACACACAGGAGACACTCCAAGTACAGTTAACAGTTGACAAAACACTTATTCAAATCATAGGTAGCTACAGACCCCAAACCATGACTCAGGACACCCACGCCAACTATCTGGACCTACTTGAATCCATCAAGATTCAACCCTTTACCCTGATCCTGGATGAGTTTAACTACCCAACCACAGAGTGGAAGACCTATACCAGCCCAAACATGAATGCCCAGAGATGACAATCTCAATGCATTGGATCAGCTGGTCGACATCCACATTAGAGGTGAAAATATCCTGGACCTGGTATTTACCAACATGAGTACCCACTGTAGTACCCCTACAGTGTCATACTCCTTGGTAAGACCTGACCATAAGGCAATCACTTTTGAAGTCTCCATCTCCCCTGCCCCCCCCCAATCAGGGTTAAACAAAAAACCTTTCCACAGCTGACTACAATCTTTTGAGAGCAGGTGTAAGCAGCTTCACAGCCACTGTCCCTTCAACTGGAACTAGCACTAATGTCCAAGCTACACCAAAAACCTATATGAGCACCTACACAGCTGTATGTAATAGACATACGTGACAGGACCAAATCATCTTCCTCAAGGAAGAGTAAATCTGTCTGATGGACAGCAGCAATAAACAAACTCTATAATAAAAGGAAAACAATTGCTGTTCAGCACCAAGAAGGAGCAGGTGCCAAGTTGGAAGCAATCTATCCTTTGTCTGAAAAAGCAAATAAGGTCACTGGTGAAATCCTATAAGGTTAACTTCGAGTCCAAATTGGTCACATCCACTAAGGACAATCTCAAGGTGTTCTTCACATACATCCACAATCTCAAAGATAACAACCAAATCTGCTCTGAACTGGTGGTCAAGAACACCATGCCATAGATACAGCCAATCTACTGGCAGACAGGTTCAGAGAAAACTTCACCCTCCTGCCCCCCCCATCAGTAAGCTAGGACATCTGCAGCACCTTACCCTCCTCACCTCATCACCAGGTAGCAGGTCTTTAATGCCCTCTCAAAGGCAAAAAATACAGTCTCCTTGGGACCGGATAGCATCCCTAGCTGTTGCCCACATGAACTCAGGCATGAGCTCTCAGCTCCATTAGGCAACCTATTCAACCAAAGCCTGAGCACTGGCTTCATTCCCACCAAATGTAGGACAGCTACTGTCATCTCTCTACAAAAAAATGGAGCACCCACTGACCCAGGCAATCATAGGCCTATCAGCCTAACTAGCTTTATCTGCAAGGCCATGGAATGCATTATCAAGGACACTGGCAACATCCTAATGCATGACCCCACACAGTTTGGTTTTGTCAAAGGGAGATCATGCTTGTTAAACATAGTTGACTTCTTTGAAACTGTCACCAAAGCCATGGATGAGGGGAAGACAGAGCACACCACTTACCTTGACCTAGCCAAAGCCTTTGACACTAGTCCTCACTTGGGCATTATAGATAAACTGTCCCAGCTAGACATCAACCCGTATGTTACCAGGTGTGTAGCTAACTGGCTCACTGATAGAACCCACTCAGTCAAAATAGGGGAAGCCACTTCAAGTTGTAGACCCATAATGAGCAGTGTACCCTGAGGATTAATCTTGGGGCTTCTACTGTTTGTGATATACTTTTATGAGGTGCAAGCCAAAACCAGTGGTCTATGGCTGACCAGGTTTGCAGATGCCTACAAGCTGAGTGCTGTTTTAAATTCCCCTAGTGATGTGAACATCCTCCAACAGGGTCTTACACAAATTAATGATTGGTGCCAGAAGCATGGCCTCAAACTGAATGCCAAGAAATGCATCATTTTGCCCTTTGGGAAAAATGGTGTCCCCACTAATTATCATATTAATAACAACCTACTAAGCAAAATGGCATCCCCACTAATTATCACAGTAATAACAACGTACTGACCTGACTTTTGACCATCACTTTGCCTCCATTGTACAAAAGGTTTTCTACATGGCCCACCTCATAAGTAAGGGTACTTCATCCATGAAGGAGGAGGTCATAACATCCCTATACTCTTCCCTTAACAGACCCATTATTGAGTACAATGCCCCCTTTGGCATGTACCTTGCCAAGCACATGCAGCAGCTGGAGAGACCACAGAGGTTCCTGACCAGGAAAATCCCAGCTCTCAAACACCTATCTTATACGGATAGGCTAAAAGCCCTGTCCCTCTACTCAGTTGCATACAGACTGCTCAGACGTGACCTGTGTCTGGCATACAAGGCCATTTCAGACCCAGCCTTGATGGAGTTGATGCATATCCTTAAGACAAACTCCACTCATGGAACCCACATCCAAGGCCTCAACCTGGTCTGTGACGTTAATAGAACTTGTTGGTGGGATAGATTTGTGTTCAACAGACTCCTCAGTCTGTGGGATAGACTCTCTCTCTCCATGTCAAGCAGAGTACCTCACTAGCCATCTTTAAAAGAATCCTGGACAACTGGATGGGAAACAGAAAATACACCCCAGGGATCCCACCTGTGTCCCTGCTGGACACAGGAAATAGGTGCTGACTCTGTGGGAATATGAGCGAAATTCTTGGCTAGGCTTATAAGAGCCTCTGGGCCAAAAGCCTAGTATCATCCTATGAACCTATGAATATGACCAAAGTGATACACTTCCATAATCTTACATGACAGTCCCAAAGTAGCAGTTGAAAAGCTGTTTGAGCGGTAGTCAGCTTTCTAACCCCATGCTCTAGAGATCACAGCCTCATTACCACAATCAAAAGAACATGCTGGAGGGACAGATTCATCTCCCAAAGACTGCCCATACTCTGGAATAAGCTTCCCATTCACATCAAGCAGAGCACCTCACTGGCCCTCTTCAAGAGAAAGACTATCCTACTGGACAGAGGAAGTGTGAACTAACATCGGGTGGCAAGGTTCTAGAGGAATTTTTTGGGCTAGGTTTGTAAAGGCTGCAGGGCCATTAGCCTAGTGCAGACCTAGGGACCTGCAGGACAGAAGCTTTTAAATCTATTGATATCTTGCTCCTTATGTCGAGTATAATGTTAGTGATTTTTTTCTCTTCCCTACCACTGTCTGTTCATTATACTGGGTAGGTACCTACCAACACCAGGTCTACCAGCTGCTTACCCCATCCCCAAGACTTAATCCAGTCTTGCTGGAGCCAGTTGTGAACTAGGCATCCAGGGGCTCAATACATCTGTGCATCCATCTAGAGGGGTGAGGGATTTCAACTTATGGCCTACCTATTTTCCACCTCTCCCTTTGCATACCTTATGGGTAGGTGGGCTACAGTGTATATCCCCACCTCGGCAGCAGAGCAGTCATGTCTCCACCATACACCCCTCTTTAGGGACACCTACTAGTGTGTCTTCCACAGCCTCCATCAAGGACAGATAAAGTAGGAACCCATAGGTCCATGGAATGGTAACTCCCGTCCATCTCTGCCTGTCAGTTGCCTGAGCCACAAGTTGAACCCGGGTCATCTGAGTTGCAGTCAGAGCCTTATCCCTGTATGCCACAGGAGTGGCAATGTTAGTGAGTTAATAAGATTAATAACATTTTATTACTATTCATAACTAGCAGTGTAGATCTTTATGAATTTATGTAGCTTCAGGCCTTGAGTCACTCACAGTGGGTGTCCTTTTGTTTGACCCACTTGCACTTGCATGGAACATTCAGGATGCTACTTTCGTAGACCCTAGTCTCATACTGTGTAAAATAGTATCATATTTTGCATATTTTTTTCACTGAAGTACATTGTTACGGAGTGCTGCAACTTTTTATTCATGCATTTCTAAAAAACTGCAGGGGCTGTTACCCAAAATTCAAACGTACATCTTAATACTCAGATGGGATACCATAAGCCATAATGCAAACTGCACTGCAAGTAAGTTGGAAAATGACTGTTACTGTCCTTTTGCTGATACCCATTATTAAGGTAACATTGTAACTTCCATCTACAGTCCCATTATGAACTCACAAGATGCTACATCAACCAGCTTTTGACTTCCATTCTATAAAATCAGACTTCTGTACTCTTAATCAGCCACCAATGCAGTTCTATATCAACCACCTTTCCCTTTAACTATGCTATGAACACATTGGGGGTCCCGGGATTATTTTCCATTCCTTTCTGTGTCCATCCTCCATTCAGGCAATAAACTGAACATGTCAGATCATACCAATATGTTTCATCTTCCTTTCACATCGTCATTCCTACTTCCTGGTAAAAAGTGTGATAGCATTGGAACATACAAGTGCTACCAGTGACCATAAACACTTGATGCTATCAAAGCTTTCCATGAAACAGTACTTCAGGTTATGGAGTTGGAAGATAGAAAGATCATTTTAGCAGCATATCTGGATATAGTTTTTTTTTCACTTTTCTGTTTTTGTAGAATGTATATGTCAGATAATGGGGAGAATAAATGGAAAAATTATTTGTGGCCCTTTTGTACACTTAATGGCATGCTATTTGGCCAAATAATCAGTGACTGTTATATTGTCTAAAAGTTGTGAACAGTTGTCAGAAACTCCTTTAGCAAACATGCACGGCAAGACAGGCCAGTAACACTGTTAGTCTATCAGAATGGTGCAAATCATGTGCTTGGCAATACCTGTGACTTAAACACATACAACAGGTTTTCTTTAGTATCCATAAAGCATGAACTGATAGAGTATCATCTCCAGAATTTTATTCTTGGGTAGACGAGAACTGTGTGCCAAACCTGTACTTAGACCACTTGTGTTCTTTAAACATGATTGCGTTACTCAGCAAGAATAATTCAGTGAGATATACATAGGGTTGGGGGTGGTATAACTTAAACTGTTTATCTCACAGCTTCAAGGTACATGGTTTGATTCTGACCTTTGAAAGTGAAAATGTATAAGCTTAAAATGACCCACAATGGCAGCTAGCCTAGTACTTACCTATGAATCTATAACCAATGTCTGGGGTACTAGACTCTCCCACTAACAAAAACGGTCACACAGACACACACATACACCTGCCTTCTGTAGGTGTAATGTGAGGCTGGATTACTTCCTTATTCATCACTCTCTTCACTATCTCAGCAAGCGATTTGCTGTTCAAATGGCATGCATGACAGCCTAGAGTCATTGTCATGAGTGAATCAATTTCTGTTGAGATGGAGGAAGGATGGTAATTGGGAGAGGATACACTATACTCCCAGATGAAGTGGATGGTCACTTGGGTGTGTGCTTTACATTGCTATATATCTTGTATCTCAATTTAAGCTGCAATCTTCTAATCTTAAGGTTTTGTATGGCTGCATCCCTAGGTGGACAGTGCAGCTCGGATAGTTGGTTGGGGAGGAGAGCTCTTCTGAATAATGAGATCTTTCTGCTACTTTATGGGTTTATTGTCATAGCTGGAAATATGGCAGAATTAACAGAGAGTTCAGGTTAATATAATATAGTGATAGACGGCTGGGGTGACTCCTTCGTATTTATTAACCTCTTCTGTTTCACTTTTAAAAAAAGAGAATGTTCAAGTCTGTGCTGTAAAATCTGAGGGCATTCCGTCATGATAAATAAAAGTCAGGTGAGACGTCTGGGTCAGTTTTGAGAGATGCATGAAATTAGGGAAGGAAACTGGGATAGCTGACAAATGTGTAGCTGTTTTTAATACATGTTGTCTGTCTTTCGGCTTTTTCCTGGTAAGGGGTCGCCACAGCAGAACTTCGGTCCGCTAATGATTGGCAGTAGATTTTTTACGAAATGCCGAGGTGTCAGCTCGATGCCCAACCTTCAATGAAGGCACGCACAGTTACGCACGCATATCTTTCGAACACTGCCCAACCGCGGGGAGGACATGCAGACTCCACACAGAAGGCACACCCAAGCCAAGCTGAGAATCAGACGTGAGAACCTCTTGCTGTGAGTTAACAATGTTACCACTGTACCACTGTGGCTTCAGCTGTTTTTAATACATACAGATGATAAAAAATATAAATGACTTTTGATTCCTTTTTCTTGCTAGATGCACACAACAGTTTTCTGACATTTTTTGGTATTGTATGTAAGTTCACTGGTGCTATTGAAAAGGGAATATCTTTTTCTAGGCTCTAAAAACTTGGCAGGTTACTTAACATGAGAGAAATGTGTTACTCCTGCACCATCATGTACATTCTGAATTAAAACAAGTCTTCTGTAATCCAGTGAGTTGACATCCCCTAAGATTTTGTTTAACTGGAAATAACTATATTTCACTCCTTCCAAAGAACCTTTTAATGCTGCTTCAGTGTGTCTTCAGCTAACGAAAGTATGCTCTCAGTCCACTGGTTGGCTTGGTTTAAACAGAAAAGTTTGAAATTCATCCCAACATTTTATCTCCTAGTCTAAAGGACTAAAGAAGAATTTAGATTTATTCTGTAAAGTTAAAGGAGAAAAAGTATGACAAACGTGTACTGTGTATTTTTCTAGCTAGTTTCACTGTGTGTGAGGTATTAACTGGAAATTGTCCACTTTTATTAAGCATCTGTTGGGTTGTTTGTTTGTAATAACTTGTTGCAGTTAAACTCTTTTTTCTAGAGGCTCCTTTAGCTGTTTAAAACTTTCATTTAAAGGCTCACTGCTGTTTTTCAGGTGTGAGAATAATTTCTGCAGTTTGTTCTAAGTAGTGGGGATATTTGTAGCATTTCCATATTCAGGCTTGTATTTGGGCCTAGTGTTTGTGGAGGCTGTGTGTCTGAGCACATATTCAGTGCCTGCATATTTGAACTGTTTCTTACTGAAACTGGTACACCTTATTTGCTGTAACATAGACTAGATCCAGGCCTGCTGAATCTAGCTTTGTTTGTATGCTTGTTGTTTGTTTGCTTATTTCCCTGAAATGCTAATTTCACCTAAAACGCGGCTTTTCAGCGCTTCTGTGGATCCCTAGTGATATCTGCATTGCTTACTGTACTTATTTCCTTGTTTCACTTGAAAGAAAGTTACTGTTTGTCGTTTTTGCATTTAAGTTACCTGTAACACATTGCATTTAAGTTACCTGGCACTTACTCACTAAGTCAGCACTAAAAAATTAAAAGCACTACACACTCACAAACTCCCCTTGAGTACCTTGTTCTCCATTGGCCCTTTTTTTCAATTATAAAGGAATTCCCAATACTATTCTAGCATGTCCAAAGGTCAGTTGTCAATCTCCTCTCCGGTCCAGCTGGTGAATCTGGGAATCTTGAGGCAATGTTACAACTGCCTCATGTACACAGACAACCCTCTCCTTCTCCCAACAAATTCCAACACATGTGAGAGATGCAACCATATAGCCAAACTGGAGGCTAAGCTCTCTCAACTCAGTACTGGCGTAACCAGTCAGGAGGAGAAGGAAACCACACTCACTACAATTCCAGTCTCACATAGACCTACCATGACAGCAAACCAAACACATAAACACACAAAAACATACTTGGAGGCTCTAAATAAAAATCTGCCTAAGCAGCAGAGACCTCCAAAGCAGACACCTAAGCAACCGCTACCCCAAAACAAAACACGTGCAAAACATAGCTCACAAAGCCAGTGTGCCAAACAGTCACAGCCCTTAAGGCTAAACAACACACCTGATGCACTTGTAATAGGTGACTCTATCGTCAGGCACACTGACATCCCGCTCACCAGGCTGAACAAGGAGAAGGTCACGGTGAGCTGCCTGTCAGGCGCTAGGATCCGCCACATAACACAAGCACTCAGGTCACTCCAAGGCAAGTACAAATATGACTCAATCATTGTCCATGCTGATGTGAATGACCTGAGACGTACCTCCCTGGACTACATGAAAAGAGACATAGAGGAGCTCTCTGAGCATGTAGCCCAGGCCGGTATGACCCTGACCTTGAGTAGCATCTTACCCTCACCAAGAATGATGCCACAATATAAAGACAAGATGATCAATTTCAACAATTGGCTTAAGTATTGGTGTCATTCAAAGGGGATCCAATGCCTGTCAGCCTGGGATGACATGCTCGACAAGCCACGATGCTTCGCTAGGGACAGCTTGCACCTGTCACCCCTGGGCTATCGGATATTGGCAAAGGCTCTTGTTACCCCCATAGTGCCTTTTTTAGGCAAGGCTCAAAAGACAACCCCACCTCCATAGGTATCACAAGGGATAAGAAACTAAGACTAATGCTACTCAATGCCAGAAGTCTAAACCTCAAGATGCATGCACTCGAAACTCTCCTTAGCATGGAGAACATCAATATCTGTGCAGTAACAGAAACCTGGTTCAAGGCTCCCGAGAGCACCCCAGCACTACCAGGTTATACCTCATACCATGCTTTTCGGCCCCAAAACTTGGACCGAACCACAAAAGGAGGGGGAGTATCAATATTCATCAAAGATACCCACACCTCCAGGTTGGTGGCACAGCACGAAGCATCAGAGACTATCCATGTGCAACTAACAGTGGGTAAAACTGCCTTCCAGTTTATAGCCTGCTACAGACCACCCTCCCAAACCTAGGAACCCCACTCGGCCTTCCTGAGAACACTGGAAAATATGAAGGTCTCTCCAAACACCATTATATTGGGCGACTTCAACTACCCAAACATAGACTGGGAGCATTACTCTAGCTTCAACACCCTAGCCCAAAGGTTCCTAGAATTTATAAACTCAAATGCTATGGAACAACTTGTTACCACTCCCACAAGAGGGGAAACCATACTGGACCTGATCATCACCAACATGGGGACTCTATGCTCCAGACCAGAAGTGTATTCCTCACTGGTAAGATCAGACCATAAACTAATCTCACTGGATATTCACATCCCGACCCCACCCCCTGCCCAGAAAACCACAGTGAAAAACTTCTCTAAAGCAAATTTCACACTCCTCAAAACCAAGGTGGAATCCTTCAAAGCCCCCAGGCCTGTGGAAAATACGGCCCAGACTGCAGAATCCTTTATAAACGCATTCTATGAACACCTTCAGGAATGCATGGATCTTGCAATCCCAAATAAAACCAAGACCTAGTCCTGCAAAGCCAGACGTCCTGTCTGGTGGACCCCAGCCATAAACAAACTATACAATAGAAGGAGGAAGCTACTACATGATAGAGCAAAATCCCAAAAAGGGAAGGCATCTCTGATCAGTATTAGCAAAAAACTACGGCACTCATAAAATCGTCTAAGGCCAGCTTTGAGAGAAAAATTGCACAGGACACTAAGGATAATCACAAGGCTTTCTTTAGTTATGTTAGGAACCTGGGTGGGAATTCCCAGATATGCTCAGAATTAGTCCAAAATGACAAAAAATACACCGAACCCACAGACATTGCCAACATCCTAGCTGACAGGTTCAGCCTAAACCCCCCCCCACCAAAAGGTCAAATATCTATCCCAGCAGAGTGCTGCCCCCCTGACATCTCAGATGCTCAGGTAAGAGCTGCCCTCTCCAAAGCAAAAAACACAGCATCAATGGGACCAGACGGTGTCCCGGGCTGTGTCCTACATGAACTCCAAGAAGAGCTAAACCCAAACATAAAACTACTGTTCAGTCTCAGCCTTACTACAGGATATGTACCCAAAGAGTGGCGTACAGCAACAGTGGTCCCTCTCCCTGACTAGCTTGGTCTGCAAAGCTATGGAAAGGATCATCATGGACCTCATAAATAAAGATTTTGGGGACCTACAGACACTGGATCCTACCCAGTTCGGCTTTGTTAAGGGCAGATCCTGCCTCTTAAACCTGGTCAATTTCTTTGAAACAGTCACCAAGGCCATTGACGAGGGGAAGGTGGTCCACACAGCCTACCTGGACCTCGAAAAAGCCTTCGATACAATACCCCACTCTGGCATTATAGATAAGCTCACCAGCTTAAATATAAACCCCTATGTCACTAGATGGGTTGAAAACTGGCTCAAGGACGGAACCCACATGGTTAGAGATGCTGGAGCCATGTCAGACTCCAAACCAGTTACAAGTGGCGTCCCACAAGGCTCAGTCCTGGGACCTCTCTTGTTCGGTATATATTTCTCGGAGGTACAGGCCAACACGGAAGGACTGTGGCTGACCAAGTTCGCAGATGACTACAAACTGGGTGCCATAATCGACTCTCCAGCCGACACAAGCATCCTCCAAAAGGGCCTCATAGAAACAGACAACTGGTGCCAGTGCCATGGCCTCAAGCTAAATGCCAAAAAGTGTATAGTCATCCCCTTTGGCAAAAATAAAGTGCCCACAAATTACCACATAGGTGGTAATCCATTAAGTACAGAAGAAGTAATTAGGGACCTGGGGACCCAAGTTGATAGCAATCTCTCATTTGACAACCACGTGGCCAAAGTGGTTAGAAGAACATTTTATATAGCCCACCTAATCATGAAGAGATTCACGTCTAGATCAGGGGAGGTCATCGTGCCTCTTTACTCATCCCTCATCAGGCCCATAATCGAGTACAATGCCCCTTTTGGGATGTACCTTACCAGACACCTGCAGCAACTGGAAAGACCCCAAAAGTACCTCACCAAGAGGATCAAAGGGCTCAAACAGATGCCATATGCTGCCCGGTTAAAGAAACTCCAGCTCTACTCAGTGGCATAACGCCTGCTCAGAGGCGATCTGTGCCTGACGTATAAAGCCATGTCCAACCCGGAATTAATGGACATGCTGCACCTCAGAAAATCCAAATCCCATCCAGCTAAGCGCTCGAGAGACTTGAACCTCAGCACTGAAATAAACAGGACATGCTGGAGGGACAGATTCATAACCCAGAGGCTCCCTTCACTCTGGAATAAAATCCCAGTCCAGGTTAGGCAGAGTCCCTCATTGACTCTCTTCAAGAGGAATCTTGATGAGTGGATGGGAGATCATAGGTTTACCCCGGGTATCACTTCTGTGTCACTGTTAGACAGAGGCACAGTATACTAACCTCGAAAAAGGGCATAGCAAAATTAATTTAAAATGGGTGGCGAAAGCCAAACACACTCTGGCTAGGCTTATAAATGCCCTAGGGCAGATAGCCTAGTATGAACCTATGAAGCTATGAACCTATTCTGTTAGCCTCTTAAGATTAGGTTTGATAAGAAGGGGCATCACATTATCTCCTACAAGTAGCAATCTCTTGTCTAAATCTATGTATTTCAGCACACAGTTTGAAACTACATTCAAAGTAAGAAAAAAAGAAATAAATGTTCTAGAAGATGCTTAGTTAAACAACCTAATCAAATAAACTAATTTATGTAAGGGGAAGGGCTTATTTATTCTGCAGTCAAAATAAATTAGCTCAGAAGCATTTAGGTTAAAAAGAAGTGCTTCTTTTTTTCCATCTATTTCTCCCTTCCTCTCTGCTCTGAGCTAAGTTGCTTGCCTAGACTTATGGTCAGCTCATGATGCTTGTCTGCAGACCCATATATCACTGTATGTTACCAATGACTTGACATGAAGAAACATCAGCATTCAAATCATCAATTTCAGAGTGTCAAATAAACAGTTGTTGTATCTTTCGGCATTTCCCGGTTAGGGGTCGCCACAGCGGAACTCCAGTCCGCTAATGATTGGCAGTAGATTTTTACGTACCGAGTTGCCAGCTCTGATGCACAACCTTCAACGAAGGTATGCCCATTCACGCATGTCTCCACACAGAAGACGCTTTAGCTGAGAATCGAACAGGACAACGTCTTACTGTGAGGCGACAACTCTACCGCAGCACCTAAACAGTAATATCAGTAAAAAGGAAACAAACCAAACTGTTTCATCTTACAAAAGTATGTGAATCCTAATCCTGCCCTAACATCAGACTGACATATTACCCTAACAAAAATTCTTTCTAGCAGAGTAACACTAAACACAATGATTAAGGACACACACTGTACATACACAACATCACACAGGTTTTCAAATAATTCTGTTACTTTAACTGTAATCATATTTTGTCAGTGTGGAGCTTTTCTCCCAAGGCCTCCACTGAAAATGAGACATTTTCAGAGTTGGACTTTCCTGGTAAACAAATGTCAAATAAATAAATAAAACGTGCGGTATACAAACTGTCATCTAACATTAACATTAATTCCCAAACACTCACACAAACACAACTGAATGCAAATACACCCAATGCTGTCCCTTTCTCTAACACTAAACTGGAAAGCGATGCTTACCTGCACAGACTCACACCTCCCAGAATGACCACTGTTGACTAGCCGATGTTCAGCGTCTCCTGACATTGACAATGTAAGTCCTCAACTTAAAGTGCATGACAGCCGTACCAAAATGTTTAAACTCACTTAGTCTTAGTTTAATATATCTAAAAGCTTTTAATCTGAAACTAATAAAACGACAAAAACAAAAAGTGAAAAACAGAGAAAAAAAGCTTACCTGCAATTCCCACACCATCCACTAATTATAAAGCTGAGCTCAGTGATCACAAAACACTGGGAAAAAGGTCAAACACCCATAACATACTCTGTGCAGCCTCGCCACATCATCACATACCTATAGCTGCTCAAGTCAATCTCACACAAGATTCATTTACCTACTAAAACAAACTAAATGCACATGGCTGGTAAAATACATTACTCAATGAGACAAACATTGTTTTAATGCTAAACAAATAAAATTATACCAAAGGAATAGAATCGTTTGTGTGTGTGTGTGTTTATGTATGTATTTATACACACACACATGTATACAAAAGGGTTTATCTTCTAAATTTTGATCTTTCAAAACATCAGCTTTCTTATGGTTGAGACCATAAGATTGAAGTCTTGAAACTTCGAAATTTAAATAAAAACAAAAAAATTTTTCTTTTTACATTTTTCTCTCATACCACCTCCTAATTAAATATACCAACTCCAAGATTGTACATTAGTAAGGAAAACGGTAAATATACTGTTCAGCACTGTATGGCAATCTCCATTTAAATGGTGGTGATGTTGGGGGGCTTACCCTCTGAGAAAACATTTTTTTTTTTTCAGAATTATGGATTTTATTATTTTGGGTGTTCAATGTTATGATACGGATCCACACGCACACACATACTCATAGATCTATAGATATATATCTCTATATGTGTGTATATATATATATATTTATATATATATATATATATATATATATATATATATATATATATGTATACATACATATATATATATATATATATATATATATATATATATGTATATACATATATATATATATATATATATATATATATATACATACATATCTAGATATAGATATATATATACATATACATATATATATATATATATATATATATATATATATATATATATATATATATATATATATATATATGAAAACCACACACATTATATATGTCTATATGCCTGTAAGTCTGTGGCTCTGTGTGTCTGTAGTTGTGTTTGACGTCCACTTGTTACATAAATCTGATTACTATCAACTTTCCCATGTTATATAATAAACAGTGGCTTGAATTCAGGAATTTAATATTCACCTTATTTTTAAATGTTAAAGATACATCTGTGTGTGGTCTTTCCTATGTCTTTAACTTTTGGAAATGTTAATTATGTGTATCATTCTTAAAGAAGTACCTGACACTGCCACACCTACTCTTCAGTGCTCCTGTTCTTTTATTTTCTGCCTTTCCCCTAGGAAAATCCTGAAGGACTGCATTCATTATAACATAGTTCTTTTGAAGTAGACTGACACCAATGCACCTGTCAATTCGTACATGGATACACAGACATTCTTAAAGAAAAATATCCTTTCTGATTTAACTGTTAAGGTTTAGTTATTTGTTACACAATCAACTCAGAATATCATTCATAGACTGACAAATGTGAGACTTTGTAGTACCTAAACAGTAGTACAGGTGGCAGACTGCCAAACTGTGTGGGATAGGCTTACTGTGATGTAACTGACAGGTAGCTAGTTGCATTTGTGTCTGGAAGGTGATGTGTTTAAGAATACAGTTTATCATGTGCAGTACTGTATGACCAATTATTTGAAACTGCAACCATGACCAATGGTGACCCTACCTTAATACTGTTCGACTTTATTCTAGCTAACACAGCTGACACATGTGCTCCCAGCAGCCCCTAGATGCTTTGAACTTACCAGCCATACTGCAACAGAATGTGATTCAATAAGAGAGCAAGGAGGATTGACAGATGTTTAATATTGTCCCTGCTGTTGCTGCACATAACACGCATATTAAGATGCAATAGACTTTGTTATTAAGAGCAAATGAAAATCTTTTAGAGAAATGATTCAGGAAGACAGATAATAATACTGTGTGCCATCTATAATGTACTTAATGATAGATAGGCATAGAACTATACATAATGAATGACGTGATAAACCCAATGTATTTGTCCTGCACATAACCTGTGTAGGGAAAGGAATTTAATAATTAATGGTTCTAGCATTCATCTACAACTTTAGTTTACGGTGTTCACAGAGCAATGTGTAGAGGCTCCTGGGCCTTGGATATCCTTATTTTAAAATAAAAGGTTCATTGGTTTGGGCGGACCTCTGAAATTGCAGCTGGGAAATTCACACACAACAAATCTATTTAGTGAAACAATACGTTTTCTGTGGTGGTAATGGGGAGTGGAAGACCACATTGAAGAGGTCAATACTAAACTTCTTTAGTATATGATTTAGCTGGTCTTCTTCTCTGCTGTTAATTTCTAATTGACTCTTACCATTTGAGCAAGTAACTTGGATACCTTATCACTTTTTCCATGTTTGATATTGTAATACCTGACCTCTTATTGCTGATTTAATTTGTATTCACTCAGAGAATACTTTTGTTGTATGGCAACTAATAACCTCACTGAACTTATTGTAAAATAGTAAAGGAAATGAACTGAAATGTATAGATATATTATTTCTTATGAGACTTTAATTTGGTTACCTTCCCATTTTTTTAAACTCCAGAAAGCCCTGCTTCATTATGGTGAGGTTATACCTGATGAACACTCCCTTTTTAGATCATCTCAGCATTACTTTGTGAAGAAAAAAACAATGTCTGGGATCTTTACTTCTCTCCTCAGGCAGTTTCATATTACTCACATGTCAGAAATGCTCCTAAAATCATAGGCCGTATATTTCATGTGGTCCAGATAACGCATCATAGTTAACTTTCTAGACAATTCAAAAATTAATTTTGGTGGATATGTTCAAACATTCATACATTTCTATTCATCTACAGTGTTCTCATATTGACAGACAGGGGATGTATAAATTCATATCTGTCTACCTGAGGCTATGAATTAGCAAATACTTTAACATGTTCATGATAATCCACTGTACTATTAAATACATAGTCTTACTAATTAATGTTGATGATGTTGCTTTTAATTTCAGTTTTTTCAGCTGTCTTTGCCTTATATGCAGCCAATTGTATGTCTACTCGTTTTACATCTACCACAACTTAGTAATAATAAGATTAACCAGAATTAGGATGCACACTAGTAGTTATAAAAATCAAATAACATTTGATAAGGTGTATTGTATTAATGAGGTATGCACTACAATTATAGAGGGAAAATTAACTGCCTTCTGCTTGATATAGAATGTACCCACTATCCTGTTAGAAGGAAGTGAGGTTTAGAACACACCGTTTTGTCCTGGGACAGCTTCAAGTGGAGCGAGATAAATACAGTAACAGGAATTAAGAGAATAAGGGGAGGATAGGGTTAAAGGGGATGGAGAGATGTGTGGGAGGATATGAGGTAAGGATAGGGAGGGGCTTAAAGGGTTTTAGGCAAGTGTAACTGGGGTAGGAGTCGCATTTTCAGCGTGAACTTGTTAAGGCAAAGGTTACATCCTAGACGACCTGTAGGTATTTCTGGAGAGTAGGTAGGTCCTCGGGATACTGGGTGCTCAGCTGTGCTGTATGGGTGGTTTGTGTATATGACATATAACTACAGATTATTATTTTTTTTCTCTTCCTCAATTGTGGATGGATGACCCAAGGGATAGGGGACACTGTTGTTTTGGCAGTAGATTTTTTTTTTTTTGGAGAGGAGGTAAACAGTTTCACATTTTGCAGGTCTAAGGGTGGGTCCAGTGACTCGTGTGTCAGTGGCAAGGGCTGTTGTCATTGGTGCGGGGGGGGGGGTGGTTTGCATTGTTTTCTTATGAGGAGCTCCATTTTCCTGCTCTCGACCAGGGTTTGGGATGCACTGGAGGTGGGTTGGGCTGCCGAGGTAGTTTTGAGGTGATTCCCTTGGCTTTTTGTGGGCTCTGGGTGAAGCAGTAATGACTGCCTTAGAGCATGTGCTGTGCGGGCCTGTGCCACATAGAGTGCACTAGATTAGTACTTTGTTGCTCTGTATTAGTGCCATTGTGATATCTATATATCTGGAAAACTCTGCAGGGGTTATGTCTTCCAATTAAAAAAAAAACATAGTTGGGTAGAAATGTCAGGTTGTCCTGGGGCAGCTAATGACTGAGCAAAGAGTCACCCATGTTTGATGCAAAGCCCTTGGGATAATGGATCATCTCACTCTTGCATATATGCGGTACCAATTCCTCCTGGCTTTGCATGACAGGTTCTGCTTCCTGCTAAGTTAACATTTTTCTTTGGGGAATGGCAGTGTCACATGGGACGGATTAATAACACTCAGCAAGACACATTGGACTAGCTGGTATGTACAGTGGAGTCGGGCATTAATGCTGACCCCTGGCTTTAGGAATCCTGGACCTGTGCTTGTAGACTGTGGAAAGGTCATGCCTTTTTTTTTCCCTGCCACTGTGGCATTGTGGTCCTGTGGATGTCAAGCAGAGGGTGAGTGACAGGTATTTTGTCAGTTGTTGTCGTCTTTGAGTTGGGAGAGCTCATGCTGTGAAATATCTTGCTTCTTAGGGAGGCGTGAGTGTTTGGGAGCTTTGTGCTGTGGGTTGATTGGGGGTTTTGGTTGCTGTTTGGACAGCCGTGTGTTTTGTGAATGGAGTAAATATCCATTTTGTGGTGTGCAAGACAGCTCGGTTGGAGCCATCACAATTGCAGTGATTGCTTTTCATTTGTATGGCTGAGCTGTGCTAGTGTGTTGCATAGGTACTTAAATGGCTGGTTGTTCTGGGGACTTGCTTCGTGACAGTGCACGAGTGTTTGCATTGTCAGTGAAGCATAACAGCGATCCATGGATCTCAACCAGTCTTTGACACATCTCACCAGAATATTCCTGTATTGTCGAATCAGGGACACTTCTAAATATAAGTAATGTTAATCTGAGTCACTGACAGAATAGAAGAATGTCAATTAATATACATTTAGAAGTAAAAGGTGTCTATAATGCTAAGCATTCACATTACTTAAGATAATTCACCACATTTCTCCAACGTCACCAGCGGTGGGGGGAATTGAGAGGAACAGAGCTACAGTTTCAGGGACCACTGGGAGGTATGGGTGAAGTCCAAGTTTCATTAGGTATAAACACATCGCTCCTATGCATAACCTCGTAACTGTACAGATTTCTGCAGAATGTCCATATTTTTGGCTCATATTTTTGGTCTGTTTCTCATAAAAATCTCTGTTTTGCTGACAAATTACTGGGATGATCTGAGGACTGAAGTCATTAAATAATGATATACATTTGAGTTTCAGGCTTCAAATCCAATTTTGTCAGTCTTTGTCCAGATTTCTTGCACTGACAGGTTGAGAGATGTGCTCCTAGGTATAAACACATCTCTCAAGGGTACCTCATTGAGGAATGTTCTTTTGGAGTCGTAAAATGCCCTTGTTCCACTTTGTTCATTAATTAGTGGGATGTGAGTGAAGGCATATTAATGGAGGGTATTTTGTTACCTGGAGGCATTGCATGCTAAACTCAATATTCAGTACCTTTTCACAGTAGAGTTAAACTTTCAAGGTACAGGTATTTGCAAAAGGTCCAGAATTTTGTTTCATAAGTTTGTTCCATTTTCATAAAAAGGTTGGTCTTTGGACAGTTTGGTGGCACAGCAAGTGAGGACATAACAGCGCACAGTTGGGGTTCAGACTTCATACTTTAAAAAAAAAAAAAACTGGTATGCCTTAGGGTGACTGTATATGCCATAAAGTGACTGCACAGGCAAAGGGGACAGAGGCATACAAGGGGGTAATATGGCAGTACTTGTTTAACATTAACTTATACATGGGGATTGCAGGGAAGAGGAGCTTGATATTCTGTACTTGTGCCTCCATTCTCAGAGAATTGGCTCTTTGGCAGAAGTTGGTAGTGGTTTGATAGAATAGGTTTCTGGGGATTCATACATAGGTCAGGGTGCATTGTTTTACTGGGCAGTTTGGGAGGTTTTTTTCCTTAAGGGCCGCTTCATAGCTGGGGAAATGTTGTGGCAGGTATATTTGCAAGGAGGCCAGATTTGCTTCAGTTTTGTCTGTTTTTGTTAGCACATTCTCCTGTGCAGGTGTTCTGCCAGGTCAGCTTTAGGCTGTGGAAGCTCAAGGAGTTATTGCTGATAAGCTTTTGCTTTTCAGTCGCACCTGTCCCAAGATTCAGGCTAATGTGGCCGGAGTTTCTCTGGCATTCTGGGTCTGTGGGACTGGTGTTTAGTTGTCCCTATTTTGGGGCCATTGTCCATATTGTAGTTCTGGTGAGTACACAGGGAGGCATAGTATACATAACTAGCATCATACTTCTCAGCTGTGCAGAATTTTCAGAATATTCAGATTTGTAGGGGGTGGGATTGTGGTAAATTATTACATATTGGAAGAATGAGAGACATTTAAGCTTCAGACTTCATGCCCTTCAGTAAATTCATGCTAATGCAAAGCTGCATTCACTACATGCGGTGGGACACCTCCATAGCTATCTTGTGATCAGCCAAGCTAGTCTGTCCTGTTTGTCAAAGTCCCTGAGTTCAACATGAATTTTAGTCCAAAATATCGGCTTCGCCCTTTGGAATCCCTTCTAAAACTGGTTACTTTTGGAGACAGGGTAGGGTATTTCACTATATTCTATTAATAAATAATTGCAATACTTAAGGAAGACCAATGAACGGCACTCATTGCCTAACCAATGGTTTGAACCTGAGCTGCTGTGGCCCTAGCTGAGGAAAGGTCTCTGGGACGCGGTACACCTGACAGGTATGGGTATGTTATAGAGATATTCTGCCATGATTCAGGCATCTTGGCCATTGTGGCTGGCTGCATGTTGCATTAAGGATGCTTGAGGATCAGTCAGGTCAAGGGGAAGCTAACAAGGTTCCATTTTCTGTGGGATGGAGCTTGTGAGTAAGCATAGTGGCTGGGCAGTTGATGAACAGCGTAGGCCTTTGGCAGTGCTTAATGTTAAGGATGTGAAACTTTGTTAAAGCATCTTAAGCTTCATTGTGGTGTCATATACTAGAGTTATGAGCACATTTTATGCAGGTGATGACTGAGATAACTCTTGGTGGTACTTAATATTAGGAAAATTTTAGTTTATGCACGTGTAGAGGATTTACAGTTCTTTTCTTTGCCGGATCACAATGAGGTCGTAGATGGGTAAGTGCAGAGTGGGCATCGGTCGGTGGTCTGAAGGAAGAGGAGTTCCAAAAGATCATGCTGAGGTTGCAGATGGGGATGTGTAGAGTGGACATTATGTGGTGGTCGGAAAGAGTGTGGACTTGATAGGACAGAAGAGGCTGAGGAATATGTCGGCCGTTGGAGCGGTATGAAGGAAGCCACTGTTTTCAGTAGTACCGCTGTATGTGGAGTTGTTTGTTGTGTTTTCCTTCCTTGCAGACACAAGGTAATGGTCTGTGTTTATTTATTTATTTTTTTTTTATCTGCTGTGGGGAGCATTAGTATTACAGTTGCACTAGATTACTGGTAGCTGGGGTCTGCTTTGGAATGGGTTGGGTAGTGTGACAGCCACAAAGGGTAGTGGATTAGTGGGTTACATTGAGTAAGTTGGTTCAGGCTTGTGATCTAAGTAGGGTGTTGTGTAGGAAGATTTAGCTTTGAGTTGCTGCAGTTTCAGGAGATATGGGGTCGGGTTAGTTTACTACATTCTGGATGGTGAGGGCATGCCTCTGACCTTATTTGACCTTGGAGCATTGGGTATTTTTTAGTTTGGTGGTACTTTGTGTTGTGATGAAGTCTGTTTTAACTAGACGAAAACACTGAGTTGGTGAAGGGCATTTATGTGCCTTTATGTGCTTTGATTTTAAACCTTGGAAGCTGCTTGTGTGAATTAAACTTGGATTTTTGCATCAAAGAACAATTGACTGCTGTATTTTCCTGTCAAGGGTACTTGTTTGGAGTTTATAGTACTTTGTGTTTGGTTACTTTTGCCTGGCTTCGTTAATGGTTAGTGGTGCATTTGGGGTTGTACTCTTAAGGCCATGATAGTGGTTTAAGTGTATTATTTTTGATAATGGGTAGTTTGGTGTAGAATTTTAAAAGATTTAAGATGGTTATTACATTCATTGGATAGCATATGGGGATGCAATTTGACGTGAGAGTATGCAGCGGTCTTGGCATGGTTTCAAATGATAGTAGGCGAAGTGTTTGGTTGTTGTGGCTGGTAGTTACCCTGAGTCATTACTTGATAGTGGGAGGGATGGTAGGATGGTTCTTGGCCGTTATTATATAGGGCTGCTTTTAGGGATAATTGGCTATTGTCTGTGCGTGTTTTCAAGTGTCAGTGGGTTAACTTTTGTGAGGGATCAGGGGTTACATTCAGCCATGGTCTATTGGCTATTTCATTATATATGTGACAGGGTTTATAACTTGGGGCAGTTGGGTTGGTTTGTGTGAGGGACAAAAGGAGGTTTGAGGGGATATTGAGTATTTGGTCTGTGTTAAACTGAGGTAGGAGGTTCATTTGGGTTGTGGTGGATTACTGCTCATTTTCAGTTGTCAATATGGAACTTATAGGGCTTCTGGTGTGTGGGCTGCTAAATGCCATGATGGCTGATTTAACACATTTTATTATAATGGATAGTTGGTGTGATTTCAGGAGTGTTATTACATTGATGTTAAGGAGATTTATTTGGTTTTGACATTCACTGACTGTTCAATGAAGTTACAATGTGGCACGATAGCATGCAATTGCCTCTGAGTGGTTTTCAGTGTAATGGGCTTAGTATTTGGTTGTCCAGCTGGCTGGTAATGCCCTTGGATTCATTGCGAGGTTTCCATAGGTAGTGAGGTAAGGATTATTTAGTTCATGCACAGTGGTTATGTTAAGTTTATGAGGTTATAGTTGCTTTCTTACCACAGGAGGGGATCAGTAGTTTATTTTCAGCTGCTGAAGGTAATCGGTGAATTTCAATAGGTATGTGATAGGGTTTTAGGAGGTGATGACTCGGATATGACTTGGTTAGGGGATGGGGTACACCGAATGATGTCTGGCCTAATGTCATAATGTTGGCCAGATTGCTGGAAGTTTTGTCGGAGAGAGGGGGAACAGCAGGTTTGCCCTCTTCTGTTCTCCCTCTGGTGTTGGATGTTCAATTCAATAAGTTAGGAAGGAAAGTGAGTGGTTGTGCTGCTTGATAAATAAATAAGCAAGCACAGCTGCTTATTGGTTGGTGATGTAATTCAATAAATTAACGGTGAGCGGTGGTACACTGCCTTGTAAATGCAAGGATAAGTGAGCAAGTGGGGGACACTGCTTATTCAAGGGGGAGTGGTTATGCTGCCCTTATGGTTATTTATTTTATGTTTTCTTTCCATGGATGTTATTGTCTCATGTTTTGGTTGAAATTAATAACTACTGGTTAACAATCATGTTTATGGAAGTTTAATAAAGGTCATCAAATGTCATTTGGTTTGATGTTTTTATTGAAGGGGACCGGGACAAATGAGGTTTGGAAAAGACCGTTTTGTCCCGGGACGTCTTCAAGGGGGGCAAGATAAATATAGTAGCAGGAATTAAGAAGATAAGGGGAGGCTAGGATTAAAGGAGATGAAGGGATGTGTGGGAGGAAATGAGGTAAGGATAGGGAGGGCTTAAAGGATTTTAGGCAAGTGTAACTGGGGTAGGAGTCAAATTTTCGTCGTGAACTTGCTACCCTCCCTCCCTGCCCATTTTATTAGTGGGTATTGTGGTTATTTTAGTTTGGGTTGGGCAGAGAAGAGGGGCAGGTTTGACCTTTTCTGTTCCCCCTCTGGTGTTGGATATTCAATTCAATAAGTTAGGAAGGAAAGTGAGTGGTTGCAGTGCTAGATAAGTAAATAAGCAAGCAGAGCTGTCTTTTTGGTTGGTGGTGTAATTCAATAAATTAACGGTGAGCGGTGGTACGCTGCCTTGTAAGTGCAAGGATAAGTGAGCAAGTGGGGGACGCTGCTTATTCAATGGTGAGTGGTCACGCTGCCCTTACGGTTATTTATTTTATGTTTTCTTTCCATGGATGTTATTATCACTTGTCTCATGTTTTGGTTGAAATTAATAACTATTGGTTAACAATCATGTTTATGGGAGTTTAATAAAGGTCGTCAAATGTCATTCGGTGTGATGTGTTTATTGAAGGGGACCAGGACAACAGGCATTTAACATCAGTAAGAAAGTCATAGGTAATCATTATCTACATTCAAATAACTCATCTCTCATAGTAAGGAAATCTAAAGTTAATTACGTGAGAATAGTAACACCTGATACCTGCAGCTCATATGTCTAGTAGGAGATGAAAAAGTTCACCATTTTCCACAAATTATTCAGATGGATGAAGCTCATTCTGGTTCTACTGCAGTAGTTTAGCCTAATTCTGAAAGTCAAAAATTGCTATAATAATCAACCTCTAAGCAGATAGTCATCAAAAAGACAAACCCTTACGGGGTAAAATCACAGACATCATACAGGTATGGTAGCATTCTATAAGTCACACACATTTCAGAAGCAATAAAAGACACATGACCGTACCTTAAGTGATGGGAATGTCAAAATTCAAATTATTCCATGCAGGAAGCTTTTCCCTCTGTACAGCCTTAGGATGGCTGCAGTGCACATTTATGAACCAGTTTGCTAAATAAATGGGACTTGCTGAATCATAAAATTGCCAATAATGCAAGTCCAATTAATCATTATGGAGAATTCTAACTCTATGCCCAAACCACATCATTCTTGTGCAATGACTAAGCCTATATTATGATCAACTGAAAAATATTTAGAAGTGAAAGAAAACACAACTAAAACAATATTACAGAATCTATATTATATTATGAACATTCAAACTATTAAAATAATAGTAAATTTTTTCTTTCATTGCAATTACATGAGGACATAATCAGAATGTCTTACAAAATATATAAATAAATCGGCTGTCAACCCATAACATGGATGGTACTGCAGACCTATCACATATATCATCATTTTAACTTTTTTGCACATTATTCTGCAGTCTGTCACACACATAGCAAAAAAATTACAGCCTTTATTTTACATCTCTTTTTAAGCATCATATCTTCCCGTGTAAAATTAGACTACCATATAACCTTTTCAGCATTTCTACAAACAAGAGCCATTCTAAGATGTCTCAGGTTCTAAGAAAATGGACTCATTCATAAATATAGAGCCAACCATAGGATGTTCATCTCCATGCTCACAGTGCTGCCTTTGTAGCTCGACTGAAGAGTATACCATGCCTCCCTCACTTTGAAGATATTCAAAGGTGGATAACATGTATAACTTAATCTTGGTAATAATTTTTGTGGTATTCATTGCGCAGATCAAATATCTTAAATGCAAAACTAATTAAATATTCTGAGCAAACAAAGCAGAATGCTGCTTTACTCAATGCAATTAATGCTTTTATACATTTATTTATCTTTTTTCTGAAAACCCCAAGAAGGTCAATATCTAACTTGGCAGTACAGAGGTCTTTCAACATAATTAGCTGAAGTATTGGCACACATATGCTAATTAATCTATTTTAAACTCTACCATTCAAAACAAATAATGGAGTTCAACTGATATAGTTCCTTAGAACATGTTTAATCACAGATGCAATAAAAGTAATTTAAATGTTATTTTCTAATGAAAATAAACGTGTTTACTAACAGTACCAAACAGTATGACATGAAACGTAAAAACCTGTAAGAACGCTAAACTAGTAAGACCACAAATACGGGGAAAGGTTCAAACATTTATTAATGCTTCTTTAAGGTTCGCAGAAATAAGCTACATATTGCTATTGAATATTACTGAAAAGATAATACGAAGCTTGCAGAAGACCGCAAAACCAGAAACTCAAATAAAAAAGAGGTCCAGGCCACAGGAAACGGCTAATAAAAATAGTTTAATTTATTTTATTTTAAGGTGAATCAGCACACAAGTGCTTTCACCCTGATGCAATGCAGGGCTTTTTCAAGTGAAAATGAACAAACTCCATATTCATTCATTTAAATACCCCAGCTCATAAAAAAGTGCCAGAATGTCTTAAAGCAATACATACCCCACACATTTGAAATGTTGCCAATATCAACAATACCCACTTTTCCTAAAAAATCTATAATACATTTATTACATACAATAAATATTACCATTCTCTAGTTGCAATAATAAAAAATATAATTTTCAACAACATCAAAACAATAGAGGATAAAAAAGCATTAAAAATGTTAAGAAATGTATAATTAATTGCAACTTCCCTGCTTTCTTAATATAATAAGGCTTAATGGAGATATGGTCGCTCGGACCCGGAGGGTGGGTTGCATTAAATTTTACTTGCCAGTAGGTTTCCCTACAGCATAACCAATTTTCCCAATCACCCCCCTAGGGTCAACAAAAACCTGTTCCAGAATTCCAAAAAGAAATCCAGAATGGTTAGGTTCTGCACGAATGTGCCTATAAAGTGCATCGTTCAAACTTTTCTTTCTTTATATTGTAAGTATGTTCATATATACGTTTACTCAGTGCTCTTTCAGATTTCCCTACATAAAAACTGGCACAATCCTGACATACAGCCAAATACACTACACCCCTAGTCATACAGTTACCCTTCCTAAAGTGTATAACACTTTTCGTGTAGTTGTCCAATGTTATTAGCTCTTTGTTAATAATATACTTGCTATAGCCACATCTTCCATATTTTCTTGTTCCAAAGCCTCCCTGGGGTCAAACCCCTTCCTTATTTCTCTCAAAAAACTTGTTCAAATTAGTCCTTGCTTTAAAAACAAAATTAGGGGTCTCACCTATCTTATGCACAACATCCTGGTTAAATGTTAACATTTTCCATTTCTTTTCAATCAAACCTTTGATTTCTTTTGAAACATTACTATATTGAATGACCAATGCCTTCTTAAAACTCTGTTCAACAACACCCATATGACTAGAAGCATTCTGCAGAATTTCACCTAACAAGGGGACGTACTTGACACCCCACCCCTCAATAACTTCCACAACCACCTCTTCTATCAAACTATTTGGGTAACCCCTTGTCTTAAATAACCCAGAGATTAATTCTATTTCAGATAAAAAATCATTCTTCTCTGAGGTCATTCTGGTGGCCCTAACCATCTGGCCTTTCACTATACTCCTTTTCTGCTTCCAAGGGTGTGCACTATTATAGGGAAGGTAAGAATTACCGAATGTGTCTTTCCTATGTATTCTAGATTTTAAACGCCCTTCGCATTTATCCAGCCTAACGTCTAAATAGTCAATCCCGTTGGTGTCATATTTATATGTGAATCTTAAAAAACTAGTGGTAGAGTTCAAAAGCTCAGTGAAGGTGGTTAAAGTGTCCACAGGTTCAACTCATATTACAAAAATGTTGTTTTGTAATTGTATGTAATATATGTATTATAGATTTTTTTAGGAAAAGTGGGTATCGTTGATATTGGCAACATTTCAAATGTGTGAGGTATGTATTGCTTTAAGACATTCTGGCACTTTTTTATGAGCTAGGGTATTTAAATGAATGAATATGGAGTTTGTTCATTTTCACTTGAAAATTCCCTGCATTGCATCAGGGTGAAAGTGCTTGTGTGCTGATTCACCTTAAAATAAAATAAACTATTTTTATTGGCTGTTTCCTGTGGTCTGGACTGAAAAGATAATATATCTGTCCCACATTCTGTTCAGGCTGAAGGAGAAAAGGCACATCAGGGAAATGATAATTGGAAAGTGAGGTACTAGAAAAATATACACAATCCACTTAGTATTTTCCATTAGCTGATGACAAACAGAAGATAAGTATGTGGCCCACATACATATGTTAAGATACATAAATTGAGCATGGCACAGCGTAGAAAGAGAAACACTGTCTAATGTGCAGACATCTTTATATGATCCAATGTGATCACACCTTAGGACAGAGTAGAAATCCATACAAAACATGTAGACATATATGCAGTGCCTCTCCAGCTGACATGAAAGATCCTAGATTCTCAGGATATGCTAGACAATTACTTGGCAGTAATATCAATGGTCCCAAACCTACATCAGGATAAAGGAAGAAAAAACTGTAAAATCAAGAAAAGAAAGTGCTTACTTTTCCATTTGGGATGTTTCTGCCTAATGACTGACCTCTGCTTTTCATGCTAGCAGCTCATCAGGATTTCTCATCCTGAAGTTATCAAAATTATTTCAACAACGTTCACCCATCCTGTTGCTGACCATGGTTATGGACAACTTCAAAGCCAGGTCATACTATGCATCAACTAGGGCAATCTGAAATGCCAATGAAGGAGTTGATGCATTATCTTGCTGTCCCTTTATGCACCATGCAGGTGCTCAGTGGTGGAAAGTACCAGTAGCTGCCATTTATCCAGATTTCCTCTCAGGATATCATCATTTTCCTGAAGAACCCTGTGGCTGAGAATCCGATCAACAATGTAATTTTTGCAGAGCAGCTACCCATAAAGTAGTAAAGTATATGTATCATGCAGATGTCCACCAAGGCCTCATTGCCACAAGGAAGCATACCATGCCCTATACCACATGTACACTCAGCCAACTATAGCCCTTCACAGATGTGCAAGCCTCTTGACCTAATTTGCCTACATGCTGCACAACTAGGTATAAGCTTACAAAGTCCTGTTCTTGCACAGCCTTGTTCAAGGTTAAGGCATGCAGATTTCAGAAGCTGAACTTCATGCTTGGACAGTATTATTTGGAAGAAAAGCCATGCAGTACTATGAAAGCGTACGGTAAGGTGTGTTTTCTCTGCATTCCTTGGATGTACACCACTCCACCGGAATTCAAATTACAAAAAGAAAACAATGGGAATATGCATGCCAGCATGTGTCTCATATCTGCAGGAAACACTGCCAACAATGCAGTCTATAATAACAGGACAATAAGTCAGTCCACATCTGCCACTTTTACACTGATGCTATGGTCTCTCTAAGCTTTGTGTTGGTGGTCTACAGTCTTGAGTACAGTAGTCATATACCAATAGTAAGGCATTTGACAAGGTGACTCCAACTTTTGGCACTAGAGATGCTTACCTACTCCTATGCATACCTGTCAGCATATATGCTTGCTGTCTGTATTCCCATATCTCAGCAAGTATCATATATTCTTCAATTAACTATAATGTAGTACAACAACATGACCTCTTTGTCTTGTCTACACCAAACATTTCACCTTTTCTCTATAATATAGCATATCTGGATGATGAGGTGGACAGATGAGGATGGATTATCTCAGACTTGATGAAAATGATGTCCTGTTACAAGCACTAAGGACACATGGCAACACCAGTTGTTGAGGGGGGTACTGACCACAATTTATGTGGCCAGTCATGGCAGTGATTCAGGACATGAATTGGCAGGGACAGCACTCATACATTACAGCAATGTTGCAAGTATGTTAACAACATGCTGTACCATCTAAAGACAAACGCACATTTCACAGAAACCAAGAGGTTAGCCACAGTGGAGTGTACATGGGAGCAATAGGCTGAATGAGCCAGAACATTTTTGGTGTTCATGTAGAGGTGAACATTGATCCTGGAATTATTCCCAGAGGAATGGATACCTATATCTGTAAGGAACCACCCTCAAGTTTCTCAGTATATGATGCACAAGTTTCATATCTTTTACACTAGATGTTGACAGTTGCAATGCACATACATACTGTAAGATAGCCACTTCAGCAGTTGGCTATGCATTGCTTTAGGTACAGCAGGCACTGTGGCATAGCAGGATGGTAACAAAAACAAGTTAGCCGTGTATGGTATATTTTGCATGGACAATTTTAGCATGCATGTCCCAGGACCATGATTGTAGCATGGACACACACTCTCTGCACTGTCTCTTTTGAATATATTCATAGGACAGAGCACTGGTACAGTGCTGCCTACACAGACTGACCACTTCAACAGGCTGATAATTATTAACACCTGTTTAGTGCTCATGATGTTGGTAAAACACAAAGACCTGAGTCACAGTCTGATAATACAGAGGCCCAGTCTGCCTCTGTCGTGTTTGTGCATGCATCGCCAGTACAGGCTGAATGTATGGGTTTATATGTTATACTCAGTTTTGTTTATTGTAAGAAGAATGTGGATTACTGCCTTACATTATGAGTCTGAAGGTTAATTGGTTTCATAGGAACACAGATACCCCACCACCACCAGCTACAGTATCCACACAGTACTGGGTCTGAAGGAGTGGTAGGTATTAAAACCCTGCAATGCAGTGGTGCTTTTGCTGTTCTGGATCAATATTTCAGTAACTATGCCCTTATCAATATTTTCAAGAGTTAGGAATGCTTGCAAGGAGTGCATTTTTTATTTAAGTTTTAACACTGAGCATTGCTACTTTTATACGATTTTGATTTTTGATTATGGTCGGCAATATTTTTAACTTGAGAAAACTGACCTTGCCTAAGAAAGGCATTATGGTGGAAGAAAAAGTCTTAGCCAATATATGGAAGCCATGAGGAAAGAGATGCTGACTATCCCAAACAAAGAGAATGAGGTTGTTAACCGTCTCTTCCCAAGCTGATATATATATATATAAAATACACTATATATATATATATATATATATATATATATATATATATATATATATATATATATATATATATATGGGTCTACTTCAAATAATCAAAAACCCATTATGGCCGAATCTCACATTACTGAGATCATTTAAACAAAACTGCAGATAAATGAAATTTTAAAAGACTGAATCTTACATGATCAAAAATGGCCACCTACTGTGTACGACAATTTTACACAGTTTGCCTACATTATGCCCACTGCCCAACAGTCCAGGCCCATAAATTATGCTGACTTACATTTTTGCCGCTGCACTCCTTACACTCCCTGCAAATTAAATATACCAAAGCCGAGATCGCACTACATTGAAGAAAAGGGTAAACACCCACGGCACTCCCATATCTGCACGAGAACCACCCGGTGGGGTATGCACGTACAGCATCTCCATTCTTTTTTACAGTGGTGCTATGAACAAACAGAAAGTACCTTGTTTTTGAACATGTAACATTCGTTCTTTTAAATTTGCATGCCCCTAGAGTGACATCAGTAGATAATTAATTTCAATTCTCTTGTGTCTGTTTTCTGGTATCATTCCTGGAGATGGATGGATAGTGCTCAATACTAGTCTCACTCCCTTTCCACGTGCATATTCTGAGAGCTCTATTATGCCCCTCCGTGTGATTGAAGGAGGTACATCTGGAGTCATTAACTCCCATGTGTACAATGATCAGATTGTATATGTGCATCTGGCATGAAGGGATTTAAGAGGGCTAGTTACATCACATATCCTGGCACCTAACCATTACCCTGTCTTTGCTCAGGCTGGTAAAGTGAAGCAAATTTGTGTCCAACTAAGAAGTCACCTATACTAGGGCACTGTCAGATGAATAATCTTGATCTACATGCTAATTATTTGACCCCTGTTAGTGTTTACATTTCCTACATTGTATGTTGCGCATGAGCTGTGAATGTTGATTTGTGGGCAGGAAGTACATTTGTGCATATAAGCTGATGCCTGATCTTTGGAGTCCTAGGAGACATCAGGATAGGACAGCTTAGACTTTGTAATCAGTGGATATTACATAGATAGCGGTGTAGGTTAAGACAGTGTTAAGTTGAGTTAAGTATTTACCCATCTCACAGATAATGAACTCCTACTCAACCCAAAGGAGTATATCAGTGACCAGGAGGCAGTTCATCACTGCTTCAGGATTCCCTTTGCTATAAGCCTGGCAATAGAGGGGCGGAGGTGGAATGTTATTCTCTCTGATTACCCGTGCTGATAGATTTAAATTAAGTGAGGAACTAAAGTGGGGGTGGGGAAATACTGCAGTTGTGGAAATTAGCTGGCCTGGATTTATTTACAGCATAAGCCCCTGCTGCACAATGTAATGGTACTCAGGCTGCATAGATTTGCACAGCTAACAGGAGGCCCTTGCAACTCAGTGCAAGCAGTTAGAAGAAGGAGGAAATGGATACGTATCTCACCAGTGTCATAAAAATATAACCTTCCTGTAGGATAAAGAAAGAGAGTTTTAATTTGCTTATAGTACCCGCTAAGGAAATGCAACTACTACAGCTCTGTGCACAAAACACAGCAGAAGAAAACAAAATAGCCAATGAAAAGCTGGTGAAATATGAAGTCCAAGTGTTGACTTAAATTCCTAGCTAGGATAAGTTCTATAGTTTGTAGACAGTGAATACCAGCAAGGCTCTGGCTTCTATGCAGCCCTGGTCAGGACAAAGCAGACATGCAGAATGAGTGAATGAATTCCATTTGCTATAATATGCAACTTATATTGTTCTGAATTCCATTTATATGTGCACAGTGCTATTCTGGAACCAGAAACATGTATGATTGTACATTTTTAATGAAGAACACACCAAGCATTAATGGAAAACAGATGTGTTATCATAATGTTATAAAAGTTCTTTTTTACAGCCTTTTGCATCTCTTTTTAAAATGTAAACATAAAGAGGATAGGGTGATTAGAGTAATTATATGCCACTTGTCACATCGCACACTCTCAAGTCCTTTCTTAGAGCCAACAAAATACTATTCAAGTTTCAAAACTTGAGAGAAACTTAGAAAAAAATTAGAAATGCTGCATGAATAGTATGTGATATTAGAAAATGTATTCAAAATATGTAAAAATATGTAAAAATCCCAAATTATGCAAAATACCTTACAAGCATTCACTATAACTGGGTTTCCTAGCAGAGAGCTTGAATTTCTGACTGTAATGCTAAATGCCTGACATGTAGCAACCATAAATAAGCAAACAAATAATAGTCAAATAATAAACTAGCACTGTGGGATTTTACTATTCTTTCTGCAATTCTTTGAAGCCATGAGTAAATAGTACATGCACAAAAAATAGACAGCCTTGGCAGTTTTGGTGAGCCAAACACTGCAGTGAGTCAGAATAATGTGAAAAGCTTAATTCACAACTATGGTGGTGGTGGTACTATAGAAAAGATCAAATTGAGGAAAGGCTATGGCTCAAAGGAGTAATAGTCTGCCACCAAAATATTGTCCAGCAATGTAAGGTAAGTTAAATGTAGTACTTAGCTAGAAAGGAGGCAGTTTATTACTAAGAGTTCCATATCTTTGTGGTTAATTGTCACAATCTGCTGAATTAATCTTACCAATAAATAAAATATTGTAACTACCCCAGTACTCACTCTCTTTCGAGAACAGAAAGATTTTATTTCACGTTAAGAAAATAGCAATTCAACTGTAATCCAATGACTGCTGTGCAATTTGACTGTATATAGAATGCATACAAGCTCACCACCCTGTCCAACAGGCTGCAAATATGAAGACAGGAACACTGCGTTATTTATTTTGTGGCTTAACATTACTACCAAGTTAATATTTACAGACTCAAAAAGTGTAGAAGCATTTTCCTTCACAAATATGATTTACTAGTTATGAGTAAACTGAATATACAATGGTATTTTGCTGGAAAATATTTTCATTTGCTTAAACTCTATTGAAGTAGGAGGTCTGCTGTCCTCATGATGCTAACAGCTTGAATTTAATATAATGTGTTGGTAAATGTCGAATTTATTGCTCTGATAATGCCACATGTCCATGCTGCACACTAAACTTGGTAAACAACCATTGTCTTTAGCATGCTGTCTTTGATGAGAACGAGGTAAAAGTGCAAGGACCTAAATTACAATCATCACACTATTGAGATATAAAGGGGAGCTATACTGCTTCATATATATATGAAGCCTGTGATTGTGCTGTCTCAGAGAGTTACCGTTACTCCAGTGTACAGTCATTTTGGATATGTAGGCAGCAGGAATAAGGGGTGCAGTACCTCATGTGAGGAGGATGCAGCTGACAAAGCCCAGCTGCAAAAATGCTTTAGTTCCAATTACAGTGAGTTTTGATATTGGCTTTTCCTAATTAGAATCACTGTTTTCCATTCATAAAGGTGTGAATTGCAGCTGTCTTCCTTCTACGTCTATCAGGCAGTCATTTCAGCTCTACTGCTGTAGGACATAGTATAGATTTTCTTCAGATGATGCACTGATTGTTTACAGGAGCACTGACATTCTCCATAGTGACTAGTGAGCACCTCAGACAGTATAAAGGGTACAGTCTAACTGCAATAAACAAGCAGAAGTATGTCAGTATGACACACTACTGTCATAAGGCACATCTGTGGTCCTGATACATTGTTACATACTGTCATAAGGCACATCTGTGGTCCCGAAACATCATTACGTACTGTTATAAGGCACAGCTGTGCTCCTGATACATCATTATATGCTGTTATAAGGCACATCTGTGGTACTGATACATCTTTACATACTGTCATAAAGCACATCTGTGGTCCTGATACATTATTACATACTGTCATAAGGCACATCTGTGGTCCTAATACAGCATTACATACTGTTATAAGGCACACCTGTGGTCCTGATACATCATTGCATACTGTCATAAGGCACATCTGTGGTCCTGATACATCGTTACATACTGTTATAAGGCACATCTGTGGCCCTGATACATCGTTACATATTGTTATAAGGCACATCTGTGGTCCTGATACATCGTTACATACTGTTATAAGGCACATGCGTGGTCCTGATACATCATTACATACTGTCATAAGGCACATCTGTGGTCCTGATACATCATTACATACTGTTATAAGGCACATATGTGATCCTGATGGCACATCTGTGGTCCTGATACATCATTACATACTGTCATAAGGCACATCTGTGTTCCTGATACATCATTATATACTGTCATAAGGCACATCTGTGGTCCTGATACATCATTACATACTGTCATAGGTTACATCTGGTCTTGATACATCATTACATACTGTTGTAAGGCACATCTGTGACCCTGATGGCACATCTCTGGTCCTGATACATCTTCACATACTGTCATGAAGCACATCTGTGGTCCTGATACATCGTTACATACTGCCATAAGGCACATTGGTGGTCCTGATACATCATTATATACTGCCATAAGGAACATATGTGGTCCTGATACATCATTACCTACTGTCATAAGGCACAGCTGTGCTCCTGATACATCATTATATGCTGTTATAAGGCACATCTGTGGTACTGATACATCTTTACATACTGTCATAAAGCACATCTGTGGTCCTGATACATTATTACATACTGTCATAAGGCACATCTGTGGTCCTAATACAGCATTACATACTGTCATAAGGCACATCTGTGGTCCTGATACATCATTACATACAGTCATAAGGCACATCTATGCTCTTGATACATTGTTACAAACAGTAACTTTCTCACACAGAAAAATGCAAGTATGATGTACGTATATTAGAAAAATGTAAGTATATTCAGAGCTTTGTAAATCAGTATGAGCGTTACTATATTAAATAATAATACATTACTGTAAAGGTTGTAAACTTTCATTACAGGTGAGTGTAGAATAAATGTGCTAATTATTTCTTGCAAGTTATAATAAAAAAAAAACTGCAAGTACAATATTCCAGTGCAGTATCCATTTTTAATTGGAAGGGTTGCAGTACATCTGTCTTCCCTTTTTAATAAGTTGTAGAACATGTAGCACTTGAGTCTTCATTACTATTCTCAGCTATAGTCTGCAAGTCTTTATTTGAGGCCAAACCAGCTGAACATGTGAAATAGCACAGCTTTACTCTCTTGAATCTAATAATAGACAAGAAGATGTTAAACTTTTCTAACTACATCCTTTCCAGTACCTGAGTCTACAGCTATTTTGCCTTTTCCATGTTTTGTGCCCTGAGAATCTCTCTGAATAGAGCAGATGGACCTGTCAACAATACTTATACCTAACCTTCCCGAATGCATTCAAGCATACTGCAGTACATCATTTTAAGCCTCTAAAAAAGCAGCTGGTTGAAGTCTCACATGGTTATCACACGGGTAAGATAAAACTAATTAACATTAATGGATGCATAACAGGACTGTGAACTTGAGATACATATAATGATGCTGGACTAGTACTCTATGCTTGATCCTAAGCATGCTGTGTGTAGCTCTGACATAATAACCTACAAAGATTAACAAATATTTTTCACAGTGTAGTATGTTTTCATTTTTTGAATATTCTCAGCTGATTACTTTCATGGCAATTGCAAAATTAAATCTGACATTTTCTAAACAATTGTGTAAATCTACAAATTGTAATTTTCTATGTTAACTTCTTTACAAATAAAAGAAAAATGTATACATAGAGGTTAATTTGGAAAATGCTGCAGGACATTTCATTATATGCCATTATATCATATTGCTCTGATCTACTTTTAAGTGTAATTTAAAATGTTAACACCCTGTCTACGAAGCATTTTGTGTTCACTCTCTCAGAAAGGACATGAGAAACAACATGTCTTTCTAAAAAGGCCACTCCCCCAAGTTCCATAATAGCTATATATTTATTTATTTAATAACACTTATTTACTGCTTTATTTGCTTGTTGTTGTTAACTATGTTGGTGGGCTGACCAAAAGACCCTTTTTCAGTCATTACCTGCACTTAAAGGTTTAGCATACACAACAATGGATACAGAATGAAAAAAAAAACTAGCAATGTATACGGAGCAGAACTGTAAAATGTTAAAGAAACATTCAAGAAAGTATGCAAAAAGGGTGCAAGAGGTTCATCAAGAAAGTTTGATGCCCAATCAGAAATGAAGATTTATACAAAATAGAGATAAGGCATGGAAAGCATGGCAGAAACATAAGACAACACAAAACCTATAGTGCTTTAAAGAACTTTAGCAAGTCAGGCTTGATAAAAAGCAATACTACTCTGAGTTACAAAAAAATTTAACCCCTGAAAAATTGTGGTCATCCATTAAACAAAATTTCACCTAGTAGATAACAATGTCTTTAACCCTTGTCCTAATTACACCCCTTAGAAACAGCCACAGAGTTTAGCTCATACTTCAGTACAACTGCCCTCACCAATTAATCCTTTCATGATTCCCCTGACTCATGTCTACCCCCATCCACTAATACCCTCACATTAAAACCATTTGTCACCTTCTTCATAAAAAAATATACAAACTTGGACCCTGCTCCCCCTCTGCAGATAACCGTCCTACATAACACCTCAACACTGCTGCTAATGCCATTGCAGAGCCAATCTCCATCCTCATAAAAAAAATCATTACATGAATCCTGTATTCCTACCATCTGGAAAAATGCTGTATCATCCTTCTCAGCAACGCTTTTACTAAGATATATAATTTTAGCCCCAATGCCATTTTATCCCCCCCCCCTCAAAAGTATTGCAAACATCTGTCCATAAACTACTATTACAGCAGCTTTTAAAGGAACAATTGCTAACAGATACCCAACATGGTTTTAGACCTGTATATAGCAAGACAGCTGCCCTCCTAACTTTTACATATAACATAAACGAAGCTAGGGACAGAAATATACTTGTGTCTTCCTTATTCCTAGACTTATTAAAAGCTTTGAACTCTGTGTCTCATTAAAATCATCTAGTACAGCTGTCCACAGTGGGTATCTCACAATCTACTCTTCGATGGTGTAATAATTACTTGTCAGAGTGCTACCAGACTCTCAAATGGGATTCTTCCCTTTCCCCTTATCTGCCCTTCATTACAGGTGTACCACAAGTCTCCATCATTGGTCCTGTGCTTCTTAATATCTTTATAAACATCCACATACTTCTACACAATCAGCATCCCTTATACAGCATGCAAATACTTCCACAGTAATCTGTTTTTCAGACAATCTGGACAATTCAGAAAAGATTTCACAATAAGCCATTAACTCTGTTGAGAACTCCTTTGTAATCATCAACTCTTACTTAATCTGAAGAAAACCAAACTCTTTTTTTATTTTTCCCCAAATCACTTACACAAGAGAAAAATAACTTTAAATTCATATCCCTAAACAATACGCCGATTGAAGTAGTGCCCCATACAATACTGCTGGGGATTACAGCAGATGACCACCTCAAGTATGACCGCCACATACAGAGCAATACAAAATAGGAATGCTACATAGATACAAACAATTCCTTACTGTATACACCACAGTCATTCTTGCCACTAACACACCTACTCCCCTCTCTATTAACTGGTTCTGTCATCCTGACTAACCTCCAGGCCACTCTAAAATCGAAACTAGAACCATGCTATAAATAGGTGGCAAGATTTGCAGCTCAAAGTCAAAGAACACATCACTGTTCTGCACTAAAAACTGGCTAGAATTATCTCACCATCTAAATTATAGCCAACTTCTCCTAACACATTTCCTGCTCAAGTTATAAATACAATTCTCCACCACTACCTCCCAAAAGAAATAGCCAGGGAATTGTTATGGCTAGGCTTGTATAGGCCCTAGGGTTGATAGCCTAGTACCAACCTATGAACCTATTACCTTCAATCTTCTAACATCTATAAGCCTTACAAAAACTGTGGGTAAAGTCTGTAGTCAAACTCTGAAGCTAAAGTCTGGAATATGATTCCTGCACCAATCAGGACAATACATAACATTACTTTATTTAAATTGCAAATAAAAGAATTCCTCTTTGACTTCTGGCTTTGCACATGCTGTTTTGCTGGCTAAAATGTCAGCCCCTTTTCTTCTAATACCTATATCTATCCTCTCTCCCCTTTTCTTGTATTTCTTTCTTTTAATCTTATTTCCATATTCTTAATCTTACTTTTACTCATTATTTCTCCAGCCTCCCATATCTACTCCACTTATTACCTCTAACATATAATTTTCTCCCTATTCCTTCCATTCCTCTCCTCCTCCTTATCCACTATTTGAATTTTCCAGTCTGACATTTATTTTATGAGTGAGTAATAAACTGTAAAATGTATAACATGTCATCATGGTACAGTGCTACACTATATTGTATTTTATCTTGTTTTAATGATAGTATATGTGTATTATTCTACATGTCATATGTATATTAATATTTTTATTAGTCTATGTGTTTACAGTATATTGCAATATGATGCTAATTCTCATATATTTATATGTATATGTGAATGCATGCATTGTCTGTTCTTTTACTTCTGGAGTTTTTGTCCCTGGGCCTCTACAAAAAAGGATAAAATTATCCAGTTGGACTTTCTCTGTAAACAAATGTAGGTGTTTATTAATTGACATTTGTTTACAGGGAAAGTGGCGCAGTGGTGCAGCGGTAGCATTGTTGCCTCACAGTAAGAAGTTGTCCAGTTCGATTCTTGGCTGGGGTGCCTTCTGTGCAGTGTGTGCATGTCCTCTCTGCATTCATGTGAGTTTCCTCCAGGTGTTCTGGTTTCCTCCCATCTTACAAAAACACGTGTCTGGAGCGTTTTTCCCCAGGCCTCCACTGAAAATTGGCTTTGTTCCAAGTCAGACTTTGCCGGTAAACAAATGTTTAGTAAAAATAAATAAGATTAATTAATGGACTTACAAAGGAAAATCAAGGTAGCAACTAACAGTACAGCATTATGACTAGTTAGCTGAACAGAAAGCATCTGAGTGTTTCAAAAAGAAAATTTTACTGCACAAGGTAGCTGTTTACTGACTGTACATTTATGTACAATGCATTTACAAAGATCATAACTGCATCTGTCCTCAGCATTCAGCAAGTTCTCAGTGTATATAGATTTATTAATTCAGAAGTAGAACACAGTTTGTCAGCTGTGAAGTCTAAGATGGCTGTATATGGTTGATGTATGTTATCCATTATTCCTAAAGGATTTACAGATTTTCTACTCTAACAAGTGACTGATAAGTTTTCTTTTCAAGCTAATTAAAATTTCCCTTGAATTATTCTCTGGGGAGCAAGATTCTAAAGCTAGTCAAGTTTTCAAAGGCTTTTTCACCAAAAGTAAGTCCAAAGGGAGGCTATATTGAGTGAAGATGACAGAACAGAGTCATCATCATCATCATTGTTGTGAGGTTGAAAGGTGAATACCTGAGTATTCATCCATTTTGTAACGGAGGTCAGTACTGTAACTGTAACATGTTGTTGTGTAGGGTAATGAATAGTAGAGAAGGTCTGGCACTAATGGTGGCCAGATTTACTTGTCCAGCAGTATACAGAGATGTGCTGGTGGACTGGCCATACTTTATTTTCAACAGGTTGTAGTATTGTGTATTGCCTGTAGAAAGAAGTGAGATTAGAGCAGGAGCACATTTCATGGCTATGGCTCATGTCCAAACGGGTTTCGTTGTTAACTATTCTGATGAGTAATTTGAAAAAAAAGGGAAGAGTCATTGGCAACACCAATATATTTCTACTGATTGACTGTGAGAATGGCTTGTCAGAGTGGATCATTAAGAGTTAAAGAAGCAGAGTCCATTTGCATGTGGGATAGAGTGGCTGTGGCAGCAGGTGACTTGTGGATGGAGTCAGCTGGTAGTATTCTAGATTTCTGCAGTTTAGTAACAATTTATTCTTATCTGTCCATAAGCAAAATTAGTAGGTTATCTTGCAGTGTCATTTCTTGCTCATTTAGAGAGCAGAAGTTATTTATATAGGTATATAATTAGCATATAAATATTAGTTTCAATGAGAGGAGAGCAGAATTTATATCATTAACGAATGAATAAAAGAGCAAAGGAAAGGGCTAATCACTAAGCATCAAGTGATACTAAAGCTGAAGATTGCATTTTTCTAATTAGGTTTATGATTGCTAACCTAGAATGTATGATTTTAAAGACAATGTTTACACCAAAAGTTTATGATAGGCCCAAAACTGAAATTGTGCAATTTAAAGAGTAAGACGGAGTAGTTAGCTGTTTTGAAACTCTTGTAATTTTAATAAATAAATATATATACTTGTTGCAAACAATCGTTTTTTGAAATTAGTGAATATTTGATCTATTGCTGACTTAAAGCACAGTTATAGTTCTAATGTCTTTGCTGATATCACAATGGATGTCACAGAGAAGGCCACATTTGTTAATGAGATCAGAAATTTGGCTATATAATATTTTTTTCAAAAACATATTTGTTAAAGGGCACAGGTTGACAATGACCCAGTAATGTTAAGGCGAGGAATGGGCAAGGACTTTAGACAAGTGAAAATGGTAGTATGTTTGAGATAATAAGGGACTATTCCTGACATTAGATGTATGTTAAACGCACAAGAGAAAAGTTTTACTTAATTTAATTGACATTCTAAATAAAACAGGATAAACATGCACTTAATTCAGCTTCTGCTTTTATATTCATTTTTTTTTTAAACATCGTGTTTCTTTAGACTGCCTTCTCGGGAGTAAAATGAGGGGCATTGAGACTGATGAATAAAGAAAGGATTAATGGGCCTTGTACTGATCCTTGAAGAGCACCACAGCTGGTGAGTTTCATTTGTGATATGTTGGTGATTTTATACTGTAGAATTTTTGTGTGTGCCTACTTTAGGATTTTTTTTTTAATTGAGTTCTAATATTAGGTTCAAAATTTTGTTTGAACAGTTTAAAGTTTAGTGATAATCTAAGCTATTAATGCTTTATTTTTCATATTATATCAAATAAACAAAAGTCACCTTGCACCAAAGTTTCATTGCCAAAAGCAACAAGTATTAATAAAATGAAGATGAAGGCAGGGACCACCAGGCAGAGTCTCCAAACAATATTTTATTTTAAAACAATAAAAATGAGTAAAAGTGACCAATAAGCGCTTTCAGGCAGGTAAACCCTTCATCAGATAACACTCAACAGGCTAAACAATGAATTTAAAATGGAGAACCTCAAAGGACTAGGATACCTGATGGTCAATAAAAGTCGGAGAAGCAGGAATTTAGCATACCAAACTTTATTCATGCTTTCGTCAGTAAGACTTTATCAGAAAGAATAGCAATAACCCAGCTGCATTAATATATACACAATAAATAATTGTCAATTATTCAATCAATGCAGTTCTGTTTCCCCAAAACTCTTAACTTGTTACATGCTGTATAAAAACATATCTAATAATAAAAAATTATAAAAACACATTTCAAATACAATATGTAATGTTATTTCTTACTAGTAACTTTCAACTTTCTATTTTTAAGAAAGCATTTGATATTAATGTTGTCATTCAGGCCTGGCTTGCTGTCAGCATTTACTCTCATTTGCCAAACTGTCTCCCTTTGCTCCAACCTATATTTGTAATCCCCTCCTCTCAAGTCACCATGCACAACTTCTAATACCGAAAATAAAAATTTCTTAAAACTAACACACTCAACAGAGTGTCGGTATAACGCACTCCTCTCATTTTTTTGTCTTGATATAATAAAAATTTTCTCTAATGCACTCGAAGAGTGCTCTTGTGGTCATAGCTACGTAATATGTGTTACAACCACTACACATACCAATATAAACAATGCTTCTGGATTTGCAGGAACAATACCCAGGAACTACAAAAGTTCGATCCAAATGGGGAATCATAATAAATGGCCCCTCAAGAATAAATCTGCACATACTGCAACTTCCACATTTGAACATACCATTTTTATGAACTTTATTTAGTAAAGTGTCATTCATTATTGAATCATCTCTCTCCAACAACTTTTTATATTACCAGATTTTCGATAAACAAAGCATGGCTTGGTCCCTATTACCTCAGATTTGTGCAGATTTATGGCAAACTCCCAAAACTGTCCCAGCAATTGTTTTCCCAGAGAAAAAATTCGCTGTTCCAGGTGTTCAGGATTTTCAGCATTCACTGAACTAGGGTCAATGAATCAGCGTTCGCTTTTTAAGTGTTCGCTGATTCAATATAGACACGTCTATCTCCTGCTGACACACTTTTACAAAAGTGACGATGGTTGGATGTATAATAGGTACATAGACACTTGGTTTTCTTAACACTGGATGTAAAACCATCATTATTATTGTTAAACATCTGTCTTAACATAACATTTCGAGCAAAACACATAATGTCCACAATAACCTGACTGTAATCAGCAGTTGCACTTACTATGAATGTCAGACCCTTATTCAACATAAAGTTCTGTTCAGTAGATAGCGTAATACCTGAAAAAAACATATACAATGTTATCATCATCCACAGTCACTGCAAAACTCTCCATCTTTTCTGTTCCTTGTTGTAAGAGATGCTTCGTTTCCATGGATTTTTCTTTTTTACTGGGATAGGTAACATAGGAAAAGTTTTACTATATCTTTCAGAAGAGAGTTTGGGTCGTACCCCCAATGCCAAAAATTCATCCATGTCTGTCACGGCTGTAATTTCTGTAGGCATGGAGCCATGTCACTCAATTTCCAGTTGCTCATTGGGCAAAGGAATGCTGGCCCTAATAGGCTGTTCAGCCATTGCCATGGAAGCAGCTGTATGTACCATATTTGCAGATCTCATAGAAACATTATTATCTGCATTTAAAATTAAATTTCTATTTAATTCCTTCTCTAGTTGTTAATTTGGAACCGGCTCCCTTATAGCAGTATCAGATTCAAGTCTCTCTAAAGTTTTTCTTGTGGCCAGGTGAAAATATCGCCACCTGAAAAATCATGATAATCACGTACTAGCTTTTTAGTTTTGATCTGTACAGTCGCTATAAGTTCTATCTCCTCCATAAAAAGTAGTCTATCAGTAACTTCATGTATGACAAATTGGTCTGTAAATTAATTTCCTGCCAGTGTGCTAGTAGACCTGGATATACCTCCCCCTGGGTCGGCATGCAAAGCACACGAAGGCCCCTAGGGACAATGTTGTGCTTCAAGCATGCCTCCAGGTAGGAATCTCTGCCAGTGTAAATGTTTCAGTTTCATCAAGTTCTTCTGTAATTTAGATATTTACATCTAAAACTCAGTCTCACCCACTTCGTCATTCTCCGGTTCAAGTGCTTGATTAGCTATACATCGAAAATCCATATTCAGCAATGGGTTCGACAACAAAAAGGTATTCCTCTTCATATTCTCCTTCAGTGAGGCACCAACATGCCTGTGTGGACAATATTCAAGTTCAATTTCATCCCTTCTCTGTTTCGCCATGTGTGCAAGGTTACACAAACCAGAAAATCAAATAAACAAAAGTCACCTTGCACCAAAGTTTCTCTGCCAGATGCAACAAGTATTAATAAAATGAAGATGAAGGCAAGAACCACCAGGCCAAGTCTCCAAACAATATGTTACTTTAAAACAATAAAAATGAGTAAAAATGCACAATAAGCGCTTTCAGTTAGGTAAGACTTTCATCAGGTAACACTCAGGCTAAACAATGAATTTAAAATGCTCTTCCACTAATCATACATCAGTATTGTACCCCCCACTTTTTCATTAAAACCAGTTTTAAAGGTATGACAGCATTTAAATCTGGGGCTTTATCAGCTCCAAGTCTAACAATCAACCTTGTTTCAGTATATTCCATTTGATTAATCAGATCGTCACCCCTAACATTCTTGTTGATAACTTGTAATACCATAAACAGAAATATATGACCCTCATTCATTTCTATATGTTGAAATAATGCATTATGTATGTTTTTAATCCTCATATCAGAGATATGCTTTAATTATTGTTTTTCAGCATATAGTTTGTTTTACCAATGTAGTATGAGGTACAATTCTGGCACAGGGCTAAATATACAACATGTTGTGTTCTACAATCAGCATATCCTTTAAATGAATATTCTTGTCCTGTTCTAGGATGAACAACAAATTGAATTTCAGTATGTATCTACAAGCCTTACATTGTTGATAAACATGGGTGCCTACCCTTTGTGTTACTGCACTACCCATGTTACGTAAACCTGCTTCATAACATAGCATATCCTTTAAATTCTTATTTCTTCTTAAGGTAAACATTGGTTGTGGTCCCACAATATCAGCTATCTTAGTATCTGTCTGTAGGACTTTCCAGTTGTGTTTAATAATTTCACATATGCCCCCCACATCACTACTATACGTGAGGAACATACATACTCCCCATTCTTTTGCTCAGTATCCCAATTCATCATCTCCACCTCAGATCTATTTGGCTTCACAGAAAACCATGGTTTAGCAGTACTGTTCCTATTAATTTTACTATTGGCTATTATTTTGCCAAGATTCTTTTGTCTATATCCCCTTCTCCTCAGGTTATTCTCCAAACAGTCAACTTCCTGATCAGATTCACCGTCTTTAGTGCATAGGTGCAAAATCTTATGCACCTACCCTTTTACGATGTTGTTAAAAGTATGACAAGGATGCATATTGTCATATGATAGTAGGTTATTCCACCAGCATGTCTTCCTATATAATGCTGTTTTTATATTTCTATCCAAATGTCTGCTAACAAGAACATCCAAGTAATCTATTACAGTCTCGGAACTATTTACCGAGAATGTAAGAAAATCAGTACTCATTTCCAAATATTTTACAAAGGATGCCAGTTCACCATATCTACCTTTCCAAAGAAAAAACATGTCATCCACAAATCTAGTGTAATATCCCAATTTTGCCTTCCATTCATGATGCGAGTTGAACATAACGTTGTCTTCCCAATAAGCTAAGACAAGGTTTGCATAAGAGTTGGCAATGCCTTGCATGGGGGAGTATGTATGTTCCTCATGTACAGTAGTGATGTGGGGGGGCATATGTGAAATTATTAAACACAATTGAAAAGTCCTACAGACAGATACTCAGATAGCTGATATTGTGAGACCACAACTAATGTTTACCTTCAGTAGAAATAAAAATTTAAAAGATATGCTATGTTATGAACCAGGTTTATTTAACATGGGTAGTGTGTTGACACAAAGGGTAGCCACCCATGCTTGTTGACAATGTAAGGCTTGTAGATACATACTGAAAGATAATTTGTTTGTTAATCCTAGAACAGGGCAAGAATATTCATTTAAAGGATTTGCTGATTGTAGAACAAAACATGTTATATATTTAGCTGTGTGCCAGAATTGCACCTCATACTACGTTGGTAAAGGAAAATTGTATGTTAAAAACAGAATATTAAAGCATATCTCTGATAGGAGGCTTAAAAACATACATAATACATTATTTCAACATATAGAAATGAATGAAGGTCATATATTTTTCTTTATGGTATTACAAGTTATCAACAAGAATGTTAGGAGTGATGAGTTGGTTAATCAAACAGAATATACTGAAGCAAGATGGATTGTTAGACTTGGGGCTGATAAAGCCCCAGATTTAAATGCTGTTGTATCTTTAAAACTGGTTTTAAGAAAAAGGAGGGTACATTACTGATGTTTGATTGGTGGAAGAGCATTTTAAATTCATTGTTTAGCCTGAGTGTTATCTGATGAAGGGCTTTCCAGTCTGAAAGCGCTTATTGTGCATCTTTACTAATTTTTATTGTTTTAAAATAAAATGTTGTTTGGAGACTCTGCCTGGTGGTTCCTGCCTTCATCTTTGTTTTATTATTTTTCATCTTTGGATGACTAGATTAAGATAAAATGTAACCAAGGATCAAATTTATATTTGCAATGCTAAAATGCAAGATTTTCCTATGTTTCAGAATGAAATCACATCAGAATATATGAGGTTATATCATTTTCTATTTGGTTGTACTTTGTAGGGTTCCATACAAGCTATTATTCTATCAGAACATAATCTGTCCATCTACTGTAGTCATGTTCAGTAATGATGGACTGGCTGAGCTGTTGAAGCTGTGCTTTACTAGAAAATCCCTCTAGTACTCAAAACAGAATACAACAGCAATTCACTGGTATTCTAAACCGGCACAAAAATGTAACAACTATCAGTGTCTATCAAATGAATCCATATAGGTACAGAAATCAGGTAAGGAATGCAGGTGATAAGATTGCTCATGAGAGGTCACCAAGCCTATGTCTCCAATGTCTACCACCTTTAAAACTACAGATTGTCTGTCATCATTTACAAGAGGGTTGTGAGCACTGCAAATTGCTGCTCCACAGAGCTGTATAATGCATCATAAATGTCAAAGTACATCACTGTTCATAACAGCACTAAGGGTTAACAATAGTCACCTCATGAGGCTCATTATGAAGTCACAGCACAGTTGTTACAACCCTTCCACAGATTCGTAAATAATTACATATGTTTGGCTTTGACTAGACCAAATGAAATCTTCCTGAACCTTTAAAGTTTCACTGGCAGGCTACACAAATAAACTCACCTGCTGAAACTTAAATAACACTAAATTTCTTCTAAAGATAGAACAACATTAAAACATCTCAGTTAGCTATGTCTCATATCATTTTGATATATTTATTTTATAATTGGTGGCAGACTAACTACTAAAATTTAATTTACACTTCACTGAGAAACCAAAGTTAATTTTCACATAAAGATATGTGGTTTGATCTCCACTACAGAATCTGATTATAAACTTCCATGCCTACTTGAACAAATAAAGGCACTGCAGATAATGCAGTTTTCTGCAGTAATTTGATAAGGAAACATTGCTTTGAACTGCAGTTGTAATGCAGTATTGTTTCTTTGAAAAGCTAGCAGCAGTGTAAGGAAGTTAAATGCAGTATTTATCAGGCATGTTACTGAAACCCCTATATACCTACTGCCATCAGTGTTGCGGAGCCTTCAGTTTCTGTCTTTTTCTGTCAGTCTGCCATCTTGACAATGCAAAGAGAAGAAGACAGAAGCAAAGAAGGAAAAGTGACTGTAGTCTATTGAGAGCTTTGAGAAAACACATTCACTTTTTGCTATGTCATGTATCAATGATATTTCCCAGCAGTTCCTTTCAGACAGAAAGACCTTTTATGTTTTATAAATGTCTGGAATAGTTGATCCATGTCAACATGAAATTGATTACACTATAAAAAGGGAGTAGTTACATATACAGTACAGCATGAAAGAAAAAAAAAAGAACTGCTTGCAATATAATAAATGCTATTAACGGCTGCACTTATCCTGTTTCTTAACAGCAATATGAACTACCAAAACTACCAAACACAATTTCCTAGAATTTTGATTTCTGCCACCTTTTCTTAACAGTGGCCTTTAGTGGCACTAACAACAGACTGAAAGGCATTATCTATTTTTTTCATTGATATTATTAACATATAAAAGGTCATGTCTTTAATAAAAGGGAACTATGGAAGCAGAAGCCTGCAAATTCTGCAATAATACATCAAAACTGTCTTTTGGCTTTTCCCGGTTAGGGGTTGCCACAGCAGAACTCCGGTCTGCTAATGATTGGCAGTAAAGTTTTACGTGCTGGCTTGCTGGGCCTAACGCACAACCTTCAACAAAGGAACGCCCATTCACGCATGTCGACACACAGAAGACGCTCTAACTGAGAATCGAACGGGCAACGTCTAACTGTGAGGCGACAACGCTACCGCAGCACCACCACCGCAGTACCCCTGCAAAAATTCACAGAGATAACACTCAACTAGACTTTTTTTTTTTTAAATATTAATTTTTAAGAACATACACACAGAAGTGATATTAGGGCATGAGTACATTCATGGCTATGGCTCAACGTGCTTCCTGACAGATTGGAGATTTTGTAACTCATTTTTGTCTTTCTAATGATTTTGATGTACAAGTCTAAAGAAAGAGAAGGGTCATGTGTAACACTAACATAAATAACTGCTTGTAATTATAATAATTATTATGCAATAATTACTGACTGAATGTCTTTTTAAAATGATAATAATATGTTGGAGCTTTTATCCACAAGCCTGCAATGAAAAGTTATTTTTTTTTTACTAAACCCAGTTAGACTAAACCAGTACACAAAAGCAAAATAAATAAACAAGTAAATACCACTATTCCACTAATAAAGATGCCAAAATTAAATATCTTCAAAAGGACAATATAGAATACCATATGGAGCTTTTGCAAATAAAATATATAACTTTATTTGATGAAAGAAACTAATGTTTAGCTTATGCCTTCAAAAATTTAAAAATGACCTTCCATCTGGTTATATACAGAAAATACACCAGTCAAATGAGAAAAGCAATTACCTAATTAATCAATTACTCCTACCAATAAAAAGATTATAATAAATATTTCTTAAATAAGTCATAATTCAATCCCCACTCCCACCTCCCGCATAATTTTTAAACATATAACTATAACAATTTTGTTTTTTTTAACAAAACATGTGCAACATCATGAAACAAAAAAAATAAATCTGCATTTTAACATAGATATAAAATAGCGAATGCTAAACCTGAAACCTCTCTATTGCACTTATTAAATCATAAAATAAGTACTTCACTACCATACAAACGTGTATTTAACAAACATAAGAAAACTAGGAAGTAAACCATGCAAAGAAAGAAACAATAAATAAATAAAGTTAAAAAAAAAAAAAAAAAAAAAAAAGATGAAATGCTCTAGTTTGGTATTTGACAACTCTAAGAAGAGGGGTCTTATCAGCAAGACAGGTTATCCCATGACAGTGCCCTATTAGGGAGGGGTGGCCCTACCATTCAAGCTAAATACATGTGGTCTCAGATACTCACTTCATTGACTGGTTGAACAGAGCAACCCCCCCCCCCCTAAATTTTGTTATTAGGAACACAGGTTCAGGTGGTCCTGGTGTAGTCTTTCCTCAGATGGTTATCCCCCATTTATTTCCTGAGAGTCAATAGTCAAAATAAGAGACTGCATAATCTATACAAATGCAATACCAACATTCATTTCTGAATGCAGTAATGCTTCGCAAACACAGAGTGGTACACTGCTTCAGATATGACAGCAAATTCAGTACAGTAGTAGATGCCAGTAATGCACTGAACATCCATTAGTGGGTCTGAGCAAGCAGAAAAGCAGTCAATTCACATATCCAGTTTTGCTTAGTCAGGGTAGCTGAAAATGCAAGGGATAATGCCACTCAGCATGGCGGATTAGTATGCTGGTATGGGCTCAGTTACTCCAAACCACACAGTGGCAATAGATTTGAGGTAAAGTTACTTGACAATGATGTTATTGTTCATATTTCTGATCTCATGAACTTTATGTTATCCTATTTAATGTCAAAAATAAACAGTTGCACCTGTCATGCTTGTGTCAGTTGTTATTTAGGGGATGTCAAGGGAACAGCCTATGGTTTTTCCACAGGCCCATTTTGTCATATTAGTGATATAACTAGATTTAATGTTATTGTTGCTTCATCGCTTATGAAATTAAAATCTGTGATTTACAAGTTATTAATTTGAGATTACTTATTCACTGACAACATTATACTCACCAGTAATTTATTTTACAATTTTTACTACACTGTTAAATAAATTAGACCCATCACATATTTTCCTGCTTTAAAATTGTCCGCAGATTTGAGTGGGTAGATGACTATGCTCAAGCTTCACTGGTGGCTGTGAGAGTCGAAACAGGAGGCCGCAAAATCAATTATGGAGAACACGGTTCACACAAAAAGAATGAAACAGCTTTAATGAAATGCAAGCCCTATGTGGCAAAAATCAAAACAAGAAGAGGAGGTTGCTGCTTAAGCAAGGGGAGTTTATTATTATCGTAGATTGGGGTGATGTACCACCTGGAGCTGTTTCCACAGTCAAACTGTAAGGTTGGCAGTGCTGTAAAATTAGAGGACACAATATATCCACCAACACACAAAAACATTGACATTTTTGAATATGTGTTTGTTTGTATGATGCTATGTGGTATGCAAGCATACATGTGTTTTGCATACCTAGACCTGACTATAGATGTACATAGAACAGGAGGCTGCGCATACTACTTCTAAATTTCAATATGGCCACAAGAGCTGCTCCTGGTGTGATGCCAATGCTCTTCAGTTATTCTGTAAGTTGCTATAAGTGGTTTTGTAAGTCTGAGATGCAAAGCACATAGCAAGAACAACCTGTGTGCTACATCGCAGGTTGGGAGGATGAATAATTGTTCAGTATGTGTTGCCATACTGTGTACTGGGACTGCATCACAGGGCATGAAGTGAAAACCCAAAGAGCTCAAACATGCATCTGGATGTACACCCACACAGACACACACACCCACACAGACACACAGACACACACAGACACACACACACACAGACACACACACACACACACACACACACACACACACACACACACACACACACACACACACACACACATATATACATACATACATGCAGTTTATGCCATACTTAGAGTGCCTCCAAGTGCTTCAGTGATAACAGCTAAAGCAATACAGCACTAAATGCTGGAAATGTACTAAACACCGACTGGAATCTACTGATAGAGTCCTGTAACACTTTGCACCCAGGGCAGCTGCCCCCTTCCCTCCACCCTTGCTACACCTGTGTGTTTACTAATGCGTAGAGCAAGAGCTTGTAATGCTGTGACATTTGGCTATAGATTTTTCATTTTGCTTCCTGCCTGAAGGAAGATACATACACCCAGAAGCCAGTAAGTGAACACAGAGAGAAATTCAACATCACATGGCATTCAACAAACATGCTTAACATTATGGGAGAATTAAAGAAACAAAACACTATACATTACGTCCCTCCACTTAAACTATTAAATTATTTGCTGATTGTGGAGAGGCTGTATAATTTATTTTATTTTACATTTGTTGACCGGGATAGTCTAACTGGATTTATGTCCATTTTCAGTAGAGCCCTGGGGAGATAAGCTCCAACAAATTACTAGACTACTAACATACAGGTACTAGTTGTTATACAGTTAAATACTACAAATTTTAAACGGTTCAGGAATCTTCACAGTTTATACAAAAAACATGTTACAAGCATTAGACAAGATATTTTAGACTTTATGTGGAAGACTTTATTAGTAACTAGAAAGTAAATGTTAAATAAATGCATACTTCAAGTTTCAACAGTTCAGCAATGCTCACAGTTTAACAATACTTGTTGCCTGCCTTATGTAGGATGCTTTAGAATTATATGCAGAAGAATTTAACTAGGTATTTTAAATTATCTCTATTAGGATAAGATATATTTTTGCCAAGGATAGGCCTTGATCTAAAAAGACACAGATAGAGCAGGAATTAGGTCTTAAGAGAGGGTATTTGGGATATAGTATGAGATTAGTCTGGATTTGTACAGGGACATAACCAATGGGTTTTAAGATAGCGTTTCAGATTGTGTTTAAAAAGTGTAAATGAAGACAGTGATGTAAGTTCATGGGGGAGTTGGTTCCAATACTTTCCAACTGCATTTGAGAACAGAGCATCTCCTGCCATGTTATTAGATTTACATGTTGATACAAGTAGATTATTAGATGAGCGTAAAGTTGAAATGTTCTTATATTGAGTAATGAGACTAGCAAGTATTGGCGTATTGGTAGGTTGGAAAAGGGTTTTGTGTACAATGGTGAGTTGTTTAAAGTGAATCTGATTCAGAAGCTCTAACCAGCCTAATTGTTACAGATTATGGTAGTGATGGGTCCTAAAGGAGGAAGCAGTAGCAAATCTGGCTATGCTATTGTAAGCGTCGGCTAGCTTGTTAAGGTTATTTTTTGACAAGTTAGTATATATAGAAGAAGCATAAAGAAGTGTGGTAATAAGGTGGGAATAGGCAATTGTGGTTCTGGCTAGTGGGGAGAGAAAGGGTTTTATACTATAGAGGGAGCCTAGTTTCCTGTTGACAGTTTTTATGGTATTGTTGATATGGGTTTCAAAGTTCAGGTTATCAATGGTTACCCCTAGAAGTTTAGTTGTTGGATCGGGAGATATGAGTGTACCATTATTGGATAAGACTGAAATGTTCATTGGGAGTGATTTACGGGTAGGAGTGAAGAGGAGGAGTTTGTTTTTTTGGGGGGTTCAAGAGGAGGCAGTGTTGTAGAAACCAATATTCTGTTTTATTGAACGTTGTCTGAGTTAGAGTCTGTAGTTGGGATTGAGATTTAGCTGAGCAGATTATTGTTGAATCATCTGCGTATTGTACACAGTTAGTTAAAGGAATAGCTAGGTTGAGGTCATTGATAAATATTGAGAAAAGGAGGGGGCCCAATATAGAGCCCTGTGGAACACCTAGGGTAACTGGGAGATGGGATGAGAGATTGTTGTCCCATAGCACTGCCTGCTGTCTATTATCTTAGGACTGAAACCATTTTATAGTCTTTGTGTCCAGAGAGAAGGATTTTAGAATATTGAGAAGTAAGTGATGGTTGAACATGTCGAATGCTTTTGAAAGGTCAATGAAAAGTGTTGAAGAGAGAAGATTGTTATTATGGTTTTAATTGATGCTGCCAGTGAAGGATAGGAGTGCAGTTGTTGTACTGTGGAAAGGCCTGAAGCCATGTTGAGATTTGGCCAGTAAATTGTTCTGGAGTAGGTGGTTTATTAACTGTCTGTGGATGTACTTTTCCATTATTTTAGCTAATGGGGAAAGTAGAGCTATGGGACAATATTTAAAATATTCTCTGGAGTTTCCACCCTTTTGTAGGGGGATAATGTTGGAGATTTTTCCAGATAGTGGGAATAGTGCTTTCTTGTATGGTTCTATTTATCAGCAATGATACAGGATAAGCTATGACTTTGGCTGCCTTTTGCAGGTATTCAGCAGGTAGCTGGTCAGCTGAGGGGGTAGAAGGTTTTAGTTTACTTAAGAGGTTGCAGATGAGGGACGTTGGGACAGGTTGCAGGTTTGGAGTTGGGAGAGAGTTAGTAGTATTGGTTGGAAAGGCAGAGCTATCAGCTGTTAGTTGATTAGCAAGTATTTGGATGGTCTCAGTGAAGAAGGTATTAAAAGCATTAGCAGTTTGCTTTGGAATGTCGTAATTTGATCCTATAGGGGGTGGTGTTGCGGATTGGCCTGGTTGAAGTAATCTGTTTATGCTAGCCCAGAACTTTTGTGGATTATTTTGGTTGGTCTGTTGGAGGTGGAAGTAAAAGTTTTTTTTTATCTTCAGATATAGCTTTCTTAGTCTCATTTCTTTTTTGCCTGAATTGTTAGTCTACGGGGCTTTCAGTTGTTCTCCATAGTGCCCAAACTTTGTTTCTCTGTTGAATTTTCTGCCTGGTTTTCTTTGTAAGCCATGGGGCAGGTTTAGATTTAATTTTGATGGAATGCTTTGGTACATGGTGGTTAAGGATTGTTAAGAATTTTGAGTTAAAGTAGTTTGTTGCTTCAAGTGGGAGGTATTTTATAGGTGACCAATCACATTCTTTTATTTCAACTTGGAAGTTATTGGGGTTAACATTTCTGTTGCTTCTTATTGTTTTATATATGGCTGGGTTGTGTGAGCACGACCTTTGTCTGATTATGTAAGTGAGAGAATGGTCACTTACATTGTCAGGGAGGGTCCCTACATTATAGAGCTGTTGGTGACTATTTATTAGAATCCAGTCTAGGATGGATTGTTATTGGGTCTATTAATTGTGGTTGGGGAGTTAATTGTTTGTGAGAAGCCATTAAAGTTAATATGGGAGGCTGGTGATTCAGTAGAGCAGTCCTTCTAGTCTATATTAAAGTCTCCAAGAATTATTGTCTCTTGGGGAATTTTTGTGGAGAGTTCAGCAAGGATACCTTCCAGAGTGGTGATGTTCTTACCAGGGGGCAAGTAGATACATATTATATTTAGGGATTTGCTGGGATTAAGTTGAAGTTTGGTGCTAATGATTTTCGCATTGTTTTCAGAAGAGGAACCAAGATAGATATTTGTAGCCCTTTTATATAGAGGATAGCAACACCCCCTCCTTTTTTTACTTTGCGGTCTTGTCTCAAGATGTTGTATCCAGATGGAATAATTTCAACATCTTGTGTAGTGGGTTTTAGCCATGTTTCTGTTAGACAAGGTATATCAAAGGAATGAACATCCAGGAGAGCATGGAGGTGGGCAATTTTATTATTTATGCTGCGAATATTGAGGTGAGCTATATAGAGTGAGTTAGGAGATTTAGATAGGATATTTGGGGTAGCGGGAACATGAATTTGTGGTTCTGTGCTTGTTTTTTGCCCTGGTCCTGGGTTAGGATGAATGTCCCCATCTGGTAAGGAGAGGTGTAATAGTTTAAGGGATTGTGGAGGTTAAAGTAAAGGTGAAGAGTTTTTTTTAGGTTTTAGATAGTTGTATTTGATATGGGTCAGTCTGTGATATTTAGCAGGTAAATATCTAGGTAAAGATGTTATATTTATGTGTTCTGTGGAGTTAATTAGAGGTATAGTACTTGTTTGTGCATTAGGGAAGTTCAGCTGTAAATATTTTGACTGTTGATATGAGGTTAGCAGGTAGGTTGCTTTTAGAGAAAGTAGGAGAAAGACAATGATTAGGAGCCTTAGTTGGATTTGGAAAGGTCGTGTTTGCATAGTGACTAATAAGCTTACTGGTATTCTTTAAAGTGGTGGAGTTATACTAGGGGTGATTAGAGAGAGGTGTATGTATAATGTTAACAAGATGACTATTGTGATTGAATTGGAGAGGAAGAGGATGTGGTGAGGATGTGTAAGCTTAGGAGCAGTAGGGGTGGGTGGGAATTGGGGGTAGGGTAGAGGAGCGGAGTGAGCCCGCAGGGCGAACAGAGCGGGTAGAGACAAGAGAGGTAAGGAGCTGAAAAGAACAATCAGTTGAAGCAGGGATTACAGTAGGTAGGTAACCCTAAATAATGGACTAAAGTTAAAAGAGTAGATAATAGAGCTATTTGGAGGGTGTGTGAGAGTTAACCATAAAAATAAATAGATGTTATGGGCTACAGTTTAATAGCAAGTCTGTGGATAAACAGTATATAGAAAAGGTGTAGTACAGGTCAGGAGAAGGCTTCAAGGCCTGGAAGGGGCAAGTCTGCCACCTGGTGGCCCAAATGAATTTATTGTAAGCAGGGTAAAAAAGGAGGGAGTTTAGGTTCCTAAATGCAAGAAAAGGAATAGTGGTTCTGAGTGTCTTTAAATGGCGGAAAAAGTAGATTAGACTGGTTACAGAGTGGGGAGGGAGTAAAGCTGCTGATTTTCCTGGCTAGTGCTTTATAACCACGTAGATCTAATAATAAGTTATAGGCTATACTGGCCGTGATAGTTTAGACACATAATTTCATGCTCCCTTTACTGATAAAGTACAGGGATAGGTTGCTCAACTGTGGACACTGAAGGGAGTTTGGACAGGGTCCTTGTTCTTCAGGTTGGTAGTTTCCGTTTCCTAGAGCAGTGTACTCAGACTGGAGAGCTGGGATTGTTTTAGGAGGAAAAGAGAGAGAGAAAAATAGTAGAAACAAGATATTTAGTTTAGTATCAAAGGCATTGTAATTAAACAGAATATTACAAGCATATAATCACGTAGAACTGTACAAAAATGTAGCTCAGGCTATCAAGTTGTCTAGAAAGATTCATCACTCCTGACAAGTCTTCTAATCAGTATTATAGCAAGTCCTTATCAAAAGTAAGTCAGCAAAATTCTGGTCAAATCTTATTATTCTAATTAGGCTAGGAATTAGACTATAGGAAGCTACAAGGTATATATCCAGTTAGGTAACAATGATAGCTGTAAAGTTATCATTAGCGCTAACACTATAGAGCAATAACTATATCTATAGCTTAACTATAGCTTACATTAATAATGTAGTTCACACTTTTTATTAACAGCTCATATATATAAATAATGCAGATAGTAACTATATATGTAAGCCTATATGTGCTTAATGAACATAAGTATTGTAAAAGCATAGCATGGTTAAATAAGCATATACAATTATTCCTGTATGAATGCTATCTGCCAAAACATTTACAATTGTTACAGCACTCCCAATGTTTTTAATCATAGACCTGAAACAATAACCTTAGGTGGACAGTGCAGGGAAGTAGATTTCTCTAACTTAATGCAGGGACCTTGGACATAGTAAATATGTGGGAGCGTTAAGAAAAGTAAAGACTCAAGCATTAAAAATACTACTTACTATCTGCATTGGCTTAAGTATTGGTGTCATTCAAAGGGGATCCAATGCCTGTCAGCCTGGGATGACATGCTCAACAAGCCACAATGCTTCACTAGGGACGGATTGCACCTGTCACCCCTGGGCTTTCGGATATTGGCAAAGGCTCTTGCTACCCCCATAGTGCCTTTTTTAGGCAAGGCTCAAAAGACAAACCCACCTCCATAGGTATCACAAGGGATAAGAAACTAAAAGTAATGCTACTCAAAGCCAGAAGTCTAAACCTCAAGATGCACACACTCAAAACTCTCCTTAGCATGGAGAACATCGATATCTGTGCAGTAACAGAAACCTGGTTCAAGGCTCCCGAGAGCACCCCAGCACTACCAGGTTATACCTCATACCAAGCTTTTCAGACCCAAAACTTGGACCGAACCACAAAAGGAGGGGGAGTATCAATATTCATCAAAAATACCCACACCTCCAGGTTGGTGGCACAGCACAAAGCATCAGAGACTATCCATGTGCAACTAACAGTGGGTAAAACTGCCTTCCAGTTTATAGCCTGCTACAGACCACCCTCCCAAACCCAGGAACCCCACTCGGCCTTCCTGAGAACACTGGAAAATATGAAGGTCTCTCCAAACACCATTATATTGGGCGACTTCAACTACCCAAACATAGACTGGGAGCATTACTCTATCTCCAACACCCTAGCCCAAAGGTTCCTAGAATTTATAAACTCAAATGCTATGGAACAACTTGTTACCACTCACACAACAGGGGAAAACATACTGGACCTTATCATCACCAACATGGGGACTCTATGCATCTCTCACTGGTAAGATCAGACCATAAACTAATCTCATTGGATATTCACATCCTGACCCCACCTCCTGCCCAGAAAACCACAGTGAAAAAATTCTCTAAAGCAAATTTCACACTCCTCAAAACCGAGGTGGAATCCTACAAAGCCCCTGGGCCTGTGGAAAATACAGCCCAGACCACAGAATCCTTTATAAATGCATTCTATGAACACCTTCAGGAATGCATGGATCATGCAATCCCAAATAAAACCAAGACCCAATCCTCCAAAGGCAGACGTCCTGTCTGGTGGACCCCAGCCATAAACAAATTATACAATAGAAGGAGGAAGCTACTAAATAATAGAACAAAATCCCAAAAAGGGAAGGCATCTCTGATCAGTATTAGCAAAAAACTACGGGCACTCATAAAATCGTCTAAGGCCAGCTTCGAGAGAAAAATTGCACAGGACACTAAGGATAATCACAAGGCTTTCTTTAGTTATGTTAGGAACCTGGGTGGGAATTCCCAGATATGCTCAGAATTAGTCCAAAATGACAAAAAATACACCAAACCCACAGACATTGCCAACATCCTAGCTGACAGGTTCAGCACAAACTCCCCCCCCCCTCCCCACCAAAAGGGAAAATATCTATCCCAGCAGAGTGCTGCCCCCCTGACATCTCAGATGCTCAGGTAAGAGCCGCCCTTTCCAAAGCAAAAAACACAGCATCAATGGTACCAGACAGTGTCCCAGGCTGCGTCCTACATGAACTCCAAGAAGAGCTAAACCCAAATATCAAACTACTGTTCAATCTCAGCCTTACTACAGGATATGTACCCAAAGAGTGGCATACAGCAACAGTGGTCCCTCTCCACAAAGGTGGTGCCTCAACGGATCCTGGAAACTATCGCCCCATAAGCCTGATGAGCTTGGTCTGCAAAGCTATGGAAAGGATAATCATGGACCTCATAAATAAAGATATTGGGGACCTACAGACACTGGATCCTACCAGTTCGGCATTGTTAAGGGCAGATCCTGCCTCTTAAACCTGGTTGATTTCTTTGAAACAGTCACCAAGGCCATTGATGAGGTGAAGGTGGTCCACACAAGCCTACCTGGACCTCGCAAAAGCCTTCGATACAATACCCCACTCAGGCATTATAGATAAGCTCACCAGCTTAAATATAAACCCTTATGTCACTAGATGGGTTGCAAACTGGCTCAAGGACAGAACCCACATGGTTAGAATTGCTGGAGCCATGTCAGACTCCAAACCAGTTACAAGTGGCATCCCACAAGGCTCAGTCCTGGGACCTCTTTTGTTCGGTATATATTTCTCAGAGGTACAGGCCAACACGGAAGGACTGTGGCTTATCAAGTTCGCAGATGACTGCAAACTGGGCACCATAATCGACTCTCCAGCCGACACAAGCATCCTCCAAAAGGGCCTCATAGAAACAGACAACTGGTGCCAGAGCCATGGCCTCAAGCTAAATGCCAAAAAGTGTATAGTCATCCCCTTTGGCAAAAACAAAGTGCCCACAAATTACCACATAGGTGGTAATCCATTAAGTACAGAAGAAGTAATTAGGGACCTGGGGACCCAAGGTGATAGCAGTCTCTCATTTGACAACCACGTGGCCAAAGTGGTTAGAAAAACATTTTATATAGCCCACCTAATCATGAAGGGATTCACATCTAGATCAGGGGAGGTCATCGTGCCTCTTTACTCATCCCTCATCAGGCCCATAATTGAGTACAATGCCCCTTTTGTGATGTACCTTACCAGACACCTGCAGCAAATGGAAAGACCCCAAAAGTACCTCACCAAGAGGATCAAAGGGCTCAAACAGATGCCATATGCTGCCCGGTTAAAGAAATTCCAGCTCTACTCAGTGGCATACCGCCTGTTCAGGGGCGATCTGTGCCTGACGTATAAAGCCATGTCCAACCCAGAATTAATGGACATGCTGCACCTCAGAAAATCCAAATCCCATTGAGCTACGCGCTCGAGAGACTTGAACCTCAGCACTGAAATAAATAGGACATGCTGGAGGGACAGATTCATAACCCAGAGGCTCCCTTCACTCTGGAATAAAATCCCAGTCCAGGTTAGGCAGAGTCCCTCATTGACTCTCTTCAAGAGGAATCTTGATGAGTGGATGGGAGATAGTAGGTTTAACCCGGGTATCACTTCTGTGTCACTGTTAGACAGAGGCACAGTATACTAACCTCGAAAAAGGGCATAGCAAAATTAATTTAAAATGGGTGGTGAAAGCCAAACACATTCTGGCTAGGCTTATAAATGCCCTAGGGCAGATAGCCTAGTATGAACCTATGAACCTATTAAATAACCACTCATATGGGGCATCTGATTTAAGGTGGTGCAGCTTTTACATCAATGTTTAAGACTTAAGAACACCCTTCAGGTAGTGTACTGTAAATCAAATTCACTTAGTAATACATAAAGTCAGTATGTCTAATGGTACACTAATTTATTGAGGACAAACCTGAATTCTAATGTAGAAGCTGTAGGTGTGGATATTTAGCTAAGGCAAAGCTCAAGTTTAGAGTTAGCCTCTCCATTCATGTTTTCTTTTATTGTTATCTATATTGGCTAGTTGTGGTGCAGTCCTAGCGTTCTCACATATACCTCTTATCCTTGTTGAAATTTACAAGTGCTACTTGTGTAAAAAATCAGCCATGTTCGTACATTTCACATTAAATTAGCTAGTAGAGGTGCAGTTAGTGATTACCGTAAGCACCTATTACTCTAGATGCAATCTTAAATGTAGGCAAGTATGTCTCCTCATTTATTTCTTAATCTGCTTTTAAACTATATTGGCTAGAGTATTCTGTTATGGCTTTCCGGACACTCCGCTAATCTGTGGTGAAGATGTAAGTAAGAGCAAAATTATGACTTTGCACAGGTATCCCAGCCCTGATACCGCTCTGCTATTGTGTTCTCTAAACATACGTGGAAGTTACAGCAAATTGGTCTTATTGTGAAGACAACAATACTGAGACCAGATTTAGTAAGATGCTGCTTAAATAAGGTTTTTACATTGCATGAGTTAGGGAAACAATAATAGTGTGGAAAACAGCATAATTGTACAAACTCTACGTGTACCTTAAGGTAGTACCATATCAGATATACTGAATATAGTGGGGTGTCTTACAAAAGGTGGAAATTACGACAAGTTCCTTTAAATGATAAAAACAAAATTGAAGAGAAAGTGTAGAGTACTTCCTAATGGGGTTCTTAGAGGTAGAGCACCGTAGATTTAGAAGCTATTTAGTTCTTCCAAGTTCCTTAAGTGGGGTTGGTTGCTAAGGACTCTCCACATGGATGGCGCAGTTTGAGAAGCCTAGGTTTAGATTGTTCTTAAAATGAGATGTGAGATACCCTTTACGCGGCTTCTCAGTGCCACATTAGCAGGATTGCATATTGGTCAAATTTATGTAAACTACAACAACCAGATAATATTGGTTTTGTTTAAGAAACATAGAAGTCTCTTAGTGTATGCACCAAAAGTTCTACAGAAGCTCACTTTGAAGTACAGTAATGGTACACTGCTAAGGCTAGCACTCTAACACACTGGAGAATAAACGTGCACCATTAATGGGAGAGACCTAAAAACTACCTCTCAAGGGAGTGTAGTAAACAGTTAAGTATTCATATATGAATCTACACCAAAAGAAAAATTAAACATATGTTACCATGAAAGTTTTTGCAATATGTTAAACGCTATGCTAAGCTATCCTAGACTGTGGAGATCACATGATATAAATGCAATCCTATGAAATGGATACTTGCATACAGAAACAACAATGCAATGAATAGTGAAGCAATAACAGCTTGCAAAAAGTTACATACATGCTGTACAGCTCAACACAGTACAAAAATCATTCTGTTTCAATGATTTTTTTATCCATCTACCAAACCTCAAATCTTTAGAAGATGAGGTCATAGACAGTTCAAGAGTCCTATCTGATAGGTTGACTTTATCCGGTACAGCAATGGTACATTCTGTTTCGGTAGATCATGCATTGGTTGATATGCTGTTATGCCTGGGTAACTGTACAACTCAGGAAAAGTCATTTTGGTCTGTACAAGAAAAGCTCCATAATGGTATTCTTTCAGATCCATCATTATTTTGAAATGAAAGAACTTCAGTCTTGTATAATTGCCCTCTGTAACATGATAGACTTGGACCTTTCTTTATTATAGCAATGCAGGACACTGGTGTATTTGTTTGTCAAGTGAATTCTGGATCCTCACTGTATCTCCAGGCCTTAGTATAAATGCTGCTTTAGCTGATTTATCTTGCAATAGTTTTTGTTCGACTTTGTGCCAAGCCAAATGCACATCAAACATTTTCTCTGACCAAAGTAGAATAGATAAGCACCTCACTCTGTGGCATATAAAGAGAAGGCCTTAACTATTAAGATAGCCAAAGTTTATAAACAGGCTCAGGCAGTGGGAGGAGCCAGGAGTGGAACGATGTGAATAAGTGGCTAAAGCTGGCTTTTCCAGTCTGTTGGGAAGACATGGTCATTCCAGTCAGTTGATCATAGACATCCATGAGGAGACTTACATGGCACCAAAATGGCCAATACCAGGGATGTGGGCTTAGTGATACCACGCCAGTGATGGTAGCCCTAATTCCGTTTGTATGGAAGCATGCGCATCATGAGAAGACAGTAGGACACCCTTCACTGACATGAGTGCTTACATCAGCCACCAACAGTGGCATTAGTGACTCATTACTAATGCCTTTTTTACTAGGCACACTGCAAAGGCACAAAACAACATCAATGTCTGCTTATGTAATGACTTTTCCTTTTAGCGTTTGCCCCTCTGCTGAAGATAGCCAGTACAAATGAATACATTGCTCCAAATCAATGGTCATAAGGCATGGAGGGAAAACATATTTAAAACATATAGAAGAAAACTGAACTATCACGACAGATAATTTTATATTCATTCTCTTTCTAATCTGTAAATTTGAAAGTAAGAGTTTGGTTGTAAAGACTGTTTCTTTATTCAGCTATTGCTAAATAATGGTCCTCTTTGCAACTAGGCTAGCAACATATTTTTTTCATTATATGTTTTTAGTGTTTATGACTTTCACCAGCCCATTTGATTGCAGATATTTTTTGAAAAGGTTATGTGCTAAAATTACCAATTTCATGATAGTAGTTGAAATTCTTGACAGACACATTTTTGGATCCTTATCACTGTTAAGGATATTAAGAACACCATATTGTAAGTAAAATATTTCAGAATTAACCAGAATAATACCACAGGTCATATATAAACTCTCATTTAACTCTAACAGATAGCCCACTGGTTTACTCTATAGTTTGTTCCATGATCTATAGGTATCCTAGTGTGTTCAGTGTTGCTTATGTGAAACATGTTTCAGACTTAACAGTTTTGCCATATTTATGTGATGATACATTCCAGATCAAAGCACATCATCATGTGCAATTTTGCACTTGAAAGTGCCCTAGTACACTACACAGATTCTTTCAATATTTGCTCACATAGTCGATCCTGGAAATTACCCCACTGGATTTAGTCATTGCAGCCTAGTGACACTTTTAGGCATTTCTGCAGTTACATCCAACCAATGCCTCTAGTCATCAAATACCAGTTGTTAATATTTGCATTAATAATTCCAAACCCAGGCTGCAGACATGGTATTAAAATATTTAAGGTGGTATTCATAGTCATTGCACAGATGCATTATGACTATCTATGCTGTCTGCAAATGACGGCAGCTCAGCCACAAATCACAGAGGCCATTTACACTAACATGCAATGGACGCAAACAAGTTTAAGCAACTTAAGCCATAATGAGATATAAATTAGAAATGATATACAATATATGATAATGTTCATAGGTCTATACTAGGTTAATGATCACTAAGGCCCTCATAAGCCTAGTCATGCAACCCAAATGTAACCCACAAATTTGATTGATAAAGAGGGGTGATTTACTGAGTGCATCTGCCCATCACAGACATAGGTGCCAGACAAGGGGTGAATTTCCAACTATCCATCCACTGGTCCAAGTTGTGCTTAAAAAGGGTTAGGGAGGAACTCTGCTTCACATGGCTGGGGAGCCTGTTTCTGAGAATGAGAATTCCCTGAAAAATATCTATCTCGAGCATGTCCTATTTGTGTTGGAAGCAAAATGTAGGTCTTTTGCTCCATAGGTTCATAGGTTCATAGGTTCATACTAGGCTATCTGCCCGAGGGCATTTACAAGCCTAGCCCATAGTTTTGTGGCTTACGCCACCCCTTTAGTATGGGGAACTATACCCATTATTTTGCTGTGCCTTAGTTTGTTTTGTTAATGTGAAAAATGTTCATCAAAACTGGGTCCAGGGATGCCTTGTATACCAGGCAAAGATCACCACTCAGTAGTCTGTACAATAGAGTAACACGACAGGGCTTTGAGGTGATCAGTGTAAAACATTTTATTCACTTTGTGCATTTTTTTGTTAGGAACGTTTATGGACATTCCAGTTGCTTCAAGTATCTGGTCAGGTACATATCAAATGGGGCATTATACTCTATGACGGATCTGATGAGTGCCGAGTACAATAGTATGATGACCTCTCTGGACCTAGGTGGCATGCTCTTACTTATAATATGAACAACACAGAAGGATTTTCTTACTATCTTGGACACGTTGGTTGAAGGCTAGGTTACTAACTACATGATTTCCCAAATCCATGACAAGTAAAGCAACATTTAAGGGTGTTTTATTGATGACATAGTTACCTGGGGTGGCTGTCTTCCCCAAAGCTACTATAATGCATTTCTTGCCACTGAGTTTTAAATTATGACTTTGCCAGCAAGGCTTTGTCTGTGTTAGACCTTCCCGAAGGGTGTTCTCATATTGGGTGAATTCAATGCCTGCTTCCAGTTTGCAAACATCTGAGAACTTGGTCAGCCAGAGGCCTTTGACACTGGCTTTAACCTCTGAGAAGTATATGCCAAGGACAAGTGGACTTACAGCAGACCTCTGAGGGACTCCAGTGGTGACCTGTCTCTTTGTCAAGGTGGCCTCACTGATAACTACATCTTGGGTCCTTTGAGGGAGCCAGCTAGCTATTCAGTGTGTTATAAAGTGGTTTATGCCTAGTTCCATAACTTTGTTGATAATGCCCAAGTGGGGTATTATATCAAATGCTTCATCCAGATGTAGGTAGGCAGTATGCACAGTTTTCCTCTCATCGATTGCCTTACTGACTTTTTCAAAGAAGTCCACCAGAATCAGTAAGCATGACCTTCCTTTGACAAAGTCAAATTGGGATGGGTCCAGTGTCTGGAGGTCCCCCATATTCTTGATGATAATTTCCATGATAATTCTTTACATGGCTTTGCAAATAAGACGAGTCAGACTAATGGGTTTGTAGTTTCCAGGATCTGTTGAATCTCCTCCCTTATGAAGAGGATCAACATAACAGTTCTCAATTCTTGTGGCACAAAGCTTGTTTTAAGACTAGTTAAATAGTGACTCCAGGGGTGATGATAAGTCATATTTTAGACTGTTCAGGAGGCACCCCAGGATGTTATTGGGGCCCACTGAGATTGTGTTCTTGGCTTTGGCATGAACAGCTAGTGCATGCTCCCTAGTTATATTTGTAGGGGTTATGTTTTAAGGTATTTCGTAGGGGGTGGTTGGCAGTGAGAGGTCAGGTAAAGTTGGGACTGAATTGTCTGCTAAAAGGTTCAATATATTATCAGGCTCGGTGAATGTGGAGCCATTAACCAACAGTTTAGCACACTGCTGTATGCTACCCTTAAGGTTTCTGACATAGATGAAGACTGCCTAATGATCATCTTTCACCTAGGTGGATATCTTAACATCAGATTTGGCTTTGTTTCACCTAATTAGCCCCCTTAGTTGCCTATTTAATCTGATGAGAGAGTTTTTTTTTTTTATCTTTATGAGAATTACTCCTCCTGTTTTTTGCCATATTTTTTTCCTTTTGTTGTGTATCTTGTTTAGTTTGGGATGCCACTGAGGTAGTTTCTTTCTGGGGCTAGTTCTGAGCTTACTTCTGATAGGTACAGCAGCCTCCAGGCAACCATTGGCATGGCTGTGCAGAGTTTCTGACACAGTTAAGTGTTCTCGGGGTTTGGAGGGGCACTGAATGTTGAAGAAAAAAAAACTAAATGTAAGGTAGTTTGCCTTGGAATAGTTCCTGTTACTGGTTATACTGGAGTTACAGAATTAATTTTGATTTCAAAGGTGTCAGCTTTATGTCTGGACCTTACCAGGGAGGATGAGACATTTGAGGGTGCAGCATTTTTCCTTATTTGTAAGTATGAGATCCAGTATGATGGAGTCTCTAGTGGGCATTTTCACTATTTGGTCAAGGGCATTAGTACTTACAAAGTCCAAGTATCTCTGTGCCTGTAGATGTGAAGGCCGTGTAGGATACCCAGTCTATAGAGGGGTAATTAAAGTCTCCCATGAGTAAGGTGTTAGGCTGGATGGTAATTCCTCCAGTGGGTTAAGTATGAATTGTGAGCTTCCTGGGGCATGGAAGGTGACCTAAAGGTGGCAAGGATATAGTATGGAATTCTGTTTATAATTATCTGCACAAAGAGAAATTCCATCACAGCATCTTGTTTGAACACCCTGACATATGCTTGTTATTGATGTATATTGAGACAATTCCAGCTTTAGCCCTTGTCTATGCAGCTACTGGTCAAAAAATGTGTGGAAGGCACTGAAACCATGCACTTCCAGGGTACTCTCTGCCACTTTAAACCATGTCATGGTTAATGCACAGATGTCTATATTATCACATGTGTGGAGGGCTTGGAAGGAGTGCATTTTGTTAGGCTCCTGGCATTGAGCAGTAACACTATGAGATTCAGTTGAGTTGGTTTTGCTATGTCAGTAGCTTTATCAATTTTGCGTTCCCTAAAAAAGGCACCATGGGATAGATAATGCTGTCACCAGTATTTGAGAGAGTAGAGGGAAAGGTGCACATCATCCTTGGCAAAGCAATTTAGTCTATTAGCCATGTCCCCCCAAGATGACAAATACTTGATCCCTTTAGAATGACACCAGAAAGACAGCGACTTGTTAAAATCAATCATCTGTTGCTCAGATTGTGGTAGCTTCCTTGGTGATGGCAACATGCTGCTCAATGGTGTCTACTTTATTTACGCGAAAGCATAAAATCATGAATACATATGGATCGAACCGTATGCATCGAATTTACTTTAATGTAGTGAGATCTTGGAGTTTGTATATTTAAGTAGCGGGGGGAGGTGTGGAGGGGGGCACTATGTATTTTTTTTCTTTATTAACTTTCGAACATTTAAGAGTTTGATGCATATGTGTCGATCTTTGTGCATTCGAACCTTTGACTGTTCGAGTTAATAAAGTAGACCCACTCAATGCTAGGCTCATACCAGCCTAAGATACATTCAGAGATTTCCACAGACTCTCTCTTAATACAGTCCAGAAAGGTACGTCTCAGGTCATTTACACCTACATGGACTATGATCAAATAATACTTGAGTGCATGCATAATTAAGAAGGTTCTGGCTCCAGATAGGCAACTAACCATTATCTTCTCCCTATTCAGACTGGTTAGAGGGTCAACAGTGTGTCTTGCGATAGATTCCCCTATGATGGGATTCCTGGGAAGTGTGTTTGTTTGCTTTAGGGGCTTACTGAGTCTAGATAATATCTGTTGTTTAGAAAGACTGTTTTAAGGGACTCAGCATATGTTATTTTATGTGTGTGCTATTTGAGGTGGATGTTGTGTGTGTGCTTTTAACATCCTTGTGTGCATTTGAATATGAGAGTTTAGCCTCCAGTGTTATTGTGTAAGTACACCTTTTACATAATGTGTGTATTTCTTTAAGGATTATTTGGTTATTGGTAAGCATGAGACAAGTGCTACATTGTCTCAGGATTGCCCATATCCACCAAATTGGCTACAGAGAAGTTAGAAAATTGTATATCCATGCTGCCCAGTCCTTTGATTGGTGGGTTACAAAGGAGACAGTATACTGGGTTTAGAAGACTATTAAGGATTCTTTACTGTGGCAGATTATGTTAAAAAGTACTCATTTTAATGTTTACACAATAGTAATTCTATTAAATGTGTAGGTTTTGCCACTGGATGCCTAACTAGCTAATCTAAGCGTGTCGGCACGCAAGGTATTTGCTCAGTCTTTAATGCTTTACAGCATACTGTTGGATGGCCCATTCTATATGGAAATTTTGCTTTCTAGGATAGATCTATGGAAAACAATGGGTGGGAAGATCAATTAAATAGCTTATACAACAAACATTAGCAATGAAAGGAGGGATGTTGGAAATCAGATTAACATACAGGGCGGAGGCCAAAGGCACAATCTCAAAACAACAACAGGAAAGGGTGGGAAGGCTTGAGGAAAAATTCAAGGAAGAAGCAGGCTAGCTAGACAGGGCTCCAATCAACTAAATTCAATATTGGCACTCCTTCAGAAATGTTAACAATGTCTCAAAAAGGAGTGGGGTGGACACAAAGAACAGGGGAACAGAAAGGTATGGGGATGCAACTTCCCTGAGATTCAGGCTAGAATTTTCAGAAAGTTTGCTTAGTTTTTCAATGAGGGATGAGGCAGACACAAAGAAAATGAGAAGAGGAAGGCAATGGAATCCAACTTTAAGCAGGTAACTGATAAGCAGAATATAAAACTGTAGGATCAAAACTGGAATTTCAACAGTTTTAAAAAGCATTAAAGTACTACAGCACTAAAGCACACATACTGGAGCAGTAAAAACAAAACTCTCACTAATGAAGTCATCTGTGGTTTAAAGCATCAGACTATGCAAAATTTCAAGCAGCATGGCCTGTGGAAAAAAATAAGTAGTGAATGACTAAATAAGGCTCAAACCTGGCAATAGTCCACAGTTCTCCCACTTTAGTGAAGGAAACTACAGAGTTTAAAATGCACACAGCTAGCTTTTACAAGTAATTCTACTTGTGGGGATAAAAGTGCAGTATAATGTATAAACACAATCTTCCCACAACTGAAAATTATGCTACAAGACTAAAGTCCCAGAAAAAAATTAATAAATGCAAGGAAACATGGAACCCCCCCCCCCCCCAAAAAAAAAAGTACACAGTAGTAACACCATGCTGGTCACACTATAAGTGCAATTTAAATATTTAAAGAGAACTGAAATAAAAGCATTTTTTCTTTTCTTTTTAAAGTAGAATTGTATTTCTATTTTGCAATTCGTAGTGGAATTTTCTTGTTTTTCTGTGCCATTTGCATGTACATTATATACAGAGGAGTCTCACCCATCCTATCTACTTTACATTCCAGGAAAATGCTGTCAGATGCTGCTATCCTTGCTAGTTCTAGGTGTTAGCTGCTTGTCTTGGCTGAGCCAAAACCTCTTAAGCCCAACGATGCTCAATAGTCAAGAAAGTGGAGATACAGGCAGCATATAACTCTTTATAATTTTGATAATAAGAAGTTAACTGACAAGTTCATAGTGGACAGGTTCATTATAAGGGCCTTAATGGGCATGTATGGCCCCATACAGCTTCTAGAAGAATGCATGGATTTCCTACCCCTGTGGACACTAAGGTATGTAGAGCCCTAAGTATACTTGTGCAGGCTCATTCCTCTCAAGCAATGTTTCTCAAGGGTCACTTGAAATATTTGATGAGACTTTAAAGGGGGGAGAGATGTAAGGATGTCAGGTATTGACAGCTATGCCAGAAGAAGCAGGACAATGGATGTGTAACATATGCCATCACAGCTAGCTGGAATTTTGTAAAGAATTATATGTTATTTGTATATCAAACTGATTTCTACAGATACTTGTATTGAAAAATGTGCTTGTAAAGCTGCTTGTGTTAAAAATGTACTGACAGTCCACCTGCTGTTCAGAAAAATAAATATACATGCATTATTCTAACTATTTAAATGTATATATTGTAACAGAGGATACTGGAATAGAAGATGTTAATATCAATCCACATGACTTTGAAAAATAGTAAGAAATTTAATTACTAGGCCTAGACCATAAAGATGTTATCTCACAGTATTGAATTAAGCCAGAGATGCAATGTCTGTAAGTATAGTTTATTAGCCCCTGGAGGAAGAGTGGAAGTGTTTTATGTTTTTATGACTTCCACAAGCTGCAGCAGATCTTAGCAAGGCTCTGGCAGTTTCTAGCAACTGGGGGTTGCAAGGGTACCAGAAGTCAGATAACCAGATGTATGTGATATCATTCTGTAATCTGTCACTAAAAATAATGTTTAATACTAGGTGAGACTGAAATCTCAGAGCACTCTGTTTTTGTAACCTGACAAAGAAGGATCTCTCACCTACTTCATCTTTACATCAGTCAGGAAAATATAGTGAGATTAGTTAAGTACTGTTTTTCTGTATCTGTGTGAATATTTTCATGTGTGTTATTTTAATATTTCACATGATTGAAAGTCTGTTGTTTATTGTAAATAAATATTTTTATATTTCATATTCTTTTATTATTTATTATTAAATATATTTAAAATTTTTCATTGTGGCTGGTCCTTTCAAAAATATTTTAACCTTTGAGAGTACTTATATATACTTGGTGAAACTATGGCCACTCCTGGAAGCCTTACTGCAATGACCCATATTAATATTAATTTTACTCAGTATAATTGGGTACCCTTGCAAGAGCCTTACAGTAGCTGGCTTTGGGGTATCTGGTGACAGTGTAACTACCTTATAGTCTGGGCAGAAGGGAGCATAGCTAGTAAATCTTTGCCAGACTTTCGTGTGCGTGTGTGTGTGTGTGTGTGTGTGTGTGTGTGTGTGTGTGTGTGTGTGTGTGTGTGAGAGCTATTTGGAGCAGTGACACGAAGCACTGACTTTACAGAGAGGTTGTTGAAGGACTTGGCTTGGACACTCAGCTGAGGTCCAAGACCTACATCTATGCCAGTGGGGAATCATACTGGGGCATCATACTGGAGATCTGGATAGAGGAGGAAACCCAAACTATGGACTGAGTATGTTCCCTGTGTGTTCTTAAGAGAAATTGTGCTTGATGCAGACAGCTGTATCTGGAAATACTGGGTGTATCCATTATTGTTCCAAGTGAACATCCCTCTCCAGTGTCAGTGGTGAGGATTCAGATTCCTTGATTACTGGCCCAGAGTGGGGACGTCACATATTGGCGAGCAGTGGTGTGGATATTAATTGAACTTCTGTAGCCTGTAGGCAGTTGTCACTAAAGGTGTGTCCTCACAACAGCTACAATGTTAACATTCAGAGTTTCATTTCACAACAGTTTTATTTATTCTTTTGTTAGTTCAGAGTTTAGTCAGTCCAAATAGGCAAAGATGTCAGCAGAGGATTACGGCAAGCTGACAAAGAGCCAGATGGCCAAGGTGTGTGAAGCCAAAGGACTGGTGCATGCCAATCTGAATAAAGGGGAAATAATTTCAGCCTTAGTCACAGCTCAAACCAGCAACCATGAGGATAACCAGTCTGGTGATGGGAATGTGGAGCCTTCAGAAACACAATAGTTCACCTTTTCCTTAGAGGACTTAAAAATCCATCTGGAGTTAAAAAGACTGGAGGCCAAACATTTGGAATTAGAATGAGCAGAAAGACTGCAGCATTTGGGGGTCAAAGTAGAATCAGCCGAAAGACTGCAGCATTTAGAGGCTGAAGAAAATGAGAAGCAGCATCAACATGAGGAGACACTGAATCTTTGCCGGGGTCATGCAGGTAATGGGGAAGGGAATAACTAAACCCCGGAAGCAATAAAGGTCAGGAAATTGCCTCCACAGTTTACAGAGGGTGATGATTTTGATAGTTTTATTCATATATTTGAAAGGGTATGTAAACAGTATAATGCTGACCAAGGGCTCTGTGTACTGTTTCTGACACCATTACTCCATGATAAAGTTGTAACTGCAGTTTCTAAATTATCTGATATTCACTGTTTAAATTATGATATAACAGAGCAATGTTTAATTCAATGCTTTAAGTTAACAACTGAAGCTTACTGAAAAAAGTTTACTGACCACAGATGCAAGGCAAGTGTGTGTGATTATACTGCTCAGTTAAGCAATTATTTTCATAGGTGGGCAAGTTGATGTCAGGGCACCACTTTTGAAGGGCTGGCAGACCTTTGGTGAGGGAACAACTTCTCAACACTTTGCCTGAGGACATGAAAATCTGGTTGGTGGACTGCAAGTGTAACTCCACAGATGAGCTGGGAAAATAGGTGATCTCTACCTAGCAGGCTGGACATTGCTGAACAGGAAGAAGAGATCCATTGCTGCACATGGATATAAGGAAACCTGTGGTGGGCAGCCTAAACCAAAACCACCCCAACAGAGTCCACCAGTAACAAGGGAAGTCACTAGTTCAGGTACATGGCCAGGATCAAGGGCTAAATCTTTTAAATGTACCCAGTGGGGCCCTGTATCAGACAGATATCCATAGAGGCAAGGTGGGGAAGCCTGCAAGTGGGAATAACAGTATGCCAATGGTAAGTTTTCTGGTGACAATAGGGGTACCAAATTATCAGCAGAGGTTATATCCTATCTTAGTAGATGGAAAACAGGCCACTGCTAAGTGAGAGACAGCATCTGACATAACCACTGTGAAGCCTGCAGTGGTTAAGTGGAGCAGTACTTGTGTGGGCAGTCCACTCCAATCAGAGCTTTTGGAAAGACCCTATTCCAAATGCCTTTGGCCAGAGTTCACCTTGACTGGGAGGGTGGAAAAGGAAGCAAGCAAGTAGGTGTGTTTCAGGATATCCCTGCAGATGTCTTGATAGGGAATAGTTTTGATAATGCAGTACCTTGTGTGCATGCAATTACATGCAGTCAGCTTGGAGACAGGTATGTGGGTCTCGTAGCCTGGGTAAGACCCAGGCGAACCTCACATCTGAAGCCAGGGGTGATGAGGTGGCTATTTCAGGGAGGGAGCTACCCTGTAGCAGTGAGCCTGAAGGTGAGCCACAGCTGCTGGTAGGTACTGATGTTCCCTTGAACAGAGTGACTGCAAGAGCACAGGTGAGTAGTAGTTCCCAAGCTGACAGTGAGACACTGCTGTCAGAGGATACCAGAATTCCTGTGGAAGAGAAGCTGGGAAGACTTACAAAGATAGAGCCGAGACAGGCTCAGCTCTTGGACCCTACACTAAGAAGCTTGAGGGAGGTAGCTAGGGAGGTGCCTAATTCTCAAGGAAAAGGGGAGCCTCTATACTGGAACAAAAGATTACTGTAGAGAGAGAGACACTCCTGAGGGGGGGCTAGAGGGTGAGGTAATACAGCAGTTGGCAGTGCCTGCAGCCTACCATCTGGCACTTCTAGCCATAGCTCATGACATTCCTTTTTCAGGCCATATGGGCATAAAGCATACAAAGAGATGTATTATGCATAACATTTCATAGCCTGGGATTGCAAGGGATGTAACAGGGTACTGCAGGACCTGTGAGCAGTGCCAGAAATTAAGCAAGGCAGGGGACAAGGTCAAGGCTTCTTTGATGCCTTTGCTTATGATTGAAGAGCCATTTCAGAGGGTAGCTATGGATATTGTGGGGCCTCTGAGTACTCCAAGTTCCAAAGGGAAGATGTATAACCTGGTGGTAGTAGATTGTGTTACTAGATACCATAAGGCAGTGGCTCTGCCCTCCATTGAGGTAGAGAAAGTGGCAAATACTTTGTTAGAAATTTTCAGCAGGGTAGGTTTCCCAAGAGAAATACTGACTGACAGAGGTGCCAATTTTATGTCAGGCCTGCTGGCTTGCTTGTGGAAGTGATATGGGGTGAGGCACCTAAAAACAACCCCCTACCATCCTCAGACTAATGGTCTTGAGGAGAGGTTAAAGTCTACACTGAAGACCATGCTAATGACATTTGCATACCATTTTAACAGAGAGTTGGACAAATATTTGCCCCATCTGCTGTTTGCATACAGAGAGGTATCCCAGGAATCCACAGGTTTTTCACCCTTTGAGTTGCTGTATGGGCATAGGGTGAGGGGGCCTTTAGATTTGATTTGTGATGAGTTGGAGGGTGAGTATGAATTCCACAAGAAATTTATTGTGGCATATGTCCTAAACCCCAAGACAAGGCTTAGGTGCTCAAGGGCTTGGCCCAAAATATCCTGGCAGGAGCCCATGGGCAGAAAAAGGTCTGGTATGACAGGAATGCTCAAGCCCAAGAGTATGCTGAGGGGCAGCAGGTTATGGTTCTCATTCCTGTCAGACAAAATAAGCTGCAGGCAGCTTGAAAAGGACCCTTCAAAGGAGTAAGGAAGTTCAGTGATGTCAACTAGATGGTAGCCCTGCTAGGCAGGAGGCACGGGCCCAAACTGTACCATGTTAACATGCTGAAACCTTACCATTAAAGGAAGGCCCTGGTGCTAAGTATTTGCAGTAAAAAGGAAGAGGAGTCTGATGGGGATCTATGGCTACAGCGAGCCAACCAGCAAAATGCCAAGTTATTATAGTGGAGCCTAGGGTTGCAGACACATGACATAACAGTGCAGAACTTTAGTGGGGTCAGCAATGCCAGTGCAGATGGGTTCTCAAGACAGGGCATGGGTTAATGTATTCCTAGACAGGATCATTCCTCTCAAGTAACATTTCTCAATGGTGACTTGAAAAATTAGATGAGCCTTCAAAAGGGGAGAGATGTAAGGTATTGCTAGCTATGCCAGGAGAAGTAGGGTAGTGAATGTGTAACATATGCCAGCACAGCTAGCTGGAATTTTGTAAAGAATTATATGCCATTTGTATATCAAACTGATTTGTATAGATGCTTGTGTTGGAAAATGTATTTGTAAAACTATTTGTGTTAAAATGTACTAATAGTGTGCCCTGCTGGACAGGAAAAAGAAATATACATGCATTACTATAGCAATAACCCACGCCTGGGTGTGGGTAATGCTAAATTTACCCACGGTTGGCGTGGTTTGGTCCCGAGGCGAAGCCGAGGACCAAAAGCCAACCGTGGTAAATTTAGCATTACCCACCAGAAGTGGGTTATTGCTATTATACCATGACATTATTTAAGAAAAGAAACTATTCCTTTTCTTAAATAATGGCATAGTGTAATGCCTGTTTACTGCCCTTCCGCAGATGTCTGGCATCCGCGGCAGTTCTGATGTACTGCGCGCCTGCGCGGTACATCAGAGCTGTGAGCAAAAGCAATGGAGAAAGCAAGATCTCCGTTGCTTTTTTTAGTCTCGCTATGTTAAATGAGTTTAACATGGCGAGACAGTTTAAAATAAGCAACGGACATCTCCGTTGCTTATTTTAAAACTGTCTCGCTATGTTAAACCCATTTAACATAGCGAGACATAAAGCAACGGAGATCTTGCTTTCTCCGTTGCTTTTAAACACTGTCTCGCTATGTTAAATGGGTTTAACATGGCGAGACAGCTTTAAAATAAGCAGCGGAGATCTCCGTTGCTTATTTTAAAGCTGTCTCGCTATGTTAAACCCATTTAACATAGCGAACAGTGTTTAAAATGAGTTATACTAATGGAAAAAAGTCCGGGCGACCGGACCTTTTTCCATTAGTATAACTCGATTTACAACGGGCACGCTGGCCAATCAGCGTGCGCGTTTTGGGGGGCTCATGGTATAATGTAACTGTTTAAATGTATGTACTGTAACAGTGGATACTGGAAGAGAAGAGGGTAATAGCCATCCACCTGACTTTGAAAAATAGTGAGAAATTAAAATACTGGGCCTAAGCCCTAAAGATGTTATCTCACAGTTTTGAATGAAGCCAGAAATGCAATGTCTGTAGGAATTATGGTTTATGAGCTCCTGTAGGAAGAGTGGAAGTATTTTATTGTTTTCTTACTTCCAGAAGCTGCAGCACATATTAGCAAGGCTCCCCGTGTGTGTTATTGACACACAACTTCTAAATCCTGACAGTTTCTAGCAATGGGGGAGGTTGCACGGGAACCAGAAGTCAGATGACCAGATATATGTGATGTCATTCTTTAATCTATCACTAAATATAATGTGTAATACTAGGTGAGAGTGAAGTCTCAGAGCACTGTGTTTTGTAACCTAACAAGAATGATCTCTCACCTACTTCATCTTGCTTTGCTCTAGTAAGTAACCAGGGAATAATAATTCTTTAGATCCGTCAGAAAACTATAGCGAGATTAGTTAAGTACTGTTTTTCTGTATCTGTGTGAATCTATTTGTCTGTGTTATTTTAATATTTCCTGTGATTGAAAGGCTGGTGTTTATGGTAAATATTTAGTATTTTTATGTTCCTTTATTTTCTTTATTAAATATATTTAAACTTTTTATTGTGGCTGGTCCTTGAGAGAATTTTCTAACCTTTGAGAGTACTTAAATCTACATAATGACATTGTGGCCACTCCTGGAAGCCTTACTACAATGGCCAAACACTATCATTAGTATTAATATTAACTTCACTCAGTATAATTAGACACCCTTGCAAGAGCCTTAAAGAAGCTGGCTTTGGAGTGTCTGGTGGCAATGTAACTACCTTATAGTCTGGGCAGAAGGGGGCATAGCTAGTAAATCTGTGCCAGCTTTTCTCAGGGGTGTGTGTGTCTTTTATGGGGTGGTATGCTTTCAAGAGGTAACTGGTGCAACTGATTGCACCCATGTTGCAGTTAGGACCCCTTCTGGCATACTGGGTGTGCTAGACAACCTGTTTTTTTTTTAATATTTACAATTTTGTATCAAATTAAAGTATGCTGTTTGATGAGGTACTGCACATCAGATTACTTTATGTTGTCATACACAACAATTAGTGACTTCAGTGACAAAATATATATTTTGAGCAGTGGTGAGGTGAAGTGGCAGCAGTGTTTGTTTAAATGGCAGCATAATCATTTAAATTTGTAATTTTCTCATTACTGTGTTTCCATGAAAAGTCTTGTACTAATATTTTTCAGGTGTAGATAACTGCTAGCTGCTGGAATGGTAATGCATAGATCACTGGTGTTAATGACTGCAATGTCATGTTATGATATACAGATTTCTTTCCACAGTTTGTTGATGTTCGAAGCAGGACTATTACAAGGATGCAATGCATATAGTTGTAAAGTGCCCTCCCCCTTTTCATATATTCTTTCCATTCCAGGTAAACCATTCAACAGTCTTTATGTAAGTCAAATTATAAGTAACAAAATTGTTAAAGTTAATTAACAGTACTTCAAGATCAAATTAGTAATACACTCATCCTAAGGATAGGCTAGGTTATAGTGGAAGTGATTTTGAAGTGGTGATGTCATGAGAGCTATATAGTGAGTTGTTTCAATGGTGTGATCTAATTGATGCGGAGTGACCCTGAAGACACTGACATGACAGTGCTTTTCGAACTTGATTGCTAGGTGTAGATGTTCACTGATGTGGCCCGCATGAAATCTGCTGTAACTGCCCCCCACCCTACTAGTTGAATTACATTCCAGAAAAACACTTGGAGTCACATGTGATCTGCCTCCACAAGTCCTTACAGAATCCCATCCTCATTCCCTTCCTTCACCTCCTACTTAAGTCTGGTAAGTAGTGGAGGTGGCCACAGATGCTGTGTGTGCCACCATACTATGCATTAGTGTGATAATAGCATTATCCCTAACTGTGATATTTTGGTGTAGTGCTGGAAATCCTTATGCATTCCCTGAAGGGCTCTGATCATTTCCAGCTGCCTCAAAAATGTATATGTATGTATATACATACATACACACACACACACACACACACACACACACACACACACACACACACACACACACACACACACACACACAGACAGACAGATAGACAGACAGACAGACAGACAGACAGATAGATAGATAGATAGATAGATAGATAGATAGATAGATAGATAGATAGATAGACAGATAGATAGACAGATAGATAGATAGACAGACATATATGCTTAAATGTAACCTTAATGCTGCAATGAAGGAAAGTATAACATTCAGGTGCTATACTTCTAAAAAGATAGCTAATTCAGGTTAAACAGATAGTGGCAATTATATGTAATACAAAATGGACATGGTTACTGCATATTTTTTGTTTATACACAATGCAAGTCAAATTAGAATGTATTCATTTAAAAACAAACAAGTCTGTGACAAAGCATTTTTGGTTAAACCAAACTTGGCAATAATAGTATCTACTGCAATACCCTTGCTGGTTATCTGGATTTGTTTAAGGCAGAGTCACACCCCAGAGGGACTGGTTCTAAAACATTGTATCACAGCCTTGTTCATGCTTTCTTCAGTTTGATACTGGCACCTCCAGACATGGTAGCACCCATTATGGCACGAGACTATGCTCTAAGCTGGTCAAATAAAATGACAAAAATAATACTCTACCTTCTGAAGTAGTCATCCATAGATAAGATTCAGGCATTAACTAGTGGTATTGACTGTAAAAAAAAACTGATATACTGGCAGGAGTTGGGTGAACACTTGGAAACCCTTACAGGGACCACACACTACAGCCAAGAGTGCTGTTACAGAAAAGATAACCTGAAGAAGCATAGGCTGGACAAAATATCTGAATGGGTAGACTAGACAGAGCTCTGTAGTGAGTATAAAATTATTTTTTTATTTGATAGGGGGATATTTTACATAGGTAAATCATATAACAACATTGCAATATTTATGGAATTACCAAGAAGGCAAAAAAAAAAATCTGCTGAAATGCATCTGTAATTGAAAACAAAGTATGTATATGTCTATAGTCAGAACTGCAGCACCATAAAAACATGTAATCCTTGTGTGATAACAATAATTGCCTGTACAAACAGGTTCATAGGTAAGTACTAGGCTATCTTCCCAAGGGCCTTTATAAGCCTAGCCAGAATGTGTTGGCTTTTGCCACCCCCTTAGATTAGTTCCCTGTGCCTCTGTCCAGCAGAACCATTAGTTCCCTGAGCCACTGCAGTGATCCCTGGGATACATTTTCTGTTTCCCATCCACCCATCAATGTTTCTCTTGAAGAGTGTTAGTGAGGGACTCTGCCTGATGTATATTGGAATTCTGTTCCAAAGCATGGGGACTCTCTGGGACAGGAATCTATCCCTCCAGCATGTCCTATTTATCGTTGTGGTGAGGTTTATATTTCTGGAGCATGTGGCTCTCTGGGATTTGTTTTTTTTTTAGGTGGAGCATGTCCATAAATTCTGGGTTGGACATGGCCTTGTATGTCAGGCAGAGATCACCTCTGAGTAAGCGGTATGCAACCGAGTACAGCTAGAGTTTCTTGAGTCGGGCTGCATAGGGCATCTGTTTGTGGCCAGTAATCCTCTTGGTGAGATACTTTTGTGATCTTTCCAGCTGTTGCAGGTGTCTTGTAAGGTACGTCCCAAATGGGGCATTGTATTCTATGATGGGTCTAATGAGTGATGAGTAGAGAGGCACAATAACCTCTTTTGTTCTAGATGCGAACCCTTTTGTGATTAGGTGGGCCAAATAGAAGGATTTTCTAACCACCTTGGCAATATGATTATCAAAGGAGAGATTACTATCTACTTGGGTCCCCAGATCCCTTATTACATTTTCTGTATTTAGGGGACTACTACCTATGTGGTAGTTCATGGGTACTTTATTTTTTCCAAAGAGGATGACTATGCACTTTTTGGCATTTAGCTTGAGGCCATGATTTTGATACCAGGTATCCATCTCAGTGAGACCCTTCGGGAGGGTGTCTGTATCAGCCAGAGAATCAATTATGGCCCCTAGTTTGCAGTAGTCTGTGAACTTGGTCAGCCATAGTCCTCCTATGCTTGCCTGTACCTTTGAGAAGTATATACCGAACAGGAGGGATCCTAGGACTGAGCCCTGGGGGATACCACTTGTAACCAGTTTAGAGTCGGATGTATAGCCTGCAACTCTTACCATGTGGGGTCTATCCATGAGCCAGTTGGGAACCCATCTCGTGACGTAGGGGTTTATGCTCAAGCTGGTGAGCTTGTCTATAATACTATCCAAGGTCTAGGTAGTCTGTGTGTACCAGAAATGTCAAATAATATAAATGTGTATATATATATATATATATATATATATATATATATATATATATATATATACACATATATATATATATATATAGATACACACACATGCACACACACACATATATATATATATATATATATACACACACACACACACACACACACACACACACACACACACACACACACACACACACATATATGTGTATAAGTCTGAAAAACACATCTGTTTAAGTACTCTAACTATTACTTGCTCATGTCTTTAGACAGAAAGGAACAACATGTTTGCATTTGTATACTTTTATTTCATATTGAATTACCTTTAGTAATAATTAAATTACATGCACACTGTTTGTTGACCAGGAAGTATGTCACAGTGTAATTAGCCCTGTCTTTTCAGAATAGTAACTGCACATACAAGACGGCAGAAGTCAGTCCGGGACCACACCCTAGTCAGACTGGAGGTTGAGGAAAGGGAGGTGGCGGTTGCTGTAGCGTGAATGTCCAGTTCACTGAGAAACAACCAGTACTGCTAAGTATACCACTACCACATATGGTTTTCAATCATCAACTTATATGCTTAGAATTTTTCAGGAAGAAAACTATCAAGCAAGCACTTTTGAACAGCTTAGGAAATGAAAATATCCATATCATATATGAATCATGCATATCACCCAAAAATGTGATCATTATGTTTGTGTAGTAGACTGCAACATGTAAACTCCACCATTACACAAAATCAGACACTGTCCTGCCAAGTAAGCATAAGCACTCCCCATAACATTTCATCCCAGAATTATGCATAAGCACTTTTCATGATGCTTGCATAAGCGCATCCTGTACACTTAAAAATAAAAGTATGAATAAACACTTCCCATACATTCCCTGCTTTATTTCAATAAAGATTCATAAAACAGAAATGTTTTAAAGTAAGAAATTGAATACTACATAGCATGATGTGTGACTGTATTGAGTGTGTTTTCTCTTTTGTGCCCCCTTCCTCATTTTTACTTAATTTCTGCACTGCTTTACCTTTATTATTTTCTCTCCCATTTATATATTTTTTCCACTGCTTCAAATCCCCTTGGAGTGACCCATGCAAGTGTCTCACAGGTTAGGGATTGTTCATCCTTTGTCTCTCAGAGTTCATCCTCACAGGTTGAGGGCAGTGGTACTGCTCCTGCAGGTACACTGGTATGTGGCAGCCTGGAAAGCCTCACAGAAGAGGGACTTTGGAACTTGGTGAGAATGTGTTGGAAGAGGATGTTGTTCAGAGGATTTAGCAAGCAGACGCATAGTTGCAGTGCATAGAAGACATGCTGTCCCAGCTGGTGCCAACAACCACACCATCACACCCCCCACCACCTCAACATTGGGTTCTCCACTGCCGCATTATCTTGCAGTGGAAATGTTTGAGGTTCTGTGATCTGTGGCACATGGAGACAGTTCAGTCCTTCTTCCCTTATCCTTTTACCTACACTCTTACCCATTCCCACCACCACTACCATCTCCTATAACAAAACAAAAATTTGAAAAAAAAAAATAGGAGGAATTTGTCCCTCAGTAAAAACAGTGTCCCCCTCCTCTCCACCTGCACTAGTACAAGCCTCTTGATGTTTTTTTTTTCTGAGTTCCCTGATTTGTTGTCTCATCTTTTCCAATCTTTCCTATCTCCCCCTTTCTATTCTTTAATGAAACTATAAGGGTACTCATATAAGGATACCCTTATATAAAATATACAAAATCCCTTTATTTTTGTACACTATCAGTAATAAAATCTGCACAGTCCACAGCTTCCCTCAAGTATTTAAAACCTGACTGCACATAGCTGCCTCCGTCATCCTAATATCCAGAAAAAAAATGTGTGTATATATATATATATATATATATATATATATATATATATATATATATAAATAAATAAATCTACAAGTTAATATGAAGCTTATGGTTTTCATATAGTCCTTTGCATCTACTTAATCCTTGACTTCAGATACTTTTTGCTTTTGCCATAAGTAGGTGTATTTTTCAAAATGCTTTTGCTTTTCCTTATTTATTGTAAATGTATTACATTTAGCTTATTTAGATTTGAGCATTGCTGATCTTTTTGTTCAAAATCATTTTGTATGTGTGAACTGCCAGTGTATGAATACCACCCTGAAACTTTACACAACAGCAAGCACGACTCAACTGATATTTGAACTCTGTCTAGAGCAGATAAAGAAAAAACTGATTAATTGTATACTATTTATTTGTAATGTAATAATTTCCGTAGTTCTCTAAATATCTCAACAATCAAATTACATATTCAGAACTGCTTAGCCCCATATGAAAGCTGAATGAAGAAAATGTTGCTGGCAGTGTGTGTGTGTTTGTGTGTGTGTGTGTGTGTGTGTGTGTGTGTGTGTGTGTGTGTGTGTGTGTGTGTGTGTGTGTGTGTGTGTGCGTGTGTGTGTGTGTGTTGCTTGAATAATAACTGAGATATCTTAAGCTATTTATATAACATTACATAATTCTTATTTTCTGTGGTTATTGTGGCTTATAAAACCCAGTTTAGGACCTAGAATTAAATGAATATAACCATTGCAAATGTTACTCTGTGATGAATAGTTGGTCATTTACAGTTTTCTTGAAACATTTTTGGTTCTAGCAGTATGAACATTTGCTTGAACTTCATTTTTTAAAATCAAACAAAAAATGTAGCCAGTTGACATGGCTGTAAAACCAAATATAAATGTTTAATATTAACAAAAATACAAATTAAGATTAGTGCTTTTACAACCTAACTAGTCATTTCTTTAGATCAAAACCACTCAAACAAAACAGCCATTAAATAACCCAATTTAAACTCACCTTTTCAGACCTCGTGATCTCAAAAGAGGTCTTAAGGGGACACGCGCATTGAGTCCTTTTCCCCTATCACTCTGTAACTCCAGAATCCACTTTGTTTCAATACATTGAGTTCTAACATCACCACCCTTAACAGATATCTTAAAAGGTTCCAGCACACAAAATTTAAAAACATGATTATTACCTACAACAGAAATATGTTTAAGCAAAGTATTTTTGATGTCATGCCTATTAATACTACGTACACATTCACGTATGCTACGTACACGTTCACGTATGCTACATACACGTTCACGTATGCTACATACACATCCATGTATGCTACGTACACGTTCATGTATGCTACATACACGTTCACGTATGCTACGTACACATTCACGTATGCTACATACACGTTCACGTATGCTATGTACACGTTCACGTATGCTACGTACACGTTCACGTATGCGCCCCTTAAAGTTCTACTAGTCTTTCCAACATCAAAACTCTGACATATAGTACAGACTGATAGGTATACTAAATCACAACTCTTACAAGCAGCATAATGTTTCAGCTTATAAACCTTCTTAGTATCTATCTAGATATACAAAAGTGTCACAAATATTAATATACTGACATACTACTAGCTCCTCATGGATGCAGGTCCTTCTATGAACAATATTTAGCAGCTGGTAGCACAACAGTCCTTTCAAAGAGTTAATATTTCTAAAACAAAAACTGGGGGTGTCACCTAAAATACCCTTACACCTTTCAGCGCACAACCATACACAGCAATGTTTTTGCATAATATCACATACAAAACGAGTATCATTTGAATAAGTAATGCTCATTCTCAAGGTATCAGTACTGACATTCACCCACAAAATATTTTTGGCTCATTTTTCCTTGACTTGCAGATGTGGGAAAATGATGAAGTACTTCACACTTCTTGTGTTCTTATAATGTGTTCAGCCACAAACTGAACAGACTGCTAATTGCTGAGCTGAAAACCTTTCAACAGCATTGTCATTAAATGCATAACAATAATTTAATTTGCTGCCATACTGTTCGAAGAACTTCTCACATTGTACTTTCCTCTAGTAGTATTATTCTGTTTTCTAAATGAGTAGTTTAACTTCATTCTTATTTTGCGCCCATCCAAATATATTAAACCCATTAATAGCATTGTCTCCAGCCATGTGAAATGAAGATGCAACATGCACCTATTATTTTTTTTTCAGCTGTACCAATAGCGACACTGTAGAAGCTGAAACAATAGTTTAAAAGTTGAATTTCTGCAGCCAACATTTCCATTTTACTGCTGAGTTATCCCAGAGAACTAAAAATGCTGTTGGATTTAGTGGCATGATGGATGATATAGTAACTTACTAAGTGCCCATAAAGCAAGATGAAACACTAATTAGAGTCTAGTTTTCTGACCACAGTTAAAAGAAAATGGATTTTCATCTCAATGTTGACTTTGTCTATTTATTATTTTTTATTTTATTTGCAGTTGGTTTACCAGGATAGTCCATTGGGCCAAAAAGAACCCATTTTCAATGGAGTCCTGGGGAGAAAAGCTCCAAAACAAACATTACAAAAAGATTACATTAGTTTACAATTTCAATCATTTGTAGATTAGAGACAAATCTTTAACAATGGTAACAAAAGGATTACAGCAGTTTAAAATTTAAATCATTTGTGGGTTACAGAAAAAAACAAAACAAAGGTTAAGCAGTTACAGTGATAAGTTATGGGTTTTATTTTGTCGGAAAATTAAGATATAAGTAGATGAAATAAAGATCCTTGAGTTAAGTTCTGGATAGGAGCAAGCATTGCTGTTGTGTAAATATATAGTTCCATGGGTGGAATTGTAGGGATTGTTAAATGATAAGATGTTGTTACAGTTGGCTAAATTGGTTTTTCGTAATATAAGATATGGTTGTTTGTAAGAGGTGAGGAATAGGCTATGAGGGGTGGGTGCAGGAGCATTCCCATGAGGATGTTAAATATGAGTGCAGTGATTTTTAAAGGCAGGGAGGTTGGTGGTGGTACGGATAGAGGGAGGAAGTGAGTTCCATATGCGTGCCAGGGCATAGGATAGGAGGTTTTGTCCTGGAGAGTGAAGGGGTTTGTACAGTTCTATTAGGTTTTGGTTATTAGATCTTAGGAGTCTTTGTGGCATGTGCATTTTAAAGGTAGAGTCGAGAGAGGGACAGAGTGAGGGTTGAAAAATTAGTTTGTGAGCAAAAGTGAGCTGAGTATATGAGAGATAGTGAGGAAGCTCTAGCCAATTGAGTTTGTGCAGAGATGTACAGTGATGGGTAGATGATTTGTGGCTGGTGGCAAATTTGGCAATCTTATTATAACAGGAGGACAGTTTACTTTTGAGAGATGATTGTAGGTTTGTTAGGAGAGGGGCACCATACAGTAGAGAGGGGATGAGAAATGTAGTAGCAAGAGTGATCTTTGTAGATGTAGTGAGGAATTTATTGTTACGGTACAGCATGCCGAGTTTCTGGTGGGTTTTTTTTATGTTTAGTAATAGGTGGCTTTTGAATCTAAGCTGGTCATCAATCTGGACTCCTAGTAGTTTGGTTTCAGATACTAGCTCGAGAGGTGTATTATTTTGGCTAGTGATGGAGAATAGTGTACTATCAAAGGTTGTGGTTTTTGAGGGGGTAAATACCATAAGTTTGGTTTTTGATGCATTGAGTGCTAGATGATTGTCCTTCATCCACTGTTCTGTGGTAGAGAAGGCATCTTGAGTTAGATGTAAAAGAGTGGGGATGGATCTGGCTGCACAGATAATTGTAGAATCATCTGCATATTGAATAAGTTTAGCCTGGGGAATTGAATGGAAAAAATCGTTTATGAATATATAGAAGAGGAGAGGGCCCAAGATGGATCCTTGGGGAACACCAGTGGGTGTGTTAAGGAAAGTGGAGATGGCTTTTTTCCACTTGACAGCTTGTTGTCTGTTAGAGAGATAGCTGGTGAACCAATTGAGAGAGGAAGGGGATAGGTTTAAGTTAGATAGTTTAGTAAGGAGAAGGTTGTGAGAGATAGTATCAAAGGCCTTAGACAGGTCAAGAAAGAGGGTAGATACAGTGGAGCCAGAATCTCTGTCTTTATTTACAGTTTCCAGGAAGGAAAGGAGGGCAGTCATGGTACTGTGACCTGGTCTGAATCCATGTTGTGTGGAAGTTAGTAAGCTGTTATCTAAGAGATAGGGAAGGAGTTGAAGATGGAGTGAGTTACTTTTTTAATATATATATATATATATATATATATATATATATATATATATATATATATATTCCTGTTTTAAATATTCAAATGTATCTTGTTTCTCTTCTTAAACATCAATTTTGGTAATGTGTTTTCCAAGAACTAGTATTTTTCCCTTTTTTATTTTGCACCCATCCAAACATAATAAACCCATTAATAGCATTGTCACTAGTTTAGTTCTCAGAGGTTATACTTTGCATGGAATGTCTGTATGTTTTCTGTCTGCTCATGCAAGTTTTTACCTGGTGCTCTGGCTACATCTCACACACCAGTGATATGCTGTAGGTGAATGCCTGATCCTTTAATTTGTCAGTAGCAATGTAACATTATGCATTATCCTCTATGTTCTGTCATTTTCTATGCTCACCGAACAACAGAGTATGCCCACTTACAATGAAACGTTTCCTATTAATCTAGCAGTTATTTTTCATTTCTACAGCTGTTTTCTCATTTCTTGTTTATCTCAGTTCAGACAGTCAAACAGAGAAGAGGGAGCTGGAGTAGATTCCAACTTAAAGCTGTTGAAGTAATAAACTGACCAGAAATATGGTCAGCTGCAATCATTGTGGAAAAAGCTGCTGTGATTCTTCTTACCACCATGCTATTGGGCTCAGAATCACTTTGAAAGGTTACCACCCTCTAGACTAAATATGTTCTCTCAGGCATGAGTAAGTATGCAACCTTGTGCTTCATTATTATGGCAGCAACTGACGGGCAACATCCCATGATATCTCCCACGCAGCCAGAGTACATGTAAACACACAGTGCACTGTAGATTACAAGCCACACAAGTGGAGAATATTTAGTGTGAAGGAATGTCCATACATCTCATAAACTGATGCATGAAGCTCATTGGTTCCCCTTTACAAGATCGAATTACTGAAAGCTCAAAATTCACAAGCCCGAGCCCAGAATCTCGAGTTTTCAGTAACTCAAAATTGTAAAGGGAAGCTATAACATTAAAAAAATATATATATATATATGTACTTACATGTATGCAGGGAGCTATGTCCCCTTGCATTGTTCCTGGTGTAATATGTGAGTTGTGTGACCGGACTTCAGTGGAGGAGTGGACGTTCTCCTGTTGTGCGCTTATGCATATAGCGCGGAACGGGAGAATTCCTTTTTCTTCGCTGAAGTGTGATCTCGGAGTTGGTATATTTAAGTAGTGGGGATGTGGGGGGTGCAGGGGAGCTTGACCCCCTGCAAAAACATAAGAAAACTGTTGTTTGTGTTCCCCTGTAGAATTTCGAGTTACTGAAAACTCAAGATTCTGGCTTCGAGCTTGTGAATTTCGAGCTTTCAGTAATTCGATCTTCTGAAGGGGAAGCAGCTCATTACACATCCCTGCATAGTAGACATCAGCTACAATGTTTCAAGGCCTTGTTCCACTTTGTTATAGTGAGAATAGCCAGCATTAGCTACAATGCTTCAAGGCCTTGTTCCACTTTGTTATAGTGAGAATAGCCAGCATTAGCTACAATGCTTCAAGGCCTTGTTCCACTTTGTTATAGTGAGAATAGCCAGCATTAGCTACAATGCTGCAAGGCCTTGTTCCACTTTGTTATAGTGAGAATAGCCAGCATTAGCTGCAATGCTTCAAGGCCTTGTTCCACTTTGTTATAGTGAGAATAGCCAGCATTAGCTACAATGCCTCAAGGCCTTGTTCCACTTTGTTATAGTGAGAATAGCCAGCATTAGCTACAATGCTTCAAGGCCTTGTTCCACTTTGTTATAGTGAGAATAGCCAGCATTTTGAAAGTGGAGCATATGCACTGCAGGTGTGCTCCAGTAACAGTGATAATGGATTATAGGAACATTGTTTGCATATAGGTTTTCACTAGTCTGTTGCCAGACGTACAAAACTGTCTATACATTTGTCTGGACCTAAACTTTACAAAGCCACATATCCATATTTGTTGGGCTTCATGCATTTTAAGATTGCACAGTGGTTGAAGAAGATTTAAATTGGCACTGAATTACATTGTGCATCTTGTTGTGTTATACAAAGAGGGCAGGGTATAATAATTTAAGGTGCATTTCACATTTGTGCACTAATAGAAAAAGCAATTCTAAACAGATATGTGTATATTCGTTACCTTAGTAAAATTAAATCCATCCATCCACACCCCCATTTTCACATTTTCCACATAGGGTCAGGGTGTCACTTCAACAGTGACAATCATCTAGATCCAAGATTCACACAGCTGGTGGCTACCCATGGTTCTTCTTCCATACCATTCACATGTACATACACTCACACCTATGGCCAATTTCGATTGTCCAGTCCACCTAATGTATGTCTTTGGAATGTGGAAGAAAACTGGAACACCTGGAGAAAACCCAAGCTAGCACAGGGAGGACATGCAGACTCCACAGAGATGGCACCCCAGCTAATAATCAAATAGGAGAACCTCTTGCTGTAAGATGACAACACTAGCTGATGCATCAATGTAACCCACCTAGTAAAAATACATACATACATACATACATATATACATTTATTTATTTATATTGTTCATTTTCTGTCTATGCACATGATCTGTCTCAGGATTGAGAGAGTATCCTGACTCTACCCGGGTAGTGAATGAGTGCAAAGCATATACCCCAGTCCTGAATCCTGAATGGGATCATGCCAATTGCCACACAGACATAGACAATCACGCACACCCACACTTGCATAATGTTACAGGCCTACTTGCAAATTAAAGTATCAGGTATTCACGTACAGCATATCACTGGAATGTGAGAAGAAGCCAGTGCACCAGGTAAAAACTCGCATGAACAGAGACAGAACCTACAGACTTTCCACAGAAAGTGTAACTGCTGAGAACTAAACTGGTGAGCTAAATGCTATGAAATAATATAACAAATAGTTGTGGTACCATTCCACCCTAAATGAGATTATGAGGTATATAACTACAAATTAAAGTCAAATAAGACTTACATCTGTTAAAATGCTAAAATAAAGAAAAGACAGGCTGAAATGTTTGTAAAGTATACTCAAAATATTGTGTGGATTTAATCTGAAGCAACTGCATTGGGAATTTTTATTGAATTGGTTAAGTAAACTTTTTCTGCAAAGTTGGTAACAGATATATTTAATATGGTGGCACATTTACATAAGGCTGTTTCAGAGGCATTTAAAATCTGTGTTGATCTGTGTGAGTTAATGAGACAGGAAGATGAGATCCAGAGAGGTACCAAGTCATTTTCAAAGACATTTTGCAAGCTAGGTGGGGAAAGATGTCAAAGTTAACTGATTTGTACAATCCAGTCACATTTTGGAACGTGACACATCCTATGATTGTGACAGCCTCAGTGTATGGAGTATCTGTTGAACTACCTCTCAAGTGTCCCAATTTTACCAAATTTCCCTGACTTGTGCTTCATATTTCAGTCTGTCATAGAGCAGAACACAGTGGTCTGATGTGAGACTATTATGGATGATGTATAAAGGTTTCAGAGAGTGGTTTATTAATTAGGTTAGCTTCTTTGAAAAAGTCACCAGAACCTTAAGTGAATGACTTCCCATCCACACTGCCTACATGGACTTAGCCAAAGCAATTGATATAATACACCCTATAAGTTACCTTCAATGAAATTCAGCCCCTTTGTAGTTCACTGAATTGGTAACAGGCCACAAGATAGATCACAATCAGAATAAATGGTACCCTTTCAAAATAGCACAGTATAACTAGAGCTATACCACAGGATAGGCCTTTCCTGTTGGGATTCTATTGCTCTGAAGTACAATTTGCAGTTTACTGTTAGGTAAGGATCAGACTCCGCTTCCCCTTATATTCATTAATAATCCAACAAGGCCTTAATCACTGTAATAACTGGTTAAGCAATCATGGTTCCACCCTGACCAGAAATAAATACAGTATATTTACTTCTGGTAAAACTAGCATTCCTACACCATATTTAAAGAAAAGGAATTTATATTGACACTGACCATAATGCTAATGATTTAGGAACTTACCTAAGCAACAAGCTGTTCTTAAATCAACACATATCCAAGTCTATTAAAAATACATTCCTGTTACCTCATCTGCTGAAGTCTCTTACTCAGGTCACTATCTGCTTGATTCCTCTTTACTCTGTCCTCAGTCATAGGCTGACAGTTAAGTACTAAGTTAGCTGTCCTTGAGGGCCATTTTAAGCCTAGACCTTTTACTTTTGGTGCTTGAATTACCCTGTCCCATTTGGTGTTAGACTGACCTTGCCTATCGCATCGTTAATTATTATATATCGCCCCTACTGTGAATAACCAGGATCATATCATAGATAATTTGAGTGGACCCAAGCATGGGATGAATCATTTTGAAGTTGCCATTGTCCATTAATAGTACAGGGTGCAGTCCTGGGGTAAACTTTCTATTTCCCATCCAGTAGATCCAAGCTGTGCTTGAATATGGACCAGGGTGAGCTTTGTTTTATGTGAATGGTGAGTCTGATCCAAAGCAACAGTATCCCTTGCAAAATAAATATTTCCCTCCAAACCATTCTGCTAATGCTGGGAAAAAAATAGAGTGGTAGAGTATTTCAGATGTCATTTGACATGTCGATAAGCAGTTAATCAATCAATACTGGATCAGAGGATGCTTGTATACCAGAGGCAGGCCATCACTTAGCAGTCTGTAGAAAACAGAGTACAGTGACCATAAAAGAATGCAATACTCTATTTGGCAGGTGTACATCTAAACATTTCTATGAACTAGAAAGAATCCAGCATTTTATAACTAAATTAATCTAATTTTTAAAGAACAACTCTTAGATGGCTGGAGTAAGAACAATGTGTTTCCTGTGGCTTATAGACTTCTGTGAGATGATATATTTCTTGGCTTCTTAACTGTTAAATCTTCCTTTCTGCAACTTCCTTTTCTTTAAAAAAAACACAGTTGATACCCATTTTAAAGACTTAATTTTTTTTTTGCTTTTATTGTGTTTTATAATTTCATATAACATAAAGTATAATTTTATAAATATTCATAATATAATACTATAAAACCTTTAACGATGTTATGGGTAAAGGGAAACAAGATAATGGATTGATATAGAACCATAACTCAAAGTTGAGGAGAAAAAACTAACAAAACAGGGTGAGTCTTCTTGAAGTTGAAGACCAAAATGCTCTGAAAAAAATCAGTCATGAATAAATATATATAAACAAATAAATAAATAAATAAATAAATAAATTGTTGTACTGCACTCTTGGATCACTGGCACCTGCTGATTGTCCCCCTAACACATTGGGTTTAGGGCAAACATCCCCCTTCACCCACCTTAATTATGACTTTTGATTCATATACTTGGAATACTAACAAAGAAAACAGAAAAAAGGTAAATATCAACAAATCAGCTTTTTTATTGTTTGAAACATATTATGTCTAGTCTTTATCCTGATGGTCCATCTTATATTAACTCATTGCAATGCACTTGTGTCAAACTGCTTCTGGAAAAGAAAGTAATGGATAGTTTTTCAAGTACTCTAATAAATGTTTTTCAACAATAGTAGCAATTAGTAGCAGTTTGTTCTTTAAATGGAAATTGATCTGCATCTTAATGAAAACCTAGATGAAAAATATCAGGCAACAGATCCTTATCTTGAAGTTACAGATCTGGCTTGCCAACTTTCTTTACCTACATTGTAGACCTGCTGCGGATATGGGTACAGCATAGTACGAGACTTATACCCTCTCCTCTGGATTTTCAAAGGCTGGTGAGAGCTCATCTGATGCCACCAGATCCCATGACACTTTCTAGATCATGGGCCCCTCTCTTGGGGTGAACCCATTTTAGGGACCCCTGCCCTTTACAAGGAAAATAAAACTCTCCTAGGATCCCCCACCGGCTTATCCAGGATCATTTGCATCACCGCACTGGATGCTGTGAGGCACCCATTTCTGCTGCTCCAGATTTGGGGATATGAACCCGACTCCCTTTCGATTGGCTGAAGGCAATAGAGGCCATTGCCTGTCCCTTCAGAATGGCACTCACCTATCATTCAGGACCAACTGACCCATGTTCAACTGCTGTTCACAGGGAACCCTTCTTCACTTCAGTCTTCAAAGCTCTCATTTGAATATTTGCTACTACAACCAAGATCTGCACCCAAGGCGGCTCCAGCCAGGCCCTCGCCCTGGGCTTCAGTACCACTGCAGAGGTCCTCCTACTCACTGTAGCATAGCCCCTCAGCTCCCAGTGGTGGTGATGGCTGAGTATGAGTCTGACGCTCCAGTGCCATTCATTTTCCTTTGCTATTACAATTTCTACTAACATTTAGTACTAACTTACCAATACTTAAACTGCAGACAAAGACCTAGTTTTATGCCAGAATAATGATAGTTCCTGATTCATGGACAAATTCAATAACCCAAATCTCCCTCACTTAATAAACAAACTTCCCCTGCATATTTAACAGCATCTACTACAACCATACAGATTGCCAAAAGATAAGCACCAGAACAAAATGACATAAATAAATGAATACAGCAAAGTCTATACTTACTACAGAATTGGAAGCACTACATCCAGGCAGGAGGATGTAGATATCTATATCTGCATTAGGTCTGGCACAGTAATTGTTACCCTATACTTACCAGCATGTGAAAGGAGAAGGAATAAAATAATCTGGCTCTCAACTCACCCCTCACTATTATAACGTTAGTGGGCAGGATGGGGAAACAAAAATGTCAGTAGTGAGGACAATTTTTTTTTGGGGGGGGGGGGAATGCAAGTAGTTGGGGAAGAGAAATTAAAACCTAGAAGACACAATCTAAAGCGATATATGTGAACATATTGACTGGTATAATGTTTGTGACAGGTTCATAGGTAAGGGCTAGGCTAGCTTATTTTGAGGGCCATTTTAAGCCTATTCTGTTTCCCTTTTTGTGGTCAGATTAACCTATCCCATTTGGTCAGAGATCGGTCTTACACATGCCATGGCTGATAATTATATATTACCCCTAATGAGAATAACGGGGATCATAGTACAGATAATTAACATTTAGGAACTGTCTCTGTTCATTAGTAGTACAGAGAGCAGTCCTGAGGTAAATTTTCAGTTTCCCATGCATAGCTCCAAGTTGAGATTAAATATGGAGAGGGATGAACCTTGTTTTATACGGATGGGGTGTCTGCCCTAGAGCAGCAGTATCCCCTGAGAGATATACCTGTCCCTCCAAACTGTTCCACTGATGTTGCAGAAGAGCTTAGATACCTAGATTGAGAATTTCTGATGCCATTTGACTTACTGATGTACAGTAAATCCATCAGTAAAAGGTTGGAGGATGCCTTGTATACCAAAAACAGGTTACCTCTTAGCAGCCTGTAGAGTTCTGTGTATTGCACAGGGAGTATATTGAGTCAGTCCATGTAGGATAGATTGGAAGTACAATATAACTCATCCTGTGTTGTGAGCACATAAGTTGGCCTTAACTAGTTTTGCTTTTTTAATCTAAATATTTTTTATCACAATGAATAACCTTATTGTGTAGTTAGTCATATTAAATGTCACTGCTATGGCTGGAGAATGTTACTGTTCACTATCATGGCCTTAAAGGTAGCTGCAAACATCAAACCAGTCTAGTACAAGATTGTACTTTATAGCAAATGAAGTCCTATAACTCGTACTATGTTATACAATTACTGGCCATTAATATTCAAAAACGTGCATGCTGATTGGCCATCCCAACCAGCGTGCCTGTTGTAAATCTGAGAATATTGAGAAATCTGAGAAAACTGAGCTATTGTACTCACTTTCCTCACTTATCTAAATAGTTTTTTATTCAGGCATGTCCAAGGATCAGCTCCCAGTGTTCTCTCCTGTCTATCTGATGAATCTGGGCATCTTGGGGCAATGTAGAAATTGTTTCATGTACACAGACAACCCTCTCCTCCTACCACCCAACACTACCACCTGTGAGAGATGCACTTATATAGCCAAACTGGAGGTAAAGCTCTCTCCAATCAAGACTGAACTTGATAGTCAAGAGGAGAAGGTAAACACTTGCACCACACCACACCACACTCATCACATAGTCTCACTAAATCTACACCACCAAAATCCACGCATAGTAACACAAAAACATTTGCAGAGGCTCTCAATAATAATCTGTCTAATCAACAGAGACCTCCAAAGCAGAAACGCAAGCAACCTCCATCCCCCAACACAACCCAAATGACACATAGCCCACAGACTGTGTGTGCCACTCAACCACAGCCAATAAGGCAAAACAACGTACCCAACACACTAGTCATAGGTGACTCTATAGTCAGGCACACTAATGTCCCACTCACCAGGATAAACAAGGAGAAGGTTACTGTCAGCTGCCTGTTGGGTGTCAGGATCCACCACATAACCCATGCACTCAGATCACTCCACAGCAAGTACAAATATGACTCTGTCATTGTCCATGTTGGTGTGAACGACATGAGATGTACCTCCCTGGACTACATGAAAAGAGACATGGAAGAGCTCTCCGATCTTGTAGCCCAGGCAGGTATGACCCTAGCCCTGAGTAGCATTCTGCCATCACCCAGAATGATGCCACAGTATAAGGACAAAATGATTGACTTCAACAATTGGCTAAGCTTCTGGTGCCATTCTAAAGGGATCCAGTATCTATCTGCCTGGGATGACATGGTCGACAGACCATGATGCTTTGCCAGAGATGGCCTGCACCTGTCACCCCTGGGATTCCGGATACTGGCTAAGGTTCTTGTCACCCCTACAGTGCCTTTTTTAGGCAAGGTTCAAATGACAAATTCACCACCGTAACAGGAACAGGCAAGCAAAAACTGAGGGTGATGCTACTCAATGCTAGAAGTCTAAATCTCAAAATGCACTCACTTGAGGCATTCCTTAAAATGGAGAACATTGATATTTGTGGAGTGACTGAGACCTGGTTCAAGGCTCCAGAGAGCACTCCTGCACTACCAGGTTATAACTCATACCACACTTTTTGGCCATGTAACCTGGACCGGAACACCAAAGGCAGTGGTGTGTCCATATTCATTAAGGATATCCACACCTCCGGGCTAGTTGCTCAGCATAATGCAGCCAAGGTTATCCAAGTGCAACTAACTCTGGGCAAAACTGTAATCCAAATTGTAGCTTGCTACAGATCACCCACCATGCCCCAGGATTCCCACTCCTCTTTTCTTGATGTACTGGAAAATATTAGGGTTCAACCAAACACCCTAATAATGGGCGATTTCAACTACCCTACCATTAACTGGGAAAACTACTCATGTACCAACTCCTTTGCTCAAAGCTTTCTGGAATTCATAAACTCCAATGCCCTGGATCAACTTATCCACACCCCCACTAGGGGCAACAATATCCTAGATCTAGTCATTACCAACAAGAGTGTTCCACACCTGAAGTCAACGCCTCATTGGTCCAATCCAACCATAAGCTAATTACCCTAGATATCCACATCCTGCCCCCACACCCCATTAAGGAAACCATGGTAAAAAGTTTCTCCAAAGCCAATTTCATGCTTCTTAAGACAGAAGTGATGAACTTCATGACACCCATGCAGATGGACAATACAGTTACGACTACTGAATCCTACACAATTGCATTTTATAAGCACTTACATGAATGCATGGATCATGCTATCCCAAACAGAACCAAGACACTATCCTCCAAAAAAAGGAAGCCAATCTGGTGGTCCCCTGCCATAAACAAACTGTACAACAGAAGGAAGAAACTGTTACAAAAGAGAGTAAAATCCCATGAGTGGAGGAGCTCCCTGGTCAGCCTCAGAAAGAAGCTGTGATCCCTGATAAAATCCTCCAAAGCTAGTTACAAAAAGAAAATCACCACTGATTCTAAAGACAACCACAAAGCATTCTATAGCTATGTCAAGAATCTCAATGGCAACACTCAGATCTGCTCTGAGTTACAGCACAATGACACTAAATATACAGACCCAACTGATATTGCCAACATCCTGGCAGATAGGTTCAGTGCTAACTTTACCCCCCTCTCTCCCCCTAAATAGCCCATCTCTATACCAGAAGAATGCAAAGTTCCTGTAATCACGGCTGAACAGGTAAAAATCACACTCTCCAAAGCCAAGAACACAGCATCCATGGGACCAGACAACATCCCAGGCTGCATTCTACATGAACTACAGAATGAACTGGCACCCCACCTAAGTACCATGTTCAATCATAGCCTCACCTCAGGCTTTGTCCCTACTGAATGGCGCACAGCGACGGTTATCCCACTCCACAAGGGGAGAGCCACCATGGACCCCGGGAACTACCACCCCATTAGCCTGACAAGCCTGGTCTGCAAGGCCATGGAACATATTATCATGGAACTTATAAACAAAGACACTGGTAATCTCCAAACTCTGGACCCCACCCAGTTCAGGTTTGTAAAAGGCAGATCACGTCTCCTAAACCTGATAGACTTCTTTGAAGCAGTCACCAAAGCCATTGACAAGGGTAAGGTGGTTCACACAGCCTATCTAGATCTTGCCAAGGCTTTCAATACCATCCCCCACTCAGGAATTATAGATAAACTCACTAAACTAGGTATAAATCCCTATGTCACAAGATGGGTTGCCAACTGGCTCACTGACAGAACCCACACTGTAAAAGTAGCAAACTCCAAATCCGACTTCAGACCAGTGACAAGTGGAGTATCACAGGGTTCAGTCCTGGGGCCTCTCCTGTTTGGTATCTACTTCTCTGAAGTACAGGCTAACACAGAAGGTCTTTTGCTAATGAAGTTCGCAGATGACTGCAAACTAGGAGCCATAATCAAAACTCCTAACGATGTGGACATCCTACAAAAGGGCCTCACTGAGACAGATGCCTGGTGTCAAAGTCACGGCCTCAAGCTCAAAGCCAAAAAGTGCATTGTCATCCCCTTTAGTAAAAACTCTGTACCCATGAACTACAACATAGGTGGTAGTATACTTAACACCGAAAGTGTGATAAGAGACCTTGGGACACAGAAGGACAGTAGTCTCTCCTTTGATAATCACATTGCCACAGTAGTCAGGAAATCCTTCTAAGTGGCACACCTCATCACAAAAGGTTTCTCATCCAGAAAAAAAGAGGTCATTGTTCCCCTCTGCTCATCACTCATTAGACTCATTATAGAGTACAATGCCCCTTTTGGTATGTACCTCACAAGACATCTACAACAACTGGAAAGGCCGCAGAAATACCTCACAAAGAGAATTACCGGCCTCAAACAGATGCCGTACGCAAACCGTCTCAAAAAACTCCAGCTTTACTCCGTCGCATATCACCTTCTCAGAGGTGATCTCTGCCTAACATACAAACCTATGTCAAACCCAGAGCTGTTGGACATGCTCCACTTAAAGAAATCCTAATCCCTCCGAGTTACATGCTCTAGGGACCTAAACCTTATCACCACAATAAACAGAACATGCGAGGGATAAATTCCTGTCCCGGAGACTTCCCATACTCTAGAATAAACTACCTATCTATATCAAACAAAGCTCCTCATTAGCACTCTTCAAGGAAAATCTTGATGATTGGATGGGAAATAGGAAATTCACCCCGGGAATCACCTCTGTGGCTCTGCTCGACAGTGGCACAGGAAAATAATTTTCTTGGGTGGCAAAAGCCAGGGTACCTTTTTTGCTGGGCTTGTATAGGCCCCAGGGCCAATGGCCTAGTGCCTACCTATGAACCTATATATCAGTGGAAAAAGGTCCAGTCACCCGTACTTTTTCCCATTAATATATCTTGTAATTTTTGTACTTTTCTTTCTTTTTTTGACCAAAAAAGAAAACAGAAGACCTCCAACAAATGCAGGAGATGGCACAGACAAAAATAAGAGGAAAATCAGGTATGTTCTGCAAAACTAAATAAAAATTACCTGATTATCCTTTAATTATATCTGTTTCAGCTCTCCCAAATGGAAACAGTCTCCTGGGTTATTTTTTCTTTTCAATTAAAAAAAAAAAAATCCTTTCTCCATTGCTAACTTTGCACAGCGCAGATGTACTGCGTAAGTGTGGGAACACAAGTCCCATAAGCATGCGCACTACATCTGAAAAAAGTTCAAGGACACCACAGAGGCATTATACGGAACATTATAAAAACAAACGAAACAGAGTCCAAACTGGCCGTAATCTTTTATTATAAAATGTAAGAGCTTTCAGGTTAAAAAACTCTTCATTAGACAAATTTCATATAACCATGACAGTCTTTAAATACTGAAACAATTTTAAAAACAACCAGTCACTTTCTATACTTGACCCGCCTTTTCTTTAGGCCTGGTTTTAAAGGCACAGAACTATTTAACCCAGGTGGGTTATCAGCAGCCAACTGTATGATCCATCTTAAGTCTGCATAATCTGTATCATTAACAATGCCCCCCCCCCTTTTTTTCTGTGCAATATGCAGAACCAAAAAACAAAAGTGTGATCTGGAAAGCTAGAAACATGCCGGTATAATGCATTGTGTTTATCATTCTGTCTAATGGATGACAAGTGGTGCAGTATTCTTGTTTTTAACTTACAATTAGTTTTTCCAACATAAAAACTCGGACAGAACTTACAGCATGCCAAATAAACAACATTCTCTGTGTGGCAATCTGCATAAAACACAAATGTATATTTTTTGTTCGTAACAGGATGTATAAAGTAATTTAAACCATTCACATTTGAACATGCTTTACAATGTCTGCAGGGAAATGTCCCTGTTCTCCTATGTGCAGAGGAAACATTGTTAGCCTTCTTATTTTTCAACCCAGGTTCTATGCATAGCATATCTTTTATGTTACTGTTTATCTTGAAAGTAAATCTAGGTTTCTCATCTAAAATATCTTTCAGGTGACTATCACTTCTTAGTGTCTTCCAGTTTTGCTTAATAATGTCACATATACCATACACATTATAGGTTCATAGGTTCGTACTAGGCTATCTGCCCTAGGGCATTTATAAGCCTAGCCAGAGTGTGTGTGGCTTTCACCACCCCTTAGGATGAGAATACTACGCCCATTTAGGGTTTAGTTTACTGTGCCTCTGTCTAGTAGTGACACAGAGATGACCCACGGGGTAAACCTACGATCTCTCATCCACTCGTCAAGATTTCTCGTGAAGAGAGTCAGTGAGGGGCTCTGCCTAACATGGACTGGGATTCTGTTCCAGAGTGTAGGGAGCCTCAGGGTTATGAATCTGTCCCTCCAGCACGTCCTATTTATTTCTGTGTTGAGGTTCAGATCTCTTGCTCTCGTGGCTCTGATGGATTTGGATTTTCTGAGGTGGAGCATGTCCATTAATTCCGGATTGGACATGGCCTTGTACGTCAGGCATAGATCACCTCTGAGTAGGCAGTATGCAACTGAATAGAGCTGGAGTTTCTTCAGCCAGGCAGCATATGACATATGTTTGAGACCTTTTATCCTCTTGGTGAGGAACTTTTCGGGTCTTTCCAACTGCTGCTGGTGTCGGGTAAGATACATCCCAAATGGGGCATTGTACTCAATCAAGGGCCTGATAAGAGAAGAGTACAGGGGCACAATGACCTCTCTTGATCTAGATGTGAATCCCTTCATGATAAGGTGGGCAATATAGAAGGTCTTCCTAACCACTTTGGCAATGTGAGTGTCAAATGAGAGGTTACTGTCAACTTGGGTCCCTAGGTCCCTGATTACCTCTTCCGTACTTAATGGATTACCACCTATGTGGTAATTTGTGGGTACCTTGTTTTTCCCAAAGGGTATGACTATACATTTTTTGGCGTTCAGCTTAAGGCTATGGCTCTGGCACCAATTATCCGTTTCTATGAGGCCTCGCTAAAGGATGCTTGTGTCCGCTGGAGTATCAATTATGGCGCCCAGTTTGCAGTCATCTGCGAACTTTGTCAGCCACAATCCTCCTATGTTAGCCTGCACCTCGGAGAAATAAATGCCGAACAAGAGGGGTCCCAGGACTGAGCCCTGTGGGACACCGCTTGTGACCGGCTTAGAGTCTGACATGGCTCCAGCAACTCTGACCCTGTGGGTTCTGTTCTTGAGCCAGTTTGCAACCCATCTTGTGACATATGGGTTTACATTTAAGCTGGTGAGTTTGTCTATAATGCCCGAGTGGGGTATCGTGTCGAAGGCTTTTGCAAGGTCAAGGTAGGCTGTGTGAACTGCCTTACCCTCATCAATGGCCTTAGTGACTGTTTCAAAAAAGTCGACCAAGTTCAAAAGGCAGGATCTGCCCTTGACAAAGCCAAATTGGGTAGGATCTAATGTCTGTAGGTCCCCAATGTCTTTGTTTATGAGTTCCATAATGATCCTTTCCATAGCTTTGCAGACCAGGCTCGTCAAGCTTATGGGGCGGTAATTTCCAGGGTCCATAGAGGCACCACCTTTGTGGAGTGGGACCACTGTTGCTGTATGCCACTCTTTGGGTACGTATCCTTTAGTAAGGCTAAGATTAAACAGCAGCCTTATGTGCGGGTTTAGTTCCTCTTGGAGTTCATGTAGCACACAGCCCGGGACACCCTCCAGTCCCATTGATGCTGTGTTTTTAGCTTTGGAGAGGGCGGCTCTCACCTGGGCATCTGAGATGTTAGGGAGGCTGTACTCTGCTGGGATAGATATTTCTCCTTTTGGGGGGGAGGGGGGGAGAAATTTGCACTGAACCTGTCTGCCAGAATGTTGGCAATGTCTGTGGGTTCAGTGTATTTTGTGTCATTTTGGACTAACTCTGAGCATATTTGGGAGTTTCCACCCAGGTTTCTAACATAGCTAAAGAAGGCCTTGTGATTGTCTTTTGTGTCTTTTGCGATTTTTCTCTCAAAGTTGGCCTTGGATGATTTTATGAGTGATCGTAGTTTTTTGCTAGTACTGATCAGAGATGCCTTCTCTTTTGGGGATTTTGCTCTGTCATGTAGAAGCTTCCTCCTCCTGTTGTAAAGTTTGTTAATGGCTGGGGTCCACCAGACAGGGCGCCTGCCTTTGGGGGAATGGGTCTTGGTTTTATTTGGGATTGCATGATCCATGCATTCTTGAAGGTGCCCGTAGAAGGCATTTATAATGGATTCAGCGGTGTGGGTTGTGGTTTCCTCTGGCCCAGGGGCCTTGAAGGATACCACTTCAGTATTAAGAAGTGTGAAGTTGGCTTTTGAGAAGTTCTTCACTGTGGTCTTTTGTGCAGGGGGTGGGATGTGGATTTCCAATGAGATTAATTTATGGTCTGATCTCACCAATGAGGGGTATACTTCTGGTGTGGAGCATTTTGTCCCCATGTTTGTGATGATCAGGTCTAGTATATTATCTCCTCTTGTGGGAATGGTGACTAGTTGTTCCATCGCATTTGAGTTTATGAATTCTAGGAACCTTTGGGCTAGGGTGTTGGGGCTTGAGTAATGTTCCCAGTCTATGTTTGGGTAGTTGAAGTCTCCCAATATGATGGTATTTGGAGAGACATTCATACTCTCCAGTGTCTTCAGGAAGGCTGAGTGGGGTTCCGGAGTTTGAGAGGGTGGTCTGTAGCATGCTACAAACTGTAGAGCAGTTTTGCCTATGGTAAGTTGCACCTGGATGGTCTCCGATGCTTAGTGCGTTGCCACTAACCTGGAGGTGTGGGTATCTTTGATGAATATGGATACTCCCCCTCCTTTTGTGGTTCAGTCCAAGTTTTGGGGCCGGAAAGCATGATATGAGGTAAAACCTGGTAGTGCTGGGGTGCTCTCAGGAGCCTTGAACCAGGTTTCAGTCACTGCACAGACATCAATGTTCTCCATACTGAGGAGGGTTTCGAGAGCATGCATCTTGAGGTTTAGACTTCTGGCATTGAGCAGCATTACGCTTAGTTTTTTTCCACTTGTGTTTTCTAGGGAGGTAGGTTTGTCTTTTGAGCCTTGCCTAAAAAAGGCACTATGGGGGGTAGCAAGAGCCTTGGCCAATATCCGGAAGCCCTGGGGTGACAGGTGCAAGCCATCCCTTGCGAAGCAGCATGGCTTGTCAAGCATGTCATCCCAAGCAGACAGACATTGGATCCCCTTAGAATGACACCAGTAATTAAGCCAATTGTTAAAACTGATCATTTTGTCTTTGTACTGTGGCATCATTCTTGGTGAGGGTAATATGCTGCTCAGGGTCAGGGTCATACTGGCCTGGGCTACATAATCAGAGAGCTCCTCTATGTCTCTTTTCATGTAGTCCAGGGAGGTACATCTCAGGTCGTTCACACCGGCATGGACAATGACTGAGTCATATTTGTACTTGCTTTGGAGTGACCTGAGTGCTTGTGTTATGTGGCGGATTCTAGCGCCCGACAGGCATCTTACAGTAACCTTTTCCTTGTTCAGTCTGGTGAGCGGGACGTCAGTGTGTCTGACTATGGAGTCACCTATTACAAGTGTGTCTGGCATGTTGTTTGGCCTTGAGGGCTGTGACTGTTTAGCACACTGACTTTGTGAACTATGTGTTGCATGTGCTATGTCTTGAGGTAGTGGTTGCTTGGGTCTCTGCTTTGGAGGCCTCTGTTGTTTTGGTAGATTTTTAATCAGAGCCTCTGAGTATGTTTTTGTGTGTTTATGTGTTTGGTTTGTAGTTGTGATAGGTCTATGTGAGACTGGGTTTGTAGTGTGCATGGTTACCTTCTCCTCCTGACTGGTTTTGCCAGTACTGAGTTGAGAGAGCTCAGCCTCCAGTTTGGCTATATAGTTGCATCTCTCACATATATTTGTATTTCTTGGGAGGAGGAGAGGGTTGTCTGTGTACATGAGGCAATTGTAACATTGCCTCAAGATTCCCAGATTCACCAGCTGAACAGGAGAGGACGCCAGTAACTGACCCTTCGACATGCTAGAATAGTGTAAAAGATTGCTGTGTAACTGAGTCGGAAAGGACCTATAGGGAAATGGGTACTCAAGGGGATTTAGGTGAATGAAGTACTTTCTTTTTGTTTAAGAGTGCTTTACCTGTATAAAAATGCTTTAGGAGCAAGTGTTGGGCTTTTCAGATAGAGAATAGGCTGTTTAGATTGCAAGTAGAGCAGTTCCAAGGAAAACACTGAAGAGCAGACTCTACGGAGCCAGAAATAGTTTAAACTTGATTAACTGGCACTGCCCGATGCTGCTCTAAGAGCAACTTCGCGCAAAATCACGCAAAAGCACGCAAAAACGGGCTTTATAGCAGGGGGTTGAAAAGAGCCAGGAATTGACCCAAAATGGCCAATAAACTACAAGTTGCTGGGCTGGAACCACTCCTCTAGGGACAAATAGGTTGCTCAGTGCTCCCCACTCCCACTCCCACTGGTGAACATCAAAGCTTCCTCTTATCCAAATAAGGATATGGATAGCACAGAAACTATGACAAAGCCCAGAGATCAGCAAAATCTGAAGACTGGACTATTCTAGTTCAGTAAGGTGGGAAAACAAGGATTTTTTTTGTTTTTTTCTTTTTTTTACAGAGACAGAAGAAGAAAGATACAGTAGCAAACAGTAAATGCTATAAAACGGCTAGCGCACTTGAGTGTGTTAGCCTAACAGTTAAATTAAACAAAAATAACTTTTTTAAAGTGCAAACAGTTTAGAATCAACACAGGTACAGTAAAAACAATATGCAGAGCTGTTTTTAGGCGAAATGCAGTCGAGATACAGTAATTAAAATGAAAGCCAGAAAAAATACTTAAAAATCAAGGAAAGTCACTCTTTCACTCTCTGCTGCTTGTAGAACTCTGCAGGACACCACGAGGAGCTGTGCTGAGTCATATACAAGCTCAAAAGCGCACAAAAATGGGCTTTATAGCAGGGGGTTGAAAAGAGCCAGGAATTGACCCAAAATGGCCAATAAACTACAAGTTGCTGGGCTGGAACCACTCCTCTAGGGACAAATAGGTTGCTCAGTGCTCCCCACTCCCACTGGTGAACATCGAAGCTTCCTCTTATCCAAATAAGGATATGGATAGCACAGGAACTATGACAAAGCCCAGAGATCAGCAAAATCTGAAGACTGGACTATTCTAGTTCAGTAAGGTGGGAAAACAAGGATTTTTTTTGTTTTTTTCTTTTTTTTACAGAGACAGAAGAAGAAAGATACAGTAGCAAACAGTAAATGCTATAAAACAGCTAGCGCACTTGAGTGTGTTAGCCTAACAGTTAAATTAAACAAAAATAACTTTTTAAAGTGCAAACAGTTTAGAATCAACACAGGTACAGTATAAACAATATGCAGAGCTGTTTTTTAGGTGAAATGCAGTCGAGACACAGTAATTAAAACGAAAGCCAGAAAAAATACTTAAAAATCAAGGAAAGTCACTCTTTCACTCTCTGCTGCTTGCAGAACTCTGCAGGACAACACGAGGAGCTTTGCTGAGTCGTATACAAGCTCAAAAGTGCCCAAAAATGGGCTTTATAGCAGGGGGTTGAAAAGAGCCAGGAATTGACCCAAAATGGCCAATAAACTACAAGTTGTTGGGCTGGAACCACTCCTCTAGGGTCAAATAGTTTGCTCAGTGCTCCCCACTCCCACTGGTGAACAAAGAAGCTTCCTCTTATCCAAATAAGGATATGGATAGCACAGGAACTATGACAAAGCCCAGAGATCAGCAAAATCTGAAGACTGGACTATTCTAGTTCAGTAAGGCGGGAAAACAAGGATATTTTTTTGTTTTTTTCTTTTTTTTTACAGAGACAGAAGAAAAAGATACAGTAGCAAACAGTAAATGCTATAAAATGGCTAGCGCACTTGAGTGTGTTAGCCTAACAGTTAAATTAAACAAAAATAACTTTTTTAAAGTGCAAACAGTTTAGAATCAACACAGGTACAGTATAAACAATATGCAGAGCTGTTTTTTAGGCGAAATGCAGTCGAGATACAGTAATTAAAGCGAAAGCCAGAAAAAATACTTAAAAATGAAGGAAAGTCACTCCTTCACTCTCTGCTGCTTGTAGAACTCTGCAGGACACCACGAGGAGCTGTGCTGAGTCATATACAAGCTCAAAAGCGCGCAAATAATGTAGCAGTACCTTGGGTTTTTGTCATATTTATCAGATGACTTCAACTTAGAGTGGCTATGGTGGTGCAGCGGTTAGCGTTGCCACCTCACAGCAAGAGGTTCTCCGGTTCAATCCTCAGCTGGGGTGCCTTCTGTGCGGAGTCTGCATGTCCTCCCTGTGGTCACGTGGGTTTCCTCCCATATCACAAAGACATGCTCTAGGTGGATTGGACACTCTAAATTGGCCCAAGGTGTGAGCAAGTACGTGTGTGTGCCTTCTGTGGAAGGGTGGGAGCCAGGCTGGAAACTTGACACCGTAAAACTCCACTGCCAATCATGAGCGGACAGGTGATCTGCTGTGGCGACCCCTAACTGGAAAAAGCCGAAAGAACAAGAAGAAGATCAGATGACTTCAATTTATGTCCCTGCTGTTCTTTATTATCAGAAAACCATGGTCTTGGTTTGTGACTTGACTGTCATTTTTATTTGAAGTTTGTCTGACGAAGGGTTTTTTAACCTGAAAGCGCTTACGTTTTATAATAAAAGACTATGGCCAGTTTGGACTCTGTTTTGTTTGTTTTTGGATCTGTTTTTAGAAGAGGTTCGAGGGGAGTCCTTAAGGGAAGTTAAGAGGCTTGTGTTTTGCTATCTTTAAGAAAAGTAAGTATTTTTTTCCTTAAATAATGTCATTGTATAATAGCAATAACCCATGGCTGGGTGTGGGCAATGCTGGATTTACCCACGGTTGACTTTGTTTGGTCACTCAAGCTTTACCCTCATGACCAAACCACACCAGCTGTAGGTAAATCCACCATTACCCACACCCAGCCATGGGCTATTGCTTAAGTACACCATGCAGTTTGAGATTCAGTTTATGAAACAATTTGTATAAGATAAAGTAATAAAAAACATGCCAAATCCTGCATTGTCATTTTAAAAAAAGAGATAGGAAACCATTTTGTCATGAATTCTCACAAATAGTTTACCACTATGTGGCATGACCATTCAGTTGCAAAATTTTTTTTCATAAACTGAATTATACAAAATCTGTGTATGTTCCTTCTAAAAGCATCAGATCAATGCAAATGGGAAACCTATGCCTACAGGATCGAATATTTCATTTGAAAGAAATCTTTACTGAATTTCAAGAATCCTTTGGCAATAAAATACAGCCTGCATATTAATCAATGTTGGAAACTGAGTAGCTAAACTGATCTCATAGACAATAACTTTAAGAAACTTTTTTCAGGTCTGAAGGCTGGAATATTACGAATGTCAGAGACATCTGTACATTTTATGATGTTGCAAAGCAGGCGAGTAGCAAAATGTTACACATCAGGATGATTATTTCTTATATGTTCAAAGCAGCTTGCAATGAAAATATTGGTATTAAGACACTTAAAATATTTTCAAGGTTCAAACAAATTTAATACACATAATTTGAGTCAATGAACATCCTGCTAAGTGGCCTCACAGTGTGCTAGCAGCCTTACATTTCTCTATGAAATTTAACTGCTTACTGAAGAGAAGCAGTTGCAGGGGTATTATTGTCAAATAGTCCTAGCAGAAGACATTAAGTACCCCTTAGTGGTAACATGATGCCAGGATTGGCACATTTAAACTTCTTCTTCTTCTTTTGGCTTTTCCCGGTTAGGGGTCACCACAGCGGATCACATGTCCGCTCATGATTGGCAGTGGAGTTTTACAGTGTCGAGTTCCCAGCCCGGTGCACAACCTTACACAGAAGGGACACACACACACACTCACACCTATGGCCAATTTAGAGTGTCCAATCCACCTGCAGGATGTCTTTGGGATGTGGGAGGAAACCGGAGCACCTGGAGGAAACCCACGTGACCACAGGGAGGACATGCAGACTCCGCACAGAAGGCACCCCAGCTGAGGATCGAACCAGAGAACCTCTTGCTGTGAATTCTATTAATATTTAAGAGTATAATCAAATTACTAGCAATGATACCTTGGTTGGAATTATTCACAAGTCTAAGACCACAGCTTTTATGAGCAAATATCACATGCTGCATTCAATTAAGGCTAATATTCCGCACTTTATATACTTTCTTGGATATATTCACGAGGTTTTACACAATACAAATTTGTTCTTGTTCCTGATGACTTCAAGTAACTGTGTTGTACTGGTCATGGCTGATATCTTTATGCAGTGATTAAGGTATCAAACTAAATCACAAGGTAACAGTTTATGATGTTACAAAAAAGATTACTTCTTAAGATAGCAAACTATTGGCTAACATGAAGAGCACACATTGTTGCAGGATATGCTCTAGTCTAGTGACAGAATTTTAACTATAATAATACATAACAGCCAGATGACACATGCCTAGCATGAAAATGACAAATTCATTTTCTTTGCAAGTACTTTATAACTGTATCTACCCTAGCATTGTTTTCTACAGAGAGTTTTACCCCCTACAGCCACCATCTTTAATATCATCTTCATTAACTCTTTGTCACTTGAAAATGAATGTAACGTCTGTGGGAGCCATATTTTAGTGTTAGCTGGCTAATGTATAAGCCATTTCATAGAGAGTTGTTCAGTGTGTGTCAAGTTGTTATATTTATGTGATCTTTCATGAGTTGATTTATTTTGATGTGAGTGTGTTTTACAGCCTTTGTGATTTGATTATTTTCTTTATGTACATTTTATCTCTTGTATCTTCCATTTCTCACAGTTTCTATCTTTGATCAGCCATTTGTTTTTTTCACTTTGGAGGTGGGAGGTGATGATGGAACGACTGTCATCCATGTTAATAATCAAAATCCTCTCTGCAGACCCTAACTAAGTCAATATATATGTGTCAAGGTCCTTTACACTGCCTTATCTTTCCCAACCTGCACTAGGGGTCACAGCAGTAGTGGACTGGGCAACCTCGCTCTGTTAAGATGTATAAATTCACGAGACACTAAGTTTCACTTCTCACCCATGACTTTTCCAGCACCCAGATCGCAAGTTGATCCCAGATCCTGTGTGTCATATCAGTGCTTTATATCTGTGTGCTATGGATCTACTTGTTTTCTGCACCCACATTTTCTACTCTTTCAGTTTTCAGTAACTCAGTTTTTTTTTTAGATATTACTAAGTCCTAACTATTGTTTGTGATTAGTAAACAGTTTTATTAGGCTCTGTGTTCTCATGTTTTCTGTTGCTACTACTGAATTTCCTACACAAAGGTTCCCCATTAAAAACAGTTAAAGTAGTAATAATCATTCTCATCATCAGCTATGCTGATGTCAAAGAATTGTGGAGATGCAGAAACCTTGCCTCAACATTTGAATACCTTCATTGAATAGATGTCCCTACTGTACTACTGCTTCAGATCGTCAGTTTGCAAAAGCACATTACTTTATTAACTGCTTACACGGCTGGATTATCAGTAAAATATCTCTAACTACTTTTTTAAGGTTTTATCAGAGTGCCGACTAGTCTCACAGTCTTACATTCAAAAGTGTCTGTAATCTTATGGAAAAAAAACCTGCAACTAATTACAAGAATAATTAAAATATTTAATCATTACGTAATCTTAGCAGTCTCTGTCTTTCCTCTTGATTGCATTTCTTCCTATCATTGCACTAGAAAAAAATGAAATCCGTGGAAAATGTATCATTTTTTATACAAAATGATATAGAAGCATAACAAATTCTACTAAAATCATACTTCATACCTTCTACTAAATGACATACTGAACTGTGGCAAAGCTGTGACTAATCTCATGTCATAAGACTACCAGTATGGGCTTGCACACATTCATTTTCAATGACTGTTAGATTTAGTTGATCAGTAATGTTCTTAGGGATATGTGTGGGGACTTTATCTGTATCTCCCAGCTGTGTTATAATATGAATGACAAATAGATTCATTGGTATATTCTAGGCTGCTAGTCTGTAGACAGTTACAATCATACCAAAAAACGTATAATCAAAAGTTCCCTCTAGCCTCAAGGAGAGCAAGGTAAGACAGACACGAGATGATCTTGTTTGTCCAGTAGTGGGGGATATAAATCTGTCATCCAAGCATGTCATATTTATCTGTTGAGGAGGGTTTAATTCCTTTAACTGGGTATTTGAGGCACCCTTTGTTCTGTGAAGGAAGAACAAACCAAACAGGGTTGGGCTCTTCATAGTTTGGAAGGCTACACACAGATCTTCACAGAGAAGTCTGTAAGAGACTGAATATAGAGACAGGGCTGTCAGTCTGTCCTAATAATAAAGATTTTTTGAGGACACTGGTCTTTTTAGTTATGTTTCTCAAGTTGAGTGATATGTATACACAAATACATGCCAAAAAAGGTGCATTCCATTCCATAATGGATTTGGTGAGATGTAAGTGAAGAGGAATTAAGACTTCTTTATATCTAGAGAGATGCCTATGGAAATTAGATGAACCAACTAGAAGGCTTTATGAATGGCTGCTGAGACATGATGGCCAAATGATAAGGAATTATCAACAAGAGGGCCTAGATCCCTTATGACTGTGTTTGAGTAGAAGGATATGTCACCTATATGGGGGTATGGAAATGTTTTGCTTACAAAAAAGAACTATACTACATTTTTCACATCTAATTTCTCACCATTATCCTTGCACCAACTATTAACATGGTCTAACCCATGTTTAATCAATTGTGAGTCAGTCAAATATTGAATAACACCACCTAATTTACTGTGCTCTGCAAACTTAGATAACTCTAGTGCAGAAGTATTAATGAGAATGTCTGAGATCTATGTATCAAATGGGAGAAGGCCCAACACCGAGCCTTATGGTACAGCACTGGTAAAATTTTCCATTTGGAAGTGCGTCCTATGACTTTAAAACATGGGTTGTGTCAGACAACCAGTTAGCTATCCACCACATAACACAAGGCTTTACATTTAGCTTTACAAGTCTGTCAATAATGCCTGCATGAGGAATAGTGACAAAGGCCTTCTTCAGGTCCAGATATGCTGCATTTACTTCATGACTGGTATTTAAATCTTTGGTTACTTGTTCAAAGAACTTAACGAGGTTAAAGATGCAGGACCTTTCTTTGATAAAGTTAAACTGATGATGGTCCAGGTTTGAGAGATTTTCAATGTCCAGATTAATGAGGTCCGAGATAATACATTTCATAGATTTGCATATGTGGCTACTGAGACTAATGGCTCTATAATTACTGGGGATGGGGTTAGGCCACCACTTCTTCTTCTGGCTGCTCCTGTTAGGGGTCGCCACAGCAGATCAACTGTTTCCATTCCTTCCTGTCCTCTGCATCTTGCTCTGTCACACCAACCACCTGCATGTCCTCTCTCACCACATCCATAAACCTTATCTTAGGCCTTCCCCTTTTCCTGTTACCTGGCAGCTTCATCCTTAGCATCTTTTTCCCAATATACTCTGCATCCTTCCTCAGCACATGTCCAAACCAATGTAATCTTGCCTCTCTGGCTTTGTCTTCAAACATTCCAACCTGGGCTGACCCTCTAATATACTTATTCCTAATCCTATCCATCCTCGTCACACCCAGTGCAAATCTTAACATCTTCAACTCTGCCACGTCAAGCTCTGACTCCTGCCTTTTTGTCAATGCCACTGTCTCCAACCCATGTAACATAGCTGGTCTCATTACCATCTTGTAGACCTTCTCTTTCACTCTTACTGGTACTCGTCTGTCACAAATCACTCCTGAAACTCTTCTCCACCCACTCCATCCTGCCTGTACTCTCTTCTTCACCTCTCTTCCACACTCACCATTACTCTGAACAGTTGATCCCAAGTATTTAAACTCATCTACCTTTGCCACCTCTACTCCCTATATCCTCACCATTCCTCTATCCTCCCTCTCATTCACACACATATATTCTTAGTCCTGCTGACCTTCATTCCTCTTCTCTCTAGAGCATATCTCCACCTCTCCAGGGGCTCCACCTGTTCCCTACTCTCACTACAGATCACAATGTCATCTGCAAGCATCATAGTCCACGGGGACTCCTGTCTGGACTCGTCTGTCAACCTGTCCATCACCATTGCAAATAAGAAAGGGCTCAGAGCTGATCCTTGATGTAATCCCACCTCCACCTTAAACACATCCATCACTCCCACCGCAGACCTCACCGCTGTCACACTACCCTCGTACATATCCTGTACCACTCTTGCATATTTCTCTGACACTCCCGACTTCCTCATACAATACCACAACTCCTCTCTAGGCACCCTGTCATATGCTTTTTCGAAATCCACAAAGACACAATGCAACTCCTTCTGAGCTTCTCTGTACTTTTCCATCAACACTCTCAGAACAAACATCGCATCTGTAGTGCTCTTTCCTGGCATGAAACCATACTGCTGATCACTAATCATCACCTCCCTTCTTAACCTAGCTTCCACTACTCTTTCCCATAACTTCATGCTGTGACTGATCAATTTAATCCCTCTGTAGTTACTACAGCTCTGCACATCACCCGTATTCTTAAAAATCGGTACCAAAACACTTTTTCTCCATTCCTCAGGCATCCTCTCATTTTCCAAGATTTCATTAAACAATCTAGTTAGAAACTCCACTGCCAATTCACATAAACACCTCCATGCTTCCACAGGTATGTCATCTGGACCAACAGCCTTTCCATTCTTCATCCGCTTCATAGCTATCCTTACTTCCTCCTTGCTAATCCACTGCACTTCATGATTCACTATCCATACATCATCCAACCTTTAGGCCACCACTGTGCAATGATATTGCAATAGCTGTATTTCATACTTTGGGAATGTAACCATGATAAGCTTAGATTAAACAGTTTAATTAGGGTTTTAACTAGACTATATTTTGCAGTTATAGCAGGCAAGCTGGTATATTATCAGGGCCTACAAATGAAGTGTTCTTAGCATTTGAGAGGGGTGAGAGAATCAGTTCCATATGTGTGTGTGTGTGTACACACACAGACATATATATATATATATATATATATATATACATATATATATATATATATATATATATATATATAAACTAAAGGGGTGGCTAGGATTTTGAATCAGTGGAATAATCCTAACTATGGGTGGAGTCAAACTTTCACTAAATTTGTCAGCTAGGACAGCAGCTATTTCCTTTGGTACAGAGTATGCAGTATTTAAATATCGTTGGATGTAAGTTCTTAGCTTCCTGACATAATTAAAGAAAGATTTCTAGCTATTTTCAGTTGTAATGGCTATTTGAAGATTAAATCCATAATGGCTCCCTTAAAGATAAAGTGCAACTTTTTCTTCTTTTTTTTACCATTTCATTTTGTTATAATGATGCCTTCATCTTGTAAAGCGGACTTTATTTTTTCTAAAATGTGTATTTTTTACTTCAATGGACCTATATTGATTAAGTTTAATGAGGTGGTGCTTGTGTTTACTGTATTGTGAGCATCTGTCCAGTTACTTCCTGATTCCATGTCATTCAGCCTCACCTTCTGATGATAAATTAGTGGGGAGGAACAGTCAGCAGTGGGTTGGCATGTGCTCTGTAGTTGGCACCAGACTTTATTACAAAGTAACCAGAATGCAGTACAATCAGTTACTTAGACAAGAAATCAAAAAATAAACACTGCTATATTCAAGTGAAAGTTAACTAAAGATGGAGCAAGATAAGACTCTTAGTAAGGTGTACAGCACTTGGCAAACAGTGCAGTAAAATAGATGTATAACTAATAAATCATTGTCTTTTAATGGATTTCAGAAAGAAAACTACTGATGTTCTGTTAACTTAAGCAAATTACAGACATATTTAAAAATGGTGCCTGATTTGCTCCTTTGTTCCCCAGTTATTTTTGGATATGTCCAGAATTCTTAAGGAAGTTGAGAGATATGATGCTCATAGGTGGCTCATGCTATGGGACTGCAGCCCCCCCCCCCCCACTGTAAAAAGAATAACACAAAATGAAAGGAAAAAATTAAAATAAAATGAATAGTCCCGGAACTCTGCACATGCATGCTCGGCATTCCCTGAACTCCAGACTGCCATTTAACCAGTCCAGATTAGAAGAAGGCATTAGACTTACAGAAATGTCCAGAAGTCTATGAGGTTACAACTGCATAGACTGGAAGGGGATCAGACTGCAACATCTGCAGGCTGCTCTTGTGGAAGATGGGACTTTGAAACAAGCTGCTGCAGGAATTTCAACTAGGACAGACTCCAAACCCAGGCAGAGGTGTGTGTGTGTGTGTGTGTGTGTGTGTGTGTGTGTGTGTGTGTGTGTGTGTGTGTGTGTGTGTGTGTGTGTGTGTGTGTGTGTGTGTGTGTGAGTGTGTGTGTGTGTGTGTGTGTGTGTGTGTGTGTGTGTGTGTGTTAGGATGGACTCCAAACCCAGGTAAAGGTGTGTGTGTGTGTGTGTGTGTGTGTGTGTGTGTGTGTGTGTGTGTGTGTGTGTGTGTAATGCCCCAGTTAAATATACCTCGTGGCTAGAGAATAACTCAGGCTCAAACTCTGTACCTTGGGTGCATGTAGCGAGAGCCCGAATCTCTACCCACCCCACCACTTGTAAAAACTATTCAGATTTTTGCCTCGTATTTTTGTTCTGTTCCTCATAAAATCTGTGGTTTTCTGGATTGTGACTTCAATAAATAATGACAGGCATTTGAATTTCAGACTTCATATTCTTCAGAAAATACATGGTAACACAAAATCTTTTATTCTAGCAAATTTCTAAGTTTATAAGATCAATATTTGAAATTTGTCCTTATTTTTGGGGCTGTATTCCCCCATTATTGGCTTTGTCCAGTTTTTTTGTGCTAAGAGGTTGAGAGCTATGGTGAGAACTGAATTCACTGAATATGTTTGGGGGCTGTATTGCCTCACTACTGGCTTTGTACAGGTGTTTTGTGCTAAGAGTTTGAGAGCTATGCTGAGAACTGAATTCACTAAATGATACGCATTTAAGTTTTAGTCTTCCTATATTTCAAGAAACAGCTGATTTGGCGAGTCCCTATCAGCATCTCGAATGCTGACAATATCGAATTTGATATTGTCGCATCAAGAATGCCGAAAGGGCAGAACGTCGAATGGGTAAATGGAAATATCCGTAAGGAGAGATTTCCATTTACCTCAATGTAGTACGGTCTCAGAGTTGGTATATTTAAGTAGTGGGGGGGGTGGATGGGGGGCTTTCCCCCCTGCCTACACCCTTTAGTTTTTTTGGGGGGGGTTATTTTTTTATCTGCATTCAAAAATGTAATAGGTCGATCATTTCAGTTCGACATTTAGTGATTCGACCTATTACACTTTCGAAATGCTGATATAGACCCAATTTGGCATAGTGGTATGTTGCTCTGACTGTAGTGCACAGGGTCCTGGGTTCAAGACTTGGCAGTGAAATGCATGGTGGTAACACAGCATTTTATTATAGCAACTTTCCAAGATTATACAAGCAATATTTAAAATGTGTCCCTGGTCTTGGGCTTTTGTTCCCCTCCCAAATAAATGTTGCCTTTTTCCAGATTTCTTGTGCTGCAAAGTTTAGAGATACAGTTGAGTGTCGAGTGGATTTTACAAGGAGATGCCTTCTGAAATAAAAGTAATCTATAACTCTGATCATTACAGTTATTTATTAAATTGTAAGGGGGAGAGAAGTTAAGTGCTGCTTATGCTGAGTCTGCTTGCATTGTTAATAGCACAACAGTTAGTATACTTGCTTTTGATGCAGAGGGCTGTGGTTTCTATTCCCACAGTATGTAGATGCATTGCTGACACTGTACTGTGTTGTACTTTTAAAGGGGGGGTGCTGCAGTCCTGAGAATGTCCTCTTTAGCGGAAATACCTAGTAACTATGAACCTGTCATCAGTTTGCCAACCATTCTCTATTGCAATATTACTAGCTTATCATTTTTTAGTCTAACACAGGCAATTTATTCATCAAGGGCAACAGGCACTTTATTTGTAGATGACACAATGAAATATAAAGTTGTTTGTTAGCAGCAACCTCTTCATTAGTTACAGACCTCTTTAATGTGGAATTATTTAGATGACTTTTACTTCTGCAGAGATTGTGCATATTTACTGATACCGGTGGATTGCAGAAGTTTGAGTACACGTTTATGATGGAAATGTTCTGAATTGGGCAGTTTTGTCATTATTGGTGCATGCATTTTGTTTCATTGTTTACTGGAAAAATGTTCAAAACAATACATTTAGCACACCCTCTAACAACTGTTCTGTATTATACAAAGGAATATAATTTAATACAATCAGGAAGGTGGATCAAATAACACGTGTATGTTTCATGTGCAAGGGGCCTATGATTTGAAAACAGCCCAAAGTGAATCTTTATCTGCCACTGGCCAGATGTATTCTCTTTGAATGTGGGTTTCAATGCTGTTTCAATGAATGTGAGTTTGAAGGACAGAGAAGTTTTAATGCTAAGTCTATTTTCATTGCGAGACTGCATTGCTTTGTTTAGCAGATGTCTATTAGTGTTTGTGCTGTAAAATTTAAAATATACCTTTCAACTGTCCAGACTTTCACAGGATGAATAGATTTTTGCATCTTGTTTTTGGTTTGTTCCTCATATAATTTGTGTTTTTTCTGGCAAATCATTCAGGAAAGAAGTCACTAAATAATGACATACATTGAGTTTCAGACTTCATACCCTTCAGAAAAACGCATGCTAAAGCAAGACTTGTTATTCTATCAACTAAGTTTATACAAGAGCAATTTTTAGTACTGTTTGCATGTTACCCCAATATATTTGGCCTTGTCCGGATTTCCTGCCTTAAGAGGTTGAGATGCACGCACAAATAAATTGCTTTATAGACTTGGGTATATCCAAACCTCCCAACTGTCCCCGATTTTGGCTCAAAATGTTGCTCTCCCCCCTAATAATCCCTCTGCAAAACAGCAATTTTGGAAGAAAAGGTGGAGGGTTTACAATTTAATAAATAACTGTAATGATCAGAGTTATAGATTACTTTTATTTCAGAAATGCATGTAGATTCTCTTACTTTGTCAGCTGCACAACTTAACAGTACTAATATTAAAAAAAGTGTCTTTTCTTTGACAGGTTCCCAGCTGTATTGTGTGGCTATTTTATATTTTTGCATCACATTTTTGGTCCATTTTTCATAAAATTGTGGCTTTCTGGCAAATTAGTGGCAAATCATTAAATACTGAAGTTAGAAAATAATGACAGATATTTGAGTTTCAGATTTCGTACCCTTCAGGAAACTCATATTAATGCAATACCTACTATTCTGTTATCTTTCTAAGTTTATAAGAGCGGTATTTAAAAATTGTCCTTATTTTTGGGCCTCTGTCCCACTTCTGTTTATGGCTTTGTCCAGATTTCTTGCTCTGAGGTTGAGAGGTATGACAAATGTATCAGGGCCATCACCGTCAGCTAGAGACATTTCAAATTGTGACATACTTGTTGCACTCCACTCCCCCATGTAGTGACTCTGGATGTCTCCAAGCAAGGCAAGGAGCAATAATGCAGTGTAAGTGTGAAGAGTATCCCCCATCTAAAGTAGACACAAGTACTACAGTGGCTTTTCATCTGTCCTTGATTTTGCAGAATGTTCTGGTTTTCTGTCATATTTTATACTGTTGATTTATTCTTCTCATTATTCACAAAATGCATGTTGTTGCAGAGCCTGTTGCTCTGTGTTTAAGTAGCAATAAAAGCTTGTCTGAGATTGTAAGATGCAAGTAAGCTTTAATAAGCATACTATTAAAGAATTACCAACACTGAAAGCTTTTTTGTTGTTGCCACACAGAGAAGATTTACATAAATAGATAACATATAAGCGTTGGGTATTGAAAGGCATATGGCCATCTTTGTAATAAAGGATGGGATTACAGTATTTTCAGATACTCATTGCATTTGTTGGAGACTTGCTGTCATCTTTGCAGGCTTTATCATAAACTAAACAGAATGCCAATCTGTCAGGTGTGGTCCATATCCTGTGCAGTAATCCTTTAAGCAATTTATATTGAGCTTATTTCTTGTTTGCTGTTCATTTTTTATTTTGATCATGTTTTCCCTATGAAACAAGTAGATAGTTGTTGTTAGGCAGCAGGTCTTTTTTGGATAAGAAACATTTTTACAAATGGGGGTGTCACAGAGGTTGCTACTTTCAGCATTCTACTTGGTACTTTTATAAAGCTGAATCTAAATTATAATTAGTACTACAGTGCAAGGAGAAGTGGTTTGAGTGGAGTGCTGCTTGTTTTTTTATACTTGATTTTGACTGGCATTCCAGTAATGTATTTAAAAAGTAATTTATTTTTTCATACCTCACAACCTTTTTGTTTCCATCTAGATATTAAGTAAGCAGTCATGTAGCCAATGCATTGAAATATTTATTTTCTTTTACACTTCATTTTGTCTTGATAGGACTCTTGTAATGATAATTTGGTGCCCAGGGCAGCGTATTTACTTAAAGTCCAGGTTTTTGTGGTTTTGAACATAGCTCTGACCCCTTTAGTTGACCACATCTCTTCCCATTGGCCCCACCCATTCAGCTATCTCCTGCAGCCCCTCCTTTAATTTGAAGTCACCAGCCACCATTGACAGTGCTGCTGTTCAACATCAAGTGTTTTTACCAACTTTCAAAGCTGGTAAAACACTTCAGTCTTCTATGGTTTATCTCTCTTTTCTTTTTTTTCTTTACCTGGTATACTGAACAAACCCAGAATGCATGTTTTTCACAGATCCGTAGTTTTGTCTCTAAAAGTGATCAGTCATTCCATTGGTAGACAACAGTTTACTAGTTTTACATCTATTTTATTACATTGTTTGCCAAGCACTATACACCTTATCCTGTTCCATCTTACTTTTGTTACCTTCTACTTGAATATAATTGTGTTTCTGGTTGTTTTTTTACTAGTTAGAGATTATACATCTTTTCATGAAGAGCTTTGGAAGAGTTCCCAAATGCTGCAATTAGATTTTCCATTCTGCATCAGTAGCTACTCTTGTTGTACTTCAGAGAGAAAGTTCACTAACAGAAAATTTCTTCTCAAAGAACCCTTCTTATTGCCACAAGAATGTCCATTGCCACAGTAAATCCCTGTATGGACAAAAAAAGATTGTTATGCTTCTTACACAGTGTATCATACAACTTGAGTGGAGCCAATATCCCAAGTCAGGTTAGCAGTCAATTAATAGACATCATTTGTAGCATTCCTTCCTGCAGCTAGGAAAAGCAACTCAGGCAGATAATTTGCTTTAATATAGCTAGCGTCCAAACTCAAGGTTTATAATAAAACTCAAGTTCTGCTTGCTGCATCCCAGAGGCACCGGAAGCTGTTGAAGACTGGGGTGGGGGGTGGGGGTGAGAGGGGCACTTAGTGATCTGAAAAGTGTCTTTTTTAAAACTATTTACTACTGCAACATAGATTCACTTGGAGAACATTTCAGGCTTAGCCATCTTACTTTTTTGGTGCTTTAATTAATATTTCCTGATTGGTCTTACCTATCCCATGGCTGATAATTATATATTAGCCCTAGTGACAATAACTGTGATCATACTATACATAATTTGAGGGGACCCATGTAAGGGATGCAGCATTTAGGAACTGCTTCTATCCAGTAGACGCACGAGTGACAATCCTAGAGTACATTTTCTATTACCCATCCTTAGATTCAAGTTGTATTTGCATATGGACATGGATGCGCTTTGTTTTACTTGAACTGATAGTCTGTTCTGTAACAGTTGTAGCCTCTGTGATATATACCCATCTCTCCACAACATTTTGTTTAGATACCTGGACTGAGTATTTCTGATACCATTTGCAAGACCTGTTGTTTAGGACTTGTATTCTTTTAGTAAGGTATCTCTGTGGGTATTCCAATTTTTGCATGGGTCTGGACAGATACATGCCAAAGTGGGCATTATACAAAATAATTGACCTAATGAGGGCTTTGTAAATGGAGACAATAACATCTCTAGATCTAGTCACAATCACTTTGTTTATAAGCTGTGCAATATAGAAAGACTTTCTTATGACTCTGGGCACATGTTGGTCAAAAGTTAGGTCACTGTACACACAAGTTCCCAAATGCCAAACATCTGGGTCAGTTCTCAGGGGGTGTTGCCAATCTGGCAGTTCCCTAAAGTAGATGACTTCCCAAAGGATACAATAATGTATTTCTTGGAGTTTAATTTCAATTCATGATTCTGGCACCAGTTATTGTTTGGGACAAAACTTCCTGCATGATGGTTAAGTCATTTGGGGATTCAATAACTGCTCCTAGCTTGCAGTTATCTCAAACTTAGTCGGCCAAAGCTCTTTGGTATTTCCTTTTACTTTTGAGATGTATATGCCAAACAGAAAAAGTCCTGGCACCGAACCCTGGCAGACTCCACTGGTTACTGGTCTCTTCCCCTGTTTTGATCTCCTGCATCCTGTGAGCAAGTTGGCAATTCAGCCTGTGATGTAAGTGTTTGCTCCTACATTATTCATCTTTTGTACTACACTTGAGTAGGGAATTGTGTCAAAAGGCTTGGCCAGGTCAAGGTAATGTGGTGTGAACTGTTTTACCTTCATCCATTGCTTTGGTGACAAGAATAAAGCTTAAAATTTGCCCATGATTTTGAGCCTTTTCACACTTTCTCCCGATGCTTGCCCTAAGAAGTTGACAGATCAGAGTATATGTTTGACTGCCCCTGATTTTGTGTCATATTTTTGATCTGTTCCTCATATGTATGATTTTCTGGCAAATTTATGAGGATTGCAAAACTTAAATAATGAAAGACACTTGAGTTTCAGACAAACACTGAGCAATTTGCTAAACAAACAATACGGCCTCGTAATGAAAACAGATTTAGCATGAGCAGTAAACTTCTCTGCCCTTGAAACTCACATTCATTGAAATGGCATGAAAACCCACATTCATTTGCATCTGGCCAATGGAGGACTAAGCTTATCTCTGGGCTGTTTTCAAACCATAGGCTCCTTACACATTGTTAGGGCCATGCATACATGTATGCGTTCTTTGATTCACCTTCCTGATTGTATTAACCTGATTGTATTAAATTATATTCCTTGTATAATACAGCACCACTTGTTAGAATGTGTTTTAAATTTGTAGTTTTGAACAGTCTTCTAGTAAGTAATGAAACAAAATGTATGCACCAATAATGACAAAATTACCCATTTCAGAAAATTTCAACCACAAAAGGTCACTCAGACGTCTATCATTACAATCCACCCATATCAGTAAATATGCAAAATCTCTGCAGAAGTAAGCCATCTAAATAATTCCATATTAAAGGGATCTGTAGCTAATGAAGAGGTTGCTGATAGCAAACAACTTTATATTTCATTGTTTCATCTACAAATAAAGTGCCTGTTGCCCTTGAAGAATAAATTGCCTATGTTACATTAAAAAAATAAGCTAGTAATGTTGCAATGGGAAATGGATGGCAAACTGATAGGTTCATAATTAAGTAACTACTCCAAAGGAGGACATTCATAGGACTGCAGCAACCATTCTCTTTATAGTACAACACAGTATAGTATCAGAGATCCATCTGCATACTGTGGGAGTAGAACCCACAGCCTTCTGCATCAAAAGGAAGTATAGTACCTGTTGTGCTACTAATAATGCAAACACCTTAGCATAAGCAGCAGTAAACTTCTCTTCCCCTGAAGCTCACAGCTCCTTGTAAAATCAACTTGACACTCAACTAAATCTCTCAACTTCGCATCACAAGAAATGTGTTTTGTGTTACCGTGTGTTTCCTGAAAGATAGCCATCCACCCACAGGCAGATGCAGAAACCCACTCACCCACAAGCAGATGCAGACACCCACCCACCCACTCACATACAGGCAGATGCAGACACACACTCACACACAGGCAGATGCAGACACTCACTCGCACACAGGCAGATGCAGACACTCACACACAGGCAGATGCAGGCACACACACACTCACTGGCAGATGCAGGCACCCACCCACTCACACACAGACAGATGCAGACACCTACTCACACACCCCCACTGGAAGATACAGAGACACACAAACTCAGTGGCACATGCAGACACCCACCCACACTCTCTGGCAGATGCACACACACAAATTCTCTAGCAGCAATAGTGCAGGCATGGCAGCAATGATCTGGGCAACTATCAGCACTTGGTGGGGCAGCATAACCTGGAACAGTGACAGAATAACTCCTGTAACACACACACAGCTACTGCTAGTTGGGCAACAATGTTCTGGGCAACTATCAGCACTACCAAAACTCTCCTTACCGGCATAACTGGAACAGCAGCAGCCTAACACAAATAAAACTCTCTTTACTGGCATGACCGGAACAGCAGCAGCCTAACACAAACAAAACTCTCCTTAACGGGCATGACCGGAACAATGGCAGCACAACTCCAGTAACACAGCTAGTTTAGTGACTTTCCGGCTAGTTTAACTTCTGCATTAGCATGCGACGCATGGGTCCTCCTTTACCATGACTGAATCCACATTAGCATAAAAACTCTACTTCTTCCCGGCAGGTCTTGCAGCTGTAAAAGTGTGTGCCCGCTCCCCCTCACTCTATGGTTCCACCACCCATGCTGCATCCACTGATGTAGTATTTAGCAATGCTTGTAATAAGTAGCCTCTGTAACCATCTTGTTATTTTAATACAGAATATTTGCAATGAAGCACAAATGGAGAATGATAAGACAACAAATACCAGTTAATAATACACTGTAAGGATTTTTTC